>NC_062222.1:95933922-96548297 GCF_902686445.1 Sciurus carolinensis
GCTTTGTTTCAATTAAAATTGAATGTTGCTACCCCAGATGCCCTGCCCATGTGGATATGCGTAAGATGTCACTGAGCATCAGCACCAAGTCCTGAAAAATGGCATTGTGAATGCATATTAATGAGTGATGGAGTGTTTGGAACATTGGAGGAATTCTGACATGTATTTTTTTATAGCACTGTGTATGACTATCAGCATACTAAATCCTCACTCATATGACTTGGATTCAAATATGTAGAAATAATTGATCAGATCCCATTCCATGGTTAGAACACTGGGCCCAGAGATCTTAGTAATTTGCTAGTGTCACATACTCGATCTACCTTGACAAGGTACCTTTTTAACAACTTGATTTTTATTTAATTATCACTACCTCAGCCTACACGAATGCCTAGCAAACTCCTACTTGAAGTCTCTCTACTTTCTCTCCATCACTTGTTTCCCATAGTCAAAAATTCTGCTTTAATCTTGGTAAGTGTGCTTTACATCATCCTGAAAAACAGAACCAAACACAATGGTGATTTTCACTCATAGGATTAAGTTGGCCAGTTCCATAACAGGCCCAAAGGGAAACAATCTCAACAAACTTTAAAAGAAATCTTAATATTATGAAGTGTCAGTAAAGAAAATGTGGTTATGCAATATGTTAAATATCCTTTTTTTTTGTACTAGAGATTGAACTCAGAGGGAGTTAACCTCTGAGCCACATCCCTAGTCCTTTTTATTTTATTTTATACTTTTATTTTGAGACAGGGTCTCACTAAGTTGCTTAGGGTCTTGTTAAGTTGCTGAGGCTGACTTTGAACTTGCAATCCTCCTGCCCTGGCTTCCCAGGTCACTGGGACTACAAGCACGTGCCACCATACCTGGTTCCTTAAATATCCTTTTATGTCTCTTTCTGCCTTTCCTCAGTCACAATTACTTCATGGAACCCAGTAGACATCTTGTTACTGATGAAAGCATAATATTTGGATTAAAAAAAGATTTAAGACATTCTCCAATCCCAGATAACACAATATGTTTCATAGTTGGGGGCATACTAACCTAACAGATAAGCCCCAAAATGAAAAATGGTTCAAATATAACAAAAGTTTATTTCTAACATGCTTAACAGTACTGGACAATAAATGAATTAATCAGCAGAGCCTCTTCTAGGTATTTATTCAGAGATCAGATTAATGGAGGGGACAGAGGTTTTGCCATCTTATACATGTGAGTTCCAAGATATCCCTAGAATTTCCTTCCAGCTTCAGCCCAACCAGCTGCAAGAAAAAAAGGAACATGGAGGAACACATGAGGGGTTTAAGGAGCCAGGCAGAAAGTTAGAACATAACAGCATTTTCATTCACAATCCACTGGTGACAATTCAATCACACGGCCTCCCCTAACTACAAGGAAGCTGGGAAACAAAGTCCTGTGGAGCTTCTAGGAAAAATACAACACACCACTTGAGTGATGGAGAATCCATTTTAATCCCTGTGTTTAAATTATATTAACAATATCCAAAAATTAAATAAACAAACAGCAACTTGGACCTAATCTTATTTACAGACTCAAATTCTTCCATGGTTATTGTTTTAGTCAGCTTTTTTTGCTGCTGTGACCACAACAACTGTAGAGGAAGAAAAGTTTATTTGAGGCTTCACAGTTTCTGTTCATTGACAGCCAGCTTTATTCCTCGTCTTCAGGTAAAGCAGAACACGGCAGAAGAATTTGGCAGAGGGAAGCAGCTCATATGATGATCAGAAAGAACAGAGAGAGACTCTTCTTGCCAGATACAAATATAGACCCCAAAGCCACACCCCCAATGCCCCACCTCCTCCAGCCATACCCTACCTGCCTTCAATTACCACTCAATTAATCCCATAAGATATTAACTCACTGATTGCATTAAGGCTCTCACAATTCAATCATTTCCCTTCTGCACCCTCTTGCATTTTCTCACACATGAGCTTTTGGGGGACAATTCACATCCAAATCATAACAGTTATAAAATTGAAAAATCAGAGAGACACATGGCTTCTCTGAAACCAACAAAGGACATCCAAGATTACAGACATAGTTAATGCCATAAATTAATAAATTGGAAAGCTAGACAATAAACCAGATTTGTGTGAACATTACAGCTCATCATAGCAAATAATTGGTTTGACTGAATTTGCTCATTATACCTCATACCTGCACAAATATAATCAGGTTTTTATTATACTTTTCCGATATTTTGGCTTCAAAATTAAACAAATTCAGTTAGTCATTGAAACAATCTGTTTGATTGGATTGCCCATTTCTTTAGAAGCTTCCATTTATTGTTTCTTCCTCATCAGACACCCACATATGGGGCATGAGGCTTCCACCTCTATTATGGTATCCATTTTGCAATGGAAAAACAGAGGCTGAATGAAAGATGAATAATTCGTTCAAGGTTAAGTTATGAGGCTGAGATTCAAATCCAGGTTCACTTGAGTCCAAAGCCATGGGCTTCCTCTAAGGTACCCTGCTTCCCTTCAAATATTTAGATGAGTTGCATGTAGATTCAGGCTGAGTATTGGAATATTCTGAATATAATCTCAAAGGAGTTTGTGGAGACTTAGAATTAACAGTGCCACCATGACTTGATGGGGCATCTCACCTCCCTCCGCAACTATCACTATTTACCAATGAGAGGAAGGTGCAGGGAGACTCTTCATATGCTACCCCTGAGAGTCCACTTTTTAATCCAAATTTATGCCTTTCCAGTCTCTGCTTTGGGAAATGCAGATGGGGAAGGCAGGATCAAGCCTACTCAGAAATACAAGCCGAGGTATTATCCTAGCAACTCCCCAAAGCAATTGTACAACATTGTTTGCCTAAGCCTCAAGAGCTGATGCCTGCTAGTGTACAATGCAAAGTTCAAAGGGCTGCTCATCACCATAATGGGATATAAGCCTTTGCTGTTGGCTGTGGAATAATGAAGATAATTCTTGTGGATTGTTCCTTCAATCTGTGTTTATTCAAGTTAAAGAAGTTTGCTGTGTTGCTGTTTTCCTTTTCTTTTTAAGTTTTTCTGGAAAACCTCTCCTTTCTATGATCGGCTCTAAGATAATATTCAACAAAATCCTTCATAAGGGACAGAAGATTATAATTGGAAATTTTGCCCCACAAAACATCTTATCTTTTAACTTTCCTTGGTCAATAGATAGCACATTAGTATTTCCATATTTGCCAATAACAAGAGACTTGTTAGCCTGACAAAGCCAGATTTAATTAAAACACACACACATACCAAATATGTTCACAATACTGAAAAATATTGGCAGGCAACAAATGAGAACATATTGAAAAAATAGAACATCTCTTCCCCTGCATGATAACTTTAGCTACAGCAGTGATAGCAAATTCACAAAGCAAGATTAAATAAAGTTTTTTGCCAGCATATTTTTAGGGTCAACTTTTGAAAATAAATTCACTTATGCTCTGCTTTTTATGCCCCTGTACACTCAGACCCAAAGCCAAAAACCTATAAAGCATTTAACTTTTGTTTAATTATTCATGCCATATATTCCTTCCAGAGATGCACATTCCAAAACTGCTAATTCCTCCACCTTGGGTACAATGACCTAAAAAGAGATATTACAGGATATTATCACACCATTCCTTCTGTCTTGGAATATTTGGAGCCACTGCAAGCTCATAATTCCTCCTGTGCTAGCAGCAAAGAGTTGGTCCAGAATCTGCTTGTTACCCACAAGTCCACAATGAAATAAGGTACTTGAGTGCTTATCTAGTAGGACTTCTCCTAGTAATCCCCAGAGTTGAGGGGGAAGGGTGGCAGAAGGACAAAGGGGAGATAGAATGCAGTTACATTTGGTCCTTCAGCTCTGTTCTTCTGGACCTCCTGTAAGATGACTGGGAATCATTGTATCAACCACGTCCTCCTGGGTACCTTTCACCCAAACTGCCCAGCTTCACGGGACTCAGTGGAGATACGCCAAATCCTTTCTTATTGGTCAACTAACTCTCAATAAACAAGACTCAGAGGAACAGTGGTGGTAATTTTCACTTATCTTCCCTCTTTGTGGCCCTAGGAAGAGGGTTTCAGACAGCTTTTTTGCTACTTTGACTAAAAGATCTAACCAGAACAACTTTAGAGGAGGAAAAGTTTATTTGGTGGCTCACAGTTTCGGGGGTCTCAATCCACAGACAACAGTCTCCATTCTTCAGACCTCAAGGGGAAGCAGAACATCATGACAGAAGAGTGTGGTGGAGGGAAGCAGCACATATCATCAGGAAGCAGAGAGAGACTCCACTCTCCAGATACAAAATACATACCCCATAGCCACCCCCCCAATGAACCACTTCCTCCAGCCACACCCCACCTGCCTCCAGTTACCACTCAGTTAATCCCATCAGGAATTAATTCACTGATTAGGTGAAGGTTGTAATTCAACAATTTCTCCTCCAACCCGTCTTGCATCGTCTCACACGTGAGCTTTTGAGGGACACCATATCTAGAGCATACAGAGGGCTTATCATTGCTGCTATGGTTTGGATCTTAAATGCCCTTCAAAGGCATGGGCTAAAGACTTTGTCACCAGCCTGTGGCACTAATGGGAGATTGTGGAATTTTATGAGGTGGGTCTGATGAACAGGTCACTGGGGGAGTCCTTTGGGAGTATAATGGGACCCCAAACCCTTCCTCTCACTCTTTGCTTCCCAGCCACCATGAGGAGAACAGGTTTTCTCCACCACACACGTTCACCATGATGTTCCGCTTTATCATAGGTTCAAAAGCAATAGGGCCATGTGACCATGAATTGAAATTCTGAAATCATGAACCAAAATGTGAGAGAAGAATGGAGGAACTTCGGATTATGTAAAAGAAAATGAGAGGGAGGGGGGTATGAAAAATGGTGGACTGAGACAGACATTGTTACCCTATGTATATGTATGATTACATGAATGGTATGAATCTATATCATGTACCACCATGGAAACGAAATGGTGTACCCCATTTGTATACAATGAATCAAAATGCTGTCTGTAAAAAATTTAAAAATAAATAAATAATTTTTAAAAAAACTTTCCTCCTTTAAGCTGACTTTTTCTGGTATTCTGTCACAGTGATGGAAAGCTGACTAACACAGTTGCTGGCTTCTGAAAAGAGACTATAATACAGAGATGTTCACCATCACTCGACCTTTTTCTCCTTTCACGTAATCTCTCCCTTCATGAAGGCAACCTGGAGTCCTCACACCCTCCCTTGGTGTTATGGTTTCAACATTTTTGTTGCCTCCAAAATTCATTTTGAAATTTAACCCTCAATGTGACACTGTTGGGAAATGGAGCTGAATGGGAGGTGTTTGGGGCATGAGTGCTCCGTAGGCCATGAGGATTGATGCACTGTAAGAAGGGTTTGGGGCAGGTTTGCTCTCTTCCTCCCGTATGCTATGGGAGGAACAGCATTTCTCCCCTGCAGAGGATGCAGAGTTCATAGTGCCACCTTACAAACTGAGACTGGGCTCTTATCAGACACCAAGTCTACTGGTGCCTTCATCTGGGACTTCCTGGCCCCCAGAATTATGAGGAATATGTTTCTATTGTTTGCAAATGTGTTATTTTGCTATAGCAGAAAAAACAGGGTTAAGACACTGTGGAAACCATACCGGCCCTTTATACAGAGAAGGATTCTTGGTAGCTTCTTGTGTGGCTTAAAGAGCAGACGTCTCAGGCTCTATCAAGGTATTAACTGAGGGTTTCAGCTGTAAACACTGGAAGGCAGGGAGATGGAGAAGGTGGGATCTAGTCCTTGGATTGAAAGCAAAGATTTTTGCTCCAATTTTTATTTCTTCACTCCGTGAGAAACAATTGCAACTGGGTTTTTGCTAGTTTATCTAAAACACAAGCTGATGCCAAGGTAATCAACTTTTCTTTGAGGACAATCAAATCTAATCATTTATAAAGAAAAGACACCCTGCAATCACCATGACTTGGGATGCTGCCTTTGTGAAACAAAGCTCCTGATATTTCAGGATGAGATGTTTGGGGCTCTTTCCTGAACCAATCTTGCAGGAGCCACCACTTAAATTAGGACAAGCACTTTCTTTGCTATCCAAAAGGGATGGTATCAATTTCAGGAAGATCTCTTTTTGTTTCAAAATCCTCCCAAATCAGTAGTATAAATGTGGGGGAGGGCACTTCTTCCTATCTCTGATGCAAAGCATTCTGCCCAACAAGGCAGGCGAAAGACAAAGAAGAAAGAAACTCAATTTACAAGAAGCCCACAGACCATATTGGCTACCTGTTGGTGCATAATAAATTACTCAAAAATAGTAACGATCACAAATACTTATCGTATTCTTGTCTTAATTTGTTTGATGCTGCTTAACAGAATACCAAAAACTGAGTAATTTATAATGAACAGAAATTTATTTGGCTCCTGGTTCTGGATGCTAAAGATGTCCAAATTATAGGAGTTGCAACTGGTGACTCTTTCTTCTGCACATCCCATGATGAAAGGAGAGAGAGAGAGAGAGAGAGAGAGAGAGAGAGAGAGAGAGAGAGAGAGAGAGAAGAAGAAGAAGAAGAAGAAGAAGAAGAAGAAGAAGAAGAAGAAGAAGAAGGAGGAGGAGGAGGAGGAAGAGGATGGGGGAGGGGGAGGGAAGGGGTAGGGGAGGGGGGAGGAGAACAGGGCCAAGTTCATCCTCCAATGAGGAGACTACCAAAATCAAAGCCCACTCCTATGGTAACATGAGTCTGTTGATGAGGGCCGATCCCTCATGGCCTTACCACCCTTTTAAAGTCCCACTTCTCAACACCATTGCACTGAGGATTAAGTATCTAACACCTGAACTTTGAGGGACACATTCAGACCAAAGTGATCATCATATCTGAGTCAGGATCTAGGTACCTAGCTAGCTGCTGCTGTCTCAGGGTCCTCGGAAGATTGCAGTCGAGCTGTCATCTGAGACTGCTTGTTCTCAGGCTAATCTTACCCTTGCCATCGGCAGAAGAGATGAACAACCATTCTCTTCTCAGAGCAATGAAGGGCAGTAAGGATACTGGTCAGCCCAGACCGGGCATTCTCTGTATTCAGGAATGTTCCTCCTGCAGTGAGCACCGTCTGCCACAAGAGAAGTTGGAATGTCAAGCCTGTGTATCTGGGGTCTCTCTAAAATATCCTCCAATCTCCTGACTCCTGGGGACACTGCAGATGAGAAAATGTGTGAGACCTTGTTTTGTCCCCAGGAAAACTCCACTTTGTCAAAGTAACCAGAACCCTGTAAAAATCATCATAGACACCGACAGTTCTTTGAAACAGCAGGCACCACCATCCATAATTATCAAAGTTTTAAAAAATTGTCTTGAGCCAGCATGGTGGCACACACCCAGCAGCTCAGGAGGTTGAGGCAGGAGGATTGCAAGTTCAAAGCCAACCTTAGAGATCTAGCAAGGCCCTAAGAAACTCAGCAAGACCCTGTCTCAAAATAAAATATAATAATAAAAATGGGCTGGGGATATGACTCAGTGGCTAAGCGCCCCTGGTTTCAATTCTTGGTACAAAAAAAAAAAAAAAAGAAAAGAAAAATATTTGTCTTGAGTCTCATGAAAGAGAAAGAATCAGATCATCAATTACGGAAATTTTGCAATTGAAGTAATAACAAATATATTACATCTATAATATATATTCTATATAAGATGTAAGAGAGATCCTAGCTGTTCACAAAGTCCTGTGTCTCTTCTACAAGAACACAGGTGGACTACATTTTCCAGATTCCAGGGCAAGCATTGCTTTTAAAAAAAATACTTTATTAAAGTATAACTAACATGCAAAATACATGTATGCAACTCGATAACCTTGGACTCATGCGTGTACCCATGACACCACTACGTCAATCAAGGTGATAGACATGGACAGTTTTACCACTTCAAAAACATTTCTTCTTTCCCTTTGTGTTTTTTTGTTTGTTTGTTTTGTTTTTACTTTTTGGTTTTGGTTTTTCTTGGTTGGTTGGTTTGTTGTTTATTCACTTTTAAAAATAAGAACAATTAGCATTAGATCTACGTTGTTAACAAATAGTCATCAACAAATAATGGATAAAGAAAATAGATAAAGATATACATACACACACACATACATATCACATTTTCTTTCACACACACATATACACACAACAGAATATTATTCACCTTTTAAAAAGAAGGTAATCCTTCCATTTATGACACTGTGGAAGATTCTGAAGAATAGTGTGCAAAGTGAAATAAGGCAGTCACAGAAAGACAATTCCAACATGATTCCACTAATATAAGGTGTCTAAAATAATGAAACACATAGAAGCAGAGGACAAGATGGTGGTTACCAGGGGTCAAGGGGAGGGGAAATCAGGAATTATTGTTCTATTGGTATAAAGTTAGAGTTATGCAGGATGAATTCGTTCTAGAGATCTGTGGCATAACACCTGGCCAACAGTTGACAATTCTGTATTATACACTTAAACATTTTTTTTTGGTTGACAGAACTCTAACCTGGGAAATATGGGAGACAGATGTACTTACTCTGAGGAATTGGCTCATGCAATTATGAAGGCTAAGAAGGCTCACAGTCTGCCATCTGCAATCTGGAGACCTGGGAAAGCTAGTGGTATGGTTCAGTCTGAGTCTAGAGGTCTAAGAATCAGGAGAGTTGATGGTACAAGTCCCATTCTGAGAAGAAGAGAAGATAAGTATATCCAAGTATTATTGATGAGGTGGAAAAACAGAAACAAGGGCTTCCTCCTTCCGTTGCCTTTGTTCTATCAGGTTCTCAGTGGATTGGGAGATACCCACCCAGGTTGAGGAGAGCAATCTACTTTACTGAATTCACTGATTCAAACAGTAATCTTATCCAGAAACACCTTCACAGACACATCCAAAACTTGTGCTTAATCTGGGCACCCCGTGGCCCAGTCAAGTTGACACATAAAATTCACCAACAACTCTTGTCTTCATGGCACTCAGTCTACTGGATCTAGACAATGAGATGTTTCTTGTCCATACTTTGTCCAAGTCACCTTGCTCTCCTAATAACCACAAGGAATTTATCTTAAAATCCCTGTCTAACCCTAAGCCTCCCAAAATCATCACAGTGCCCACCTTCTCCCACAGGTCTCCCTGTACCCAGCACCAGTGCAGGTAATGCCCTCTCACCACCCCAGCCGCTCTCCCTTTCCCCACCCCATCCTGGGCTTTCTCACGGAACTGATGCTGAAGGCATTAATGAGGTTGGGCCTCCGTTGCCCTCTAGAGGTCATATCCAGCAACTGCCTGAAAAGCGCAGCATCCTGGATGCCCAGCCTCTTTACCTGCATCCCATTAACTCTTCAGGGCCATGTACTGCTCCACAAGAAAACTGGACAGGAATATGATACACATTTCAGAGTAAAGACTGACCAGGAAACACTGTGGCATGCACCAGCTCTTCAAGATTCTGTGTCCTTTCCCCACTTACTTCCTGCATATTTTCCTCCCTCTTATTCCCTCTTTTGCCATTTTTTGCTTCATTTTTGGCATTTCCCTTCCTATGTCTTGTGCTTACCCCTGAGGTTTCTATCACCATTGCTTAAAGACACAAATTCAGCTTTATCTATAAGCAGAGTGCACCATGCCTGTAGCATGCGATTTCATGGATTTCAGGAACTAATACACCCAAATTCTACATGCCCCTATACCCCAAAATTTCTTCCATGCTATCCAAGATAACTGGCATTGCTTCAATCTATTCAATAAATATGACTCGAACCTTTACAAGGTGATAGGCACAGTTCCAGGCACAGGGGACTGAACAGCAAACAAAACATAAAAATATGGAACAGATATTTTATTCCATAATTAGGGCTTCCTTTAAATGAAAATATTGCTGAGAGATAGCATGTAGATTTACATAAACACTGAATTATTCATGCATGTCATCAAATTTCTCTGTGAAAGTCAGGCACCAGGAGGCAGAGAGAGGGTACTATTTAAGAAGCCACGCTAGTCCCTTTCTGGTTCACCTATGATCAAAACACGGAAGTCATTATGACAGCATAATTTGGTAGAAAGAATACAGTTTACAGTTACACAGACATGGGTTTAAATGCTAGCTCTGTTACTTGCAAGCTCTGTGACCTTGAGCCAGATAATTAACCTCTCTGAATTTCTGTGCTTTCATCTGCAGAAATAGAGAAATCGATATCAATTTATCAGGATTGTAGAGCAAGCTCACATGTGTAGCCCCTGTGTACCGCCTGGCACAGAAACAACCTCTACAAATGTTACCTTCCTTGCTGTTCCCAAAGCAGCTCCGCTTATGGCCAAGACCAGTGAGCTAGAATGACTCTAATAACACAGTCACGAAATGGCAGGCATTGCTTTTAATGAGGGATTGAGATTCTGATTTCACAATTAGAGTTGTTTTCATGATTAGCAGAGTTGCTACCCCTCATTTGTGGTCCGACCATACCTACACCTTTTGCATGCACAGCCTGCCCTGGCAACTCAGGACACCAAACACAGCAGGTGGGGTTCCCCAGAGCCCTGGAACCTGTTCAGGGCATTGGTATTTTCCTGAATGGGCTTGAACAAAGGCCTGATTGGGGTGTGCATCAGGGGAAGGTTAGTGAGACCCCAGGGAATTCAGAGAAGGAGAAAGCAGGCACTGAGAAGAAGAAAAACACCTACCTAGTGTCATTTCCCCCATCTGATGTCATTTTATTTACTGCCTCTAGGAAATCAATTAAAACAGCGCTAATTTATGGATCTTAATGAACAAGGTATTATGCAAGCTGTTTGTAAGCATGGCAGGCTTCTTGAACTGGAGAACACTCAAAAGCACAGTCACCTGATGTGACATGCTCTCAAGATCTCCCCCCACTTCAAAATGCACAGGGAATGAGACAGAGAGATCTTGGGGGGGTGCCTATTGTACATGGTCTCCAACTCCTCTCACCTTGCTTCCCCTCTAAGAGACTAGCACAGACTATTAACTGAAAAATACAAAGATGATCTTCATAATCCACCATGGTGGTTTGCTTTAGCTATTACTTCCTGAACTAACTGAAGAACGTATCCCTTAATGGCACACTAATGAAACAGGCACCTTTGAGCCTCTACCATTAGAGAGACTCCATCCCAGGCTCCTGAAGTGTTGAGGTAATGAAACACAGTCCTCTGCTTTAGACTCCACAGTCTGGCTGAGGGAAAGACACCTAAACAACCCAGCATCACACTGTGGCCCAGGGGAGAGACACTTTGGGGACTAGAGAGTATAAGGGAATCAGGATGGGCTTCACTGAATCCCTGGGAGACAAAAACCATCCTCTCCACCCTCTGCACAACTCGGTCTTGGCTTCCTAGAGCTCATCCTTTGTCTGGCACAATGGGACTCTAGGATCTGTGAGCAATCCCTTTCTAAATCCCATTTCCTGCCTGCACAGAGCTTCCTGGCAGAATGTTCATGAGGGCCCTTTTTCAGTGGACTGAAAGTGGGTGTCATCCTCCATTGATGTGCTCACTGCCAGTAGACTTGGTCACAGCCCAGTCCCGTTTAGCTGAATCCAAGCACACTCGCCTGCCACTCAAACAGTTGGAGCTCCAAGGCAGTCAACGGAATTTGAATTTGAACCTTGAATGAATACACTAGATCATTAGAAGGAAAAAAAAAGGGGGGGGGGTTCTATCCAGCAGAAGCACTACATCGCTTCACTTGGCTTCAGGCTAGGCCACCTGACGTTCCCTGATTCTTCTCTCACTGCTCTGTCGCTGTCATGACATGCAGCTGGCAAGCCCATCCTTCCTTGAAGAGGCAGTGTGATGTATGGTTAGGAGCGCAGGATCTAGCATCAGGCTGCTAGCTGGGCCACTTGCCTACTGCATGCGCTTGGGAAAGTTACTATGCCTCAGTTTGCCCACCTCTGACGGAGGGATAATAGTCCACCTGTGACTATTATCCCACACAGGCCGGCTGTGAATGCCGGAACTGGGCAGAGCCAGCAACCTGTGTGGGTTTCCATCATGGTCCTGATAGGCCCCTGACTGCTCTACTTCTGTCTGATTCTCTTCCTCTCATGGTTTCTCCTTCTTTTTTCTCTTCCTTACTTCCACCTCCATGTTTAAATCCAGCCATATCTTTTACTTTCTTTGCTTCCTTCTTGGTGGCCTATGTAGCTGTGATATGACCATGAAGTGCACATGCCTCAAATTGTCAAGATGCCAACTCAGGGGAGACATTTCTGACAACGAGATTGACCTGATGAAATGAGAGCAGCAGAAATGTCCCATACAGATGGTATTGAAAAATACAAAGATGATGGTATTGATGCTGCTGGTGCTATTGGTGCTGATGGTATTGATAAATAAACAGGAGATGATGCTTTTGAAATTAAAGCTTCACCTAACCAGCCCACATACAGCTCCTAACTTTTCTCCTTGCTCTGTTAGAGGTTTATAGTGGGATACAGTTTGGTGCCTCCCAAAACAGATTCCTTGGCATAGATGGTAATTTCTCTAGGACCAAAAGTCCTATTTACTGACACTGTGGGTCATATCCCGTTTACAAGAATTCTGCAGAGGAGCTTCACATCCATTTGCTTGAATTTGGCCTTGGGGTACAGAGAGACGAGCTTCTGGCATAACTTACTGATCAGTCTCCCCCTCTAGACCACCAGGTAACAGACCTATGAACTGCCATATCCCTAGAACCAGGTCTAGTGCTGGTTCAACATCAACATTTTTAAATAAATGAATTTAAAGGAAGGCACTTTTTTCTTTGAAGCTTTTCAGCAGTCCCCAGGGGCAGATGAGGACGGCACTCTGTGGATAAATCATGACTCGCGGTGCACTGTGATCAGTGGCACACAAGATGGCAAGTCAGCATGATCCTCCTGGAAGAGCAGCCACTAATGCTGGTGCTGACTGCCATCTGTAGCATTTCATCCATTTTCCTCCCTAAGACAGACCATCTTGAAGCCACTGAGGCAGCATCATATTCTCCCACTGTCGTGTAGATGAATGTTCCTCTCTGTGCATAAAAGTGAGCTCACTGCTGTCTCTGTAAATAACGGCATGGTGCCGAGAAGCTAGGAAAGGAACCCTACTGTCCAGGGTCCACACTCAGCTCAAGCAAGGCGCTTAGGTCTCCAGTCTCAGGTTCTTGGTCTGAAAAATGAAGCTTATAACATGACCTCCATCCAAGGCATTTGAGAGATGAGACCTGAACAAGGATAGGAGTGCATGGCACAGAGGCCACGTTTGGCTTGCAGTGTGCTATGTCAGTGTTTGGTGATGGTGTTATCTGAGTGAACTGTTAGTTAGTTGGAATTCCTGTATGAGGTGAATAAGAGAAAATGCCGAGAAGGAAAACCAGCTAATATTGAATGTTCCCAAATCTCTGAACACCATGGGCCCTGCATGGCTGGGAGCAGTAATGATTGTAATTAAAAGCAAGCTCCAGGTCTCAGAGACCCAGGTAGGATGCAGCCACTTGTCAGAATATAAACCTTGTGAGAAAGCAACACTGTAATAGGCCATAAAATTGCTCTAACCTTCCTTCCCTAAGCTGTCACATGCTGCCAGATCGATGTCTCCCTGGCATCTGCCGTTGATAGTAATTTGGGCACACTTTCAACAGCACCTCTGGGCTGCTGTGTCTGTGCCAAGAACAGCTCAAAGGACTGATAAAGAGACCTAAGTGCCAGGGGCACACAACCAGGGCTGAAGAGAGGGCAGGTGAAGGGAGGTGGTGGGCAGGAGGCAAGGGGCAGGGAGAAAGAGGGAGGACGGGCAGCCATGCTGACCCGGGGTGTGCCAATCTAGTTTTAATATCCCTCTGACCCAGGGAAGAGAAATGACAGTGGAAAGCTTGTTAATAGCAATGGGACACAAAACCAATCCTTTCTTTTCTCCACTTTCCACAAGACCTAGGTGACACTGTGACCTGATTTGTGTTCTCTATGCTCCATAGTATTTGGCCTACAGGTCTCTGCATTTTCTTTCCAACCTTTTAAAGTCTAAGACCTGCCCGTACCTTTCCAAAGCATGTGTTGGAGACAAAGAACACAGGAATATGTCATTTCCTATAAAGGCCAGAAAGACTGTTGTGACCAGCGAAGTGCTAAAATGACATTTGCACCAACCCCCTTCCATTCCAGGTAAAGGCCAGGGCTTATTTCCCACAACGGTAAAACAGAGGAAAGTAAAGGCTGCCCTCCTCAGGGCACTTTGGGAATGACTAGTGCAGGTAGCCCCTGCCTGAAATCCTGGTCTTGACCAATAGCCTCTCCAGCACTGGCACATTAGGAAAGAAGTGATCAACCAGAAAAGGACCCAGTTTATGCTGGCAAAGCCAGACACCTTTTCACATAAACACTGCCTTTCTAAAGATGATTTCCAACACATTGAACTTGAAGAACCAGTTTTAACAGTGAAAGAATTTTTAAACATGCCTTCGACTGACTGACCTACAAACTGTGGCTGAATCTAATGCACTTTAGGACCAGTGAGACAGGCAGTCATCCTTCATACAGATAAAGAAGAAAAATACAAAAGTGGCAGGGGAGAAACGTAAGGTTGCTCCTGGCTCCATCACAAGATTAGCTGCCTGGAATCAGGCAAAATACTTTCCCACTGCTGGACTCAGTTTCTTCATCCATAAAATGAGGTGCCTGGACCAAAGGCCGCCTGGTACTCCTTCCAGCCAAGACATGTTATGATCCATGACCTTTATTTTGTGCCCTCAGCCAGCAATGTAAACGCTCCAAAAGAAACAAATGGAGCAAAAGGAAGGAACAGAATTAAAAAGAATGTCACACCAACCCGTTGGTTTTCTACAGCCCAGGGGCCCAGCCCAGCTGAGAGTCCCAGGAGTTAGGGCAAAAGGGTCTACAGTTCTGTCTACCACCCTGAATGGCACCCTCAGTGCATTTTAAACTGATGGCATACTTTTTTTCAAATCATTTACCAACATACTAAGGTCATGATTTATTTTTATTTTTATTTATTTAGTAGATTTTCTTAATTAACAGATACCAAAAATGCCCTGGTTCACAAAGATCAACGTCCTGATTTAAAATAATAATAATAATCCTTGACTAAGAATTTAGAATCTCTGTCCAACAATTCAAGAATTAATTTCAAAATTCCCTAACAAAGTTCTCTGAAAGCATTTTGCACGAGCATGCGTGTTCACACATGTCTGTCTGAAATTCAGTAGTACAAGCAATCAGCAGTGAAATGTAGAACAAAGAACCTCTTTAATGGACTGCAGTGACAGGCCAGCTAAATCTTTGGGACATTTCCAATGGCTGAGGAGGAAAATCCATAACCAGAATAAACCTCGTTCGGTAGCTGAGGCACCATACACGGAAGTGGATGTTAGAGGCTAGCCTCACAGAGTCCACGTCCTCACCTGAACACCACAGTGTGCTTCTCCCCACACACCTCTAATACGTGTGAGGTATACGTTTGTAAAAAGCAAAGTTATCTCACTGACTCAGCCTGTGTGTGACCAGTTCCATGCATCCCATAGCTCTTTCCTGGGCTTTTGCTCTGAGTGGGGAAACGTCACAGCTCCTGCTAATTCCATGTTAGAAAAGGTCGAGGTTACAACTCTGATTCTGAGCAACTAAAATCCTGAGTCAGGTGATCTTAGGAGAAAGTTCTGCCACTTGTGTGAGCCACCGTCCTCCTGCCCCTGAAAGTTGGCACAGCAAGTTGGCAGGTTCAGGACTAGCTTGCCCCAGATGCCCTGCTTCAGTCTCCTTGGCCTCCCTGTTCATGCTTCCCATGGGGGCAGCAGGACAGTCCAGCACAGCTCTGAGAGATGAGTCCACAGAGGCTAGTGAGCACACTGTAACCCTGTGGAGGCCATTGTGCCACTGTGAATTACAGGGAGAAGCCCCCCCAGCTCTTGGTCTTTGCTTGCTCTTCTCTAAACCCTCCTCTGGGACACTCAAGAACACAAAGCCTGAACATGCACTCTGGGTGTTACAGTGGATGTTGGACTCCTGTTCTGGCCACATCAATTCTGAATCCATTCAAGTAACAGGAGATATTAGAGGAGACTTACCTTCTCACAATATATTGCATTTTGCCCCCAAAACTGAAGCTCAGTCCCAAGTTTCCTTGGATGTAAAAAAATTCACAGTATAAGAAAGCTTCCATTCCAAGTTTTTTGTGGAATCACCACACTGCTTTCCAGAATGGCTGCACTAATTTGCAACCCCACCAGCAATGTATGAGTGTACCTTTTTCCCCACATCCTCACCAACACCTATTGTTGCTTGTATTCTTGATAATCGCCATTCTAATTGGGGTGAGATGGAATCTTAGGGTAGTTTTGATTTGCATTTCTCTTATTACTAGAGATGTTGAACATTTTTTCATATATCTGTTGATTGCTTATACATCTTCTGTGAAGTGTCTGTTCATTTTCTTAGCCCATTTGTTGATTGGATTATTTGTATTATTGGTGTAGAGTTTTTTGAGTTCTTTATATATTCTGGAAATTAGTGCTCTATCTGAAGTATGAGTGGCAAAGATTTTCTCCCACTCTGTAGGCTCTTTCTTCGCATTGCTGATAGTTTCCTTTGCTGAGAGAAAGCTTTTTAGTTTGAATCTATCCCAGTTATTGATTCTTGCTTTTATTTCTTGTGCTATGGGAGTCCTGTTAAGGAAGTCTGATCCTAAGTCGACATGTTGAAGATTTGGACCTACTTTTTCTTCTATAAGGTGCAGGGTCTCTGGTCTGATTCCAAGGTCCTTGATCCTTATTTTCCTTACAAGGCATGACAGAAACCTATTCCGGCAAAACTTACAGAGTTTTGTGTGCTGTGTTTTGTTGTTTTGTTTCTTTGTCAATACTGGTCATCCAACCCAGGAACTCACCTGTGCTTGTCAAAACACTGAACTTTATCCACTTTTGAGCCCAAAACTGATGCTGTTACTGTGCACAGGGGTAAGAAAGGCAAAAGAGGGGAATCGAGAGAGGGTGGTGCATGTAGGGAAGGGTGGATCATCACGTGGTTGAGGAAGGGTGGTGTTGGTTGCTGCACCAAATCTCCAGGTGGTATTTGGAGGCGATGGGATGTCTTGAAACCTGAAGAGGGCAGATCAGCACCCAAGGAAGTGGGCATCCATCACCCAAACGGACCGGAGATCCCAGAGTGCAAGAGCAGGTCAGAATAGACACACTTGGCTCAAGATCACCACCACCAATGTGGAGGAAGCCTGGAAGACGAGAGTCGCACGGCCGAACTTCGAAGGCTGGTTGGTGAAGGGTCTGTTCAGATCCTTTGCCCATTCTCACCAGCCCAGGTTTTTTTCCTTACTGAGTTGTGAGAGTGCTTTGTATATTCTAGATGGAAGTCTTTTATCAAATACATGCTTGGCAAATATATTTTTCCAGTCTGCAGTTTGTCTTTTTGTGTTCTTAATAGTGTACTTTAAAGAACAGAAGTTTCTAAATTTGTGGAAGTCCAATTCAGCAATTTTTCTCATGCCTGATTCTTGGTTTTTATGTCCTAGGTAAGAAAATGCAGCCTAACCCACCATTACAAAGATGTTTTCTTCTCAAATTTGTATAGATTTAGGTCTATGATTTAGGTCTATGATTTTGAGCTAATTTTTGTACATGATTATATGATGTTAGGTATAGATATGAGATTTTTGGTTCTGGGGTTTCTTTTTCTTTTTCTTTTTTTCTTTTATTTATTGTGTGTGTGTGTGTGTGTGTGTGTGTGTGTGTGTGTTTGTGTGTGTGTGTGTGGGCATGTGTGAGCATATCAATGTCCAATTATTTCAGCCCCATTTGTTGAAAAAAGCTATCCTCTATCAAAAATTACTGTAGTACCTTTATAGTAAATCAATTGCCTACGTGTATGTGGACTGTGTCCCCTCTGCTCCATTGATCTATATCCCTATTTCATTGCCAATGCCACAGGTACCTCTCCAGAGAAAAAGTTTTTATGTCAAATAAGTATGTGAAAATATGCCCAATATCATTATTCATTAGGGAAACATTCATTTAAATCCACAATGAGATGCCACCACACTTCTCTACGAATGAATCCATTTTCTTTAAATATTGAAAATCCAAAGTGGTGAGAATGTGGAATAAGTGGAAAGCCCCTACAGTGCTAGTGGAAGTGTAAAATGATGCAGCCACTTTCAAAAAGACTTCCGAAGCTTCTTATAAAAGTAAGCGTGTACTTATCCACGCGACCCAGCTGTGCCACTTCCAGGCCATCAAGAGAACATATGTCCACACAAAAATTTGCAGGTGACCTTTTAGACCAACTGTAATCATCATTGTCAGATACTGGAAACAACCCAAATGTTCATCAAATTGGAAGTGGATTAGCAGACTCAAGCCCATCCATATCATGGAAAAGTGTCTAGCAACAAAAGAAATAAAATAGCCCATCCAGCAACAAGGACGAGTCTGGAAGGCAGGCTCTGCTAAGCGAAGGAAGCCATGCTCAAAAGCCACAGAGTGCATGATGTCATTATGTGGCATTAAGGAAAAAGCAGAACCACAGTGTCAAGGGTCAGAGGTTGCTGGGGCTGAAGCGAGGGCATGGGCTGACCCTAAAGGGGCAGGAGGGAAGCTTGGGGATGATGGAAAGAGTCTCTGTTCTGATGGTGAAGATTGCGCAGCTGGCTACATTTGTCAAAGCTCATAGAACTGTTCTCCTAAAAGAGAGGATTTTCTATATGTATATTATACCTCAAACAACCTGGCTTAAAAGAAAACAAACGCTGGCCATAGGGCACTCACAGGATCGGCAATGTGGTGGTGTGAGAGAAGGGAAAGCGCTCCAGCCACAGATGCCAGCGGCTGAATTAACGTTGCTTGATGTTAATTAAACTTATTAATATAACTGTGATAAGAGTACCTGTCTTCCAGTTCCGATATTCCCAAGAGAGATGGGAGTTGGGGAGATGTGCCAACCTGGCGGTGTTCTGTGAAACTAATTACCACAGGAATTTGTGTAAGAATGAACCAACACAGGTGTTACACTCAAATACAAATTAAAAATACCAGTCTACAGAGAAATTTCATGACATACCCACAAGAACCTGGACCTCGTGAATGAAGCCGGGATCGTGGTCCTTGTGGGATTGTGCCACTTCTCCCCTAAGATGGGCCTTGGAAAGCTTGTTACTGTGCATTTCCTTTTTTTCTGAGCCTTCCTGAGTTTCTTTTGATTCTCCCGGACACTGGCTGCTGTCCATGGTCTCCTAGTGGTGACTCAGAGACATCTCCCTCAACAGAATTAACAGCTTCCAAGGGAACCCGTCGGTGTGATGCAGCACAGTTGCACAAGCCTCACAAACCTGTGGATTCCAGTTCAACACAGCAGATCCTGGGGGAAATCACCAGCTCTGATTCATACATTGGCCCAGCCCCGGATGTACCAGCATCTCCCACGCCTAGACAGTATCAGACCAGGAGCACTGTGCTGGCCCTTAGGCACCTCCCAGGACACGGTTTGAAATCACAGGGCATGGGAATCCTTCCACTCTTAGCCCCTACCCTCCTTTTTAGCACTGTTTCCTGACCACGCCTCCCTGTGCAGCCTCAGCCCCACTTCATTATCCACACATCCCATATTATGCCTCAGACTCTTGGGATGTCTATAAACTCAGTGGGCACCTACTCATCTTAATTTCTTTCTTCACATTCTTCTTTCCCATGAAAATCAGTGTTCCTTCAGAGTCCTGTTAAAAGGGCGCCTTCTCCAGGAAGCCCTCCTGACTCTCCCAGTCAGAACTAATGTTCTTGTTCTCCATGCTCCTCCACCTCCTGCCTGCTGACCTTGATGCCTGTCAGGTGGCCTACATGGAATAAGAGTGCCGTCAGCAGCTGCTGAATGGACCACACTTACCTCCATCACAAGACATCCCTTGCTTAAACCCTACATGTTTCCAAATAAAATAATGTCTTGTATTATTCTTTATTAGACAATGTATAGTTTTCTGTGAGAAAATTTTCAGTTATATTGAGACTATAAACACAGACTCCAAAATAAAGATGAAAAAAATTTTGATCAATCCAAATATTAAGGTTTATTAAGCAATAAAATAATTGCCTTGTTAATTCAAATGCTTTTTTATTATTTTTTGAAATGCTTTTTTTTTTAAATAACTGAATTCAGTCATGTTGCTCTATGTTAGTGTAGGGTAGACCACTATTCCCATTAGGTATTCCAAGGCAGGTTTCCCATTCTTAATCCATAGTGTCAATTTTGAGATTATTCTTGGAGCATTTCTACATGTCCTGGAAAAAAAACAGGATATGAAAATGTGAAGAGACATTTTTATCAGACAATGTAGTGCCTTTATTTCGTCTATAATCTTGTCTTCCTCTGAACTTCCACCTGCTGGTTAGAGAAAAATAAATTAACTAAATGTCTAACCTGGTTTAAATTTAGTTTGATCCAATAATTTAAACAGCCGCTTTAGGGAATACGCAGTTTCTCTTGAATAAAATCGCTCTGTCTTTCAAACAGCCTTCCCCTCTCCATACCTTGCTCAGTCTGATGACTGAGTGTGGAGCTTGGGATGGGGGCGGGAGAAGCAGCAGGGAGGGACCTCCAGCGCCCTGCAGCTGCCACATCAGACCTACTGACTATGTATGGATTCTGCATCCCCATTAACGGTCAACCCGAGACCCTCAAGAGTGGCAACCAGATCCTCTCCTGCCCCAACCAGCTATCCCCCCTCTTCACTATGTAGCCACCATACTGGTGAGTGTAGGCCCCTCCCTGAGTCTCAAAGCAAAAACCCAGTATCCGTCCTGGTGTCCCATGTGTCTTCCCACTTCCAGGCAAAATTCACAGCTGGCCACCTCACTTCTTTCCCTCTATGAATCCTACCCCTTCCCTCTTTCTCAGGAATGGACAGCTCAACTGAACTACTAAACCAGCCCCCATCATTAACTCCCTTCCCAACCAAATAGTGACTCGGTGAAAATTCAGGGTTGTAAGAACCCTGTGAGTCTGCGACCCAAGGCTGAATTCTCTGATGAAAAGCAGTTCTTCCTTGGAATAAATGATGGCTTCCTTGTTTTATTTGCCATGGGTTCAGGATGATGGGAGGCAAATGCTTCAGTCCCATCTATTGAATATGAGTGCATAGTACCACGACAGAATTGCCTTGGCTAATGACAATTTTCCTAGAGGCAACAGAGTTACACTGACAACTTGTGAAAATGCACTTCAGTCTAAAGCACATTTGACCACCCACCTTTTGTCTTATGGTAAGTTCTACCATAATGGCATGTGGCCTGGGCTTACCCACCTCACCTGGCTTTACCTGGGCAGGATCAGTGCTGCCTTCATTTTTATCCTCAGCACCATAGCTAGCACTGGTTATTTTTTAATGCATTAGAGTTATACATAATCGTGGTTTGTTCTGACATATTCATATATGTGTATGACATAATTTGCTCCATTTCAATACCCAGTACTACTCCCTTCCCATCCCTCCTCCTTATTCCTGATCCTCTTCCTCTACATAATTGGTCTTCCATCTATTAATTATTTTTAATTGGTGCATTATACTTAAACATAAAAATGAACTTCATTGTGATGCACTCATACATGCACATAGAATAGTTGGGTAAATTTCATTCCACAGTTCCCCTGCTTTCCCATCCTCCCTCCCACCCACTCCATCCCTTCCTCTACTCTACTATTCTCCCTTCTATTTTCATGAGAGTCCCCTTGCTTTTTTTAATTTCTTATTTATCTCTAGCTTCTGCATATTGGAGAAAACGTTTCACCCTTGACTTTCTGAATCTGGCTTATTTCACTTAGCATGGTGTTCTCTAGTTCCAACCATTTACCAACAAATGTCATCATTTCATTCTTCTTTATGGCTGAGTGAAACTCCACTGTGTGTGTATACCACATTGTCTTTATAAATTCATCTATTAAGGAACACCCAAGCTGGTTCCCTAACTTGGTTATTGTGAATTGTGCCTCTGTAAACATTAGTATGCATGTATCACTGTAGTATGTTGTTTTTGGTTCTTTTGGATAAATACCAAGGAGTGGGACAGTTGGGCTATACGGTGGGCCCATTTCTAGTCTTTTGAGGAATCTCCTTACTGCTTTTCGGAATGATTGCACTAATTTGCAGCCCCACCAAAAATACATGAGTGTACCTTTTGCCCCACATCCTCACCAGCATTTACTTTTTATGTTCTTGATGATTGCCATTGTAACTGGAATGAGATGAAATCTCAGCATAGTTTTTATTTTCATTTCCCTAATTGCTAAGGATGTTGCATGTTTTTTCATATACTTGTTGGTCATTTGCATTTCTACTTTTGAAGAATGTCTGGTTAGTTCATTTGCCCATTTATTGCTGGGTTTATTTGTTATTGTGATGCAGAGATTTTTGAGTTCTTCATATATTATGTATATGTAGCACTAGTTTTGGTTAAAAGCCCTCTCTTATGATTCTTTTCCTTTTGAAATGGACTTTTTCTTGCACTGCTGTGCACCAGTCTCCAACACTAACGCAAATTCCAAACTCAGACATTCATCTCCTCTGTTCCCTCTCTAATCCTCTGTGTCCTTCTCAGATCATCCAAGAAGTCTTCCTTCAGGATCATCCTGGAACCTAGACAGCCCATTTAGACAGTACTTTGCAATGCTAGTGACATTAGATTTTGTAACTTGAAAGGGGCCTCAAAGTTCTTAGGTACCAGTTTGAGACTCTAGGTCTGCTGCAAAGTCTATTCAAATTGAAATAAAGTCATACCTTTTTTTCCAACCTTTAAAATTTTTAACTTGCCTGTTCATCTCTAACAGGTCACAGGGACTATTCTCTGGCAAGAAAATCAGGAAATCTGCAAACTTCTCCCGCTACCAACAGAAGCAGTCACGTGACCTTCTGTGTGTCATTTCATACTTCCACACCTTAGTAGACTGAGTGATCACCTAGGCTCATCCCTATTCTGTGAGGCCATTTGTTTCCATAAATCTCTATCCTTTTTAAAGATGATTCTTTGCATTTGATTGAGGCAAATAATGAGAACTTTCTTCTTTCACACCTGGTATACCTTTAAATTAGAAGAAATAAAAAGCAAAGCACCCCACAAAATAGCTTGCTTTCCTTTCCAAATGTTAATTGGCTCTTTAACGGGAGTCATTTAACCTGCTCTCCACGCCCACATTTTAAAATATGCATTCATCACATTAGCGAGAGCTTTCCAGCATTTTTTTAATAAAGCACCCAAAGTTAACAGAGTTAAACAAACACGAGGAACTACTTTTATTCTGAGTGTTCAGTTATATAGGACAGTGTGTATATCTGTAGATCAGCCAAGAGCAGATTTTTCTTCAATCTCCTTTTTCTTACTTCCCACACCTGTTTCCCAAATTCGACACTGACCATTCTAACTCGCAGAACATGCTTCCAAGTTCCTGATGTGCTCATTAGTTGCACTGTTTTCTGAACCTCCTGCAGTCGTTGGGAGAGTTTGGTTGTTATGTTTCTTTCCACCACTACTGTGGCTTTTCCTCTCTTTTTCTCTATAACGTGTGGTCATTTTATTCTGGGTGATTTCAGATCCTTTTGTCTCTGAACTTCAAAGAAAAAAGAAGAAGAAAGAAAAGAACTTTTGCATTATTGTGGTTATTTTTAAAGAACTACCCACATCGCAATAAAAGTAAATATTTTATCCAATAGAGTCCAAGTATGGAAAAATTCAAATTTTCTTACACAGGCACTGTCTGTTGACCCTTTGCTTGTATGTATTTTCAGTGATGGGAAAAGGGGTAGCATAGAAACATTTTAGTCAGTTATAAATACTTTTTTTGTTCCAAAAAAAATGCCTTACAATGTTCACCAAAAAGGTCAGCCCACACTTGGGTCCTATGAAACAATTGGTTAATTCAATGAAGTTGCCAAAAAATAGCAATCAATTCAGTGAAAAGAAAATCAATCACAGAGGTTGTTTGGTTGTTTTGTAGACAAAACAGTCAGTGGACTGATTGAATTTTTCACTTTTCAATGAGTTGTTTTGGCCTTGTGCGGATGCAGCCATTAACTCATTAATCACCCAGAACTCCTGGGTGGCTGAGAAGGAAATCATTACTTTCCAAGTATGGATCGCACGTATATTAACAATATGCAGAAGGCCTGCCAGGGTGAATGTGCTCAATGATCCCATTTGAGAAAAATGAGTTTCCCAAATATTTTACAGCATAAGGAGGTAAACCGTACCTGATTTATCATTTCACTTTCCAGTTGCAAAATTCCATGTCCTTTATAAAAGCTTACAGAGTAATGCATATGAGATGTACACATTTAATCCTTAAATTGGAGTGAATTTTAATTTATGGAGTGTTAAAAAATAATCCTTGCAACATATCAGGTTTCCCCACATTGCTTTCATGCAATATCAAAATGGAGTTTCGCACTCAACACAATTAGCTCCCGCCCATGCGGTATACATATATGCCATTCTGATAAATATGTATATTTTCCCATATGGTGTTGAATGTTAGCTTCTAATTTACCTCTTAATTTTTAATTAATTTTAAATTACATTCTAAATGAAGCCGACAGGAGTCTAATTTGCATGCTTATTTGCATATCTGTAAACACACTGCTTGCATTGTTTATCTAGTCCCTGTCCCCATGACATAGAGAGGTTTTTCTCACCCCATGTGGTGAATTGGGACGGCCACAGCATCAAGGTGCCCGCTAAGACTTGCAGAGGCTATTCTAATCCAGAATGGATGATGCCAGCTCTCTCTTCTCCACAGTGGCCACAGAGGACTCTGAGAGGCCAAGGTCAATGATCATAGTTAAGCCCTGCACTTTCTCAGAGGGATAGCAGAATCTGTGCTACGTCTTTAGAAAATAAAACTATATACGTTTCACACACTGGATTTTAAAAATATACAACGCCCTGAACTCCTGAATTATTAACACAAATCAGAAAAAAGTTACAGCCTCTCCTGTTCCTGGGATGGATGGGTTCCTAACCTAGTCAGAAGATGGCAACTCAGAGAAAGGACAATTTTCTCTGTGATAAATAATGGACAAGTTTTTGTTTTGGTTTTTGGTTTTTGGTTTTGGTTTTTGTTTTTGTTTTTCTGGCAGAACGAGTGCTCAGCTGTGGTCTGCTGGCACCTCGCCTTTTGATCACAACACACCGCGCACGCGACTCCAGTCAATCAATATACAAGCCACCTCAAAGACCTTTCGGAAACCGACAGTGCAGGATTCAAAGAGATTTGTTACCTTCCTGTACACAAATTACCACCGGACAGGACTGGAAAGGAGCTTCTTCTGCCTGGAAGTAGCATGCTTTTCCTTTTTATTAGTACCTTCAAAGAAACTATTGTATTGCAGTTAAGGATGTTGCCTGTTACTAGAGAGGCAAGCCACAGATTGCATGCTAAAGGAGCTTGGTGATAACTTTGTAGTTGTACCTACCTGATTCCTAACCCCAGGTTTTCTATGACCTTGGACAAATTCCTTAATTTCTCTGAAGTTTTACTCTCTTTATATTATAGATAAACATATCAGAAGTGATTATCTTTTAAGGTTGTAGCAAAGACTAAACAAGATGAAAATTTCCTGGAACATTTTTCCATATTTTTCTTTCCTCTACAGTGGAAACAGATATCAAGTCCCACACCTGGCAGGTGTTAAATGTGGCACCTCATGGCACATAAAGGGAACAGACTATACCCGGGGGAACTGCACACAGGTGTCCTGATCTTTACTCCAATAGGACCACCTGCTTTCTTGTTTCAATAAACTTCTATGGCCGACCCACCACAAGGCAGCCTTTCTCTTTCAGTCGGTGTTTATCAGAATCTAGCCAGCCCTCACTAGACCAAATGTAATATTAAATGTGTCGAGATGATGGTCTTTACAGCTGGGCTGTCTTCATATGATCAATCAATCAGCAACAAGAACAGCCACACTTTCCCTGAAAAGAGTAGAAAAAATATTCTTCCTTCTAAAATAGTCAGAAGATATTTGCATCAAACATTGCTGGTGCACAGTGTGTTGTACCTGGTCACCCTGCCCACTGAGCGGGCATTGCACACAGAAGCCTGCTTGATGCCCTTCTATGAGGATGTAACTCCAAACTCACACCCCATGCCCAACTACCAAGAATTTCAATCAATGTAAAAGAATGCATGCAACTGGGTATAAAATGTAAATACATCAGGAAATCACAACCAGGGCAAAAGAAAACCAAACCAGGGGAATAGCAGCTCACCAAGAACTCACACACAAGTACAGAAACAGGAGCCTCAGTGCTCTTCTTAGTTTCTAGAGAGCCAAAACAAAAGGTTCACTTCCTTTATTATAAGAGATGCGCTCTCCATAAAATAAAACAGCACCTGTTGCCCAAGAAAACAGGGTAATAGGCACTGAACTCTTAGAGATGCATTCCTCATGAGTCCCCAGAAAGAGAAATCTATGAATTTGAAACTACCTACAAATTTATCCCATAACTCTGTGCCTTTGAGATAAAAGGCTCAAAATTAATCTTGCAGTACACCATTTTTAGCTAACGTATTTTCACAGGCTGTCTTGTTTCAGGGAAAGGATCACATCTTGGAGTGTTCTTGGGTTGCTCTGTACAGCTACCCAAGCTGTGCACAAACTATGGTGAGTGGTGCCCCCTAGGGTTTAGTGATACAGCTTCCAGCATTCCACACAGTGCCTTTCCCGTGGGAAGTTCTAAATCAACATGCTAGAACTGGAGAAGTGACAAATGCAGGGATTATGCATGTGGCCCTGCCCAGATAAAAATTCTAGCTCTGTCAGTTGCAGCGTGACCCTAGAAAAGTTACCTAACCTTTGACACTTCTTTGACTTCTTCTGCAAGGTGTGGGTCCCTGAGGGATGGTTGCCTGATCTGCTGACTGCTTCTGTATCTGTCCCGTGCTGCCACAAATCCTAGGCACCACGGTGTTGGTGGCTCCCCTGGCATCTCCTGCTGGGCACTAGGTGCTCATCAACTAGCATTACGGCACCAAGCCTGGGTTCTTGGAACTTCTGAAGGACTAGCAGAGTGTGTGAGAGCAAAGTCTCCCTGTCCATTGGGGTCACTGTTCTTCCTCAGAAAAGCATCAAAACAGGAATGCTTCTGCCTTGGTTTCTGCTTCTGTTTCCCACTACTTGACACCATTTCTAGAACCACTAGAAACACTCCAGAACCCAAAAGAAAGGAGGCCAGGTCAGTTGGATATATCTGACCCCATGGTTGTGCTAAGAAGTGTCCTTGTCTCTGGATTCTGTAGCCTGCCCCTGGACAAGACTACAAGGGGTTTTACAGTTTGAAAAATCTTCAAGGGTGCCACGTTGCTTTATTAATTAGACAAAAAAAATTTTCTCCCTAATATGTCTTTACAGAGTCAGGATAGAAACTATGCTCCGTTTATTTAAGTGTTACTGCACTCATATTGTAAGCATTAACCACATCTTGAAAGAAAAATGTAAGGATGGTGTGATAATGACAGATTGGAATAAATAAATATCAGCTCTGAGACCAAATAGTGTGATTTTATCCCAGCTCTGAGCACGTTTGAGTCAATTATTCACTTTTTCATCTATAAAACTGAGATAGTAAGATCACCCTGACACCGTCCAATATAGAGTTACTGTGTATGAAATCCCTGGCATAAAGTAGGTACTCAATAAATGGTTAGGGTTCTTTTCCCATTATCAACATTTTGCAACTTCTTTGAGTATAGATTCTGTGGGCTCTGGGTCCTACAAGGCAGAGAGCAGCTAAACAAAAGACATTCATCCCACAACTACTTATCATGTTTCCTATGTAACCCCAGGCTAGCTGGTACAGATGCTACAGAGAAGGAGATCCAGAAGTTTCCTGCTCTTACAGGAGCCGGTATGCTTACTGAGAATATATAAAATAAACAAGTATGCTAATAAGCAGGCAGCAATAGAATAACAAATTGTTTTTAGTACTCTGAAATGAGTGTATGAAAGATGTTAGGAACCAAAAATGGGAAATCTATGGGGAGTTTTACACAGAGAAGTAAAATTACCTAGTTTATATTTCTAACAGATCATTGTGACAGCTGGGGAGAATGGACTGGAAGGCCGCAAGTGTGCAAGTGAGCAATTAAAAGACCTTCTCTGCTGCAGGAGGGCAATGTGAGCTGGCCTGATCCACTCCAGAAAGGTCTTCCAAATGATCAGCAAGCCGTTTCTATGGTAGGGGACGTGCTGCTCGGATTCTTTGGGGATGGAAAGGTTTTTGAGTATGGGAACTAGTAAGTTGGCAAAACAGTTCACAACTCCAACTTGGATCCTGGGGTGATACAACAGAAGACTCCAAAGTCACAGATGAAAGAAAACTGTGCCAGACTTGAATGAAGAGATCGAGAAAGGCTCCAGTGGACTCAGGGCACAGGTTCCAGATGGCACAGGAGAAGAGAGCAAGCAGCACCATCCAGGACTCCTCTAAGAAGGAGCCAGGAGCAGCTCCCACAGAAAGCTGGACTCTGCCTCTCTGTGGCAGTTAATGCCACCTTTGAACCTCCAGCCCAGTGAGGAGTCTAAGGAGGCTCCTGCGCCTGTGAACTTGGCTTTTCTGAGAGACTTGGCAATATTTGTGCATGTACAAGTGCACAAACATACCGAAAATCATATTTAGTTCACTAGTTTTACGACTTATTGACCTATAATAAATTTCTTTTTAAAAAAATGCATTAAAACCCTTAAGAAAAGCTAACAGACAAAGCGTTTAGGTAGACAGACCCATTCCGCAACTTCTGACATTATCAGTACTTTGAATAAAAATTACATATATCACTTTGTCAGGATAATTTTTCTGCCTAGCCATCTGTTTGGAGACTGGGCTTTTAACAAATAAGGTTCAGTAAATTAGATAGATCCCAAGGGAACAGGTGAGGGGCGGGAGAAATTGTGGGAAAAAATGAGGCAGGTCCCTGGGAGGGGAGGGACAGAGAGGCAGGGAGCCTGGGAGGCTGATGACAAAGCCCTGCCACCCACACCCCACTCCAGAGGCTGAAGGAGTTCTCGTTTGCCGTCGCCTTTGTTCACTGTCTGTTTTCGGTAAGGTCGTCTGTCCCGAGAGTCGGAGAGGGTTCTACTTCACTTTCACACTAATGCATCTTTCAGCTATAAAAAGCAATTAGCAAAATCTGTCCTTGAAAGGTCAAATTTAAATTGGAATAAAATACTGGGGGCGGGGCGGGGGAAGGACAGCAAAAGTGGTTTTAGCTTTTCTGTAGTCGTACAAAATCACAAGCAATAACTGGCGACGTACACTTGAGGGAACACCAAGTCGTGTGCTCCGCGCTCTCTGCAGGGAGAGAGGTGCTGATTCTTGGGATGTTTATCAAAATTCCCTTCTTCCCTCAGGGTGGCTGAAGGTCGCAACCGCAGGAGCACTGCGCCATCTTGTGGGCAGTGGGTGACATCAGCCTTCCTCAGCGGAGCCTTTCACACACATGCACACGCGTGCACACACGCACACAAGCGCTTACTCCTGTCAAGGAAGATCTGGGAACAAAACCCAGAGTTGAGCTGACAACTACAAAAGTACCATCAATTAAAGATATCCCCTGGTAAGTCTCACAACAAATTAACTTAGAAATGAAATGGGTTGAGATGTGATAACTTCCTTAACCTTTACTTTTGAGGAAGATATCTGATTACTGCCTGATAGTTGCTGAATGTGTACCCCATGCCAAGTGGTGCTGGCCTGTGTACTTCACATGCATTAACATATGTCATTCTCACGACAATGGCATACGACAGACAAACCATCATCATCCCATTTACAGGTGAGGAAAGTCACTTTCCCAAAATCATAGAACTGATAGGTGGCAGAGCAGAAATACAACCATGATCTTGAGCTCTTAGGCACTATACTAGGCTGCCTTTCTGCTAGTCACAATGTAGTACAGGGAGACTGGACATCCTTAAGGAAGAGGCCAGAGAACATAAAAATTGAAAAGCATGCTTCTTAAAGCATAGGTTCTGATTTTGAATTGTTTCCCCACACTGAGAAATAACATTCTTAGTTTCCCATGAGGTTCACCTTTATTAAAAAAAAAAAAAAAGTATTTAAAACCAAGGGACAAGATCCCTTGATGATCATAACTGTGATGAATAACATTATATGTTGATGATTGAGCCATTGGGGGCCCAGGTATTTGGTCAAACATCATTCTGGGTATGTATGTGAGGGTATTTTCGGATGAGATTAACATTGAAAGTTGGCCTCCCTAATGCAATGAGCTGTGTCCAATCAGTTGAAGTCCTAAAAGGACAAAAACACTGAGCTTCCCCCAATTCAGAGGGAGCCCCTGCCTGACCACTTGAGCTGGGACATTAGCCTTTCCTGCCTTCAGCCTCAACAGAAATACCTACTCTTCTCAGGTCTCCAGCCTGCCAAATGCACAGCTTAGGAGTTCTCAGTGTTTGTATGAACCAATCTCTGATCATAAATCTCTCTCTCCTGTTGGTCTCTTTCTCTGGGAAATCCAGACTAATACAATGATCACTCTATCATCATCACATCAGAACCAGCAGCAAAGAGTTTTTGCCACCCACAACATGGTGGCATCCTCTCCACTGCCATTTACTGAGTGTTCTCCCTGCGTCAGGCACTGTGCTCAGTGCCTTGAGATTGGGTGAGTAAAACCTTCATCTTAGAGATAAGCAAACTGAGGCCCAGTGAACTGGGATACCTACCCAAAACCTCACAAATAGTCCACAGTACAGCTAAGACCATGGATATGCACAACCCAGTTCATTTCCCTCTGTGCCAAGTTGCATCTCCTGTTAGAAGGAACAGTCATGCACAACCAACATTTGGAAGAATAATGACATGCATTCCATCTCCAGATATCTTATTAACTCTAATTTTCTACAAAAATGCTTTCTCATTCCTTTGAAAACCATTATCTTCTTTCTTTTCCGGGGTAACATGTTGTCATTTCAGCTCAGTTACTTTTGACGCCATTTAATCTGATTTTGCTAGGAACCAGTTTTTCTTCTTATATCTGTTTGATCATTCAGCAACTAATAGGCATTTCTCCACAACCGCTGATATAAAAGAGACAGGAAAGAGTACAGCTCACCTTATATGCCCTGATTCATCTGAGCTGTGCCTGATTCACAGATACCGCATTTGGAAAATGTGTCTATCTCTAGATTTTTTCCTCTCATTTTATGAGAGAGGGGCTGGAGAGTCAGGACCCAAAGAGATAAGCATGTTCATGAGGCTGCTGCAAGCCTGCGTAAGAGTGCACATGTGGACCTGCTTGCAGAGGATAAGGCAGGTGGGAGGTTGGCAAAGCAGACGCTCCCATGATAACTTTCAAAGGAAAAACAGACCACAGTTCCCAGAAACCCAATTGCCTATTAAAATACATGAAAGCCCACATAAAATGTGAAATTAGAGTCATGGGTTTTTTTTGGAATAGCAGAAAAAAAAAATCCAGAAAGAACATTAACATCTACCAAGATCCATCTAACTAATCTGTGTCCTTCCTTCGACTGAGACCCAACAGGATAATCAGACTTACCCTGCCAGAGTCAGGACCATGTGACCCATGGACACACTTCCTTGCAGAGATAAGCTATCTGGGATAAGAGGAAAACTTGCTGGAAAGAGCCTGATAAATAAAAATGGATTGTAGCCTATCTGCCAGGAACCACACTTTTTCCCCAGCCATTTGCAGGAAGAGCTGGAGAAGTGGGTTGCTATGCCATTACAAGTCATTTTCTCTCCTGAGCTTCGCCACCCCGTGCTCCTTTTTCATTCCAATTGCTGCATTTCTAGAGTATCATACTGCCATTTTTCTCCTCCCTGTCTAACACCAATCGCACTTCTGGGCTGTTGTCCCCACTGTTGATGGTGTTAATCTCCATGGGAACCAACGTGACTCAGAGGGTCAATGTGTGCTTGGCAAGTCCTGTTACAATCATTGCCAGCATGTTACCAGCAATGGCAGCATAATCCTCAGTGATCACATTTTTGTCTTGTGAATTTTGCCAGTGAGTCACGCAGCTTAAAGGCAACAGCCTCAGAGGAAATCTTAGCTTCGCGCTTTGAGTAAATGCTCTCCTGCTGCCTTCCATGCAAGCTACATCCCAGCATCCCCCATTTCAGAAGTCACAGAGTCCACTACTTGCTAAGGAATGAGGTTTCCTTGAACTTTTCTCCGTACCCATTATCCTGGATCATGCATTCTAACAACAACAACTGCTATTGCATGGGGTAGCAGTGGCCTTGGAAATGACAGCTGTCCTTTTCATCAAAACACTCTCACTTTTCTGTTGTTGCAGGGATAGCAGTGATGGTGGGTTTTATTTGATAGTATAAAACCTACTCAGTGGCTTCCCCTAGGATGAATCCAATGAATGAAAGCTGTTTGGTGTCTCATGAAGTCTGAGTGCCTAACAGAAAGCTAGCAATCACCTCGCACCTCGTGCAGGTTCCAACAGATATATTCAGCATCTTTTTGATTAGCACAAAGCAACGAGAGTTTCTCTTGTTTTTGAGGTGTACCATTCAATGGGGGATCACTTAAATTTTCAAATAAAAAGTCTTTTCTTACACTGAGTGAAAATCTGCCTCCTGTAACTTTTACCCACATGTTATTTTTCTGTCTCTGGAGAAACAAAAATACTCTCCCTCCTGTATTCCTATTTTATCTATACCAGGGTTATCTGGACTTGCGTGTTTTCTGTGTGTCTGTGTCCTCCACAGAGTTTGTTGAAGACAGAAAATATATCTCATTCTTTGCATCGTGAGCATTTGATGACACACCTTCAAATGTTCCCTGCTGATTTTTATTTCTCCCTTGGTCATGCCAGTCCAGGCTAAGCACTTCCAATTCCTTCAACTGTTCCTCAAATCAGTAAGCAGACGGTGGCCTCTTCTTGCCTCCCCATCCACCAGGAGCACTAATGGGGTGAAAGAAGGCAGATTGGATCATATAATGTCTCTGTGACAAAACTATACTTTCAAATATCATGCTGTGTGGTGAGGGTAATGAAGTAGTTCAGAAAGTCTATAAAGGATGCTCTGGGTCCTTCAAACAGTCTTGAAATTCTACAATAAATGAGGATTTTACAAGAGACTGTAGACATCACCTCATTCGATCAGTATCAAGAAGGATATGGGGACCCAGGAATCAAAGCGAATTGCCCAAGGTCACGGATCCTCTTCCTGGCATGGCTGAGATTGCAAATAGTGCCTTCTTTTTCTGGAAGTTGTGTTCTTTACAACACGCCACTCTCGCTCAAAGGCAATATTATGCCCAAGCACTTTATATGCTCCTGAATAGTTAACTGGTTATTTCAAACAGAAAAAGTACATTCTTAAATCTCTGGACCTCAACTTTAGCACTCTCACTTTCCCGATAGCATTTATATGGTGCTAAATACGCCAACAGGGTTTTAAGGCTTACAGCCCCTGTCCCTGGCAATCTTGGGTTGGACTTCAGAAGAAAAAAATGCCAATGTAAAGTCTCCAGAAACTAATATAGAGTCTTTTCTCTCAATGCTCATCATATGCCAACCCATAGCACAGTGCCAGAGAATAGTTACCATTTAAACAGTACTTAATAACTTTTACATTATTCCTTGATGAATTATCCATGATGAAATTTCAAACCTAGGTTAAATTCCCTACCACTTGGCCTGTTTCCTATTTCTAGGCCATATTCTCAATTATCAACTGATTTATGTTTATGGAATTTAAATACTAACACTTATCCTAAAACAATATGTGATTTGAACACAAATAGGGTAAAGATAGACCCAAAAACTATTCCAGCTGCAAGTGGGTGGCATTCTGAAGGGTCACAGATGAACTAGAGACTAAAACTTGAAATCTATCCTCAAGAGGAAGTAAGATGCAAAGGAGGAAGGGGAACAGAAATAGAAAGAATGCACTGTTTCCACCACAGATCCTGGGGTAAAATTTCCTTTGTGTTAGTGAAGCACATCATAAAGAACATGGCACAGAGAAGAGAAGAACCTGTTTTCTTTTCTGCCTCTGCTGGGAACAGCTTCTATGACCTTGAGTTGAACAGATCCCCAGAGCTGGGAAATGAGACACCACTTAGGATACTGTTTATATGGGGAATATGAGGCCCACTCCAGAATGCAGGGTACCAGCAACCCAAATCCCATTTCCCACAGCCAATTGTCAGGCGAGAAGGAAATTTGTTCCACACTCATTGTGTGTGAAAGGCGGCTCTCCTTAGCCCTGAAGAGACAGCAGCTGTTCACAGCCCTACCTCAGCCACTTACCAATCTGCAATAGGAACTTTCTTATTCAGTGCAATCAGAAAAATGAATTACGAATGTTGATTCAAGCAGAAAACTATCACAAAAGACATATCTTAAACATTGTATTTAAATGTCAAACATACAAATGTCCACTCGTGTCCATCTCCGATACATAACCCAGTAGCAACCGCCTAAATTTCTTCAACATTCTTTCTGTATAAGTTGCTCCCAGAATTCCTGCCATACAATGGACGAATTCATCGTGCAAAACATTGTGACGCTTGAGAAGCAATCTGACTGCGTAAACTTTCTTGATTTTTGTAATTTTTGGATCATATTCCAGTCTTTCCAAAACTTTTCACTATTTTTCAAAGAGATAGCTCTCTTTTCATACTTATAACTTATTCATTGGATGTATACCATATTATAAAATTACAAGTACAATAGAAGCAGATTTGGGAATAAACACTGCTAATTTGTGGTAGGCAAACAGCTCAACTCTTGAAAGTAGAAGGGTTTTGGGTGAACTACAGAGTGATCTACTATTAAGAACTATTCAGTGAAGTACAGGTCCCTATCAGTATCCCGTACAGAGGGCATGAAGGTTTCCGTTCATCTGGTAAACCAACAAGAAGAGTGCCTACTTTGTATCAATAGAGTTACCAAAAAGAATGAAATTATGGCATTTGCTGGTAGATGGATGGAGTTGGAGAATATCATGCTAAGTAAAATAAGCCAAACCCAAAAAACCAAAGGCCGAATGTTTTCTCTGATATGGGGATGTTAATTCACGATAAGTGGGTGGGACTAGGGAAGAATAGAGTTACTTTATATTAGGTAGAGGGGAGCAAAGGGAGGGGACCGGGTATGGGGACAGGAAGGAGAGTAGAGTGAAACAGACATTATTACCTCATGTACATATATGACTGCATGATCAATGTGATCCTACAATATGTACAATCAGAAAAAAGAGAAATTATACTCCATTTATGTATGATTTGTCAAAATGTATAAATGCATTCTACTGTCATGTATAACTAATTAGAACAAATTTAAATTTTTTCAAATAAAAGAAAAAGTAATACTAACCAAGAAAAAGTCACCATGAATTTCATAGGATAGTGTTACTGATTGATGGCTGATTCCCTATTCCCAACCTTCCATTGACTACTCTTGGATAAGACTCCCCATTTATATCTAAGGACTTTTGTAACTAATTACCAAAAACTAAGTGTCTTAAAACAATAGAAATGTTTTTCTCACACAGTTCTGGAGACCAGAAGTCCAAAATCAAGATGTCAGCAGAGCTACTATCTTTCCAAAGTCTCTGGGAGAGACTCCTTCCTGTCTCTTCTAACTCCTGGGCTCCCAGAAGTTACTTCTGCAAAGACTCTACTTCCAAAAAAGTGCTTACAGTAAGCACTAACTAAACATTTGTTGAATGGACTCATCAGTTAAAAATTTCAGAGGGCAAAGCTACTTATAGGTGGGGTGGGACAGTTGGAGACCAGAGGTTACAGATTTTTGCCTGGAATAAAAGCTTTCAAGTAACTCAAGACACAATAAGACTGCCTCTTTTTTACTCAAAGTGCTGGAGCAGAAATCCATCAGTGGGAGATTGGCCTACATGTTTCTGAGGCACCTTCCAATTCTAAGATATTTTTTTCATTCTTTGATAAATGCAATGCTAGAGAGATGATATTTGTTCTGTCTTTTTCCAACACAGATCAAAAACATCATGTTAAGTACTTACAATATACTGTGTGTGATGCTAAATACTTAATACCAACAAAGTATTAGTTAAATCCTTACATGCATTCATAATAATTGAGTAAAATAGTAAAAGAAACTACTGGCTATTCACCAAAGGATCAGTCTTGTCTTTGTCCTGGACACACAGCTAAATTACATCTCCCAGTGTCCCTTGGTTAGGGGTAAATATGTGACTGATTTCTGGGAAAAGGAATAATTGCAGAAATGATTCTTGCTATTTCTGGGGAATGCTCCTAAAAATATCCCAGTTTTGCACCTCTCTTTTTCCCTCTTCCAGCATACCTTCCATGGAGGTAACTTCCAACTTCTCAGCAAGAGTAAAATGAGTCCTGATAAGTGAAAATTGTTGCTTGGGAGAACAAAAATATCTTAGCTATGACAATGGTTCATGGCCTGACAGAGTTTCAATCTACCCAATAAAAATCTTATTTCTTAGTATTTAATTTAATTAGAAGTTAAATTTAACTAAATTAGTTAATTTAAACTAATTGGGTTTAATTAGTTTAATTTTCACCTTAAGGGGAAATAATGAGAAAATATTAGAGAAATATTGCCCTAAAACAACCCTGAAAGCTACATCTTCAAGATAATAGAATCTGTCAGCCTGAGTCTCTGAACAACTAACTGAAAGAGAGACACCTTAGTCAACACCAAATACCATGGGTGAAAATCTCATTTCTCTTGTGTTTGAAGCATTGCACATTTGGGAATCTAACTAATGTAACGGTCAGCCAGCCCTAATGTATTGTATCTATTATATTACCCATTTTGTGCATAGGGAATGCTGAGCTCCAAGAATATAAGCAAGGTCAGGACTGCTGGTAAGTGTTAAAGCAGAGATTTTGAAATCTGATTCAAAATTCTTATTCTATGATCTCTTTCTTCCCCCCACTGTCAGAAACTACTCATTTCCACTGTATGAGGCCATTTCTGATCTGATTTACTCAAGGATGCAGAATACAATCTCCAGTTTGGGGATTAAAGTTATACTACTTTTAGGTCTACATTTCCGCTCATTCAAAGTTGATAAGTGCTCTCAGAAATCATAACTTTAATTCAAGTTTGCAAAGTTGAGCTGCAGAAAATTCCATGTAGTCAAACGCACACATTAATGAGAAGTGAAAGGTAGCATGTGGAAATAAATTAATATTTCTTTTGATAGACACAAAAGCAAGATGCATCGGGTCAGGATGAAACCCATAAAAAATTCAAGTACAGATGAACAATCGTCAAAGGACTGTGGAATTTGGTTTCATGTGCACTAGAAAACATCAAAGTTTTCCCAGCTGAAAATACAAAGTCAGGCTGAAGATTTCATGAGAGATCTTATCAGAAATTATTTCAGAGCTTTTGCTCTTTTAAGCATCTGACTATATAAGATCACATCCCAGACAATGACGGGCTTTGTCCTAAGGTTGTTAGTATATGGCTTCCCCAGAGAAATCACAGAGAATGTGCCCATATGGAAACTACTTAGCTTGCGCTGTCCTCCAAAAGTATTATCCATCTTCACAGAAGTCTTAGGGAGCTTGGCATAATGCTCTGTGTAGGTACCCACATCTTTAAAGCATTGTGAGTCTTAGAATCACTGAATTTAAAAGGATAGCAATAAATAAATGTTGGTTATTGAGTCTACTATGGTGATACAAGGGAAGAGCATTGCTCAATTCTTTTATTTCTCTATACAAGTTTTATTGTGCGTCCTTTTCCGATGGCCTTTGGATACAATTGAACAGTGCTCTCCAGAGAATTTCCCTCTTTCTTGCTCCATTGTATTCCATTGCTACTTAAATATGTTAATTGACTGCTCTGAGACTTAAATGCATCACATTCCAACTTGAAACACAGTAAATGTGAGAGGGTGGAACTATTGAGTACTAGATGGAGATTATAAACTGCTTTAGGTGAAGGTCAGGGAAGGAATTATTGCTTGTCTTTTATTCTTATATATTTTAAAAGGTGCTCCAGCTTTGGAACACATTTCCAGATGTGAAATTAACATCATAGAGAATCACCAGGTTCACAGTTTTTTATATTTAATGTCAACCCTTCTGTATGCTGTGAGTAGCCCTACATTTTAGCATTTAAGAGATAAAGCTCCACGTTAAATTTTCCAATTATTACCTGTCTGGTACAGTTGCAACAGGACCATATCAAGTATTTGAGTTTTACTTGGGAAACGTAATTACAGTTTGAAAAATAGTAGAAAATGCATTCCTATCACATCCTTAGTGGCAGTTTATATGCTAAAAAGAAAAACGCTTAGGGCCTAATTCATAAGAGCTTTATGCTTCATTTACATTTTTCTGTGCAGTTTACTTGGAAAAAAGCATAATGCATGTTTTTCAAGTAAAATATGCCATTTTGGGATTCATTCAACTCACTTTCCATTGTTCTCATTGAGGGCCAACCATTCTTTTCTACAATCCTAAAGGGCACCAGTAAATGGGGTGGGTGGAAAGCCCTCAATATTAACTAGAAGAAATGCCTAAAACTGTTGTAAAGATTATTTAGAAAATTTACAGCAGTCTCTAGCAGTCAAATCTTGGAAAGCCTATTGTGTGCTTACTAGGCAGTCTGTTTTCCAAGCCCTTTGTATAGGATATTGAACAAATTACAAGTCAATGAGGATATTTTTGAGGGCTGCTCAGCATTCACAAGATTCTGACCATTTCCCAATCAATCCGTGTTCTTTTACTCAGTTCAGTGTTTCTCAAAACATGGTCTGCAGGCCAGCAAGCATCAGAATCAATGGGGATTCTTGATGAAAACATGATTTGTTAGGCTCCACAACACTAATCCAACGTTTCCAGGCTGGAGAGCTGAAATTTGAATTTTTCAAGCTGCTTGGGTAACTGCTATGACTGCTTCATAATGGCAAGCAGCAGATTTTAAACGCCATCATTATGTGGTAGGAGATCCACTTTTAGGTGGGGCCAACACACTCTGCCTTAGCAACTAGTGATTTTTTAAGCATAAAGTTTTCTAGCTGGAGGAGGCCAAAATCGCATTTGCTAGAGATGGCAATTCTGTCCCAGGCACAGCCATAACCCACAGGGGTAGTCCATGGTGCTTTATCTTTCTGTCCTCTTCCTGATTCCTGCAACTGCTTTCTAGGCTGTCCACCATGGCACAAAGAAAGGCCGTGACCCACAAGTATTTCTCACAGTGTTCACTGATGCACTGGAAAATAAAGACTGCAGACCATCAACTAGTTATTTATCCTACCCACTATCAAAATGTCCAGGCCAATTTCCTTCCCCTGCCAGTTTCATGGAATGGACTGGTGGCTTTGGCATCATGTGGAGATCACTATAGCCTGATATCATGGAAAACCAGGGACCCCATGCAATTATTCTGAAAGGGAATTGTCTGCCATTATATAGCAGCAGATGTAATACATCTAGAGGAAGAAGGCCACACGTCTTGACTGATTTGACTAAATTAACTCCAGGTTACAGCCCCATACTCAGTACTACTTTGTTGATTGAGGAGAAATTGCTATGTAATGCATTTCTGATCTTTCTCTTTCTGGTACATAAGATTGTATTTCCATGCTCAGGTGAATAGAAGAGGTATGTGACTGTACCTGGGCAAAGCACTTCTTGTTGGTACAAAGTCCTCAGCACAATCCAGCCCTGCTGCAATGACTGAGGAGGTGGAAGGTGAGCACTTCCAATGGTGGGCATTCATTGTACGCACTATGAGTCACCCCAGTCGCCTGGGTTTGCAGTCATCTTTTTTTTTTTTTTTTTTTTTTTTTTATGCTGGGGATTGAACCCAGGGCCTTGTGATTGCAAGGCAAGCACTCTACCAACTGAGCTATGTTCCCAGCCCTGCAGTCATCTCTGGAAACATAAAACAAACTATCCCTCTTTTGTGCCACTGAGATATGGAAGTTGTCTGTCACCACAGCATACCATATCCTATCCAGATTGACAGAATAGAGAGCACTCTCACACTTCAGTGTATCTGTGTATATCAAGCATGTCTTGGTCAACAGAACAACCTAGACAGATACGTGGCAGAAGAGTCACAATGACCAAACAGCTCCTTGACAAAGAATGTTCCATCTCCATGTTCTGGAGTAATGTCAGTCTCCAAGTGGCAATGAGAGATTTTGAAACTTTTTCTGGGTCTGAGAAAGCTTTGGGGTTCTAATTCGGAGATGATTTTGAGAACCAAATGAGCTAATGTATGACAAAATGCTCTGTTTAGCGGGTAGAGCTCCGCAAACAGGAATCAGGTCTGACGCAGAGCCCAAGTAGAGTATTCTTGAGATCACATGGATTTTAAAGTAAGCATTCCATCGTTTTGCTTCCTGTTGGAGGGGTTTTACTTTGAAACTTAAAGGAGAAAGGAATTGTTGGATAAAAGGCCATCCACATCTTCTAAAAGCAAGAGTTACATTTCTCACTTTGCCATATTTGTCTACATTTATATCCATCCTTTTTTCAATATATATCCATTAAGCCTTACTAGAAGGACTACAGAAAGGCTGTGGAAGTGGGAAAGTAGAGGAAGTACTCATTGGGGGCTCCAATCTCACACTCTGTGCAGTACAATTAACAGCTGCTAATGTCCCTCCTGATCCCACCAAGAAATACCAGGAATAAAAGTGCTATCCTTTCTATTAAGTGCTATCTTTGGGAAAAGATCTCAGGAACAATGGGATTTGGTTGGTATCTTTAAAATTCAATTTTCAGCCTTATAAAGTTCTTTGAATAAGGTTGTTTTTCTTTTTGAGAAGTGGCAGGGATTAATTAAGCATTGATACCTAGATAAGAAAAGGTTAACAGAAATATTAAAATCCTTAACTCACCATTGTACATTTTAAAGAAAGAGAGAAAGATTTTTCTTTTTAGGCTTTTCTAGGAGAGAGAAACCATTACACTGTTTTCTCTTATGTCAGTTTGCCCTAAAGGGACGTGGCTTTCCGAGCTTAATAAGGCTCCTATTTCTCCTCAGCCCTTACAGTCTATTAATTACTCTGGCGGGTGCTTAGAGACACCGAAGCAATCATTTGTAAGATGATAGGAGCCCTCCTCATTCCGAGATGTGGGTTTTAGCCATCTAAAATTACCCAAATGAAACAGATGTTGCAAATGTGAGCCCTTATTAGAATGTTTTCCTCTCATTACCCAGCAGAAAGCTGGGTTCCGCACACTCCAATCACATACAGAGGGACAGCCTCAGCAATCTTGGACTGGCCCTGCCACCTGTGTCTCTTTCAGCAGGACCTGCAGGTACCCAGCGAGCTCTGGCTTGAGTCATTGACACAACACACACACACACAAAAAAAAACAGACCAGGAATGGAACTACCAGCTATGCTCAGTCCCCAGCCACCCCTACATGCTGGTCAGAGTCAATTCTGAGGCCTCCCTGGGCAACCCAGAGGCTAGTGATGCATGAAGCTGCTTAAGGAAGAATCGGGAGAAAAATGACCCTTTAAGAACGCAGCCAACACAGTACCCCTGGTTCTGATAGTGGAACTTTCTTCTGTTTATAGAGTTGTTCTCTTTGTAATACAAAAAAGAAAAAGTTGTGTAATGATGTATCTTGATAAATAGTAAATGCCATTTCCCTTACCACTTTCTCTATTCCCCAGTACCTCAACTTCATATTCCAGAATTAAATCACTCAATAAATATTAAATATGTGTAACTATGGGCTGGACATTATTCTGGTTACTGAGGAAACACAATGAAGTAGAGAAAGTCCCAGTTCCCATAGAGCTAACACTCTAGTGAGAGGCAGACAATCGAAGAAACAGACGTAGAGTCTACTGTCGGCTCTGTGCATGCTTAGGGGAAAGCAAAGCAGGAAGAAAGGAAACAGCTCTGATTTTCCATAGCAGAGTTTGGAAAAACTTCATTAAGGATGTGATCTGAAAGAGACCAAGAAGTAAGTGAAGTTGAGAGAACCAGCCACTGGAGAACCCGGCTGAGCATTGAAGGCAATGAGAAGAGCCCACCCTAAGGTGGAAGCAGGCCTGGGGTGTTCCAGGCACAGCCAGGGTGGGAAGGTGGCTGGAGCCAAAGGACGCAGAGTTCCAGAAGGAACCTCTCACGTAGGTCCAGCAGGCCACAAGGACAAGTTAGGCTTTTGTTCAATACAAAAACTATCCATGGAAAACTATTAAAATGGTAGAGCAGGTGAAGAGACGATCTGTTCCTTTTGAAGATCACTCTGGCTGAGATTAGTCTTATGGTGCAAACTGGGAACCAGGAGACTAATTGAAGATAGGGAAAGAAACCCAAGTTCTGTTTTGGACAGCAGATGGGGTCGCTACCCCAGATTCTCACCACTATTCTTTCCTTCTTCAGGTTGGTACCCACCTGTACCAAGTTAGCCCTCCACTTTAGAACATGGTAAGACTTCATGTCAGGAGGTATTGAACCTGTTTTCTCAAATGGCACAAGTGAGACTTATGTGAGAGTCCAGAGGTGCCAGGGGCCTTAGTTTTCCATGGGGTGAACCCTGACCAATGGGAAATGTGAGATGAGAGGGAAAGAGGCAAATCAGCTTTCCTTCCCTTCCCTTTCCCTAGTCAATTCCAAAGAGTCATTTTTAATTACAGTCCTTTAGAGATGTGCTAAGTAAGCAAGCCCATGGATGATCACATTTCCTTTTGTGTTACCAAAATGAAATACTTGAGGCAGGCTAATTTTATGATAAAAGAAAGGTTTGTTTAGTTCATAGTTTTGAAAGATAAAGAGGTGCAAACAGCATGGTGCAGGCTTTTGTGAAGGTCTCTTGACAGATGGTAGAAACACACATGAGAGGAAGAGTTCATATCTCCAAATAAAAAGGAAGAGGCTGGGATCCCACAGCTCTTCCAAGGGTCTGTCCCCAGTGACCTAAGAACCTCTCACAAGGCTCCTCTCTTTAAGGTCCACCACCTCTCAGCATCATTACATTAGGGACCAAACTCCAATACATGAACCTTTAGGGGACACTCAAACCATATCTAAGCCACCACAGATTCCAAAGCATAGCAGCTGGGTTTTGTGTCAAGGAATATTCCTTCGGTAGGATGTTTGCAGGCACTTTCTCAAGTCCAACCCAAAAAGTTCTGGGCAAGGTGGTGCATGCCTATAATCCGAGTAACTAAGGAGGCTGAGGAAGGAGGATCGTGAGTTCAAAGCCGGCCTCAGACAATTGTTGAGGCCCTAAGCAACTCAGCGAGGCCCTGTCTGTAAATACAATACAAAAAGGGACTGGGGATGTGGCTCAGTGGTTAAGCACCCCTGGGTGCAATTCCTGGTACCAGAGCTTGGGGGGTGGGGAAGCACAGAAAACTTAAGAATTGAGGGAGAATTTTTTTTCCTTAGAATGGCAGAGGACCTAACCTGTCTATAGACTGATGGCCACAGGCAAGTGTAGACAGGATCAGAAAGAAGCAGGAAAGAGGAACAACAGCAGAAGAACAGTCTGAAAGGTGCAAGGGAGCAGGATCTGCTACCTGAGTGGAGGGCATGGACTTTGCCCAAGAGAGACAGGAAGGGAAACAAAGTCCACGGTACAGACTCAGGGATTTAAATTGGGAACCTGAAGGAGTCATTTCCTGATTACCTCTACTTCCTCAGGGAAGTAGGAAGCAAGATCCCCAGCCAAGAGTGAGATATAGGGAGGGAGAAATGAAAGAGTGAGAAGAAAATAATCACCATGAAATGGTTATCAGGAACATGGGGACAGTGAATCGACTGAGGAAATGTGGCAGAGTTGTAGAGTTCACTGCGCAAGAACAAAAGAAGATCATTATTCTGCCAAAAAGCCTCACCAAACAATAAAATCATTGTAGATTTATTAAATTACAGATAGTTGAACTTAAAACCACTGAAAGCAAGAGCTTTCCAAGCAGGACAGCTCAGGCTTGATTTCTCACTGATCCCACCCACTGGTAACCTGGAAATTTCCGGCACCACATACATCAGGACACAAGCATAGTCCACCTGGCTGATTCAATCCTGGCAGAAAAGGGCAGCTACATGGACGATTCCCCAACCACTGATCCAAGGGGGTGACCTGCCCCCATTTGTTCGCATCCACACTCACCTTTAGCAACCACCTTCATGCTGTCCTGCAAAGGAGATTCTAGCCCCATGTGTCTAAGAGGTGTTTGGAAGATTTTTGCTGCTCCTCACTCAATGAGAATTCTGTGCAAAGAGTGCAGATGTGGTGGCAGAATTCAAGCACTGCTATTTTTTTAACCAAGTAACTTCCAAGTGATACTAACATAAAACCAGGACAGAGAACCACTGTGCTTTAAAAAGTAAAGAAAAGGAAGCAATTCAAGTAGGGAAATGAATCATATTTCTATGATGCTCTTGAGGTGCTTTGTAAAGTAGGATTTCAGGAGAGAAAATGAACGTAAGGGGATTCTAGGGCTGAAAAAAAAAAAAAAAACATGGTGAGGAAAAGAACACTCCAAGAGAGACACAAATGGTAAGTTTAGCAAGTGTCGAATGTTCCTTGAGGCTAAGATGCCAAGAGCAAGAAGGGATTCGATGAGAAGCACACAAGGGTCAGATGACCTTGAAAGGCTCCACCTGTTCCAGGCAATGGGGAGTCATGGCAGGTACTAAGCAGAGGAATAACCAAGTCATAAAACCAAGTGACCTTCCACGAAGTCACAAAATTAGACAGCAATGAAATTTCTGATCCTATGAAATCCTGGGAAGTCTGCTCTTGGTAATTTTTCACCTAATAAAACCACTTCTTGTCTCATAGTCTCACTAATTCAGCATGTAAAGAGATTTCTTAATAGCTCTTCACTTTGAATCATTTTCCTAAGATAATTAATTGATTTGGAATAACACATTGGGAGTAAATGGGGTTAATAATTCTGTATGCAAAGTGTCACTAGGTGCAACAGACTTTATGAAGCATCTAAGTGTGAACTTATGGCTTACCTGTGCCAACCTACCTTAGGTCATTAAGGAAAGAAATATGAAATATCTCAAAAAAAAAAAAAAAATATATATATATATATATTTCCACATCCTAATATGTCTTCCAGAACCATCAAAGAACAATCATTGTTCAGGTAATCCTAACACTGGAAAATCTATAATTTACATATGCACCCTTAGGAATGATCTTTAGTATTGGCATAGAATTTAACTTCCTGTTTATAATTTTTCTTCAGTTAATATAAAGCTCAGTTTACATTTTCCATGCACATATATCAAAATAGTAGGGATAATGCAGACACCCTGGTGACAAATGGAGGGCAATCTTGATTTTCCTATTTGCCCCAGAGAATATTTCCAAAACAATGGTTATTTTGCAGATAAAGTAGGAGCTGATCATGTGTGACAGACCATGAGAACTGTGCTCTACTTCCATAATCCAGAGTAAGAAAGAAAAGAATGGGTTTAGATTTCTTTAAAAGAATAGATTTAAGAGAACCAGAATCTTTTGTTTTGCTTTTCTGCAGATTAATGTGGAGTGGATGCTCCCTGGAGGGTACTTTCCAGGTCCACCTGAGAGTTCTGGGTACAATGCAAAAGAGTTTCACTCTGGCTCAGTTTTTCATAGGAGGAAAATAGGATCTCAACTAATGAAGCCTGCCTCTTATTAATGCTGGTTTGTGTGATGTCTCTAAAACATTATTATTGTTGTTCTTGTGGTATTTTTAATATTACTCATTATAAAGAAAACAAGAAAAGGGATGCCAAGGCCCACCTTCACAATGAACTTGCTATCTGAATAAGCCAGTAACCCTCATGGGAGGGAATAGACATGCACTCAGCAGAGACGCTGACAGGGCAGGCCTGGTGGACAACAGCAACGCCCGAAGGAAGGAAATCAGGCCAGCTTTCATGCTTGATTGTGTCAAATGGGTTTTCAGGACATTGACAGACCTCTCCTTCCATTGCCCCCAAGGGTTCTATGTCCTTCCCCTGCATCTGAATTGGGACTCTCCCTCTTTTTGTTCAAACACAAGAAGATGAACCCAACAGGGCTTAGAAGTTCATCAAAATCCCCAGCAGCCCACTGAGCCAATAGTATACATGGCAACTTGGATTTATTGATAACCAGAACTGTTGCATTGGGAAAAGATCTGGGTTTTCAGAATAAGCGCATTTACAAAAGCCTTGACTGACACATGTTAACCATCTTTACTGTTGTCTGCAAATACATTGAGAGAGAGAGAGAGAGAGAGAGAGAGAAGCAAATTGGAAAGAAACAACACATGGAAAGTGTTCATTTGAGATTCTGGGAGGGATACAGGACTTTGCTACAAAATACATAATTTGGGCTTTATACCTGCTCCTTTGATTAGAATTTTTTTGTATTCAAATAAATAAGTGCTTTGTCACATCAGAATCATTTTATTTTTGTTACTTTGGGATCATATTTCAAAAGGTTTGAATTCTATAAAGTAAATTTATCTTAGAAATTACCAGCCCTTTTTTACCCCCTGATATGTTCCAGGAGGCCGTCTAGGATGACCCATTAGTTATTCTGAGTCCCCTGAAACAAGAAGGTGGAAAATAGTGGGGACAGTTGTGGGGTATGCATTATGTGCACTGGAGCCTCCACTCACAGTACTCAGGAGACCCAATAGAACACGTTGGCCTACCAGATATCCTACCCAGTGACTCCCGAGGAGGAGCTTCCTTACCCCATTTTAAAGGAATCCTACAGCTCAGCACCTCTCCACATGTACTCCTGGAGATCCATGGATATGTTTTTGGTGATGTTCAACTTCCATGATTATTTAATGTATGTTTTCATTTTAGTTATCTTCCAAAAATAACATAAACACATTGGGTCATTTGGGTGCCCCCTTATAGCAAAATGGTGACCTAGATTGGCCGTGGTTAACTTCTATGCATTGCTTCTCCGACTGAAAACCTGTACATACCTGGAGGTAGCACAAGTTCTTAGGTATAGGGGCTGCTGTGGTCCAAAGCTAAGGATCAAAGGATACTCTTCCATCTTGGTATCTTACAAACTAATACGCTTCCTCCTCAAAGCAATCTTTCAAAGCCAATGATAATCTCTCTTATGTTCCTAATCAAAAACCAAGGGAAATGTCCCTGAATTCATTTACCCCCATACTGCATATAAAGCCCGGAGCAGAAACCTGGAGGCTTTATTCCTGAATCTTCATTTTGTGCCCAGTTTCAGGTGAGCTTAGCTCCTGTATAACTAGACCACAGCTTCCAGACAGTCATAGCCACATATATATTGTGTCTTCAGAAGTACAGAGAAACCCCTGCTCATTCCTGGAACAAACTCAGAAGAGCCTTGGGCTATCAGATGATGTCCTAGTAATGCTTATGGTCATCAGTATTCACAGACTGTGGAACGAAATTCCAGTCACAGCAATTCCCCCCAACTTATGAATTTTCTGGGGCTCATTAGGATGAACCAAACTGAGAAGAAGTGAGAGAGAGAAATTTTCTAATATTCCCACCCCCAGAGGGGGGAAAAAAAACATGTAAGCCAGCTGAAAACAGGGAGCTGATTTCCCAGACGATCCTTTGGATTGATTTAGATGCAGCCATCGCAAAGCTCATACAGGTCTGATTAATACCCACTTTATCTCCCTCGGTTGCTCACTTTCACACAGATGAATTAAATAATGCCTACCTGTGCCACCCTGAGTCCTGCAGGAGCACAGCCTGATTGCTCAGAAGGAGTCTATAATGGTGAGCACAGAAGGCAATCATAATAAATTACCACTCTTAACTCCATCACACACACCCCAACACATCCTCCTCTTTCCCACCGCTGCTCACAGCAGCCCTCCTGCCTCGATGGGCCAATTTAAGTAACGTGCCATAAACACACAATTGAAAATGAGCCACCCTGCCTCAGAGCTACCTGCAAATCAAACAAGACTTTATTTTATTTGACATAGGAGCCAATTAATGCTTCACACTGTCTGACCCTCAATTCTGCAGGTACTGTTGTTCTTTCCTGACCCTTCTTGTTCCCTTTAGCCCCTCTGAAAATTCTTCCTGGTTGGCTGCTGCAAATTCCTGCCAGTTATTCCTCTTTAACCAAATGAACTCTTGGATGCATGTCTCTCTCACCACTCTCTGCCTCTGACTTTCATGAGGTGTTCGGAGAGAGCAGAGCTGAACCAGTCTGCTTCCAAGAAAGGGAGAAAGAGAATCAGAGAGGCTGCATTGTCTCCTAATCACCAGCTCAATCAGGAATTTGGCAGCCTGGAAATGTCATGCATAATATATGGAGCAAGCACTTTTCAAAGTGGATTATAGGGGTTTTTTTTCTGATAGAAAGTCAGACGATTTTTCACTGATGCAGCTAAATGAAATAATCCTTTCTGTGGTCCTTCTCTGAGGGCTTTTTACATATTGTATTATGTTATGTGTTGTTTTTCCTTTTCATGGACTTCTTTCCCCCATATTTACATAACAGATACACAGTATCAATTTTTTCTTATAATTTTGTTATTCATTGTCCTGCCATTTTCATGAATATGCTGAGAAGTCATTCATTTTCTTCCACTGGCTTCTGTTTTGGTGGACTAATAATGTTGCTATTAAAAATCATCCCGGATCAGGAAAAAAAAAAAAAAGTATGCCGAGCTTCAGATACAGGAAGAATAAAGTTTAACTGCAACTAATAAAATCATTGAGCATTGCTCTATCTCAGGAAGCCTGTAGTAAATAGGATCAAAATCACTGTGTTGGAGAAACACACCTTAGATACCCTTTTGTTGAACTCACTCTCCTGTACATAAATCTGCTGAGTTTAAAGATCACCTCTACAGAGGTCTGATATTGAAACAGAATGGCTTGTAGCTCACAGTGAATCCACCAACAAAGTTCCTCACTGCAACCTCTTAATGTAACTAACTTCCAAATAATCTTCACATCTCTTCCACCCCCATCCCACCCTGGCTGCCATCACTTCTCCCCTTGTTGCCTGAGGATTCCATGCTTGCTTCCAAGTGACTATTCTGTATACAGCAGCCAAAAAGTGCCTTTAAAACGTGAATCAGATTGTGCTATTTTCCTCCTCAAAACCCTCCAGTGTCTTCCCATCACAAAATGCACAGCTGTTTCCATTGGCATAAAGCCCTCCATCACCTGACCTCAGCTGTCCCTCAGACATCATGGCCTTCCTCTCCCACTGGGGTCACTTTGCTCTCACCTTGCTGTTCCTCAAAAACAATGATTACTCAAGATTCACAGCCATGACTTATGCAGTTTCCACCTGGAAGTTTCTTTTCTCAGATCATCTCATGGTTCATGCCCTTATTTCATTCAAATCCTGTTCAAATGTCACCGGCTCCCAAGAAGATTTCTGTGTTAGTCAGCTTTTCACGCTGTGACCAAAATACCCAACTAGAACAACTTAGAGGAGGAAAAGTTTATTTTGTCTCAGTTTCAGAGGCTCAGTCCAAGTGGGCCAACTCCATTGCTCGGGCCCAACGTGAGGCAGAAAGGTGAGGTAGAGGAGTGATGCTCTATTCACAGCAGTCGCGAAGTGGGGGCTGGGGGTACTACAGAGAAGAGGAACCCTTCTAGGGCATGCTTCCAGTGACCCACCTCCTTCTACCAGGCACCACCTTCCTACAGTAACCATCCAATCTGTTCCAACTAAGATGGACTATTTAAGTTGCAACTTTCATAATCCAATCATTTTACCTCTTCAATATTCCTGCATTACTCAAAAACTTTTCAGGGACACCTCATATCCAATCCATAACTTCCTGCCCCTGGCCCTCAAAAGCTCATGTCCCTCTCATAATGCAAAATGCATTTAGTCTACCTCCAAGGACCCATAGTTTTAATAGTTCCAGCACTGCCCCAAAGTCCAAGTCACCATAGTCTCCTTGGAGAGTCAAGGTAAACTCTTGACTGTGAGCCCTTATAAAAATCAAAAGCATGTTACATATATCCCAAAGATAATGGCACAGAGTAGACATTCCCACTTCAAAAGGGAGGAAAAGGTGCATAGAAAGAAGGGATGGAACAAAAACAAGACTAAACCCCAGATGAGCAAACAGGCCCTGTAATTGCACATATAGCATCTAGGACACATGGCAGTGAGATGTGACTCCAAAGGGCTTGAACAGTCCCACCCCTTCGGTCTTGCAAGTTGCCACACACATGGGCTCTCTTTGATTGGTGCTCTCAACAACCAACAGCTTTTCTTGGCAGCCAGTCCATGTTATTGGAAACCCTTAATTCCTTGAGTCCCCATTCCAGTTTTGATTTCATCTTCACAGATTCATGCATCGCCCTCTCAGGGATAGCCCACAGGGATTCCAACAGTACATTTTGCCTGGCCTCCAAGACCTTCCTTTGAAATCTCCATAGAAGCCTCCTTGACCCCTTAACTCCAGCATCCTGCATTCCTGCTGAACCAGCACCATGTTGACGATGCCAAGGACTGATACCAGTTCATGCAGTAGCTGGGACCCCTGGTATCATAGCTTCAGTGGTCTCTGATTTCCTGAGTGACTGAGTACTAGGCCCCATTATGCAAGCAGGGTGCCCACAGGATCGCTTTTCAAAGGAATTTTCCCTTCTAATCCTTCATCCAGCAAAGGGCATGGTCTTGTAAATTCCTGAGATATCCTCAAACCATCTTTCTTCTTGCAAATGTGTAAAGTACTTAGCATCTCTTTAATGGCTGTAATCTCTTCATTAACCACATCTTTCTTGTCCCAGTTTTATGCACACTTTTCTGATCAAACTGCAAGTTTTTTAAAATCCTTCCACTCTGCTTTCTGCTTCTGAGTTTCACAGTAAACCTAGCTAAAAGGTGCCAGAAAAATCCATGTCACTTCCTTAATGCTATATTGCCTTGAAATTTCCTCTGCCAGGTTAATTTGTCCATCACTTTTAAATTTATCCTCACACAAAGTCTCAGGGCAAAGGCAAAATGTAGACCAGTTTTTTTGACATAATATAACATGAGTGGCCTCTAGTACAATTCCCAGTTGAATCCTTTTCCCTTATGAAACCTCATGAGCACAGGTTGCATTCTGGTCTTCTGAGCTTCCACCAGAATTGCCCATTAAGCCTCTATAACTTCTCCATCCTACATCTCTGAACTTTTCCAAATGTCCCCCACAAAGCAGTTCTAAAAGCTTCTGAACGACATGATCAGGTTAGTCACAGTAACAACCCTATTTCTTGATATCAATTTGTTAGTCATATTTTCATTGATGTGACCAAAACACCCAACAAGAACAACTTAGAGGAGGAAAAGTTTATTTTGCCTCAATTTCAGAGGTTCAGTCCATGGTGAGTCAACTCAATTGCTTTGGACCCAAATGAGGCAAAACATCATGGAGGCAGGGTGTGGTGGAAGAGCTCTGCTTTGTTCATGGTGGTCAGGAAGAACAGAGGTGGCAGAGGTACCTCAGGGAAGATGACCCCTTCTAGTGCACTACCCCAGTGACCCACCTCCTTCAGTCACACCTCAGCTGCCTACACTTACCACCCAGTAAGTCCATTCGAAGTAGATGGATTGATTGGGTAAATCTCTCATAATCCAGTCATTTACCTCTGAATTTCCCTGACTGTCCTGTGTAAACACCTCACCCATCTCTTTTTCCCTTGTCTCAGCTCATTTTTTGTCATGAAACTGACATTCTATTGTATGTTTCCATATCTGCTTACTCAGGTGTTGACTGTACCCCTCACAGTATGTAAAGAGAGCAGGGACACCCCCTCTTTCATTCACTGTTGTACTCCTGTAGGAGCTGAATCAGGTAGGAAGTCCCACCCTGCAGACCTGCAGCCCAGTCACAGTTCTCAGTATATAAAGATATAAGAAGAAACATTTGTTTTTCTTTCCATGGTTTATAAAACGTCAGATATGAAATGTTTGAGGTTTAGTATGAGGTAACTGAGGATCTAGTTTAGGTTTAGGCCACTGTGATATATTAAAGGACAGAGTAACATTTCCCCAGAAAAAGGTCAAATATTCTATAGCAAACAATCTCTCTTTATAAAGTCCCCTTAGGGTGTGATATTGATTATAGGAAGATTTTGATATTTGCACCTTTGAAAATTACAAAATCTTTGTCAAAGACTGAGAAGGTGCATTACTTGACTTTCATAAGTACATTCCAGTAATAATTGCAAAGGCCTTAGAAGGATCATAGGTATGTACACTGGAGGCAAGCCACCTGGACCCAAATATGGGTTCAGTCACCTACATACCCTGCAGGTTAATATTATATACCAACTTGACTGGGACGCCGGGTACCCAGATTTGTGGTTGAACTTTATTCTGAGTGAGTCTGTGAATGACTTTGGGAATGAAATTAACATTTGATTCTGTAAGCCGAGTGAAGCAGATTGCCCTCCCTAGTGGGAGTAACCCCATCCAATAAGCCAAATGCCTGAATGGAACAAAACATCTGATCCTCTGCCATATAAGAGGGGATTTCTCCTGCCTGCCTGCCTTCCAGCTGGGACGTGATTTTTTTTCTCCTTTCATACTAGAACTACACTATCCACTCTCCTGTTTCTCAGGCCTTTGGACTCAAAATAGGTACCACACCAACTATAGATCTTTGGACCTATTGGTCTCCATCATCATGTAAGTCAACTTCTTATTTTATCTATCTGTCTATATATACATATATCCTCTTGCTTCTATTTCTCTAGAGAATCCTGACTACTGTACATGCCATTGGAACCCTTGACCCAATTACTTAATTCTCTGTCAACAACAGCAACATCTATTAGAGGGTACTACTGTGAAGCATAAATAAGTCACTAAGTGGTCCCTAGCATATAGTAAACGTTATGTCAACGTTAGCTATTATACTAATTCTGCCAGTCAGGAGAATTTTCAGAACAGTGTTTTCGCATGGCAGTCTGCCTTGGGTGAAGGTAAGGAGTGGGCATGACAACTTCTGTCTTAATGCACCTAAATTTACCTTATTCCAGGACCCTAGGAGGTAGGATAGGATATAGGACGCCCATTAACAAAATAATGCCTGACACTGTTACCTCAATACCTATAACAACTGAAATATCCCCTTTGTAAACTAAAAACAAAAATATTGGACATCAAAGTTTAAAAAGTTAAGTGCAGGAAACAACAGAGTTTATGGTTGCTCGTCAAGTTCACTTTACAGATAAGGCAGCAGGAAGAAAAGGGACATTGTCACAGTCAAGGTCACATGAAAGTGAGGACGGCCAACTCTCTGGCCCACTATTTAAGTCACTGAATTCACGCAACCAGCAACAAGCCAAATCTCTCTTCTAATGCACTTGGTCTCTGTGACACCTTGAAGCCACTAGAATCCCATGTTCTTACTGAACAAAGATTCATCTCGTACCACTTCAGCCTCCCCAGGCCAGTCTGCGACTTACGGTTTAATTAAATCCTGTGGAGTTGCATTTTTGAAGGGGCTATTATCTCTAAGTGATTCTGGTTTATGAGTGTCTAGGAAAAGAGGAGAGAGGGAAAAAAAGAAGAGGCAGCGCAAGAGGTGACAGAGATGAGAAAGAAAGAGTACAACTCGGGCATCTTTGATCCAAGTTGATTAGTTATGCATCTTGCCAGTGGTAATTGAAAGACACAAGGAGAATGTGAATTACCCACAGAAAGCTCGGGGTGTGGAAGATACCCTCTCTCCATTACCCATGTCGGTGGAGGGCTGCAGTGCTGACGCTGCATCACGGTTCTCAAAAGGCAATTTTGGACATCGCATAAAACAGTTCTTCACCCTTACAATTTACATTTAGATGCTGCAGAAATAAGTTATGGAAGCAAATCTAAGTTGAGTTTACAGTTTCAATCAAAATTTCTCTTTTCTTGTGATGTTTGTTATTCATCATATACGATACCATTGCACAGTGAGGAAATTTAAAAGAATGATATTTTTGCATTGCCCAGTTTGCGTGGCGTCTGCTGAAGGCACAGGGACCACTATTTTGCAAAATGAAAATTAACTATGTTTTAGCTTTCGATGAACAATTTCGTATGAACAAATATTGGGGGACAGAGGGCACTTGGGAAATGATCAAAAGTCAGTAAATAGCGTTCCTTCCTAGACATTTTTATTCCTGTAGTACAGAAATAAGGAACCAGCACCTTTCCATGCAAATAGAATAGCCTCAGGCTTTTCTTTGCAATATTTATGATCAAATTATATTTTTAATGTCTTTGGAACTCTAGAAACAATTGGAACTACATGATTAGCTGACAGTGCTATGTTTTTAGTACACATCATAAATCTAGGTGTAAATTCCATTTCAATATCATATCCTCTAAGGCTGTTAGCTATTTGATCTTTAAATTTCCACATTTGGTGCAATCTAATCCCACAAATGGTAATTGCCTGCCATAGACCCAGCACTGTGTTAGGCACTGTGGGGGCCAAACATCAAGAGGACAAAGTCCCTGCACTTAATGAACTCACAGTTTAGCGAGGAGATGAGGCTTGTAGGACAGAATAAGGGCACCACATGAAACAAAATGTAGAATAAGAGAGCATAAAGATGATGCATACAAGGTGCTAAGTGAAGTTCAAACGTGTCTCCCTCCACCCCGTCCAGTGAGGCTGCCAGTCTCCTGTCCTCCAGCTCCTCCTCCCTGCAGATGCTTCAGTTCCTTCTGTCACTTGAAGATGCAGCACCTGTCACTTACTCCACCATTACACTCGGTGATTTCCACATCTTTTTGGAATTCCTTCCAAAATCTTGGTCTTTCAGTTTTGTGTCTTCTTGTCTACAATGATCTGATCTTCCTAACCTTCAGCCTCCCCTCACCACCATTACAAATGGCTGCCCTGTCTCCATGGCCTCATTTCAAGCATCCTGTTCTCCAAGCCCTCTCTCTCCCTTGGGCTTTCTCTCTCTGGGCTGACCATCCTGCCTTCCCCTTGATTCTGCAGCCAGTTGTTATTGCTGCATTGTGCATGTCCTAATCTCCCATTTGCCCAACCCTGATTAATTGTATATCCCATTCTGAACCCACACCTGCATCACAGGTGCCCAATCACACATAATTATGCTGATTGGTCTCCTGTCAAATCAAGGACTCTAGACTCCAATCGGAATTCTTTTGCTTCCTGGAATGCGTGTGTCCATGATCATCTCAGTCTTCCACTCTCCATATCCCGTGTCTTCTTTACTTTACTGAACTTCCCACAGTTCTTCTGCGGCTTTTTCAGTTGCGCTCTGAATTCTTATTCATTGAATGAACTGAGGCAGTCAGAAGAGACTCCACGTCTTCCCACACCCCCAAACCTGCTTGTATCTGTACCCTCTGTCCTGCTGAAAGGATGAACATCTTCTCTGCTATCGAAAGCTGAGCCCTTCGCTGTATGCTGGATTATTCCTCTCTGGCTCTTTCCTGGATAATTCCCATAAACATAAAATCCTGCAATATGTAGAATCAGAAAAATGAGAGATTATACTCTATTTATGTATGAGCCATCAAAATGTATAAATGCATTCTACTTTCATGGACAATAATTAGAACAAATAAAATTTTTAAATGAAAAAAAACTGCTGTATTATTACCTATCATGGAGTGCCTCAGAGACCTCATAGTCCCCTCTGACAAACTTTTTTGTTTTTGTTGTTTGCTACCCTGAGTTTAAAAAATATATATATATTTATATTTGCAAGGTCAAGTTCCTCTCTGCCAATTCTCACTTGGACACACCACGCTGTGTCAGTCCATCATGACAATGGTCATTTCTCAGTTCTCACATAACCTCTCATAGCAGCAGCATGCTAAAAGGCTTATTATTCCTTCCTCCTTGAACTACTTTCTTCACTTGACCTCCAGAATAAGGATTCAAATATTAACTGGCAACTTCAGTGTTGATACCTCCATCTCTGACCTCTTCCCAGGTATCAGCACTGATCTCTAACTGCCTACAGACCCTGCCACTGGATTGCTAACATCTCAAATGTGACATGCACAGTAGTTTTTGAAAAAAGTTTTTTTCCTCCTCCAATTTTCTTCCACAGTTAGCCCCTTTTAAAAAATGCATGTATCAATTCCCTCTGTTCACTTGCTCATATCCAAAATTTATTTTTGACTCTCTGGCTCTTTATTTCCACATCCAATCCCAAAGCAAATATTTCTCTATTATCTTCAAAATATAGTCAAATCCAGTCACTTTCTACACCCCCCCCACACACTCCTGTGACCTTAGTCTAAGTCAACATCTTCTCCCCTCTGGAATTTTCCAATAGTCTTTGTAAAAATGAGACTCCCTGCTTTCTAGATTTCTGCCCCCCTCCCTATATTTCTCTTATCACAGGGCCTTCGGAGAAAGTTTTATTTTGTTTAGTTTTGTTTTGTTGCTGTTTTATTTAGTTTTATTTTGTTTAGTTTTGTTTTGTTTTGTTCACACATGCTAGGCAAGCACTGAGCTACATCTCCAGCCCATCTTGCTGAATTGCTGGGAGAGGCCTCAAACTTGTGATCCTCCTGCCCCAACCTCCTGAGAGCCTGGGATTGCAGGCATCTGCCACCACGCCCAGCTCCAAGCAATGTTTTCTTTTAATGTTAGACATATCATGTTGCTATGGTCTAAATGTTTACATTTGCTCAAATCACCTAAGTTGAAATCTAATTATTGATGCAATAATATTAAGACGTGGGGCCCTCAGGAGGTGATTAGGTTGTAAGGACTCTGCCCTCATGATTGGCACTAGTGTCTTTGTAAAAGAGGCCCAAGGGAGCTTGTCCGCCCCTTCTACCATGTGGGGACAGAGCAAGAAGGCACCAACTATATAGCAGAGAATGAATCCTCACCAGACCCTAGATCTGCTGGTATCTGGGTCTTGGACTTCTCAGCCTCCAGAACTGTAAGAAAGAAATTTCTCTTGTTTATAAATTATGCAATCCCAGGTATTTGGGTGTAGCCACCAGAACAGACTAAAACACACCCTTTCTCTATTCAAGATATTCCAGGAGATCTTCACAATGAAGCCCCCACTGGTTCAAGGCCAACGAGACCATAACTGACCCTCACAGCCTCTTTGACACCATCTCCCCCACCTGGCCTGGGATCACTTGCCCAGCTGCACCTATTGTCCTTGTTGTCCCCCACATGGGGCAAGTTCTGTCTTACTTCAGGACCTTTGCTCCTGCATTTCCTCTGCCTAGATCACTTTCCCCAGATATCTACACGGTTTACTCCCTCCCATATTCAGGTCTCTGCTTGAATGTCACTGTGCCAGATGTCCCCAAATACACGATAAATTACTCCCTGCCTCGTCACGCTCTGTCACCTTCGGGTGCTTCCACTTCCCATCTCTACACTTCCCATCGCCTAAACTCGTGCGGCTTATCTGTCCATTTGAATTGATGATGGGAACCTTGGGAGCAAGGACTTTCCTTCCTGCCTGCTGTGGAGCCTGTGTCTACAAAGATGCCTGGCACGTCACAGGTACCAGATAAATATGTGTGAAGTGCAGGAGGAAACTCGTGACATGATTACTTCTCCATGTCTCCTGAACCTGGGGACGAGGGTGGAGACAAGAGACATGGCAGAGGGGATAAACCCCTCCCCGTGACCCCTCCACCCTGACTCAGTGACCCACAACCTCTGACCCAACAGCACACAACTCTCATTTGCGGACCCGTAGTCTCATAAGAGGTCCCTCCACTCCTGAGCTGCACTGTGTCACATCCCAGGGAGGCGACTTCCATACCCAGTCCACTTTCCCCAGCCACTTCCTGGTGCCCTTTTCTATGTTTTCTTCAGATCCTTCTCACTATCTGAAATTGTAAGTACATCTACTTGCCCCACTGCCTCTGCTGCCACCAGACACACAAACGTGCCCTGGGCTGTGAGCTCCTTGAGATGAGGGACTTTGATGCAGACCTTTGTCCCCAGTTCCTGGAAGCATCCAGGGCACCAGACAAATCTTCCATGTCTACTTGTGAAATGAAGAAATTCTCCATCATTTAGCCCAAGTGATCTTTCTAAAACAGATTTGACTATGCAGTTTCCCAACTAATATGCTCCAAAGACTCCTTACTGTATTTCCAGATAAAATTTATTCCTTTGCAAATTTCTAAGATCTCTCATGAACTATCTCGGCCTATATCTCTGATTTCACCTTTGACTACACTCCTCTCATTCCCAAGGGATTTTCCTTCCTAATAGATTTTGTACCTCATTTTTCCCACTGCCTAAAGTGCTTTTCCAAGGTAACTGTCCCTATGCCTAGTTAACTTCAATTTGTTCTTTAGAATTCAGGTCAGACAATGCTTCCTGTAAGAGTTAGTTGCCCCTCCTCCATGCAGAGCACTGTACAGTTACCAGGTTACAAGATGGGACTGTGTGAGACACAGGCCTTGGGTTAGACAGTAGGCTACAACTGTAAACACAACATAGTCCTGTATAGGCAGAGTGAGGTCTGAAATTCAACTCGTAGACCTCGTTTAAAGCATTGCTCATGTGGAATATTTTTACTGTTGTCATATCTATTGTGACTCCTGCAGTAGCAATGTTTCCCCTCATCCAATGACTTTCATTTTCTAGAATTGCCTGAAAACTCAAGGGTAAGCAAGCAAGGTCCCTGAGTAGCCAAAATGGTGTCACAAAGCAGACATACTTTAGTTATAATCTGGACCCCTCAGCCCTCTCTCAGAACCTACTTACAGCTCTGTCTACACTCATTCAAAACCCACTTCTAATGACATTGGTGACCTGGTTCCTTAGCCCACTAAGTGCTTACTATACAAAAGACATTGTACACAATTATGGGAAATAGAGAAAAATATAAAAAATACTCCCTTCCTGTTGCTGCCACCAGCCACTCCAAAGAAGTACCCCAGGTAAGAAGACCAGATACCACTAGACACAAATACAGCAAAAAACAAGAAATGAAAATTGATTTTTTTCAACTAGGTTTTTCAAAGGAAAAACATATAAAAATCAAGCATAACAACTTAATAAACACAGCTAAAGCTGCCTTGTGGAAAAGGTAGAACCCCTTACACTCCTAAAGAACCTCTGATGTAATGTAACAGGAGGACCACTCATCTAAGAACTGAGGGCTAGATTTTCTTCTGGGTCTCTGTTACCTATCTGTGCAGCCTTCAGAAATTCACACCAGCTCTCCATGCCTCCTCTCCCTGACCAATGTGAGAAGTGAAACAGAGGGTCTTGATCAAGCCCGCCAGATCCAGAATATCCTATCATTCTATGTTCAAAGTCCTGACCTTGAGCCACTAAGATAAAGCTAAAATATATTCACTATAGACTGATTTAAAAGGCAGACAGGGACAGAGGTAGCACATATTTTAGAAGGATTTGTAAAACAAAATGCGATTTTCTTTTTAAGTTTGCAACTTTAGCAGGGTAAGTTTCAGTTATCTGGAAAATCCTCTTAGGTGGAACACCATCATCCCCCTTAGTGCTAGATAAGTGAGAACTTCACCATGTTATTAAAACGACCCAGCAGGGGCTGAACAAAGTGGTATAAAGCCAACGAAGCAGAAACTTCCACATAGTTTCCATTAAAAGGACCAGCCAACGCAGGTAAGCCTGTCATTCCCCAAAAGCACATGAGTGGCACATATGCCTTCCCCTATTAGGAAGGCTGGTTTCTCAGGGGCATCACAGTCCACTACCAAAGAAGATGGACAGGCACCATTGTCCAGTACTAGCCAAATCCCAGCTCCCATTGCTCCACTCAGCAAGGTACAGAGTGCTCTGAGGGAAGCTGGGCTTACACCCAGCACACAGCCCTCCACCAACGTGTTACTGGTGGCCACTACAGGGCATTCAGATGGGTCTCTCTAAATAGCTGTTGTTATAAAGTTTTAAAACTGAAGTACACGTTTCCCACACCAGCATCGCAAGGCCAAGGGCCAGTTCCTCATAAAGTTCCTGAATTCCTTCATTCACCTACTCAACTATAGTTTCAGGCCCCTGCTGTGCCCCAGGTACTATGTTAACCCAGAACCCCAACATCGGGGACCTAACTAGCCACAAGCTCTGTCCTCGTGTTATTCATTCTTTGTGAAATTACAACAGTCTTAGGAGTTACTGAGAATTATTAATAGTTAAGAAAATTTTCGGAAGCAGGGCAGGTGGGGAAGGGCTTGATCTAGTTGTAGGGGCAGCAGAGAAGCCTCTCAAAGAGATGGTACTTGAACCAAGAACCCAAGATGGAATTGGCACTTACTTCCAGCCTCTGACTTTCGGCAGCCAATCCATTTTGGGACCTCACATGTCAATGTTTTGCAACCCAGTGTGCACAAACTCACACACCTTAAGTTTACTAGGAAAATACAAAGTCACTAGATTACTTGGCACAGCTTCCATGCTGCCAATTTTACTCAAAATCTATTACAGAAAAATTTTTATTCTATTAAGACCAATATAGATTTTTTATGGCAGAAAATCAATATTTGAGGTGTTTTTGTTGTTGTTGTTGTTTTAAAAAAAAATGCCCAACTTCTTGAAAATTCTACCCTTACTCTAAGATTGTCTCAAGCCATGCCCAAACCCTCTATTCATTTTCAGTTGTCATTAAGGCTGCTTCAGTAGCCAAGGGTGAGAAGTTATTAGTGTATCATTAACAAATAGCACCTCCAATCTGATCCAGAATCATTTTTATCACTGAGCTTTGAGTGGCTTGATGGATCTGTGTTCCTTTCCAGTAAAATGGTGGTTGTAGTCACGTCAGTAGTAGTAGATGTCACGGTGATGATAGCGGCACTGGCTTGTTGCAGTTGCCATTGGTGTAATTATAGTTATAGTCATATTAGCAGCAGCAGCAGCAGCAGCTGTCGCAGGCCCGGTAGAGGTGGTCATGCTAACAGCTAGGAGTTAGGTTCAATCAGAAATCTACGTTTACTGGCTGAGATTGAAGGAGGTATTTAAATTCCTTACCTTATTGGAATGGGGTTAATAAAACATCTACCACTTAAGATGGTTATGAGAAATTAATGAAGCCAAAAACAAGCCCTCCATCAGTCCCATGTTCTCAAGTATTGTCTTTGTTGTTATTCAGGAAGCTGGAGTAGTAGAAAAAGCAAGTCGAAGAAAGTTTGGGGCTGAGAAGCAGTAAGAATTAACTGTCTTCAATCTGAATTGAACCCACGGTCATGAAAAGTTTTATTAAAGAAGAACTGTCAAATGTGAAACTTAATTTTGCTGGATATAAAATTCTTGGTTGGCACCCATTTTCCTTCAGAGCCTGAAATATGTTATTCCATGACCTCCTAGCTTTGAGGGTCTGGGTTGAGAAATCAGTTGAGATCCGAATTGGTTTTCCCCTCTATGTAATTTGCTTTTTTTCTTTCTCTCTCACAGGTTTTAAGATTTTATCCCTACTCTGTGTTTTAGTCATTTTCATTATAATGTGTCTTGGTGTTTGTGGATGCTAATTCACAATATGTGGTGGGGAGGCCAAGGTAAGAATAGTTACTTCGTATTAGGTAGAGGGGAGTGAAGGGAGGGGAAGGGGTGTGGGGGTAGGAAGGATAGTACAGTGAAACAGACATTTTTACTTCATTCGTATATGACTGCATGACCAATGTGATTCTACAATCAGAAAAATGAGAAATTATACCCCATTTATGTATGATTTATCAAAATGTATAAATGCACTCTACTGTTATGTACAACACATTAGAACAAATAAAAATTTTAAAATAAGAAGAAATGTCATATATGCAAGACTGTCATCATAACCTCTTTTTAAAGTACATTATAATCTCCCTTTGTGCAATAACAAAAGTCATACTTACTTACATTGCACTGTTTTTGTTTTATTTTGTGTTAGAGATTTTTGATACCAGGGAATTAACTCAAGGGCAGTAGGGCACTTAGACACTGAGCCACATCCCCAGTCCTTTGTACTTTTTATTTTGAGACAGGGTCTCACTAAGTTGCTTAGGGCCTCACTAATTTGTTCAGGGCCTCACTAAGTTGCTGAGGCTGGCTTTGAACTTGTGATCCTCCTGCCTCAGCCTCCTGAGCTTCTGGACTTAGAGGTCTGTGCCACCACATCCCATCCACTGCATTTTTTAAGAGAAAGAATTATGTCAATCCCCAAATTAAAATGGGGAACTTGGGGTGCCCCAGGGGCTAGACACGGTGTGATTTTTCTGTTCGTAGTTACCTCTTTCTGACTTCCTTCACCTCTCAGGAATAGATTACCAGAAAGGTAACTACTCCCTGGATTTCTAGAGTCCATTCTTCTAAAGAAAGGCACATCATCTCTAGTCATTTAATTCTCACTATAGAACCCAAAGTGCCGACATCAACGTCGCTGCGCCTTATGGTTGTCTATGTCTTAACTCTAAGAGCCTTTTCCTCTTCAAAGACTGGTCAGAAACTGTGTTCTGAAGACCTGGGTAGCGGGCACTTAATCTTCTTAGCCAGGAGCACAATAGCTTGTTTGCAGACCTGGTAGGAAGTAATATAAATATTTTGCCCCAAAGGCAAACTTAGCATTTAGTTGGTCTACATGCAAATAATTTAATCCTTTCTTTTCTTTTTTCTTAGCTGCTCAAAGGCAGACACATTCTCTTTAGAGATTAGGCAAAATGTGATGACTTAATTCACATTTACTTACACGCCTGGCTTAACATTCTTGTGACTGTGCTTTTGAACATTCTTCCTAAAAGCAACTGCTGTCGCTTTTGTTGAGAAAAGTGCCTATGAGTCCATTCATTATAGCGGGGGCCCAAAGGACTGGAAAGCGTGCAGGTGAATGGCTGGGTTTGCTGGTTCAAACCCCAATCAAGGAGGCAGCAAGAGAGGTCAGTACTGCTCCAGCTCTGACGGGCGACGTGAATCACAGCCCAGCGGTTTGTCGACATTTTCTTGATAAATGGTGATAAACGTTAGCGGTGGGTCTGAGATCAGCAGAGGTCCAGTGTTCAGCCATCCAACGATGGCTGTGTCTCTAAGTTTGTGTGCAGGAGTTAGTTCTGCTTCTCTTTCAAATTATCAGTGCCTGCCCCTGTCCTTTGAAAAATATGACTTCAGTACAGTTTGTCTTCCTTTCTTGTTCCTTTACTTTTTTAAACTCACATTTTTGGGTGCTTGCTAGGTGTTAAGCATTTTGCATGCAATTGTAATCATCTCTAACTTTTATTGAGTGCTACAATGTGTCAGACGCTATTCTAGGTCGCTCAAACATAGCAACTCATTCCATGCTCACCATGGCCCAATACACTAGGGAGAGTTATTATCCTTATTTAGATAGAACTAGAACCCAGAAGGGTTAAGTATCTTGTACAAGGTCAAACAGCTAGGAAGAGCAATCTGCACAATCTGGGGAAATGCAATTGAGGACTTATTTAAAATTAGTAGTAGACTGAAGGCAAGACAATTTTAAGCCATACTGTTTCCTTAAATTCACCAAAGTCTTACATGGACATAAGTATATGCTTTGTAAGCATTCAAAATTAATGATAGAATAACAGCAATCAGAGCCACCATTATCAAAATTATCAAAGAAAGGGTACCGTGCCAATTGGAGACAAGTGAGACTTTTAGTAACTCTAACCCTGGCATCTTATCTCATAGGTGGTCACAAATATATCAGTACAGTCCTTTAGTGTTCAGAGGATCTAAACATGGATTCAGAGGACATGAATTTATAGGCGATCCCAGAATCTTGGACAAATAACTTAGATCCTTCCTTGTCTCACATGGTAATGCGGGTATCATACAATTCCTTCATGGGATTACTGCCCAAGTTCAAGAAGAGACACCACAAAAAATGTTTTTCACTTGAATAGTGTCCTTCAAATATGCTATCATTTGGGGAGCCCTGAAATGTGCTTATCCAGGGAGAATATTTTCCTCACAAAGACCGGGTTTATGACTGGCGCTTCCCGAGACAAGAGCTTTTGTTACTCCTGCACGGTGTTCCCATTACCGCTGAAGACACTGGGGCTTGATTTCAGGGTGAGCTGTTTTCTTTGTCCTTGACCGAAAACCTCTAGCAATTTTTATTTCTGATATTCCAAAGAAATCTTTAATCTGACAATCCTAAGCCAGGCCCTGGACACCTCTGCGTGGTTAAGATGGCTCAGAGGGGTCCACCTGTCAGAAAAGTAAATAGGCTTCCGGTGATTGGAGTGACTTCGCTGACAAAGCCTGGGAAGAAAAAGAAACTTTTCTTTTGAACGGCACGCAGTTCAAAAACATACAGGTATTCAAAAAATAAAATTTGATTTAAAATTTGAAATAAGACAGATAGTCTTGTAAAGTCATAGGGCACCTAAAAAGCATTTTACAGAGGCTAAGCAAATCTGAATTTGCCCTTGGGGTCATTAGAAAGCAGAATAACTCTAGAGGCCAAACCATGTTTTTTTTCCCTCAGATCAAAATTATTCTACATCTATAGACTTAGAGCACGAAGGTCAGAAGTAAAAAGCTTTGAGAGTCCCTGGGAAATCATAGAAAAGTAGATTAGGAAGCCAGCTCTTGCTGAAACCTTCTTGGTTGCATTTCTCCATACCCTCCTTTCTTCCCTCCCTTAACAGAGTGACCCAAGGAAGCTGAGTGACTGAAGGAAAGAGCAAGACTCAGAGACCAGCATTCCCTGGGGAAATCCGGCTCCAAGCTAACCAGCAAGTCTTCGCATCCTGTGTCCTCACCTATGAACTGCAGGTAATAAACTTTCTTGAAGTTCTGTTGAGGAGATGGAATGAGATAACCTAAGGAAAGTAGCTGGCCAAAAACGGTCAGGAAATGCTGTTTTCTTTAACCCTCTTCCCATAGCCAAAACCTTTCCTACCTTGTCTATACTTCAGCGCGGTCATCTGGTCTTTGTGGGGTGAGATTCCATGGGCATCTTGCATTTGCAATTAAAATTATGATTTTGAGGGCTGGGGATATGGTGCAGTGGTATAGTGCTTGCCCAGCAAGCACAAGGCCCTGGATTCAATCCCCAAGACCACAAAAGAAAAAAATAAATAAATAAATAAAAGTAGTATTTTGACTATTCAAAACTCCTCCAAAATCATATAGCAAAGCTTTTCCATTAACTTTCATATGATGCTTATAAAACATACTCTCTCTCATTCTCTCCCTGCCATGGTAAGACTTTGTGGAATGTAAGGAAATAGTCAAGGCCTAGAGGTCTTGCTTGATGTCATTCTGGTCAACAGATCCTACTTATCTCAGAAGCCACCTGCAGATATAACTTTCATAAAGTGGGCCCACACATTTTAATTCATTTATAGTCCCCAAGGGATCATCCCTTTCCAAATGAGTATCATGAATGTAGAAATTTCTAGAACAATAGTAATGGCAAATATAACCCACCTAATTCTACAGTGTTCGCTGAGTTTTCAGAACTCAGGACATAATTAGTTAACCCTTGTTTCACATTTACCTCTTTTGTGTTGTTCTGTTGTTATTTACTTCTGTTTTATATATATTACCATCAAGAGCCACAGAGCTCAAAAATGCTTATAATGCTCAAATATTGAAACAAATGGATAAGAATAACCAAGAAGATGGTAAAGAAGCATGAGAGAAAATATTTAAAAATCAGAAGGCACAGAAATTTGAAAATCTCCTTATAATCTCATTTAACCATCTGTTACCCAGAATGAGCTGCGGCTGAGCATTCACTACCATAATTATGCTGGAAGACTCTGAGTCTTAAAATGACAATTTCTTCGCTGGGGGAGCTGGGGAGACTGCAAAGCTGCAGACTGCTTTGTTCTTGCACAGTCCCTCTTTTATAGGGCAGTGTGAGGTTACATCTGAACTGTGGCATAACATATTGAAAACAACTTGTGTACTAGTACTAAGAAAATCGTTTCCCCAGTGACAAAACAGGATATGTTCTCATAGCATTCCAGGAAACATACACTTAGAGTACTTAGCAGCTAGTACAGTTGGAGCCTTATTTTTCTCCTTAAACAGGGTCATCGTGCCCCACAAGAATTAGCCTAGCCTGAGGAATTATTGCTGTCCTGCCGCATACAGCATTCCAGCCTCTTTGGCTTCGGCTAATAAACAGGAATTTCCAGTGTGGAGTCTGCAGGGGGCACTTTCCATGACCTCAGGAAATCAGATCCCAACAGTGTGTTCTGACAACAAATGAAAGCACAAAAGATATCATCCTCCCCACCACATACCTTTATCAAGGCACTACTGACAAATTAAAAATGGGCATGTTTACAGTGCCATGTTTCGGTATACATACACGTTGTAAAATGATTGAATCAAGCTAAGTAACACAGCTGTCTCCTCAAATACTTACATTTGTTTGTGGTGCAAACACTTAAGATCTATCTACTTTCTTAGCAATTTTCAAGTATGTGATATGTTATTAACTATAATCACCATGCTGTTCAAGAGATCTCCAGAACTTATTCATCCTGTGTAACTGAATCTTTGCTCCTTGGACCAACATCTCCTCCTGCTTCCCCCAACCTTTCCCTTGGTAACAACCATTCCACTATTTACTTCGGTGAATTCCACTTTTTTTAGACCCCATGCATAAATGAGATCATGCAGCACTGTCTTTCTGTGTCTGGCTTGTTTCACTAAGTATATGTGCCGCCTCACCACAGGCTTAACAGCAGCAGGCCAATCAACTATGAACTGAAACCTCCAAAACTAAACTAAACCTTTCCTCTTTTTAAGTTGATTAACTTGGGTATTTTGTCACAGTGATGGAAAGCTAACTAACACAATAATGTATACCCTTTCCAACACAGAGTAGTAACTAGTGGGCCAAAACAAAAATAATAACAAATAACAAAAAAATAACAAATAATGTCCTGAATGAAAAAAATTGGCATATTGATTTAGTCAGTTTTTTCACTGCTGTGAATAAAAGAACCAACCAGAACAACTGTAGAGGAGGAAAAGTTTACTTGAGGGCTCATGGTTTCAGAGGTCTCAATCCATAGACAGCCGGCTTTATTCCTCAGATCTCCAGCTGAGGCAGAACATCACTATGACTGGAGAGTATAGTGGAGGGAAGCAGTCCACATGATTATCAGAGAGAAGACAGAGACCCCACTTGCCAGATACAAATAAATACCCCAAAGTCATGCCCCCAATGTCCCATCTCCTCCAGCCACACCCCACCAGCCTTCAGTTACCACTCAACCCCATCAGGTGATTAATTTACTGATTGGGTTAAGGTTCTCATAACCCAATCAATTTCTTCTCTGAACCTTCTTGCATTGTCTCACATGTGAGCTTTTGGGGGACACCTCATATCCAAACCATAGCACACATCTCTTGGTTCATTTTCTCCAGTAGCTATTTTCATTTTGAACAATGGTACCTCTTTATGTTATAAAGTTAAACGTGTAAACCTGGATGTTACTTTTAAATAAATCCATCTTTATTCCCTAGTCACTTGTGCTTATTGCTTTAGAATGTTAGTAGATGGAAAATCTTGTTACAATTAAGTCTCTTCTAAACAGAGAAATCTGTTCAATGTAGTCCTTGTATTTTTATCTGAGCATTAGACTAAAATATCTTCAGTGAAGATACCCTTTTCCAAGATTTGTTCATATATTTGATTAGCTGTCTCATTCCTCCACCATGGAATTCCTGTTATAACAAGAACAGATGCAGATACAAATATTTTGTATAATTCCAATATAGTTAGTCAATATTTGGAAACAAAATCTCTCAAAAGACTCTTGTACTTTTATTTTTTATATCACCTTCATTACTCATACCACTTTCCATGACTATTTTGAGTTCAGAAAAAATTCACAAGACAAAAACTAGGCAAAACTAACTTTCAAATATATGATTCCTCAATGTTCTCTTGAATATTTCCTGTAATGACAGTTTCAACAACTGATGGGGGAAAAAAAGAATCTGTGCCCACTTTTCTTTTTGGTGCATCTATCTGTGTGCAAACAAAGGTTACTTTATAAACCACCCTTCCATCTCTTCCTCAGAGGAAGTAGAAAACTATTTCACTTTTTAATAACAGAGTTTTTATTTTAACTTGGATGCATAAGCATGTTAGGAAACTTTTCTTCTACATTTTGAAATTTTAATTAAAATGTCTCAGCTGATCTATCTGCTAATGATTATTTGGACAATGATGCAGAGAATCCTTTTTCTCAAAGGAATGAACACCTTCTAAGCCAAGAACAGCTTTGGGCCCAGATGTTACTGTTGTTCCTTCTCACCATTAATCACCAAACATTGCAGTAGGACCCACCATGGATATTATTCAAACAGAGACTCAATTAAATTCAGAGGCAGTCCATTTAATCTTCATCAGCTCAAACAATGGCAACTTCATTTTTCTCAACCAAATGTTGAGACAGAGAGGAGAAACTTCAGAGATTTTCATTTCATCCAAGATTGTTATAAAGTAACTGGATTTGCAGCTTGACTTTGGACAAAGGAGAGCCACTGCGATTTGCTAGAGGGCAAGGCAGCAGGGAAGACGGAGCATCCTGCTCCAGTGGGCTCCAGTCACAGGAATTTAGTCATAAAGAAGAAAAAGACTCACTTGCTTCCTTAAACGCTGTAATAACTTAAGAAAGAAGTAAGATATTCTGTTCAGACTCTGCAGTGGGAAGACAGATGTGGGGCAGGGAGAGGAGGCATGGACTAGAATAGCAGGAGAAATGAGGAGCACCTCAACTCTTACATTATTCACTGCATCCAAACCAAGGCGGGGAGCAGCTCCCCAGAGGGGTCCTGCTAAAGAGCAGCCTGTGGGCCTGATGAATGAGATTCTATAATAAAGCACAGCAGCAGCCTGCTGGAGACCTTTCTTACTGTGGTCCTGACATTGACATATTTCTAAGGGTGGGTAAATACGGAGGGAGTACTAACTAGATTTCTTTACCCATTCATTTGGATCCTGACTGCTAACTCCGAGGATCTTGACTGGGATGATAAAATCTTCTTTGAGAACTCTTTCCTCATCAACTCTGCATTAGTCAAGGTACTCTGGAGAAACAGACAGATGATACAGATGATGACTGATAAAACAGAGTTTGTAGGAACCCTCGAATTTCTAGCCCACTGGTCAAAAGTACAGGTAGTCCCTGGGTCTTGTGACTGACATCTAAAGTAGGGACTGAACTCTTAACCTGTGGGGTCTATGTTCACTCTGGAAGTTAGTGTCACAATTGAATTGAATTGAGTCATTGGATACCCAGGTAGTGTTAGAGAATCAGAGACCCGCCATGGTAGGACCATTGCCTGAGTGGGTAGACTGGCTTTCTGGCTGAATTAATGAATTACAGAATATCAATTCTAAAAGAAAAAGCATGAAGAAGCTCACAGTGGCAAGAAAGGGAATGGCATATGTAAGGAATGGTGAGTCATCCCAAACAGAACTAGAATAATGCAGAGATAGGAGCAAAAATATTGGTTAGGCTTATATCATAAAGGACTACCAGCCCAAGTCAAGAAGTACAGGCTTTTAATTTTACAGGCAATGAGAAGTCATCAGTGGGTTTTTGACCAAAAGAAATTGAATATGTGAATTAGAGCAATTTCAGACATGTCCGCACATTGGATTCATTTGGGGAGTTACAGAAAACAATGATGCCAGGATCTACCCCAAGAATTCTGGTTTAATTGATAGTCAGGATGGTCTGGATATCAAGAGTTTTGAAAACTTCAAGGTGGCTCAGATATTCAGCAAAATTTGAGAATCACTATTTTAGGAAAGTTGTTCTGGAATCTGTGTTTTATTAAATTGAGGGGACCACATTGATGGCACAGAAATTGACTCTGGAGTCACCCTCATGCAAGCAGCTCCCAAAAAGAATGTGACCTAGGGCAGATCTCAATCATGGAGGGGATGGTCTCCTTGGGGAAAAAAAAAAAGTGTTACTAGGGTCAAATGTCAGACTGAGATGGAAAAGGACGTGGGAAATAAGGAAAAAGGACTGGAAAATGATTTCAGGTTTCCCAGCTAGGGCAACAGCTTTGATGGTGCTGAGACAAATTAATGAAGGCAGGAAGCACAAGAAAAAGGAGCTGGGGTGGGGAAAAGGAGAGAAAGCTGAGCCCACACCCCTGTCAATCTGAGCTGCTTCTGCTGGCGCCCAGGAGCTGCCTCCACTAAATGAAGCCAACGTTAGTGCCAATGACTCTTTCAGGGGCCAGTGAAATACAACAGATTTCTGTGGCCGCAGGATAACAGGACATCTATTCTACCCCTGATGGGCTTCTCCTGGGACCTCCTTGCCTGAAGAGTCCTGATATAGAATTCTTCCCAAGAGGACTTCAGCTCATTTCAGCTGTCACCAGCCCCTGCCGAGAAGGAGAGGGGCACAGTTAAGGAGCGAGGATCCAATCACCACGAGTCCCATAGATCACAGTCTGCACCCTGACTCCTTGAATTGCATCCCCAGGCAGATGGGAAGCCAGCAACGAGCTCACAACGGAGCCTGGATGAGCTGTAAGGTCTGCTCTTTAATTCCTCATCTGATAACAAGCTTCCAGTCCACAGATCAATATTGCCAGACCACTGCTGTGCACCCCCACCAGGCCGACGCTATTGTCTATTACTCTTTTCAGGAAAATAATTACCCGTGCACAGACCTGTGTAAAAATTATTTATAGTTTATTCTTTCATTCCCAAAATGGAACAATTAAAGGCGTATTTTTTTTTTTAAAAAAAAGGTTGCTTTTCCTCAACAGAGCTTGTGGAGAAAAGTTGCAGTTCTGTAAAAGTAAGGTTCGATCCCCTCAGATCTATAAACAGAAAATGAAGACACCGTAGTGGAGAAGATATAATTCAGCCTAATGACTTGAAGATGCAGTCACCGCAGCATACCTCAGCCACCTCCAGAATGGCTAGCCTTAGCAGGAATGCAGCCCAACTGGCCTCTGCCCTCCCTGGAGAAGCAGAAACAAGCAGAGCACCAGGTCCCTGACGGTCCTTTGAGAGCCCTGATGGAAAGGGGCTCCTCAGCACATTCTTCCTTAAAGATGGGGAATCTGCTGTTCCAATAGTGCCAGGGCATCCTTCTCATCCACAAGTTATTTGTGCGCTTGGAGTGGATAGCAGCACCCTCACCCAGTTTCCTCCTTGTCTTTCTGCAGGGTAAACAATGCCTGCTCTGGAGCCACAGGTAAGAGTCTGCATTCAAGAGTGTCCCAAAGGACACCCTCAGGCAAGTTAGAGAACTGGGTGATTCTTTGACAAAGGGGGGGGGGTCTGGATTCGTCATCTGGTTCTACTACTTATTAACTTGGTCTTGGGCAAGTACTCAACCTCTCTGTGCTTTGGTTCTGTCATCTATAAAATGGTTAATAATAGTGCCTGACACAGAATCACTGTGAGAATTGACTACCTTAACACAGGCAGGTGCTATACCTGGCATAAGGCAGGTGGACCTGGCATAAGGATGTGAGCTCATATCACAATTTTTCTAAGAAATAGTGTAGCTTAGTGACTAAGAGCACAGACCCCACAGCCAGCCTGTTTGACCCCACACCTGCTCAGCTGTGTGAGTTAGGACAAGTTGCTTAACCACTCTGTACCATAATTTTATTTTACCTGTAGAAGAATAGTATCTATCATTAATAGTTATCAAACTAATTTTATGTGTATGTAAACATAAATATGTAATATTTAGAACAATATGCAATAGCAAAAAGTATTCCTGGGCTATTTTATTATTATTATAATTATTCTGGGTTAAGAGGACAATATATACTAAGCAGTACAGCAACAAGTCATAAATTGGAATTTGGAGGCATCTCTTTGATATGCAGAACAAGTCCTGAGTTTTAACCATAGTGACAATTTCCCTCATACTTCTGAACCCCAAACCTCACATTCTCATCTATTAAATGGGATAATAAAATAATACCTACTTTGCAACATTATTGTAAATATTCAAAGTTAGGTTTCTTAATATTTATGTCAAGGGAATGAAGCAGATTTCCTAAATCCCATTTGACCCTCTTACCCGCTGGATCTGATGTAGGGAAGGATGAACAAGGGGTCCAGTCAGATGCAAAACTCAGTCTTTCCATAAATGGCTCAGGGTCCCATACACCCCACTATGGTAGGAGCTGAACTGGAGGACTATAGAGAAGGTACCCCACACCACGTCACATAAGGGAAGTGGACAAGAAGCCTTCCTGTCCCCCTGCCCAGTAAGCTTCCCTCAATGGAGATGCCCCCACCAGCTTCCCTCAGTGGAGATGAGGGCACGGAGAAACTGGAGAGAGTTGGCAGCAGCCGGGCTCAGCAGGATGGGGTATTGCATGGCCCACGATGTAGGAGTGCAATGTCACCGCTCAGAGAGAGCACACTTCCATGGACGTTGCCCTTGACCTTGGTGTGGAGGTAGCAGTAGGAGTGGTAGAGGGATTGGGTGGGTGTCTCCTCCTTTATGGGGCAAGGCTGAAACAAGGGTGAAAAGCAGCCACATTCTCCTTCTTCAAGAATTTGGCAGAGTCCATGCAAGATTTGGAACACACTTATATTAACAATTATTTGGTTTGATCCAAAATTCAAATGTAGCTTGGTACCCTATGTTTTTCTTTTTTTGCAGGGGTAGGGTACCAGGGACTGAACTCAGGGGCACTCATCCACTGAGCCACCTCCCCAGTCCTATCTTGTATTTTATTTAGAGATAGGATCTCACTGAGTTGCTTAGCACCTCACCATTGCTGAGGCTGGCTTTGAGCTGGCAATCCTCCTGCCTCAGCCTCCTGAGCCGCTGGGATTACAGGTGTGTGCCACCGCACCCGTCCAATGTTTTTCTTTATTTAATCTGGCAACACTAGACAAGTGTGCACACACTTATCTCATATTAGGTCAGAGGTGCTCTCAACATGAAATGCATGTCCTTGAGTCATACATTGTCTTCCTCAGCACAGGAATTCACCTTAAAAATGAGTCTGGCACCACCATCCTGTTGCTGAACATTTCTAAAATACCAGCTTCAAAGAGTCACTTCAAACCTTGCCTTATTTCATCTCTTCCAGTAACTGATTGGGCTAACAGGTGAATTTCTTGGAGTTAAGGTTGGATTTAAGGTTGGAATGCAGGGCATTTCCGACACTAATGACCCAACGTGACCACAGCCTTCATAAGTTAGCTCGATCCTCCACAAGACCACCACACTTCAGAGACCAGTCGCAGGCTCCATGGTGGCCAGGACACCCACACTTCGGACCAACTGGTTACAAATTCGGGGGTTCCCTCTACTCCCACAGGTTTGATAATTTTCTAGAATGATTCAGAGAACTCAGGAAAGTGCTATTCTTACTGTATTAGTCAACCTTCTCCAGGGAGACAGAACCAATAGCATATGTCCAAGAGCAAGAGCAGAGTGTCCCAGTTCTAGAAGAGAGGCAGGGAACCACCTCTCCTCTTTCCTCTGCCTTTTTTTAATCTACCGAGTCCCCAGCCCTTCGGATGGCTCCTACCCACAGTGACTGACCCCTCAGTCTTCTGACTCACATGGTTGGTCTTTCTGGCGCAGTCAACCCCCCTCTGTTGAGACTAGGGGCCCACCAGCAAGTCACCTCACTAACATAAACTCAGGTGGAGTCCCAGGGGCCCACCCTAAGTAACAAAGGCACTCCTATCACCGGGAAATTCCAAGGGTTTAAATGCTCCCTGGCAAGAACCCAGAAGAAAGACCAAGCAAATGTTTTATTATGCAACAGATGAAAAGCTTACAGATGACATTTTTCAATGTAATGTCATTCTACTACTTTTGATAAGGCAAGCTCAAAAAGGAACTAAACTGAAATCCTTTTCCTTAACTGTAATCAAATTAAATGGAAAAAAAAAATACACCATTATAGCATGAGTCTCGACTCTTTCGTGTTAATAAGCAACAATTTCTTGCACACTTAGTATACACCAAACACTTCACCTCATTGGAAATGCACAGCAACCCAATTCACAGGGGGAAGAAAAGAGAGAGAGATGAATGATTAACCTAACAGAGGGTCTGGCAAAGGAAGGCCCAGGGGTCAAATCAGCTTTCCTCCCATTTTTATTTAGCCTGAGAGCTTACAATGTTTTTACCTTTTTAAATTACCAGAAAAAGTCAACCATTTTAAAAAAGAAGAATAATATTCTGTGACATAAAATGGTATAAAATTCAAATTTTACAAAGTCCTATATAATCTGAATGTTGTGCCCCCAAAAATCCATATGTTGAAACCTAATCACTGTCGGGGTTTCTAGAGCCCTCAGCCTTAGACATGGTCAAGATGGCGCCTGACGCTGAGCCAAAAGCGGCCAGCTATACAGTAAACAACCAGCGAATTCCAATAATTGGCTAGTTAACGATGTGACTAGAGCATGCCCCCTCGTGTACCCATCCTGCGCCTGCAGCTGTCCGCGTTTATCTCGTGTACTCTCCCCTGATTGATTGAAGTGTATATAAGCCTGGTGGGTGGGAGAGCGAGGGGGCAGAAGCTGAGGAAGAGACGGAAGAAGCGGAAGAACCGGCGGCGGCGGCGACGGCGGCGACGGCGGCGACGGCGGCGACAGCGGCGACAGCGGCGACGGCGGCCCCGGCAGCAGCGGGAGCGGAGCTGGAAGGAGGGAGTACGCGGGAGTGGAAGGAGCTGGGAAAAGGGAAGCTGAGAGTGCGCAGAAGCTAGGGGTAAGAGAGCGTAGGAAAGAAACTGTGCACAATAAACTTCCAAAGCTTCAGACATTTGTCGTGTCTCTCTCTGCGGCCAGAGGGGACCCGATAATCACCAAAGTGATGTTATTAGGAAATGATGCCTTTAAGAAAGTCATGGGGGTAAAGCCTCCATAACTAGGACTAGTGCCCTCCTAGAAGAAGTCCCAGAGAGTAACTAGCCCTTTCACCACATGGAGCACAGCTGGAGGGCATCATTTGTGAACTAAGAAATGAGTCCCCACCAAACACCAGTCTGCGGTCGCCTTGATGGTGCACTTCCCAATCTCCAGAACTATGAGAAATAAATTTCTGTTGTTTATCAGCCATCCAGTTTGGGGTGTTTTGTTATAGTTGTCTAAACACACTAAGACAGAGTTTTATCAGAACATAATCATGCTATTTGTTTATGTATGTACAGTCTATAGCTGCTCTCACGCTACGAGGGCAGAGTTGAATAGTTGCAATGGTGACCAGCAGAGTCTGCAACATTTACTATTTGGCTCTTTACAGAAAGTGTGTTGACCCTGGCAGATGGTGACAGAGTTAGTGAGAATCAGAAATGGTAAAGCTAGGTCTCGCTGGCTCCAAGTGCAATCACAGTAGCAGGTCTACTGTGTGTTCAACATCGTCAGAACCATGCTCAAGCATCTCAGTTTACCCTCAAGAGTTAACAGCCTTTTGCAGATAAAGGAGCTGTACTCAGAGACCGGAGTCGCCTACCCAAGCCTGCGGAGCTAGCTCTTTACATTTCTTTACTCCTGCTCTTATACCCACTCCCCAAACCTATTCTGCTCCAGAACAGAAAGCTTCCTAAACCTAATGTTTTCATTCTAACCCACCCAAAAAATTTTCCCTAAGTGCCTCACTTTTGTTCTTTCTGGAGTAGAACGGCCAGGAATCCTGGACTGAGTTTCAGATCTAGTGAAATGACGCAAGGTTGGGTTTGGCTGGGAGAAGACCATCACTCCCCGTGACCACACTACCCAAGGGCATCCACCCGACACTTTTACCTCTTCATTCCTCTCTGGGAGCTAGGCTCCAGAAACCTCCAGCTGTCACACATTTGGCAAGAACTCAGAATAGCAAAACTGATGTGATTGAAGGACTGAAGATAAATACCCTAGGTTCACAACAAAAAAGGCAGGGAAGACATCTATGAATATTTGAAAGATCGTACATCAAAGAAGGAAGGAAATGAGAAATTGCTTGGTGTTATCCGGGGAAAATTGTAAACTGATAAAACAGAGCATCAAGAAGCATAACCTACGCAAAGCACATAGGATGTGTGGCCCGCCCAGCCCCAAATAAGCTTTCTCAGCCCCTCCAGGAAGGGGTGGGGACCTGCCAAACAGGTCAGCCAGCTTCAGAAGCAGACTGTTCACTTCCAGTTGGGGTTTACTTCATTTATTCTGTTCCAATATATACCCTTTCCCGGAAAGCTTTATAATGATAGTGAGTGAGCAGGGCACACTGAGGAAGGCTGCTTCTCCTGCTGTGGAGTGACTGAGACGCTCTTCAGGGTTAACTCAGCACTGAGGCTCATGGGCTTCCGGCCTGTAGACCTGCTTCCCATGGACGTGTAGAATCTTTGATGTCCTGAAGCCGCTCTGGGGTGAGATGTGAAGAGATGAATGGTTGTGCTTGAAAGAGAAAGAAGGATGCTTTCCTGATATCAGAGGCTCTAAGGGAAGACATGGAAGATACATTGACCAGAGAGGGGTTATTCCCCACTGGGGTCCCTGGAACAAGTTTTGCATCTCACAAAGAAGGTGGAGATGGGCATAAGTAGATCTACCTCACACACCTGGAAGAATATAGCTGAGACAAGGAAGAGGTTCTTCGCCCAGCCTCTACCAGGATGCAGCTGTGAAATGGTGTCCCAAAGATCCAAAGCTTTGGGAGTGTACTGAGTCACCACCCTCTTTGTGGACACTAGTGTTCTCACAGTGTAAGTGCCAGTATCAGTGTTGCTCCAGCAGATGTGCCACAACAGGTATACGCCTGGAAATGAAGAAGTGATGGATAGAAGAAGCTGATGCTGGAAACTTCAGTCAATAACTGCCATTCCATAAAGAGTTCCAGAAATGGGGTGGAAGCATTTGGGATGAGGAAGGGCCTATAACCTTGATGTTTTTCAGAAGGGATACTATTGAAATATTAGATATGGGGCTACATTTATACCAAATAAACTATAAACATTTTGCAATATTACTCTAATATCAATTTTGATTATTCATCACTACATGATTGGAGAACTTGCCAGTCACTTTTCCAACATGGTCTTGCATACACTTTCCTTTTCTGGGTTCCTATTCATGCTCTGAGTGCTTCCATGACCACAAGCATAGGCTGCTTATTGGTCAGAACCTTTGTCTCAGTCTTTCTAACTTCAGTTGTGTGATAGTCACATTTTAAGCACAGGAGCTTCATCAATTGCAGTCCATTAACTCTAGAGAGACTCATTCCTGAGTTGCTTCTGCAGATACCCTTGCAACAGATGTGGCCCTTTCCTGCATGCATTCTGCATAGGGGAACAGGTCTATTGCCTGGAGTATCAATTTATGTGTGTGTGTGTGTGTGTGTGTGTGAGAGAGAGAGAGAGAGAGAGAGAGAGAGAGAGAGAGAGAGAGAGAGAGAGAGAGAGGCCTCTTTCTGCCTCATGCTTAGTTGCCTCACTCTGTTCTGCACAAATTTTATGTTCCATGCTGCAAAATCTAGTATAGATTTTTTTTGGTGGAAAGAAAAACAGTTCTAAGTTGTCTATTACCTGAAAAAAAATTTTCATATTATAGAGAAGTCATGACATCCAGAATCACTTTGTCAAACCTCCCAGAGCACAAAGCAGCCTGGATGGGCCAGCTCCTGACCAAAATTTGTATCTGACACAAATTTTGAAACTTTGTGTTTGAAACTATAGAAAATAGTCTAAATGACTGTCATTAATTAAGATGCTATTTTTGTGCATTTACTTTTTTATAATTCTTAATTTAACAGTAATTTTACATATTTAAGGGGTACATAGTATAATATTTCAATATAATGTATACAGTGTGTAATGATCAGATTGTTGTAATTGGTACGTCTATCACCTCAAACATTAATCATTTCTTTGTACTGATAATATTCAAAATTCTCTCTATTAGCCATTTTGAAGTGTACAGTTAATTGTCATCAACTGTAGTTATTCTACCGTGCAATAGTGTATTAGAAGTTGTTCCTCCTATTCAACTGCACCTCTGCACACATGAACCACCCTCTGTCTACATCCCCTCCCCCAACAGCTTTCCCTGCCTCTGGTAACCACCTTCCTCAACTTCTATGAGGTCAACTTCATTAAGGAGCTATTATTTTCTAGAAGCATTTCCTTTCTTGCTGCATTTTCACTGTAACTACAAATTGGACATTATCCTCATTTTAGAAGGAAAATCAGAAGCTCAGAAGGTTTAAGAAACTAGCAGCCTCTTCAAGGTCAAGCTAGAGATAGAAGTGCAGGGGATCTAACCCAGAGGGTCTGTGTCCAGAGTCACACAAAGTTGCCTTCTCCATGGCCACGTTGCCCAGCAGGAGAATAATAACATGTTGCATTTGTCCACATTCTGAAATGTATACTGTCCAATGAAGTTTCTCGTTCTTTATTATCTCAGGGCCATCCTGAAGGTGCTAAGGTAGCCATTTGTATTAAATGAATGATGAAATATTAAATATAATATTTTTAAATCTTTGCAATTTGGAAAAGAGGAATGGTGTTATATTTTAACTTGCATTTCCGTGGTAACTAATGAAATTTGGCTTTTTTCATCATTGGTCATTAATTTTATGCTTTAATAAATTACCCATTCATGTCCTTTGTTCTTTTTTCTATTGTAATTTGAGAGTTTTTATGATAGATTTTGAAAACTTCTGTAAGTGAGGCCATTAACCACTTAGTCATCATATTCATTATAAACATTTGATACCAATTTAAAATGTAACTTTTAATTTGGGGTATGGCAATCATTTATGCACAGAAGTTTAGTACCCTTGCACAATGGAAGCAAATTTTTAGATTTAGCTTTGCATACAGTATTCCTTTAGTTTTGCACCCAACTTTCTCAAGAGTGATCAGTTTCAAATGAAGTTGTGTCACATATACAAATTTCCATAGGCTGCTTCCTAAACAAAAACACCAATGTATTAATTTGCAATGAGGACTACAACCCAACAGTCACCCAAATAACACACAGGCAATTTGAGAAGCACAAATCACTTAATCCTCTTGTGTTATATCTTGGAGTCCATGTTGTATCTGAACCTGCAGAATTTAGTAATCTATTCCTTCCCAGCAGAGAAAGAGACTCTAACATGACTCAGAATTACAGAGGTTGTCCATGGCATAGCCAGGAATGAGCAACCACATCTTCTCTTTATTGTGTTCAGTTAAAAAGAAAAACTGTTAAATGTATGTTTTGATAAGATCATAGCTCTTAATTGCATCAAGCATGAAAATGTAACATGAACATTTTACTTTGCCAAATGTATATGTCATTTAAAACATTACAGAAAAGTGAGGAAAGCAGATGCAAAATTGTCGAGGAAAATGGACAACTTTATGATTTGTTTGTCATCTTCTCCCTCCTCGCCTTAACATAATATGTGGTATATCCCATGACAGCTCATAAAGTGTACCACTGCTACCAAATCACTAGCTTTTATGGAGACAGTAATGAACACAAGATACCTTAGTAAGAGTTATAAAAATGTAGACACTTCTGACATTAAAAAAACAAGTGGAAGTATTTTGTAAACCAAAAATATTCAAATGCCTTGAGAAATGGGGATGTTTGGAACCAAAACTACTGCATAAATATCTGTAGTTTTGCCCAGATGCAATTTCTCCAGGATTTACAGCTACTCACCATGTTTAATACTCCAGCTCTGACTTGTTTAAAAATAGATTTCAAGTGCTGGTGAGGGAGTCCCAACTGATTTTAAAGGGGATAGGTGTTGGGGGCACTGAAGAAATCTGTACAGGCAAATAGAGGATGAGCCCCCAAAACAGCAAGTGTCTGCCAGATCTTTCTGCTTTGTTTCTACAACTCTGCGTGACCTTGGAAAAACAAGTTTTGGTCACGTAAAAGTGAAAATGTCCTTTCCTTCCTCTTCCACACTTCAAGGATTAAGACATTTCAGTCTCTTCTGAGTTCCAGGGCTGTGAAAGCCCCTTGGCACCTCAAATATTAATATGACTTGCACTGATATGACTTAAATAGTCTTTTTAAAATCTAATCTATAACACTATGCTTATTTACTATTCCTTGACAGGTACCAGACCTAATTGAAAAAGAGTTTCTCCAAACATTTAGAATTCTGAACAGTCAAGTAAAGATAAGAAGAAAGTATTAAAGGATTAAGGGCAAACAGAAAATGAAGAAGAGGGCAGGAGAGAGAAAATTAAAATAGCAAGGAAGTGAGATTTTGAAAAATGGCATTTGTGAGGGACAAATGAAATTATCCAAATTTAACTCAATCTATCACAGAACACAATCCCTGCAGTGTTTAAAACACATCTTTCTCCTACTTCATGACAGGTTTCATCCAAGTGTTTCTCATTAATGGTGCTAGTTAAGGCTTACATTTCTATGCCTTTCGCCAGTGTTATTTGCAGCTGTGCAAGACAGCCACGTGAAACATGAGTGGGTCACTAGCATCCTTCACCTAAAGAAGAAGCAGGGCAGGTGGCTTCAGACCAGGTTCCAGGGCACAGGGACAGCAGAATCCAAACTACAAATGGTACTTACCTACCTGTATTTCAGTTCCTTACTCCCCGCTCACCATCAATGTAAACATCTTCAAAAAGTACTTATTGCCAAAGACTCTTTCCTTCTTTTTCAAAAGAAAATACATTTTCAAATACTTGGCAAAGCTTTACAAAGAACCCCATGATGTCCTCAAAGAGCCCATTGAGACCAAATGGCAGCATGGCCAGGTGCTGGGCTTCAGTCGGCAAAGGGCTTCTACTCTCTGAGATTAGCGGGACAATAGCAGGCATGTTGGCAGATGGAATGGTGCGCCATCTTAGCCCCCAAAAGAAACGTTAAGCGCTGTTGAGCTGCTGTTGAGCTGCGGCCTACTGCTCAAGAGAGGAGACAACCTCCTTGGTTAGGAATTCACACACTCTGCTTGTTTGGGATTGAATTGTCACCAAAATTCACATGTTGAATCCTTAATCTCCCAATGGGCAGAGGGCCATTAAGGTGGGAATGACGGGTTCAGTGAGGTTGTCAATATGGGTCCTAATTTAATATGACTTGTGCCAAGAAGACAGAAGCTTCTCCTCCCCCACCACACACACAGAAGAAAGGTCATATGAAAAAATAGCAAGAAGGCAGCCATCTGCAAGCCAGAAAAGGAGGTCTTCCCAAACACACCTGTCTCTGTGCCCCAGCAAAGAAGCACCTGCTTTGTCTTTTTTCCAGGTATTTGCATCTGATCTTCACAGTGATCTGCAAAATCAATGGCACAGGCATAATTTATACCTCAGAACTCAGAAGCTGAGAAACCTAAGTGTCTTACCCTAAATGTCACAGCAAGCAATAAGCAGAGAAAGCTCATATTTGGAATTCTACTCCATTTTCAAATTTTTGGCTTTATGTTTCACTACTCCTGCTGCACCTTCCCTGATTTAGAATGTTTTTCGTAGAAATAATAGCAATTGGCCTGATTTGTTAAAACAAAATAGAAATGCTCTGCTACTTAGGAATAAAAGCACGTTGTTTCCACTTAAACATAAATAAACCAGTAAGAAAGCCTTCAACCATTTACCCTTTGGCAAATGATTGGGGGACCTGGAAAAGGTCATTCAATGCACAATTGTTCATGAAGCTTGTTTTCTGACTCTAATAAGTAAACCAGTCAATGCAGTCAAATTCAGTGCATTACAAAGAAATCAATCCTATGGGATGTCGATGAGTGGAAGGTTCAATTTTCTGCCCTTTGACTTGTTACTATGGTCCAATATAAACCCGCTTTTCATATGGAGGAGTATCTTCAACTCAATTTCACAAACATTGATTTGGCAGCCAGTGTGTCCGAAGCACTGTGGGAGACAGAGAACGTAAGGAGGTAGGACACATTCTCCCTGCTTCCGGGAAATGTAGGAATGGGGAGTGAAAAGAGTAAAAAGAAGCCCCTGAGTAGGAGGGTATTGATACATCATCAAGTGGCAGCAGGACTCCAGAAAGGATCCACCTTGACTCTAGTCAAATATTCCATGTTGCCTTGTCCCCTAGATCTCCCAGTTTACTGTATTTCAGGATTAGACCTCTGGCCTCCTCTGGGAGTAGAATGAAGCCTCTACATCCAAGGCAGAAAACTGCCCCAACTATCACAGTCTCTTAATTCTGTCTCCGTGGTTATGTCCCTATTTTTTGTTCACAGGACTTATTAAGAGACTCCCTGATTTCCAAAATCTAAGTAGCTCCCTGAACTGTCCCATCTCAGATCATCTGCTCTAAACTGCTGAGGAGCAGCCTACAGTTTGTGTGTGTGTGTGTGTGTGTGTGTGTGTGTATGCGTGTGTATTTCTCTCTCTCCTGAAACATCAGTTTTTCACTCCACCATATCATTTCCATCACAATACAGTACACCACAAATTGTAACATTTCCCATCTTTCCAAATCCTCCCTCGACTTCATGTGCCCCATCCCAACTGCCACCCCTTCTCTATTTCCTTTAACAGCAAATATCCACAAAGAAATTCTAAACATCCTGTCTTGTTCTCTCTTTAACTATCTTTTGGGGGCGGGGTACCAGAGACTGAACACAAAGTTGCTTAAACACTGAGCCACATTCTTAGCCTTTTTTTTTTTTATATGTATTTAGAGACAGGGTCTCACTGAGTTGCTGAGGGTGACTTTCAACTCACAATTCTCCTATCTCAGCCTCCAGAACCGCTAGAATTACAAATATACACCACCTCATTCTCTCTCTCTCTCTCTTTTTAATTATTATTTTATTTTTACAGGCTGCATTTTGATTCATTGTATATAACCTGCTCCAATCAGAATTTAAACCCAATGCCCCACTGCAACCATCTTGTTAAAGCTACCAACCATTTCCATAACATAAAATCCAGTGATCATTCCCCAGTCTCCATCTATTCAACCCATCTCCTCCACACTGAAACACTCTTTCCTTAGCTCCAAGTCACCCTCTCTGATCTTCTACTTCATGGATTGTTCCTCATGAATCTCCTATCTCATGGTCCTTCTCATCTTCTAAATGTGCAAACATTAGCATATCCCAGAGTCCAGTCCTTGAACTTGTCTACCAACATTCACTTCCTGGGTAATCTTATCCAGTTCCATGTCTCTAAATACCATACATATATGGATGTCACCAACATTTTTATCTCTATACCTTCCTTTCTCTTTGAACTCCAGATGACTTACTGAATTTACTTATCACCTTCAATTGGACATATTCCAATATGTTCCATTTCAACATATTCAAAACGGAATTACTGATTTCTAGTCCACCATGGCCACTAAACTTAATTTTCCCATCTCAGTAAATGTCAACTCATCCTTCCAGTTACTTGGGCCAAAAATATCCTTAACTCCTCCCCTTCTCTTATGTACTACTACTAATTTGTTGGCAAATCATCTCATCTTGGCCTTGGAAATTTGCCCAGGGTCCAACAACTTCTTGTCACTTCCACTGCTGCAATTTCCTTAAAATTATCTGGATTATTACAATATTATTGTAAAATTATCACATTTATTCTAATTGCCTCCTAATGTATCCCCTTGCTTGCACTCTTGCAATTTATTCACAACCCTTCTCCCAGAGTAAAATGCAAGTCAGATTATGTCAACACCCTACTTAAATCTCTCTACTGGCTTTCTATCTCATACGGAGGAAAGGTCAAGAACCTTCTAATAGCCCACATGGACAAATGTGATGGACTCTTGCAACCTCTCTAACATCATCTCCTAAGGCTGCCTGCTCACCGTGCCCTGGATACATTCTTCAAGCACTGAAACACATTTCCATCTTAAAGCCTTGGCACATTCTGCTCCCTTTTCCTGGAATACTCTTCCTCAGGTGTCCACACCATTGCTCCCTCAATCCCCTTAGGTGTCCAAGTTTTGCAGATAAGGCATTGGAACTCATAAATACTAAGTGACTTCCACATTGCCCCATCTACCCATTGTCCGATCTGGGATTGGCATCCAGCTACCTCCATCTCCAATGTCTGTGCTTTTAAAAATGCTTCTCCTTTCATTCACTAGGGTCGCACCCAACTGACTTGATTCCTTATTGTTTCCTATAAAGAAAATGGTGGGTGACAATCAAACATAAAATAATGACCATATATAAATAATACCATTGCTTACAGTTGGAAATGTCTCAGAGGAAGACTACTTACAGAATGTCTGAGCTAGGAGTTTTTGAGATAATTTATCCCAATTTCCATATTTTATAGAAGATGGAGATCTACAGAGGTTAAATTGTTGAAGGGGAAAGGATAAGCAATATGGTCAGAAATAGTGCTTTAGAAGACAGATAATCTGGTCCAAAACCAGGTTCTACCTCTGTGTGTGACCTGGAACAAGATTCTTACCCCATGGGTTTCTTCACCTTGGAATGAGATGATATCTACTTTATAGAGCTCTTTAGTAAAATGAGTGTGTGTGTGTGTGTGTGAGTGTGTTTGCACAATAGCCATGACTTTTATTATGTTGTAGAGCCATTCCAGCATTATAAAATTTCAAGTCCTCTAACATTCAGTCCAATATGTCTTATAAATCATTCCCTTTCTCAAATAGACAAAAATATTAATCTCTGTAGGAAGGTACCTACTGTTAAGCCAGTGTTCAATTCCAAAATCCAATTTTTCAATCTTCTTCAAGACTGTGGCTTACAACAGTGTGACTCTAAATGATAATACTAGGAATGTCTTCATTGATTTCTAATTTTGGTGGAGCGCTGACTTTAACTGCTGCTTTCTGAGAAGATGAGAGGACGGAAGAAGGAAAGAGAGGGCCTTCTAATGTGACAGCAGAAACACGCCAGCGGCAGTGTGGATGCACCAAACTCCAAACTACTTGGAAAATGCATTTGAAAACATGAATATATGTTGTCAGCACTTACCAGGTTCCTCCAGAAACTATCAAAACTATGCTCAGAAGGAAAGGGGAAAGTCATGTTAGCTGTATTTATTAATATGCTTCAGGATTCAGGATAAAACACCTTCCCACAACCATGTTCTCATGAAATCTACAGGACTAGAAGTTCAAAGAGACAATGGTGCTCTCAAACTAACATAAGGTACTAAGTAAATTTGTCCACGAGTTGCTCGAACCCTTTCTGTGGTCCCCTCATCCTAGGCTAAACCTTGTTGCTCTGTGATCACACGCCCTGTGACATCTCACCCTTTTAGTCGGGCTTCTCTGCTCCTGCTCAGTCCTCTGCTTCTTCACTCTCAACCAGCAGCCTCCAGGCCTCCGTGCATGCTGTTCCCTCTGCCTGGCACATCTTCATTTTGATAGAAAAGCATCCTTGGAGGAAACCAAAGATACACATGCAGCTGCTTCAAGCTTTAGCAGAAATAAGATGAGGGGATTGAATAAGTGGAAACTCCTTCAGTTTGGAGTAAGACCCATGTTTGATGATCAAACCATTTCATAAATTATGACAGATAAGATTTAGTAAAACTACGCAAAAGTAGAAATTGATTGCCATCATACTAAAGACAGTGTCATTCAAAAAGCATTGAATACTTTTAAACTATGTCGCTCAATCAATCCAATGATGGAAACACAGCTTGCGGGTAGATCACATCAAGGACCTCCTTTTGTCCTCCCATTTCCCACCACCATGAGGAATTAACGGACTGCAGTAAGCCTGCCATTTCCTCCGCTTCCTGTGATCTGCAAAAGCATTTGGAATGAACTAGATCACAGAGTTAACATACGCCTTGTCACATGAAGGGCACATCGTGAATGTTTGTAAATTATAGAGATGACTGTCACAGTTCCTTCATAAATTGGTTCTAACCAAAGTTAATGTGCAACCTTGTTACTAAGTAATAAATATTTAAAAGCATTTAATTCTCTTTGAATCACTACACACACCCATGCATGCACATGTACTAAAAGGTACTATGTACGAACAATATTTTGTGTGGTAATAAGGTTTTAGATTTTATTTAAATCCCCTAATTTTCTTGCTCATAGTAAAATTATCTTTGTAATATAAATCATAGACCTAAGTCCTGCCTACACTGGCTATGTGTAATTTGGGGCAAACCTCTTAAGCTTTCCTAGTTTCATTTAGAAAATTAAGATCATAATTCTGGTCTCACAAGATTGATAGGAGGATTAAGTGACATACTTTTGGAAGTGCTCTGTAATCTATAAAGCATGATGTGCAAATAAATTATTATTATAATTAATAGTATTGACATGTAAGTGCTCTCTTCTCTGATTCCCTCTCCTTCAATAGAGACTTTCGCTGATGTCCCTATCTAAAATGGCACAATCCTCTCCAACAAACAAGTCACCTACACACACCCTTATCAGATCTTTGTCATAGCACTTCTCACTTTCTGGAATTAGTTTGTGGTTGATTTAGATGACTGTTGTTGTTTTGCCACTAGAATAAATGCTTCATGAGGACAGGAGTTTTGTTGGTTAACTGCTGGATCTCTAGCTCCAAAAAATATAGCCAGCACTAAATCCTCTCTCAGAATATATGTATGGAGCCCAGTGCAGTGGCACATGCCTATAATCCCAGCAGCTTGGGAGGTTAAGGCAGGAGGATCATGAGTTCAAAGCCAACCTCAACAACTTAGTGAGGCCCTAAGCAAATTAGCAAGACCCTGTCTCCAGTTAAAATATAAAAAAAGGTCTGGGGATGTGGCTCAGTGGTTATGCACCCCTGGATTCAATACCTGGTTCCACAAAAGAAGAAGAGAGGAGGAGAAGGAGGAAGAGGAGGAGGAATAATATTAATTATGTATGGAAGGGAGGAAAGGAGGGAGCAAGGTGAGCCAGCATCCATGCAGATCAAAGTTCCTCTGCCCATCAAGGAGATAGCAACATGAATGGACAAAGAAGAGCGAAAGTACAGTGAACTAGAAGGAATTCACTAGCAAGTTTTGATGAGTGACCTAATTTACCCCAGTCCTCAGACTTGAGTACTGAATCCAAGAGAAATTTTTATCATTTATTTAGCGGAAATAATCTTTAGTGCTATTACCTATAGTACAAATCTATTCTCTTATCAACATAGGATGAACCATAAACTCTACTCTGAAGTTTCTGCTTTGGACAACAGCCTGATCCTGGAAGTCTGTTCTACTGGCCTAACTAAGTGTTTGTGTTTGCTCATTCCTCTCTAGCGGATTCTAAAATCCAAATCACTGCAGTAATTCATTTTTTATTGTTCTCTTGCTCGGCTTCAACACATGTACAGTAGTAGTGTTCACTCTTCAGGGGGATAATGGCATTTTTGGAGATTTTACTGTAGTCATTACTCTTGCTTCTTTATTAAGAGACTTGACTTTAATCTTCTGCTTTAGCTATGTGGTTTATCTTATGAATATTAATATACAACCCAAAGGGATCTATCCAGTGAATATGAATTAGAGAGAGCTTTTTTATATTGAAGAAAGAGAAAGCCATTTTCTGGTAAGCACATCTTTCTGGGGTGTACGGGCTCTAATTTAATCAGCATGTAGTCATCATGTACGCCACTAACACTCCAGGCCACGAAGTAATTGAAATGATTCAAGCTTGTTTAATAAAGTAATTTCAATTATAGCAAGAGTTGAGTCAGAAAATGTCAGCTGTACAAAGTTTATGCTGCCTGGAATCAGCAATCGGGCACCAAACATTCACATAAGAAGTGTCATTGCAGAAGTGAGTTGTTCTTTTTCAGGCTTTGAAATGCTTTTGTGCACATGAGATGAGATTTTCTTGAGTGATTGGTTAGTCAAGGAAATCAAATATAATTTTGTCCTGGAAAATGCTGTAACGAAATCTAAAGTCAAGAACTTTAACCAAAAGGATCAGAAAGTCTATCCTCTCCCATCGAAATGTAACCAACAGCAAACACTTCACCACAGTCCTCGCCAGACCCCAAGGCCTCAAGCCACATCATCGTTTATGCTTGGATCAGTTGAAAACAGAATATAACTCTGCATCCTTTCCTTCATATTGGGAGGGGAAATCTACTGTTTTGAGTATAAAGTATGTCTGCATAATATAAACAAAGTGATTTTTCTGTCACCAAATAATGCCAGAAATTTTCAATGTGGTTCTGACAATCTTTCTAAATGATAAAATTTAATATGTTTTTCTATTTCTTTTCTTCCATAATACTTTTTTTTAACATATTTTTTAGTTGTAAGCAGACACAATTCCTTTATTTTATTTTGTGCTGAGGATCAAACCCAGGGCCTCATACATGCTAGGCGAGCACTCCACCACTAGCCACAACCCCAGCTCCACAATACTTTTAAATAGTATTTTTCCTGTCATATTTTAGCCATTTAAAGGCCTAAACAATTCTACTACCCCAAGAGCTTTAATTTCCAAAATTATTATTGTATTGTTATCCTTCTTTTGTTTACCCTTTTCTTTAAGTGATTTTTTTCTATATACAAATAGTTTGCTTAATTACCATGCCCCAGTATCTAATGCTGTTCCTTACCCATAGCTGTCAAATAGATACAGTAGGAGCATCTGTTTGCAATTTACAATCATGTAACTCAGAAGGCCTTACTAAATCTTTTTTTATTTAGACTTGTCTCTTCTCTTCCAAACAACAATTCATCTCTCCCCTTGATCACATTTAATTTAGGTCAATTTTAGTAATACAGACAATAGTTTATTTTAGATATGAAGTAATGGTTGCCTCCAAAGATTATGGGACTCTGATTTAATCAGCATTAACCTTGTTGTAATCCTCTTTTGATCTCGTTCTGGGAGTCAATATCCATGGACACGATAGAGGGTGGTTACCATGCCAAGTGAAGACAATTAACATCTACTTTATCAGAGATTTCTACCAATCAGCTGCAACTACATCATAAACAAGTCAAATTTCGGTTGAGATAGGAAGGACTTGCAGATGGATATCTAGTCTACTGTGTATTTTTAAGTAGATGTGTGGTCTGACAGTGTGGTCATCTAACACCTTCCCAGTGAGTAAAATAATCAAATATAATCTTTTTGATAGAGGCAAAATTCTCCCTGAAGTCAAGTATCAGTATTCTCATGTGAAATTTCTTATGAGTTTGGGCCATTTGGGTTTTCCTTTAAAAACACTTCCAAACATGCATTAGAAAGCAATGGGATTGCATAAGTTAATACACAAACATTTGCTTTCCGCATAACTTTTAGTTTAACCTTTCTTTAAAAATACTACTTCCTATCTCCTCATTGATCTGCTCTAACCCTAGCTAATAATGTTCTTGGTTGAAAACTATAAAGAATAAAAAGTTCCTGGTTTATGTACTTCCTTCCCTTTATAATCCTCAAAGGAGTGTGTAAATGCAAGATCATTAAGAGTCCAATTTTATATATGGGGAACTTGAGGCTGAAAGGGTAAATGGGATAACCAAGGTCAGGTGGCCATTGACTTTGAAAGAACCCAGTCCTCCTAAATTTTAATTTGCCTTATTATCCAGAAGGCCACACTCCTGCTTTAGTAAGGAAAAAGTGTTTTATAAGTATTGACACTAAACTTTCCCCTACTTAGCACTTCAGAAATAAAGAGAAGTGAGAAATTAAAGGTTCAAATTCTTTTGGGGGATGAAATGCTTACAACAATGGTATTCTTTCTTTGCTTAAATACTCTAATTTTTATACCATTTTAGAAAAACTCCTTCTATATTCCGAGGATTTCTGATGTGCTGAGATAATGATACCAACTCCTTGCTGAATAGCAATATCTGCTTCCTCTCTTTTTAATGACTGTGGAAAAAAGAGCATTTTTTTTTTATTTTAAGATGACATGAAAAGCTTCTAAAGGGTAATAGTTGACTGCAGAACAGAAATGCAGACAAACTGCTAAAATTTGTGAACGGATAAGCTATGTACCAAGAATTCTTTCAACGTGACTCTTTCGGAGACAGAAAATGCAACAGAATTATAAAGGAAAAAAATTGTTTTATTTCTGATCCAGTCATCCCCAAAGTTCTATGCCCTGTGTAGAATGGTACCTTGCCAGTCCTTCTAGGACGACTGTGTGGACAGAAAAAGGGTGATGTGTGGCACTCACAGAGGCTCCTCAGGTGGCTGCCTCTCCAGTTTTCCATCTGGCTTCTAAGAGTTGATGAGAATTCACTGAGGCCTGGGGAGGTCTTCACACGGTTTTTCTATGGCAGATGACATTCCAGGTCCCACCCATTCCCGCTTTACAGCTTCCTCAATGGCATCCTGATGGCAGTCAGTTCTCTCCATTCCATATTCATGTACAAGGTTGGACGAAGTCAGACCCAGAGGACTGATCCTCCTAGTAGTGAAGGAGACTAAAACCATGTTTTGTAATTTACTGAAATTTACACTTGAGATGTGAAGACACGTCTGATAATCCACAGATTCATCTCTGTAATCATCACGCTCTTTAAGCCTCCACCTTCCACACTTTCAGAAACGTCAGCTTCCATTTTGGAAAGAATGATGTAAAAGACACGAAGATGGTAACTCAGTACTCACCATCTCCCGTGCACACTTCACACACACTGAGGAAAACCTTATCTACATCCACACTCAGCCGTACCTACTACCTCCCCTCCTGATGGAAACATTTCCCTTCCTCTGGTCAGAGGAGCCAGTGATCATCAAAACCTGTCTCTGAGAGCACGGCTAAGTCTGGACAACCATCAAGCTGTCACTTAGATATAGTTCCACCTGAATTTCCATGATTTAGATTCTATCCTCACCTGTGTCACACTGTAACTCTGTGAGTCCCCTGAGTTTTCCCACTGCCAGCACCTTTACAGGAGCCTTCAATAGTTATAACTTTTATTGTAACTATTATTACTACTCAAGGTGGGTAGTCCAAGATGGTGATGATTGCTCTCTTAGAGCAAAAAATAGGTTGACTTCTCTATTTTGGAGGGTTTATTCCTTAAACTTGAGAGAGGGTAGGTCTTTGGGGGCACTGGGCAAGAAACTCTCCATATTTTTATAAAGGTAGAATAACATGTAAATGACTATCAAGAGAACTTCTGCAGAGAAAACTGAGTAATTAAGATGCAGGACAAAGAATGAGAAGCAGAAGAGCAAAAGTACAACCCTATCTTTTTCTTAGAGAAAAGAGTATGTGCTATAATTTAGATCTTGCACGTCCCCCAAAGGTCCAAGACTTGGCCCCAGCAGGGCCGGCTATTGGGTGGGGCCTAGTGAGAAGTACTTTAGGTTTTATTGGGAGTGAGCCCTTGAAGGGAACAATGAGACTCCAGCCCCTTCCTCTTCCTCTTTTGCTTCCTTGGGATGAGGTAAGCAGATTTTCTCCAGCATAAATTCCCCCCCATTGCCACCAGGCACTCCCACCAGAAGCCTAAAAACAGTGGGTCCACCCAGTCATGGACTACAACCTCTAAAACCAGAAAGTCAAAATAAACATTTTTCTCCTTATAAGTTCATTATTTCAGATATCTGATATAATGATAACAAACTGTCTAACACGGTTTTAGACTTGATTTTTGAAATACACTTTGGGGAAATTTTAGTGCCACTAAATTCAGTCACCTCCTCTCCTTCTGGTTTTCTCCCAGAGTCACTCTCCAAGTCTTCCCAGATGAAGACGGCAGTCCCAACTCAGCAGGCAACTGCTTTGACCACCTCAACCTGCCTCAGAACTGAAGATATTTGTTGCTATTTGATTTGGTTTTACCAATGCCTGACATAAATACCAAAGGCCACCAAACGTAACACAACAAAAGAATGAAGCCTGCTATCCCACAGAAAATGGGACTGGCTATAAATAACAAGCCTAACTTTAGGGATTCTAGACCAAAATGACCCTCCACAGCTCTTTACCCCATCCCAGGACAGACTTCAAGGTAGAGCTGCTGTTCATGGTCTCCATCTGGGAGCATATGAAATTTCCCCATTTATTCAGTTTGTAATTAGCAAACCCATGTAGATACAGCAAAAGGCATTTTTCTAGCACTTGTCACTTTAAGAAAAGGGAACATCATAGATATTGTTCCTTCTTATACAATCCACTCCAAAATCCACTGATTTCCTCTTTCCATTCATCTTCCAGAAATCCTATATCCAAGACAAATGGGATTTAGTATAGCATGCTTTCACTGAAACCACAATGAGCAAGACTAGTTTAAGAATTCTATTCATCAATACTCAATAAATATTATGATACCAGCACTTAGGCATTCTAAAGTGACTTTTCTAAGCAGATCTCAAGTTCTTTAGCAACACAAAGGTATTAAATCTCTTAATTCCCTTGCAAAACAAGCAAAGAAGCCAGAGCTAAAACAAGATCCCTGTAATGCAACTACATAGCAAGTGCCATAGAAAATGACTTGCCTCTTTCTTCAAGAAAGAGAGGTGGTGGGGAGGGGATTATGGTAATTGGAAAATTGATTTGTGTGCTAGCACTGTCTTGTTCAAGTCCAGTTCACCAGGAAACCTTGGGTAACAGTGAAGGATTCAGTTACGTAAGAAACATTCATTAGGTGGCTTCTGAATGTGGGCTCTGATACAGACCCTGAGAACATAAGGAAGAAAATTCCCTTTCTGATGGAATGTGCAATCCAATAGAGCAGAAATACTTGTTTCCAAAAAATGATAAAATACCATATAATAAGTAAAATACTAAAAGTATATCTAGAATTTAGAGAGATCATGTAGGATGTAGTGGATAACTTGGTATAAGAAATAGAGAGAGATTCAAGAAAATATTGCCCTAAGATGCAATATCTAACATGGGAATTTGAGTAGGAGTTTGAAAGTGCTGTGAGTATTCTTTTTCTAAATAAAAGGTATCCTTGTTGATAGTAATGGATGGGTTTCAGGAAATTCTTGTGGCTTCCCTGCAGACAGACTGAAAGATCTATGTGAGACTTAGAAGATAATGGCACTTTCTGTCTCCATCTGCTACTCCAAGTGTAGCGTTGCAAGGACTTAACTAGTAAATCACAGAAAAGTACCTCTTTTGATAAAGATATGACTGTTCTTATAGTCCCTGTTTCTCTTACTCACGGATGCCTACGAAAGAGAGCTAAAGTTAGAGTAGAAAAACATGGCCAATCCTGCCCTAGGAGACTAAATGTGAAACTCATGTATAACTGAAGTCCCACGCCCAGGGACAATATTCAGACTGCAGTCTCATTCCACTGAGAACCTCCTGGTCTACAGGTCTCCCCATTTCCCACCCACATACCCAAAAGTTAATCATACATGGACTTACTTAACATACAGTATGAGCCGCTTAGTGGCAATGTCTCAAACCAGAATAAGTTTTGCTCTAGAATGAAAATAGACCCAAAAATGACAGTGGCTCCCTCATGGGAGAAGAGATATCTCCAGAGAAGAGTGTGAGGGGTTCCTGGAGAGAAGGGAGAACTTGACTCTGGACCGGCGGGGCCTTGGCTTACATGATGGGAAAGAATTTTAGCATGTGCCAATCAGAGGCACGCAGAGATTTAGTAAAGTGTACACATTCAAGGGAGAACAGGGGCAATCTCAAGAGAGATGCCTTTTGGGGTAAAGCAAGGAATACGCACGCAAGGGAGAATGCAGGCAATCTCAAGAGTAAGCGATGTGCTTTGCGGTTCCTGGCTCTTCTTTCAAAGGAAACTTGGTTAGGGGTGCATGTGGGAAGTATGTAGGAATGGTATTAATCTGGTGCTCTGAAGACAGCTCCTGTGGTCTGGTCAATCTCTGCATCCTTAGGCTTACACAGCCTCTGTTATCTGATCAATAAAAAAAAAAAAATGCTGGAAAATCCCCTATATTATAGTTTCCTTAAAATGTCATATCTCCCTTTTCTTAATAAATTTGTTGGGAGGTTCATTAACAGTGCACAAATTTGTAGATTTCCCAGGAATTTGGGAGTAACAGGCCTGGGAAAGAGACCAACTTGGGGAGTGACAGGTCTTGAAAAGTATGGAGCACTTCTGAATTGAAACTTGGTTTCCTCATCTTTCCTTTATGTCTCATTTCTACTGACGTCTCATTTCTCCATCCTACCTCTGTTTGTTACTACAAATGTTTATTTTTCAGTTACACAGACTGATGTGGATGATGGGGACTCCCAACTCTCCTCCATGGAGTGACTCAGAGCTTCAGACTCCATCCTGTGATACTGTTTTGTGATAACTTCCAAGTTTACAGCATCAGAGTAAGTGGCAGACCCTCTCCTACCTGTCTCAGCCCAGTTAAATGTTCCTGTCCATTGACCAGAACTAGTCACACGGCACCAGCCCAAGTGCAAAGGAGGCTGCAAAATATAGAGAACTGTGAATATTTGATGAGTGCAAAGACTATGTCTTTCTTTTTTAACAGAATCTCCAGAAGTAGCATAGTGTGTGGCATAGAATATATGCTCAGTAAAGGAATATTATACAAATAAATGAAAGAATAATCCACTATGTTCAAGGTATCACTTTAGCTCTATCGGGAGATACAAAGATCATACAAGTAATAATTCCTGTACCCAAGGAGTTGAAGACCTAATTTTGAAATTAAACACAAATATACGCCCAAATGGAATAAAATTAACTATACACAGCAAAAAAGACTAAAGTAAGTGATTGATAAGTGGAAAAGACAAATGAAGATTTAGAGTGATTAGGAAAACCAGTCCTCTATTCATTTATATACTCAAAATGCTTCTCTCCTTAGATTGAAAAACCATTTGCCTCAGGGTAGTTTTACTCTGATGGCAAGAAAAAGTGAAGTAACATACAAATTAATAAAATACCACTTAAATTTTTGGAAATCTAGTCGCAAATGTGTGAACAGTGTTTAGGGATAGTTTATAACATTTTTTTTTCTCTAGAGAAAATATTTCTGGAGTGGAGTATTTTCTACTTCCTCTTCATATGTGATAGACCTATACAAGGCCAGCCGACCTGACCATCACTAATACACATGGACGCTTTCTAACTGTTGCCAAGGGACAAGAGAGTAAAGTCTTTACAGAAATCCCATGGAATCCTGAGTAACATGAACCACTATAAAAGTATTCATTTCTAGACAAATGCTGGCCTTTTTTAAAAGATATTATTAACCTTAATAAGGGAAATTAAGGACCAACCATAAGATTTTATAGCATCTCAGGTTCAAAGGTTTGCAGGTACCTGGTGTGTAAACTGCTACAACATTTCCCAAAAGCCATTTAGCAATATAAAAGAGGGATCTTTAAAATGTTCATGTTATGCCTTTATAAAAATGAATCCTAAGGTAATGCTGGCAAAGATCTCATCATGAGAATATGCATGCGAACTTATTGATCAGGGGAAAAAATATCCTGCAGACAATCTAAATTTCTCATTCTGGGGAAATGAATAAACAAATTACGTTACATACATATATGAGAATATTATGCAACCATTAAAACATATGATCACAAATGTGGCAGGCATTATCTATCAAAATTTTAAATAATCTTCCTTTGAATTAAAGGAGGATGACTTCTTCCTCTTCCTCTTTCTTTTTCATCTTCAAGATCATTTTCATCTCTTGATGTCTATCCTACAGAAAAGCATTTACAAATGTGCAAAAAATGTTTTCATATTTGAAGATTTTTGTTGCAGTATTTTTATATCTAACATTGGAAAACCTGTATAATACTTTATCTAAATAAAGGAAAATACAAAATGCTAAAGAGTAAGTTCAAAGTTTACTAAGTCATATTTTGAAAACAATTGAAGTATTTTTCCCTTTTTAAACCAAAAACTTGAATTTGGTTGGGAAAGCACTTTCTTTTCTTAGTTTTATGGACCTATGTATTTTTAATGTTTTACAATAAGCATATGTTGTTTAATTTAAATTTGAATTTTTTATTTTAAAAAACTAATAATTAAAAAGCGAAAGATAAACAGTTATAGATAACTTAATTATATAGAGAAAAATGTTTCTAACAGAATGTTAAATTGAAAAACGGGGCAATATAACATGATGTATATGTTATAATGCAAACTGTGTAAAAACTATCATAGTAAAAATACTAGAGAGAGATAAATATGTCAAACTATTAAAAGCCTTTCCCTTTTGGTAGTAGAACCATTTGGGGGACTATTATGGAGACATGGGTCTGGTTCCTTATACTTTTATGTTCTTTTCACATTTTCTACAAAACAAATGTTACATGTGTAGTGAAGGAATACAAGAAAGCCAAAAAATTAGAAACAAGTATTTTAAAAAGAATACCATTAAGGTGGCATAAATCAGAAATGGGTAATGCTGTGGTTTGTATTAGTGTTCCCCTAAGGATGACTGTTAAAGCCCTGGTTCCCAGACCGTGTACCTTGGGGAGGTGGTGAATCTTTAAGAGGTGGGGTCTAATGGGAGGTCTTTAGGTCTTTGCCATATGCCCTTGAAGGAGACTGTGGAACCCGACTCCTTCCTATTCCTCTTTGTCTCTCAGCCACGAGATGAGTGATTTTGCTCTGCCTCCATCTCCCCACCATGATGTGCTACCTCACCACAGGTTCAAAAGCAAAGGGGCCAGATGATTATGAACTAAAACTGTGAGCCACAATAAACTTTTCTCTTTATAAGTTGATTATCTCAGATATTTGTTATAGTAACAGACAATTGACAATAGCATGGTACACTATTATTCCCAGAGGTGCTCCTTACTAAAAGAACCTTCTTTTACTAGATGCTCTACCTTTAAACCTATTTTCATGTGAATGAATATGAACACTTGCTCCTTGCAACCAACAGATGTAAATAGAATGATGTGAAACTCCTTTTTTTATCTAACGCTCTCTGATGTTTTGAAACATAGCCACAAATTCTTTGATACTTCTCTCATCAACTTATGAAACTCAGGCCCCCATTCCTTAAATTGGGTCAAGATCATAACTGGTTCGATGATAGAACTTGATGTGAATGATACTGTATGACTTCTGAGGCTAAATTGTGAAAACATCATGCAGCTTCCTCCTTGTTTTCTGGGTCACTTATTCTTAGTGCTTTGAGCTGCCAAGGAGAAGTCTGGCTTCTCTGAAGCTGCCATGTTGTGACAGGTTCCAAACCACTTGGAGAGGACACAGGTCGACATGTCAATCAACAGTCCCAAAGAGCCGGCCTTCCATTTATCCTAGCCCCATCCATTTATCCATTGCCAGACACATGAATTAAAAAGCATCCAGGTGATTCCAGTCCTCATTTATTTGGGGCCCAGACACTGTGGAGATTCCAGAAAATGTGAAACAGAGACAAGATACCTACTCTGTGCTCTATTCAAATTCCTGACACAGAATCCATGAGCAAATAAAATGTTGGTCGTTTTATGCCTCTAATTTGTAGGTGATTTTTATGCAGCAATACTAAGTAAAACATTCCTTCCCCACCCCGGTGTGTGTGTGTGGTGTGTGTGTGTGTGTGTGTGTGTGTGATGATGATGATGATGTAATAGTCAATAATATGTTCCTTACTCTAGAAATAAAATGTTCAAGTTGTATCTTGTTTCTAATGCTATGTACCTGATCATTTTGAAATTATACAGTGTTTTACTCTTTACTTGAAGATTTACTGATGATAAGTTCATTGTAACATTTGTTTTTAAGTTAGGCATTTTGCTAATGATAAAAATATTAATTGTTGTCTTTCTGATTTTTTTTTTTTGTACTGGGGATTGAAATCAGGGGCATGTGACCACTGAGTCACATCCCCAGCCCTATTTTGTAATTTATTTAAAGACAGGGTCTTACTCAGTTGCTTAGCACCTTGCTGTTGCTGAGGCTGGTTTTGAATTCATGATCCTCCTATCTCAGCCTCCCAGTATCTGGGATTACAGGCATGTGCTGCTGCACCCAGCCTCTTCCTGATATTTGAATATAAGTTTCACTTAACAGTAACAGTGAGCCTGATGTTCCAGCTTGGACCTTGAATCTCCTCCAAAGGTCCATGTATCGAAAGCTTGAGTCTAACCATGGCAATATTGTGAGGCAGTAGAACCTTTAGGAGGTAGAACTAAGTGGAAAGAAATCAAGTCATTTGGAGCATGTCCTTGAAGGAGATATAGGGTTCCTCCTCTTTCTCTCTTTGTTTCCTGGTCATTGTGCTCTGCCACCACATGCTTTTTCCATGATAGCACTTGCCCAAAGCAACAATTAACCAGTCGTGATTAACCAATCATGGATTGAAACCTCCAAAACTGAGCTCAAATTACCCTTTCCTCTTTTTAAGTTGATTATCTTCAGGCATTTTCTTACAGTAACACAAAGCTGACTGTACAAAAGATTTTCAACAGTTTTTCATCTATTATTAATTCTAAGCCTCTCAGTATTTAAATATACTAGGTACTCATCTATTAGATACTTCTCATTTTAAAGTGAATAAGTTGAGCACAGAGAAGTTAAATAGCTTACCTATGGTCACACACTGGTAATGGCAAAACCAGGATTCAACCCAACCAACTTGTAAGAATCCCTGCTTTAAACTATTGCACTTAATTCTCTCTCTTCCTCTTTTTCTGCTCAACATAGAAAAACTATAAAGTGCCAGGACTATACATCTCAGAGGTTAGTTATGAGTACAAGCTAGTAGTCTCATTACTCTGCTTCCCGAAGGATAGACCATGTTTCTATTTTATTGTTATTTCTTGGGGGAAAGACAAAAAATTCAGAGCTATACAAATTAAAAGAGAACAAAGAAAAATTTAAAAGCAAAATGTAGAAATGGAGCTCTTGTGGAGTAGACACAAATGAATAACCAAGAATTTCTAGAATGAGGGAATCTACTGGTAAATCAGTTGCAAAGCATTTATTGAAACTTATAAAGAAAGAAAGAAATGTAGGGAGAGGAGGAGGGAGAGAGAGAGAAGGAGCTTGATACAATAATAATGAACTGATTGAAGAGATTCAAGGCCAGTATACATAAGAGAGGAAGAGAATATAAAAAATAAATAGCTGAAAATCGGAAAACCAATTATAAATCTGGTTTGGGGGCTTAAAAGGGACTTCAAAAGGAGGTACAAATAAGATATATCTACCATTGAATAAATTCAGTCATGAACAAATTTCCACTTAGTTAATTTTAGTGGGAAGAAATGATTTGCAAAGATGGGTTAAAAAAAAAAAGAAAATGTGTTTTGCATCTGGAAATTTTATAGGACTAAGTAGAGAGGCTGGTTATCTAATAATCTGTGACCCAATTATATCTAAATCTATTTCAGATTCTCTGTGCAGTGAAGGAACTACCACAGCAAATAAGATGGAAGGAGGTAGAATATGTTAACATTTAAAGTACAATTTCAACCATGAATAATATTGACTTTTTAGGAAGGAAGAAGAGAATCTTTTAAAGAAACATAAAAAGTTTGAGGAGATGAAAGTGCAAATTACCTTGATTTGATCCTTATACAGCGTGTACATGTATTGAATTATCACTCTAAAGCCCACAAATGTACAAGTAATGTGTGTCATTTAAGAATTTTTAAAACAAACATAAAAAGTCAAATAAATTTGAAAAAAACTAAGAAGAGGTAAAATACAGAATGTTATGAAAAATAGTGCGATAACATATACAAAGGTCCCTTTCTTTTTTAAAAAAAATGCTGCCATTATATCAGAAAATATCACTTCTAAATATTCTTTAGTAACAACAAAGGGAAGAGGCTTCCAGGAATCTCCTTCTTCTGTAAATATTACTGCTTTAAGATGAAGTGCTTTGTATAAGCAACAGTAATTCCAAATACTCAACCATTTACTAAATATTTATTGAGTACTCATTGTGTACCAGGTATACTACTGACAAATAATTGATTTAAATCCTCTTTAAACACTTATCAAAGAATATGAGAAAAATCCCTGAAACATCAATTCTTGGCTTAAATTATGGATCAGTTTTCCAAAACCCCCTCTTCTATCTAATACTGAGTGTTTTCTGCTTTATTGGTCAGCTTTACCTCACTGTGATCAAAATGCCTGACAAGAACAACTTAGAGGAGGAAACGTTTTGGGGTCTCATAGTTTCAGAGGTTCAGTCCATGGTCAGTCGACTCCATTGCTGAGGACCCCGAGGTGAGGCAAAACATCACAGTGGAAGGCAAGGCAGAGGAAAGTTGTTCGCCTCATGGCTTCCAGGAAGCAGAGAGACAGAGGAAGAGTGAAGAACCAGGGGCAAGATAGAGTGCAGGGGTGGGGGAAGGAAAATAACAGAATGAATCAAATATCATTACCCTTTGTAAACGTATGATCACACAAATGGTACGCCTCTACCTCATGTACAACCAGAGAAACAAGTTGTACCCCATTTGTGTACAATAAAAACATTTAAAAACTTAAAATTTTTTTTAAAAATCAATTCAAAACAGAAAAGGAATCTAAATATACACATTTTAAATAAATTCAAATGTACAACAACAACAAAAAAAGATAGAATGCAAGGTCACACCCCCCAGTGAACTACCTCCTTTAACTGCACTCCTCCTGTCTACAGTTGCCACCTAATAGTTCATTCAAATTATTAATCCATCAAATGGATTAATCCACTGATGAGGTTCCAGCTCTAAAATCTAATAGTTTCAACTCTGAACATTCCGCATTGCCTAATTACAAGAGCTTTCCAGGGGACAACTCATATCCAAACCATAACATCTGTCATAAGAGAAACAGTCACTCATGGTCCACTCTAAATTCTGTTTTATCCATGTCAGTGTCCAAATGTCAATCCCATACCATAAAAGATTACTAGTCCCCAAAGGGGTGGTGGGGAGGACCTGTGAACAGAGCCCTGGAAAGGGAGCATAGGTCTGCTCCTCACCACAGAACTGTGTTAGTAACTAGCTGCCTGAATGTGTTATCTTTTATATTCCCAGTAAATTAAATAACATTTTTCAAACTTTAGCTTCATTTCACAGGTGAAGAAAAAGTCCCAACTGGGACTAATAATCCAGACCAGTGCTCTTTCTACTTGTTATTTTATACTGCCTCTATTTTTCATATCTGCTCTGTTGTTTACATGAGTAGGAGCTCCTTAATATCTAACAAAAATCTAGCCCAAACTTAAATAAAAAGAGGGGATTTATTGACACAAATAAACCAATAAATCCAGAGGCTATTAGACTGCAGGCATGGCTAAATCCAGGCACTCTCCTTAGACTGTTAATACTTGATTACCATTCTCTTCATCTTTTTATTTTGATTTTCCTGTGGCAAAATTCTTAGAGGGGTTCTCCCTGAATAATCACATGTAGGACTTCTATCAAAAATCAGGAGGCTTTATCTTAGTAGATAAGTATGGCAATTCTGACTATTCAGAAAGTAGAATTAGCCACACCCAAACCACAGAGAATGAGTGTAAAAGAGGAGTGGTTGTCCCCAGAAATCAGGATACCGATATCAGAGGACTGGAAGAGTCTTTTGGCAAATCAAAAGATTAAATCCATGACACTCCGATACAGTCCTGTATAGATATGTCTGTCACCTGTACCAAGCTCCTTCACTTTCTAGTTAGATTTCTTATTCTTGGGTCACATTTTCATTCCAATCCTTAGTACACACTTTGAGAACGTTCCTTTGAAGACATGGCTACATGACTATACACCCACATGAGCAACTGTTCTAAAGTATAATTTCTCTGAGTTACAGAGAAAAGCATACTTAAAGGAAAACTTTCACATTTCCCATGCTTTAAAACAGTAGGAGAGGTGGAGTTTCATCTTAAACTTGTCCGAAACATTCAGACCTGAAAAGTAGTGTAGGCTAGATCAAGATTGGAAAAATAAAAGAAAAAGTAAGTTTGCACAGATGATTCTTCTATCCACCCTCCAAAACCTCCTTTTGTACCCCCACATGACTCTTTGTGCATGTCCTTGAACTCAGATGTGAGGGAATGGGGGTGAGGGCCACTCAGCCCCCTCTGCACCCAACAGACAGGACATAACTTACCTGTTCCAAAAGTAAAGACCCTGGAACCAGCAGGTGGCAGGGTCAGCAACAGATCTGTCTCAGCTCCCAGTTATGCACTACTCCCCTGGTCTGCTTCTCTGAGTTCGCTCAGGACTACAAACACTTTGGGTTACTCAGTACTGTGGACCCCACTCAACCACTTGTCATCTGACCTCTCAGGTTACTTCTGATATCTGGAGCTTTGCCATTTATGGATATAAAAATAAGCCATAAAACTAGCCCAGGAAGACCAAGCTAGAGTTGAGAATTCTGGACCACTACTGTCTCCTTTAATCTTTATTCTTTGACTCATTTTAAAATAGTGTTGTTGAGTTTGGGGCTGCCATTACACCCCTTCATAGGATGGATGTAGAAGCAGCTGGGACACAGATTCCAAATAGATATCAAATTATCAACTTAATTGTGGGTAGCACCAGATTCAAGCCTGCCTGCACCTTTCCACAAAAGGTTTTTCTAATACCTCCCCATAGAATAAACCCATTCCCCTTTACAACATTAGGCCTCAATGCAGGAGCAAACTTCTAAATGCATACACATAGAGAAGGAAGACGTGACTATATGAAGCATAGGGCAAGAGAATAAAGTTAGACTTTCAGAAAAGAGCAGCCTTCATCACCTGAACCTCACCCACACCAACATAGACAATAGATACATGTACATGGAAAGGTAAACGACTTGATTCAAATGTTTGTGTCCCCCAAGATGCACATGCATGGGACATGACAATAGGCAGGATTCTGTCTCCTACTATGAAAAAAGGCTGATAGTTTCTCTTCTTGAGTTCATAACCTCAACTTGGTCAATCAAATATTTGTCTTTGGGACTCTCGATCAAGTGATTCATTAAAAAAAATTTAAAGCAGGAGGCAGATTAGAATTTATTAAATGGTAATGATAGCACTTTGTGTGTATTAGTCAAAAAAAAAAAAGGCAGATCCCAAATCTAGTAACTACAGCTAGGTTTTGCCTGTGGCATGTGTACTACCTGGACTTCTGAACTAAGGCAACAGTTCAGACTTGATCCCTACCTTTGATGAACTCAACTATAAATCAGTAGATATTTACTCCCACAGTCCCTGCCTTTTTCATTGCAGGTTGAGTATACACCCCCACCCCGCTGATGTTGAACTTGGCCACGTGACTTGCATTGGTCAAAGGATCATTAGCCAACAGGATGCAATAGACCTTAACCATGCTTGTATGGTTGGCCTTCACACTTGCACTCTATCAGAGGAGGACACGTGGGTAGACTCTTTCCTTTCCCTGATCCCAGGAAGAACACACATGGAGCCCATCTAAACCCAACTCAGAGCCTGCAGCTGAACCCAGCTAACCTGCAACCTAAAGCTGAGCTACCCAGCCACGTCAGTTTCCTATGACTGCTGGAACATATTATCATGAAACTGGTAGCTGAAAATAAGCCGTATTTGTTTTCTTGAGGTTCAGAGGCTCAAAATCAGATTCACTGGGCTCAAACCAAGGTAGCAGGGTCATGACCCTCCAGAAGCTCTAGTGCAGATTCTATTTCCCTGCCATTTTCTGCTTGCAGAGTCATATTCCTTGGTAACCAGCCCCTTCCTCCATCTTCAAAGCCAGCAGCACAGTGTCTTCATAACATCTGTCTGCTATCATTACACATCACATCTACCTTCTGCATCAAACCTCCCTCTCCCTCCCTCTTATAAGGGCAGTTGTGATTCATTTAAGACCCACTGAGATAATCCCTTCTTAAAATTCTTAACTTAATTATATCTTTGTCATGTTAGCTATTATGGTTTGAATCTGGAATGTCCCCCAAAATAAGGTCCCCAGTGCATCAAGGTTCAGAGGTGGGACCTTTAGGCCATGATTTGATCATGAGGGCTCTGACCTTGATAGCCCAATGGACTAGTGGGAGGTAGGACCTTGTTGGAGGAAGGAGGTCACTGGGGCATGCCCATTAAGGGTTGATTTCTCTCCAGCATCCTTTTTTTTTAAAATCTCTTTGCTTCCTGGCTGCCATGTGCTGGGAAGCCTTCCCCTACCATACCCTTCCACCATGATATTCTGCCTCACCTCAGATCCAGAGCAGTGGAGTAGACTGACCGTGAACTGAGACCTCTGAAATGGTGAGACAAAATAAACTTTTCCTCCTCTAAGTTGTTCTTGTCAGGTATTTTGGTCACAGAAATGCAAAGCAGACAAATACATAAGGTAGCATTCACATGTCACAGGAATTAGGACCTAGATATCTTAGAAGTCAAACTAAGCCTATCGCACCAGTCAAGCCCATCCAGGATCCGACAAACAACAGTCAACCTACAGACCCATGAAAGTGAGAACAAATGTCCTTTGTTTTAAGCCCCTAAGTATGGAGGTGATTGTTATGTAGCATTCTTGTGGTAATAGCTAATTAACATACTGCTCATTTTCTAAGCCCTCCCCTAGTTTTTCTGAGCCTCTTTATATTTTCCAATAAGTTGCAATTATGCTTAAATGAACTAGCATCAGTTTTATTATTTGCAACCTAAATAACCCACCTAATAAATACTGACTATAACACATTTGTCAAACTCAAACAATGGAATATCAAATGATAATGTTGAGAATATATACTGAAACAGGAAGTTTTTCTCAGTAATTGCACCATAATGATCTATTTGGAGAAAATTGATGAAAATAGAGAAATCAGTTGAGGTGGGAAACTGAGATGACTTTGAGTACCTTAAGTGAATGTCACTTCTTTTCTAACCAAAGGAAACTAAATCAAAACCCTAACCTTCAGGTAGAGGAGATGAGTAATTAAGATATGTGTTTTAACACAGAAAGCAGTCGTTAAAATGATTACAAGAGAGTGTCCTGTCCCAAAGAGGCAGTGAAGAGAACTCTGACAAGACTATTGAATCAAATTGGTATTTTTTTAACTTTATTTTAACTCCTAGTCATTTCTATCCAGAAGAGATTCCACAGGTCAGAGAAGTGGCAATGAATTAATGTCATAAAAAAGGTGTAGAGACAGCAGGAAATTGCAGACCATTAGTTAAGCCCCGTGACTCTTTGCCCTCATTTTACATCTTAAACAAAGTAAAAGAGGATGGTAGATGGAAAGTAACTTAAAAATGTGCTGCTCTGTAATGGCCAGCCAACAGAGCTTCAGGACATTTATTTGAAGTCAGGACATTAGTGCCAGGGTGAATAAAGGGAATGTAATAGGTTTACATTTTTACAAAAGGGCCTGACAGATCTATATCAAAGGAAGACTGTCCAAGAGACAGAGTGATGGGATAATAGGAAGTAGAATTAAAACTTGGCTTCCAGGGAGACAAAAAGCAGTGATAACTTGGAGTACTTCCAAGGTGATGTGGGAGTAATGTGTGGGGTTGGGGAACAGGTTGGGGAACATGTCGGAGCCAGGATACCTCTAATAGCAAGTGGTTATAAACAAAGGAGATCCCCAGGAGGATCCCTATATTTGCCTTCTTAGAAACAAAGCCAGGCACAGTGGCACACACCTGTAATTCCAGTGGCCCTGGAGGCTGAGGCAGGAGGATCACAAGTTCAAAGCCAGCCTCAGCAAAAGCAAAGTACTAAGCAACTCAGTGAGACCCTGTCTCAGTGGGGATATGACTCAGTGGTCAAGTGCCCCTGAGTTCAATCCCCAGTACACCACCCCTCCACACACAAAAGAAGACCTCATTGTAACATTCACTGGGGGAATCATAGCTCTTTCTCCCCAAATCAATTAGACTAGAAAGATCTTCCAGAGAACTGCTGATGAATGTACCAATCTGGGGATGGGTCTCCTCTTCCAAAAAAGATAGGCATGCTCAATAAAAGAATATAAGAAAGTGATGTATAACTGAGTTTGAAATGTGGAAATAGAAATGTCCAGATGCTTAAAAACTAAAAGAGATTTCCCAGAGCTGGAAGTGTGAGCTAATCCCACGATCTTTAACAGGGTCTGCTGGATGTGAGACCGAGGACCAGGGTTGAGATGTGGCAAGGGTCCCCAGGGGCAAGGAAGCTGGTCTGTGTAATAAGCCCATAGGAAAAAGCCCATCAAAAAAAAAAAAAATACTCTCTTCTAACTGTACCATCGTACCTACCGGTTGACCAATCTCTCCCTGCTCAGTCTCTGGTTATTGCTCTCCTACTCTCAGCTTCTGAGTGAGATGGTGTGGTATTTGTCTTTCTGTGCCTGGCTTATTTCACTAAACATAATGAACAAGTCCTGGTGTTCTATTGCATAGCTGGGTGACTACAGCTAACAACGGTGCATTGTTTATTTCAAAGGGCTAGAGGAAAGAATTCTCAAAGTTCTCACCACAAAGAAATGATAGATGTTTAAAATATGGGACAGGCTAATTACCCAGATTTGATATACAATGTACACATGAATTGAGATACCACATTGTACTCCATAAATAAATATAATTGTGTGAATCAAAAATAAATATTAAATTTTTTTTAATTATCTAGTAAATGACTACCACTTAACCACATGGTCACATAGAACTAAAACTCTTCTGTACCTTTGCAAACCCACTGACTAGGGCCCCTTCTTGGTGAGTAAGCAATTCCCTTGTATATTCATATATTTTGCTTCTATCATTTACTTTGCTTACCAAGAGTCAATTATGCTGTTCCTAAACCCACCTGAATTATAATTTTAATTCTATACATTAATTACATACTAAGGTGACTGATAGAAGCTGAGTACTGTGGCACATGCCTGTAATCCCAGCAACTTGGAGGCCCACTCAAGAAGATTGTGAGTTCAAAGCCAGCCTCAGAAATTTAGGGAGGCCCTAAGCAACTTAATGAGACCCTGTCTCTAAATAAAATATAAAAAAGACTGGGAGTGTGGCTCAGTGGTTAAGTACTCCTGGGTTCAATCCCTGGTACCACACACACACACAAAAAAAGATAACTGATAGAACATGAGTACATAAAAAGAAGACCCTATTGTTTCTATAGCAACAGCTGGAATTCTTTTGAAAAGACTCAATAAAGACAAGTTGCTAAAAATAGTGCTATCAAATTAGCTATGAATTCCAAAGCCATAACAGGGTTGGAGAACCTAAAATTTTAGAATTCTGCAGTCAGACTGCTTAACAAATTGCTACACATTTCATTCCACTCAAGTTTCTTTAAGAAGATTCAAATCACAGACAATTTATTTGGGGTATGGGGAACTCCCTTTAGTACAGCCTACAAACAACTACCTGCAGTTGTAGGGTTTATTCAATATGTTTTAAGGCAAAATAAATGTTTACAATTTATATCTTTGTCTAATCCAATAAACTTCTAGACAAAGGGGAATGAAGGGAAGGGAGGGGGGACAGGAATAGGAGAGAGAGTAGAATGAATGGGACATCACTTTCCTATGCTCATATATGAATACACGACCAGTGTAACTCCACACCAGGTTCAACCCCAAGAATGGGATCAAAATTGTAATGAGTTGCGCCCCATGTATGTATAATATTTCAAAATACATCCTACTGTCACGTATATCTAAAAACAACAATAGAAAATAAATAAATTAAAATGAAAAAAAAATTCATATCATTTTTACATTTCTCACATTCACTCCTAATAAAAATCTTTATTCAATATGAAGATTTAAAAACTACTTATGGCTGACTCAGGTTTTTTTTTCTTAGTCAGTGTTATAAATGGAAGCATTCTACTAAGTAGATCTCTGCCACAAAGCAGTCATTCAAATATTGGGGCCTATTTTAAATCCATAACATGCCGGAAACAAGAAGATCATTTCTAAGGATGCTTCCACTTAGTGTCCCACAGCGTTCCCTTTCTTCTCCAGGAGCTGGCCTATTTGGAAAACTGTTGAAATTAGGGTTAAATTTAGGTGAGGAATCCAGTCTTCCTGGCAAAGGGACTTCCCTCTGGTTGCCAGTAGACAAGGTGCTACAGATGACCGAGAAGTCACCTGGGAATAAAAGATATTCAAGTAAATTAAAGGACTAACTTAAACCCATTAATCCAGGACACAGAGTGTTAAGATTAAAACCGTAGCCTGGTCCCCAGCATTAACTAAAGCTTTTTGTCTCTTTTTCCCCAGTACAATAGTGCCAATTAAGAAGAGAGTGTCAGCTGAGAGAAGTGTATAATGGAAAATGCTGACAGATTCTTAACGTTAACAGCCAGAAGAGAGTTGCTTTAATAAGGTGTCTGGAAGCAAAGGGATTTTTTAAGGAATGAGGAGAAAGAGAAAATTACTAAGCAGAGACAAGATGAGCTGTAGGTAGGGATAGGAACTCTGATTCGAGAGTCCTGAGGCTGACAGAAAGCAGAATAAATCATCCACCCCTGAAGCAGGTCCCTTCCCTTAAACCCTCCTCAATTCCCACCAGGCTTATGGTGAGTCCATTTCTGGCCTAGCTGTGTCCTACCCCAGAAACCAGGGAGCAGCCTAGGAATCTATCCCCAGACCCTGCCCCAGGGCATGGCCCCTTTCTTTGCACAGAGGAAATGTCCATTTGATAAACACATCTAAAAATGAAAGTACTATTTAATAGAGTGCCTTCTAAAATCTCTTGTGTATAAGCAAGGTCACACAAAGTAAAAGACATCTCATGTGGAACATCAAAGCAAATGACGCTTTGAATGATATTATATAATGTGATCACCCGAGGGATAGAGGGACCCCTCTCTGATCCTACTTTGAGGACTTGACTCTTAATTAGAACTATGGAAAACTTGAAACCAAAAGTAGAGAGAACAGGAAAATGACCCTCCATGTTGCTATCATCCTATTCAATCATAATCAACACACAGCAAATCTTGGTTTATCTACATATCTCCCCATTTATTTTTTTCTTCCACTGAATTGTTTTAAAGCAAATCTGCACTATGAGTTACTTCATCCATAAGTATGTATCTCTGAGAGACTCTTGTATTTCTTATACAAGCATGGTATGGTGGCACATATCTGGCTAAGAAATTCAAGAGTCTCTCAGAGATAAAAACTGTCCCAGCTAGTTGGTAAACTGAGGCAGGAGAATCATGAGTTCAAGGCCAGCCTGGAAACATAGACAGACCCTGTCTCAGGCAGGAGGGCCTCTTGTATGTTAGCACAATTACATAATCATTATCAAACTTCAAGCGAACACACACACACACACACACACACACACACACACATACCAATTCCTTAATCATCAAACATGCAGTCAGGATTCAACTCAATTTCTTTGTGGTGTTTCTTAAAACCATGAAGTTGAGAAAATAGAAGACAAGCTGAGAACTCTAATAATAGATGGTAAAGAATAAAAATAATAGCAATAGAAAAATAAAATAAAACCAAGGCACCTCGAGGCTCAAACATACACAATTCTGTCGCAAACACTCCCTCGACCAACAGCCTTGGGTCCAGCACCACCTTTTGCCTCCTTTCAAGACACTTCTCAGTCTCTCCACTCACGCCAATCTGCAGGGGCTTCTCTTCTCCTTTAAGGTCACTGCATATGGTACTTATTTTACATCCAAGTTTAACTTAAATAAAAAATTCAGAGGAAGCCCCTATTTCAATCCCACAATACAGCAGCAAATCTAGGTTTTGTTACCCAGAAAGACCAGCTTTAAGCTGGTCCAATCAGAGAACACCAAATAGGATAGTTTGAAAGGGCCGGTGGTACCCTCAATGGGTGGTGGATCTGCCACTAACAAAAGACATAAAAATGACTCTTGAAAGCATTTAAGGGACCAGGCATGGAGGTACATGCCTACAATCCCAGCAATTTAGGAGGCTGAGGCAGGAGGATCACAAGTTCAAAGTCAGCCTCAGCAATTTAGCAAGGCACTTAGCAACTCAGCAAGACCCTGTGTCTAAATAAAATATTTTTAAAAAGTGGGCCCCCCCCCCACTGGGGATGCGGCTCAGTGGTTAAGCACCCCTGGGTACATATAGGAAATGAATAACAAAGAAAAGGTGCTTGCATTTAACTCTCTGGATTCTGATTCCGGTTCCATTTACGTACTAAGTAACCTTGGGAAAGCTGCTTGATTTAGTTGTTCCTCAGTTTCCTCAAATTTAAATGAGGTGAATAACACAGCAGTATCTCATAACCTGATTTTTCCAGTAAAGGAACAATGTATGAAAAATGCCTAAGTGACCAAACATCCTGGTTGGAGGACTTTTAATGTTAAAACTAGGGAAGTATCAGGTAAACCAGGACAGTTACTCTCCTATAATAGAGCATCTAGCACTCAGAAAGCATCTAATAAGTATTAATACTTGCCAGTGGTAGTAGCAATTGAAGTAGTGTTTTCATTTCTAATCAAAGCAGATAATAATCTTTAATCTTCCAAACAAATCCAAAATAAAATTATGCTTTCTCTAACAATTTCCCCAAATCTGGAAATACAATCAATATTCTCTGGCTGTGGGTTCTGAATTCATAGATTTAACCAACTCTTGACCAAAAATTCAAACAACTATTTGCATAGCATTTACATTATTTCAGATATCATAAGTAATTTAGAAATAATTTAAAGTGTAAAGAAGAATGTGCATAGTTTACATGCAAATAACACATCAGGTTACACAAGAGAGTTTAGCATCTGCAGATTTGGTTATGGGAGATGCCTGGAACCAATCCCCTACTTTTATATAACAAGGGACCATATTCTAATATATTGGGGAAAATCACAATTTTTCAATTTAGTGTCCTCGATCCATAGATCCCTGGCCTGACTGATCATCAGAATTTTCTGAGAAATTTCCTTAAAATGAAGATGCCTGGGTCCTTCGAATTCATGTATCTAGTTTGGAGTATAAGGATCTATATTCTTGTTAAAGTTCCTTGGTTGACTCTGCTGAACAGCCTGTTCTTGATTAATTCTATTTTTTTCAAATCTTCATGATTTATGATGCCAACATTTCCACATCTTCTCACTTCATACCAAAAACATATATACATTCCCAGAAGGACCAAATGTCTAAGTATTAAACCTTTCCAAAACTTTACCTGAGTGTGAGGGGGAGATTTTGTAGAGTTGGGGCTTTTCCATTTGTTTGTTTTGCTTTGCTTTGTTTTGTTTTTAATTGGGTAAAGTAAAAATCACACCATCTGCTTCGGAACCGCTGGCAAACTTATCCAAGGAGATTCAATCATATTAGAGAGAATGAGTAACCACGGGCCTGATTCCTGTGACAGGTGACACAGCTCGGTCCTGTCTCAAGCCTGTAGCAAAAGACTGGTTGTGACATTGGAGAAAATGCAGAATGTTTCAGCAGCTGCTTTGCGGTCAGGGAGATGCAGAGAGGTGTGACTGATCTGTACCAGGTCACACAGCAAGCCAGGAGCAGGCCAGAAATAGGATCTCATCTCCTGCATGGTGGTCCATGGTCCATGCAGAACACCCTGGGGATATGGCAGTGAGGTCCCTCATCTGGACAAAGAAGCACATAGAGAGACTTCCATTTAGAGGTTCATAAATGCTACTGTGAAAGGAAGAAGAAAATTCCCCCTTTCACACTCAATGAAGCTTAAACTAAGGTGAGAGAATGAAGAAATATCATTTATTTTCATAAGATGAAAGATGGCTGTATTTACTCACTCCTGTCAGGACCACAGAGGGGCTTGCTTCTCCCAGTCATTCATGTTCTGTCTCACACAGTGCTTCTTGGAAGGCAGATTGGGGCAAAAATATAAGGGTTGATCCCTATAGCTGGCCTAGGAAAAAATGATATTTTTCATTTTCTTTACAAAATCATATAATAGTTGAGTTGAATTGATTTTGGAGTATATGATTCAATGTAGTCACTTCAACCATATAATAAAGTACTAAATGTCACTGGAGGGTCTGAAAGAAAAGATAATTTTCCCCCAAAATCTTAACCTATTTCTAAGAAGTAATTCTGTTTAGGTTGAAGCTGTTTGTGTGTAGTTATAGATTTCTTTTTAAAAGAGTCATCTCTTTCATGTCTATTTCTGACATGGTTAATTGATTCCTCAAGGGTAAGAATCAGTCCTACCTTTATACCCACACACACTGCTTTGTAGACCCCACCATAGATTTCCACACTCATGGGACTCAATTAGTATTTTGGAGTTGTTCAGTTACAGAAATAATTATATACATTAATTAATTGATATGTTTAAATATGTTAAAAGAAATTATGTATTAGATGACAATGAGTAGGTGTTGCAGACTGAGGTCATGAATGTAGGAGGGAAATTTCTATTTATTTACTGTTTATACTTCAAAAATTGATTAAAATTTGTGGCAGAACTATTAATGAATTTTTCTGCTTTTCTGTACTTTTAATTTGTATGTAATGGACATACATGTTTACTTCATAATCTGAAAAAGAAACAATTATTTGCAAAGCTAGAGAATGTAAATCATAGTCCACAAACACAAATGGGACCTCTTTTCATTGGACTGATGAAAATTTTACATCAATCTTTTCCCTGGTGCCAGGGACATGGGCAAGTGAGGGGACAGCAGTCCACACTGACTAGGCCTATATTACTTCTTAAAGTACAGCAGTGAGCTCCCCCATCAAATCAGGGTTGAGCCTTGAAGATTAAGTTGGGACCTTAGAGGTTGGGGGGCAATGAAAAAGACAAAGTGAAATCTAAGTATGGTGGGGACTGAGAAAGAGGAAAGGACACCAAAGAGAGTCCCAGACCCAACTAAGGTGTAGTCATTCCCAAGGAAAAGTCCTACCTTTATGACCACAAGCACTCAAAGTCCTGAAGATGGTAGGAAAGATTCATTTGGTCTTCCTCTGAGTCATCTTTCTGTCTCTTTCTCTACTTCTTTTCTATTTCCTTCAACTTCCTAAGATCTACCTTTGTCTCATTTCCTTCCTGGAGATATTTTGCAATGTCCTTGAGACCTTGAATGCCATTTAAGACTCTGTTCTTGTTAGCTGGAGGAACAATCCTACAGTTCGCTGTGTGAGAAAGCTTAGCTCTTTCATATTGTGTAGAACTGATCAGGACAAAATTTCATCTTGCTGTTGAGTATCTCTTACAGCCCAATGTGGGTGCATGTTATGCAAAATCACTTTCTTTACTATAACTAAGATTCTCTTTCCACCAGGAAGAAGGGGAAGAAAAATCCCATCCTGCCATATACAGTCCAAAAGAAAATAGAAGGAAGTTAGTCATCTACTTTGGACTCACAGCTAAATGGAACACAATTGATTTACACATAGTGTGTTCTCAAGAAACTCAGTATAGAGAAAAGGTAGACATAAATATCAAGCTACAATAGGAAGAGCATTCTCTAAAAGAAAAAAAAAAAGTTTAAATTGTGATGAGATTAGAAACTGAATGCAATTATTGCTGTTCGAAGGCATCCAAAAGACTTCATCAAGGAGTGGCATTTCAACAAAGACTTCAAGTATGACTAGGAGACAGACAAATGAAAACAGTGTACTGGAGAGCCATGTATCCAAAGCACAGGAATGGAAGCCACATGGCACAAAAAACAGCATGCCCAGCATACAGGGTAGGTCAGGGAGGTTTATAACAGTAGGGAAAGATAGGCTGTGACCAGGTGTCCCAAAGTCACAGAGCAAAGAAATAATTATGAATATATGCATGCTGATCTGCCTCCTAGCCAATTACACACACTCTCTCTCATTTGCTCCTCATTCTGTTTTCATGTCATAAAAAACCTCTGCACTTTTTAGTCCTCTATCAAACTGGAGAATGCCTTTCCCCCTTACTCTCCATCTCTCCTCAAGTCAACTATCCCTCCTTCAATGGATGAATTTAAATTCCACATCCACATCCTTATTAGAGAAGGTAGAAATGGGGTCTCTCATTTTTTATTTTTCCCCTCAATTTGCTAGTGATGAGATTGGAAGAAACTGCTCCTGCAATAGGTATTGATGCCTCTTCTTCCTTTATATTCTGTTTCTAACAACTGCAGCCAAAACCCAATAGCACGAGAGCAAGGACTGGAATGTACAAGTATCCAGTTGTATGAATGTTTATGCTGGTTCAATATCTGATATTCTTCTCTTTTTTTCCTGAAATAGGGTCATTTTTGCCAAAATCAATACGCTTTTGTGAAGGGAAAAGGCTAAACACATTATGGAGTTAGGTACTAATTGGGGGGCAAACTGATGTTGATGCCAAGGTTCTCTCAAAAAACAGTGTTGCTCTTACAAGATCCAATTACAGCTGGTTTCTTGTGTGCATTTGTGTCTGTGTGCTGTAAGTATGGGTATTTTAAATTTAGGGTGAGATAAATGGGGATTTTCCCATTATTTTGTATATCTCTTTCTTCATGTATTTAATATTTGTCTACCTGGCTCTCATTTCTATTTGAATCTCTCTTGAAGGAGACAGGGAGTAAACCCCAAAAGAATGTAGAGAATCTATAGCAAGTTGCTTTGGCAACTTGACCTTTCTGATATTTCCACGGTGGACTTAACCTTGGACTAATGGCATTTAGGCTGACTCCTATTATAAACCAAAATCATTTATGTTGGTTCAGGAGTATTCTTGATTCCCTTATAAACTATCCATGTAATAACTGAGATCATTTTCATCAAGGAAATCAAGTGGTTTTGAGAAAAGGTAAAAAGAATATGATATGTCATTAAAAACCAAGGAAAGTTTTTAGGGGCTGTTGATCTAAGGTTAGCAAGTAACTGCAGAACATCTCTTGCTACAAAGAGTTGTGGAAGCAGGGAATTTGGAGACAGCAAAAGTAGAGAGCTTAAAAATAAGAAAGGCTTTACCCATCATAAAAATTGTTGAACACAGAAACACACTCCCTAATGCAACCAGCTCAGCTAAGCACATTTCCATTTTATCTATGAATGTGCCTCAAATGGGTAAGCAGAATCCTGAACATAAAGGGCTTCTGAATTCCCCTTTTTTCTTAGTGATTTGCTTTTGTATCAAATATCTCTTTGACCATCCAAATATTAAAAAAACACAATAGTAACTAAAGAACTAGACACTAGTGCTCTCAACATGCCATTTCTCTGATGTAGCATGGACATAGCAAAGTGTCCAGCCAGCTCTAGAGAAGCACCGACAGCTGCCAACAATTCAAAAATAGGCCAGAAACTGCTACCATTACAGAACAAAGCAATCATTCAGAAAGCATTGGAGTGATGTGAAATAAAATCTTTGAAATGCAGAAAGCAGCAGATTTAATCATGAATGATCCCTGTACAACCAGGCAATTCTGAAGTCTTAAAATAGTCCACCATAAAAGACTTGCTTGATCATAAAAGTAAGGACATCCAGAGCTAAGAAGTGGCCTGGAACTGTGAGATCAGCAATGGGCTCCTATTCCCTCACTGCCTGACAGTCTGAACCTTGCTTATGAAATCAAGTAATCAAAAAATATTTTAGTTTCTGGAAACCACCACAGAGATGATGTCCAAAACCCTCAAGTTACAGGTGAGGAAACTGAGTCCCTCAGAGACCAGGAGTCTTATTCCAAATCACCAAGAGCTGATGTCCTCCACCATTCAACTCCTTTAAGTAGATACTGCAAATAGAATGGCAAAGACATCTGACACACTCCAGGTCCCCACTTACCCATTCACTAAGCATTTATTGACTACTGTGTACCAAATACAATGCTAAAATATGTATCTACTGAAAAAACAGATGGCACAGCAAATATCAGTACCTTCCTCCTCTCTTTTTAAATTCAAACACTGCAATGAACAAAGGGGAATGAAGGGAAGAGAGGAGGGATGGGAATAGGAAAGACAGTGGAATGAATCTGACATAACTTTCCTACGTTCATACATGAGTACACCACGGTGAATCTCTACATCACGTATATCCACAAGATTGGGATCTGTTTTAGTTAGCTATTTTTTTTGCTGCTGTGACTAAGTGACCTGGCCAGCACAACTGTAGAGGAGGAAGAGTGTATTAAAGGGCTCACAGTTTCAGGGGTCTCAATCCACAGACAGCAAGCTCCATTCCTCGAGGTTCGAGATGAGGCAGGACATTGTGGGAGAAGAGTGTGGCAGAGGGAAGCAGAGAAAGAGAGACTCCACTGGCCAGATACAAATACATGCCCCAAAGTCACATCCCCAGTTCCCACCTCCTCCAGTCACACCTGACCACCTCAGTTACCACTCAGCTAACTTCTCTCAGAGGATTAAATCACTGATTGGCTTAAGACTCTCACAACCCAATCATTTCTCCTCTGAACCTTCTTGCATTTTCTCACACATGAGCTTTTGGGGGACACCTCTCATCCAAAACCACAACAAGATCCTAATTAAAATAAGATATATGTCATGTTTGTATAAATATGTTAAAAAAGACTCTACTGTCATGTATAACTAAAAAAGAACAAATAAATATTAAATGTAAATTTAAAAAATAAAACACTGCAGTTCTTCACTATAAATGTAATATAATATATGCCATTAAAAAAAATTTTGAAGAATACGAAAGTTGACATATCTGGTATATTCAACATCTGGTGTATTTTTGCCAGTCTTTTTCTTAAGTATAAGTTTTCATTTTTTCTTTTTTCTCCTTTCAAGCTCTGTTTTATCCTGTATGTACAATTCTGTATCCTACCTGGTAGCATACATATTTCTTGTTATTATGAAAGAGTCTTTGTAATCATCATTCTTAATAGCCATAAAATATTCCATGGAGTGGAAATAATCATCTGTCATTATTTCCATTTTGGGGAGAATATGCATTTATAAATTATAAGCATCTTTTCCAAAATATTTCCCTATTTTATAATACTTCCTTGGGAAATCAATTGATGATTAATTAACACCTCATTTTCTCTAAGAGGATTTAAGACAGCTGTTTCCTAAATTTCTTAGAATTGTCATGCAGGTTAGAAATATAACTCTTCTGTAAAAATGCCACCTTGTGGTTTTTTTCTGCCAGTAAGAGTGTAAGAATTGCACTGCATCCATGATTATGCAAAACACTCTCTGCCCATTGCTTCTTCGTGTTCAATATTCTCAACCACTGATTAGCCTAGGCTGGTTTAGCCTGCCTGTGAAATTATCTGCCATTAGTATAGAGTTCCTCAATAAAATGCTGGACATCCAGTTAAATTGGAATTTCAGACAATGGATAATTAGGAAATACATGGAAATAATGGAAATCATTTGCCATTACTGTGGTTTGAATATGTGTTCCCTCCACACTTCATTGTTGAAGCTTAAACCCCATTGTGGTAGTCCTAGGAGGGCGTGTTGGAGATAATTTTGTCGTGAGAGCTCCTCCATGGTGAGACTAAGGCCTTTATAATAGAGGCTCCACACAGTTTGGCCCTCTTGCTCCTCTATTGTTCTGCCCTGTGAGGACACAGAATTCCTCCCCTTTGGAGGACCAGCAACAAGGCACCATCTTGGAAGCAGTGAGACAGAGAGGCAGTAAGAAGGTCTTGGACCATTTATAATTCTGCTTCAGTGTATCACTAGGATCTTTTACTTGCTTGTAATAGGTATACAAACTAAAATGGTTAAGGCTAAGATGGATATTTATGTCTAAAAACTGCAGGAGATCTATATTCACACAGAATCCTATAACCCCAGATGTTTCCAGCCGCTTTATTCATAACTGCCAAAGCTTGGGAGCAACTCGAATGCCCTACAGTAGCTGAATGGAAAAATAACATGTGGTACATCCAGACAATGGAACATAATTATCTTTTTTTTTTTTTTTTTTTTTTTTTTTTTTTGTGGCACTGGGGATTGAACCCAGGACCCTGTGCTAGTAAAGCAAGCACTCTACCAACTGAACTACGTCCCCAGCCCTGGAAGATTATTTTGTACTAAAACAAAAATAAGCTGTCAGACTATGAAAAGACACAGAGGAATCTTGAGTGTATATTGCTAAGGGGAAAAGGTCAAATCTGACTACATACTACATGATTCCAACTATAGGACATTCTGAAAAAGGCAAAATTACGGAGATGGTTAAAGAAAAAAAATCAATGGTTACCATGGATTAGGGCAAAGAAAAAAAGAATAGGCAGAGTACAAAGGATTTTTTAGAGCATCTAAATTATTTTGTGTGTGACACTATAATGATATGCATGTCACTATACATTTGTCAAAATCCAAAGAACGTAACAAACAGAGAATAAATCCTAGTATAAACCATAGATTTAAGGTAATAATGATGTGTCAATGTTGGTTCATAGATTATAACAAATGTACCACTCTGGAAAGGGATCTTGGTGGGGTAGATTGTATATGTGTAGGGTTAAGGGATATTTATGAAATCTCTGTGCTTTCTGCTCAAAATGCTGTAAACATGTCACTGTCGAAAAGTAATCTATTAATTAAATAAAAACTGGTTCAGGAGTTCAGCTGACATCACACGGGCCAGGTTTCTCTTGCCCTCTACCTCTTGGTTCTTATACCTCTGTGCCAACTCCATTCTCAGACTTCATACTCTCCATCCTCACATCTCCATTACCAATGAAAATGAAGACCTATTTTGAGGTCAGTGATCCCAGGAAATTATTCAGGGCATCTTATGAATATGATATGAACACATGATCCTGAATCAGTGTAGCCAAGGATGAACCCCGAACAAAATGCAGGTGCTACTACCAGAATATGGTCAACAGATGATAGACAGGCAAAAATAATAATGGTGCACCCTAACTTTTTTGTCTTCAATTTTGAAAACTCAAAGTGCAGCAGAAGAGAAAGTGTCCACAAGAACACTTGCATAGACAGGAACCCAAGTATGCAATCAGCTCATATCACAATGCCAAGATATGGGTAATAAAATCACTAACACCCAGTGTGGTATAGGGCCAATAACTCAAAATGAATGCCAGCTGTTGTGTCTATCCATAGAAACTGGTGCATCTTAGCCCTACCAGGGGAGGTTGTGCAATTTGTCAGATTGGGGTAAATGGATTCAATCCTGAGGAGTCTCCAAATCAAACAAAATGAGACACTTTAAAGAAAAGGCTTGAAGAAGGAAAGAAGAAAGCAAAGGAGGAAAGAACAGGGATCAGCTTATATAACTAATCCTTTTAAAATGACTAAAATAATTCAAACTCAATATGAGTATTTTTCATAATAATTTATTCCTATTGTAATTCATTCAACTCCTTTATCCTTTTCTCCATTTTCCTTACAAATCTGGAAATCATATTGGCCGGACAAATTTCATTAAACAAGAAACAAGATTAGAATTAACAAGGGATAATAGTACCCCCACACAGTTCCAGTTCTCCAAGCAAAGATTCACAGGGAACATTGAGCAAATTTTCTATGATATTTTTAAGCGGACCGATGATCCCCTAAGGTGAGTATCCCATATACCACCCCTAATGAATGTGTACAAGTGAAATGATGTCAAAATTGAATTTTGTTAAATGAAGTCACATTTCATAAGTAGTCCAAACACAGAAATTTCTTGGTTAAAAGCAATATTTCATTTTGTAAAACAAGGTGAAATTGTGTGGTTTGGGTTACCTAATTTACAAAGGGTCATATTTAGGGATTAGAACATAGTAACTACTCATTGAGGGCTAAGTCACATACCTAGCACTGTGCTAAACAGAGAAAAGATACCAAAAGGAGTAGAAAAACATGTTTCCTGCTATTAGGAAGCTCACAACTCTATCAGGGACCCAAGTACTTCACACAAATGGAATATTTAAAGAAGAAAATAGAAACATATAAAGCAATATAGGTGCCAAGTGATGTGATGCATTCTGTAAAGGCCATGGAGACCAGGAGGAAAAGTATTTCTGTTCATGCAATGCTTCAGCAACCTCAGATGAAAACGAGTGATGAACACGTAGCCAGCATCCACGCTGAGAGGTGGTGGAAGCTAAATCACACCTGGGACTGTGGGCTTTAATTTCAGGACTGCCACCACCTCATTCATCCACCTTTGGCAAATTATCTTGCCTCTCACTGCCTGCCCTGCAAAATGGGAGTAGCAATCAAGCTCTGTTCTTCGGAGCTGGTAAGGAATAAATAATAAAGAAATTGAAGACTCAGTAAAGGATGAGGGCCTAATAAATCCTGACTAGTTAGTGGTCAGACCCAAAAGGAACGCTACGTGAAGCATATGGCATATGGGTGTGGAGACGGTTATGTATCACCAATTTGGTTGAATTTGTCAGTGAGGTGAAAGGGTCCGCTTACACCGTCTGCTATTAATTACTGTGAAGGATATTTACAACGCTGAAATGCAGATAATTTCTCGGATTAAGTGCAGACATCTGCCCCCATTGTAAAATGAGAGAATAATTGTCATCAACAAAACCATGGTTTTCTTACATTGAAATGGAAGAACAAAGTACTACAATTAAATATTTTGACCACCACAGTGATTAAAGGGATATTTATGCCGCAGGGGTTGTTACTAAATCAACTTTGGTGCTTTCATCTTGTTAGGCAAACCATATGGAGGAGAGGTGATTTTTTTTTAGAACAAATTTACTTTTGTTTTTAAAAAATAAAAACATTTTTAAAGAAGATGCATTCTCTAGAAGCTATGGTCATAATTGCTCTGATATTTAATCATCCCTTTAATTTTGCTGTTGTTGTTGATGTTGACATTAAATATGGACTACAGAATATGTCAATGTGCAAGGTGTGAAGACTGACAAGGACATGGCACTCTTGGAGACCTCATCCAGCTTAAAGAACTAGGGCCTCATCTCAGGTTTCCTGCATGCTGTTCCTTAATCCCAGCCCCTCAGCCACTGCATATTATGCAGTAATCAATTTCTTGCTTGTCTTAATGGCTTCACATATATGTGTGTACTTCTAAGAAATATGATTTTCCAGGACTTGGACTTTATACAAGGGATTATGTCATATGTGTTTCTGCAACTTGGGTTCAGATTCTTGTATTTGTTCTCTTTTCTTTTTCACTCAACATTATGTCCTTGCAATTCATCCTTGTCTTTGCAAATAGAGGTGGTGTGTTTATTTTCATTGCTGTGTAGAATCCAGGATGCATTCAATGGCATGTAGATTGTTGCCAAGAACATCTTTTCTGTGTCTCCTAGAAAACACAGGTAAAAGTTTCTCTAGGATAGCGCTTTCTAGATAAAACTCCACCCACCAATGTAGTGCATTTCGGGAGACTTAACCAGAAATTTAAACAATACAAACTATCAGAAAGAACTGGAAGTCACTGGTAGCTATTGTTTCATAAAATTTTGTTGCACTTGGTTCATGGGTGTGCAGTACTGTATTATGCTGTAAAACATACTTTTAATTCTCAGGCTTTCTTAATTTTTAAGGAACAGTTCTATAGAATAGAGATTCTCAGTGTGAGGTGTGTATGGGAATCACCTACAGAGTGTGGCTCAGTAGTCTGGGGCAGTCTGAGATATTGCATATCTAACAAACATCCAAGTAACTTCCTCCAAATGCTACTGGTTGAAGGAACATTCTCTGAGAATTGAGTCACTAGGTTAAGAGATTTATGCTGGTTTGTAGCATGTACACATCTTCATCTTTACTAAATTAATGACTTTGTTTCACAAATTTTCTGGACCAGTTTTCAAGTTCTCACCGATTCATATTTTCACCAAATATTGTCCCTTTATCCAAGACCCTCAGTGGATGCATAAAACCACTTTTAGTCCAAAACCTTAAATGTAATGTGTTTTTCCCACATCCTTGCACTAATTGAATACCTTTCCACCTTAACTAAGCACTTATACAGTTAGATAAGTGCTTAGGTGGATGCACTGTGGAGGCAGCTTTGGCAGTTAGAGGTGCAACAGCAAAACCAGCATGAATTTCTTTTTACTTCTTCACAGTTTAATGGAGAGAAGACTTGCTGAGCATGTAGTTCAATGGTAGAGCACTTGCCTAGCATGCACAAGGCTCTGGGTGTGATCCTCAGCACCTTAAAAGAAAAAGGATAGAAGATTCATTCTTACTATAGACCTTAACAACTTCAGCATACAATTTTTTTCTTTCCTTGTTAAGTGGAAAACTTTTACTTTGCACTTAAGGGATGCAATTTACAGTTTCTATTTGTCATATCCAAATTGCCTGCTTTGGGGCCATTATTACGCAAAATAAGGATTACTTGAACACAAGCACTACAATACTATAACAGTGGTTCTCATAACCAAAATGAAGAGGTGTAAGTGACTAACAGGCAGGTAGCATCTATAACATGGACACACTGAACAAAGGGATGATTCAGATCTAGAGTGAGATGGAGTGAGACTTCATCCCACTACTCAAAATGATGTGCAATTTAAAACTTAAGAATGGTTTCTGGAATCTACCATTAACATTTTCAGATCACTGGTAACTGAAGCCAGGGAAAGCAAAACCACAGGTAAGGGAGACTGTTATAATAATGAACTTGAACTTGTCAACCTAGCAAATACAAAAGGATAATCTCTTTGCAGTTCTAATTTATATCTCCCTATCCATCCTTGAGGCAGAATATATTTTCATAAGATTATTGGCTATCCATAATTTTTCTTGAGTGAAATGCTTAATCACATCTTTTGCCCATTTTTCTATTGAGTTGTCTTATTCTTATTGATTTATTGGAGTTCTGTACATCTTTTGGACACATCTTGTGACAGGTGTATGTATTGAAAATATCTTTTCTTCTCACTCTTCCATCATTTTCCTAAAACCGAAAAGACCACAGAATTGCAAACCTTTCCTTTTGACAGTAACCTTACCTGTGTACCCAGATGGCATAAGGCAGAGACAGGATCTGACAGAGATGAGCAGCCTGTCTTGCAGGGAAAGACAGAGGCCGCTCTGAGTATCACTTACTTCAATGCTCTGGATCATGAAGAAAATGGAGAAAGCTTTCAAAATGAGGAGCCCACCAGTGAGCAGATTAAGATTTTTGGTTTTTGTTTTGTTGTTGTTGTTGTTGTTGTTGTTGTTGTTTTGATACTAAAGTAACACAAATTTAGGGATCTGAAGAAACACAAACCCCAAACAACACCTTCAGGAAACCATGAAAGTGTCAGATAGGGCCACCACCTGGGCCACCTTCATGGTGTGATATACAGTCACCCAGGGCCCACCCTCAGGAGAGCCCCCAGTTTGATGTCATGCTCTGTTATTTCCATCTTGAAAGCCTTACTCGTTTTTTAACAAAAGGCCCTATATTTTCATATTGCCCAGAGCCCCACAAATTATATAGAAAGCTCTAATTATGCGGGGGTTAGGGTCACATACACCAAGATCACAAAAAATGAATGTAGGGAGGTCCCGAGACCAGACACCACCATATTTGACATATATACATATGCTATTTTTAAAGATCTTATGGCATTTGTGAGGAGTAATTCATTAACGCACCATGAAAAACGACCCCCACTCTTACCAAGAATATGTGTATTCTAAGGCTATCCCTGTTTTATTATTGATATAAAGTGTTTATTGATAGCTGTGAAAATGGGTTTGAGGGATGCTAAATTTTGTATTGATCTGATACTTCCTTGCACTCCAGGAAAAGGCTTTGCACTCTAAATAACTGATTGGGCGTGAAACAAATAGAGAGTCGATGGTGCGTGGTGATTTACAGCAGGGACACCAGGAGGAGCTACCTACATTCTCAGCCTCTCTTTGTGACTTATTCATATCCCCTCTTTGTGATTTACTAGTTACAGGACCTTGGATGAGTCCGTTAATTTTTCTGTGCTCCTGGTTTTTCATCTGTTAAAGCCAGGCACACCTGACCCCTCCACCTGGTCTTTCAGACCCCTGCTCTCTGCCTCCTCAGGAGGTCTCTTGCTCATTGATTGGCTCACTTTTTGCTGATCCTACTGCAATCCCCTCCTCCTCCTCATTCACATAACCACTCAGCTTTTTTATCTTCCCCAAAGTGCAACAGCAACCCATATGCCAAGACCCTGTACACTAGAAGCTAATTGCAAAGCCCCTACAGCCAGACCATAGAGAGTTGAGCCACGGTGCCATCAAATACTGCTCATTAGTATACACAGTCTGTGCCTTAGTCTCCTCATCTATAAAATGGGGATAGTAACAGCACTTCTTTCACACAGTCATTGGGAGGATAAATGAGTACTGTGCTTTGCACATGGGAAATGATATTCAAGTCCTTGCTATTATTTTATATTCTCTGTGCAGTGAGAAAGAAAACAAGATATTTTAAATTTTGACCTTCCTGGACTCTTTAAAAGCTTCTTAACTCATCTCCCAGCCAGCACTCTCAGTCTGCACCAATCCATCCTTCACATAGCCACAAGTGGAATATAGATAAAATGTAAATTTGATTCATTAAATACCCTAATTGAAACCTTTCAAAGACTCTTGTCACTTAGGATAAATTCCCAGCTCCTTAGTTCTGCATAAAATGCTTCCCATGACCTGGCCTCATCTGCCTCTGCAGCTAGTCTCTCCCCATTCTTAGCCTGGAACTTGACCCATGGTGTCAAACTACTTATGGTTCCTGGAAGCACCGATACATTTGTGACTGCTGGAATTCTTCCTGCCCCAAAACTGAACAACTTCAACTTGGCTATTATACTTTGGTTCAGGGATCATCTACTGCCAAAAGCCCCTTCCTAACCTCACCCCCAAATGAGTTTTCCCTCGAATCTCCTAAGACTGTGTACATCACTTCATCATTGTAGCATGATGTCATGATTAAGTTTTGAAACTCTGGAGACAGACCAACAACCTAGGTTTTATTCCTGGCTCAGTCACTTATTTGTGGTATGACTCAGAGCAAGTCCCTTAGACTATTATGCCTTAGTTTCCTATCTAAGAAATGAAGGTGATAAAAGTACCCTCCACACAGTGCTGTTGTTGTAAGTAATAAATTAATGTAAGGGCTTAGGATAATGCACTGGGGAGAATAAACACTCAATGATTGTTAATAACAATATCTGTAAGTTACATATGAAAAACAAAACAGTATCTGACCCACTGGACTATAAGTCCCTACCAATAGGTATTATTTCTTAATTGTTTTTGTTTAATTCCCAATACTTAGCAAAATATCTATCACTGTGTTTATCAGTTGTCCTCTTCCTAAATTTGCAATTAAAATACATTTTGTATCCTCCTCCTGCATCTCCCCACTCCCAAACCTCAACATGGAAATAGATAACTGGGTTCTATTCAATAGAATGTGAGTGTAATATGTTCTACTAACAGCTATAATACATCTCAAGCTTTCAAAGCCTTTCTCCGTTCATGTGGCTTGAAGCAAAGAACTTCTATATTCTTGAACATGACTATGCCACAATAAAAAGAAATAAAATTCTTGGACCTTTGGGTCAGAATAGGCAAGCTGCCTCAGCTGGAATATTCACATTGAACTTGAGGTAAGCAAGAAATAAATCTTTGTGGTGCTAAGCTACAATATTACTTACCCTAACACCCAATTAAACTCTGTCAAAATAAATGATTGAATGAATAAATAATTGAACTCAAGAAATATCAGAAATTTTTAAGTAAATATGGTAAAACCCATGAGCAGGAGAGATACAACTAGGATTAGAAAAAGATGGCTTGAAGAGTTAAAGATGCCTGGAGACAGGAAGGAGAGGAAAACACAAATTTTGTGAAGTATCGCTACTACTTCTGCCTCTGCTCCAATCAGAAAAAGGATTCATTTTGTCTGTGGTTCCCTGGACTCCTTTTGTTGAACAGCCATAAAAAAATCATAAACAGAAGAGTTTGAGATGAAGTTTTTGCTATCACAGCACAACTTTCTGACCCCTGAGATGGGTCAATCTAGCATTGGGGATTTCAGGGTGAAGTGATTGCAGTCTTTTAATAAGTATATATAGGCAAGATCTCAAGGGGGAAAAATGTAGCCCTGGAGTTTAATCTCTTCTATTTTCAGATGCTATTGGAGATCAGATAACTGGTAATGGACCATGACCACCTACTGTTCACGAATGATCACATTAACTTACCTATTTGCCACAAGGCATCAGAAATTCAGGAAGAGGGAAAAAAAAGAAAAAAAAAAGAAAAGACTTCTCTGAAAAGGAGAAGGGAAATGAATCTCCACAGGGTCTGAGAGAGTTGTAGAGTGTAACAGTCTGTGAAGAAATGAAATTTTGTGTTTGTCGGGGACACTGGTGAGGGGAGAAGAGAGGCGGTGAGAGGATGATGTAGCAGAGGCCTTGTGGGGTATTCCATCTAATCCTGGCACCAAAATACCAAACCACACTTGACTTGTTCATGCTTCCCTAGCCTCTGCTTCCATCTCCCCCTGCTGCAATCATTTGAATTGTGCGCAAACTGTTAACTATTGTCCAGAGGGAAGTCCAGCAAGAGGGGGACTCGACAGTGCTTACTAAAGCTACAAAGAGCTTTAGACTAGACTGATAAGGGTTAGGTCGAAGAAGGAAGAAGAAAACCAAATAATTTTTTACTTTTTCACCATTTTCTCTTTAGCTATGTCAATGAAGAATGGACATAGGATCAATTTCAGTGACAATTCAATTTATCTCAATAAAAACTTACACCGTGAGTATGTCATGTGCTGAGCATTGCTAAAAATCCTGGGACTAAAGAGGTAAATATGGCAAATTCCTGACCTTCAAAGAGTCCATTGTGCATCAGAAAAACATAAGAATATGTAATTAATTAAAGTGACTTGTAATATGGAGTCAGTACTAACATGGCTGACAGTCAACTGGGCAGTAAACGAAGGAGCAGGGGCATCAGATAATCTTAGAAGGAGAAGACATTTGAACTGAGACTTGAATTATATCTTGACAGACATCAGACAGGCCAGAGAAGAAAAGGGAATGCTCTAGGGGAACAAGGTGAAACAATGGAAATGGCAAACTGTGTTCAAGGGACATCAGAAGTCTGGCAAGTCTAGAATGAACCTGCGGGGTGCAGCAGAGAGAGTAGAGATACACTCTCATGGGTAGGTTAAGCCAGTTTGTTGAGAAGAGGACCTTGAATTCATGTTAAAAATGGGATTGTATTCTGATTCTGCAAGCCGTCACAGGTTTTCAATGGGTAAAATTACTTAGGCATCACTCAGACCCAAGGATGGATTGAAAAGGTGATAGATCAGACAAGAAGCCAAGTTAATGAACACTTGTCTAGATTATGGAAGTGGTAATATGAACGAGGAGAAGGGGAAAATTTTTTAAAATATTTTAATAGTGGAATATGGGGTTCTTGGTATCCAAATGGATACAAGAGCAGTAATTTCCAAACTTGGGTAACTGGGTGAATTCCAATACTGTACCTACAGCTTTATTGCTACTGCATTATCATGTAACCTTTAGCTCACCAGTTATGGGGCCTGCACATCAGTTTTCTCTTATCTCATGGGAAGATAATCAGACCCTTGTTCTGCCCTTTTCTTTAGAAAGGTGAGTGGATGCAACATTTATACAAAGCCCAGCTGAAACTATTTTCCTATGAGTTTTGTGAACCAACGGGTTAAAAGAAAAAAAAAAAAAAAAAGGAAAAAGAAACTCAACAACAAAATCTTGGTTTTTAAAGCTCTGGGATTCATTTGAACCAACTGTTGCCATGGTTTCGAGAGTCTGAAATCAACATTTCAAGGTAAAACCAAGATCTAGATATTGCTAGCAGCATTCAGGTATCAAGGAACAATCAAAGTCCCAAACCCCATTAGTGACAGAACTCTGTTAAGACTGTGTAAGTACCTTAAATTGATATTCAGCTTAATCACTGATGCTGTATTACTAATTATAGCATGACACCATGCAAAAATGGGACTTTTTAAAGGGCTGGCAAATGGCATTATTTTAATAAGTCATTAGGAAATTGCTTTCTGAGGATGCGATGAGAGTACAAGTTTCTCAATTAGGGGAATTATGTGGAATTGATGAGATATTTGAGCATGCATGATCTGCAGCTAGCAGTCCATTTGAAGCACACCAAGCCATTGGGAGTGCTGGCTAATGAGATCCAGGATGATCCAATTCATTGCCGGAGAAAAATGATAATGGAGCCTATAAAGGGAGGATGTTCCAAGACTGATTCTATCCCAGCTACGCCCCTCAAAGTCTTGCTAGCCTTCACCTTATGTTTAGAGCTAAAATAAGAATATCAATGTAGGCCTAATCTTTGCGAGGATTAGCCAAATTTATCTGATGATAAGCAGGGGCGGAAAAAACAAAAAAAAAAAAAAGAGAAATGATTGTTAGTACATTAGACAACCCAAAAATAGTGATTTGGGGGGTTTGATATTTGTGAGTTGGGGAAGAGATATTTGAAATAGAAAGCAAGATGAGAGACAATGATTAATTTTTGATGAAAGATCTTGCCATTCTTTCCCTGCCCAGATAAAATGTTTTTGTTCATAAATTCTCATCCATAAAGACTCATACCTAAGTCTGAAAGGGTATTGTGTGGACTCTACACCTGTGTGTGTGACTCTGCATGAAGAGGTGGGGTAGAGATGGAGGAGGAGAAAGAATAGACTTTCTGACTTAATTTCCATTTTGGCAGAGATTATTCATGTTACATATCAGATTGCCAGCTACACTATTTGGAAAGACTCTGGAATGCATTTTTAACCATTTTATAACTGCCTTTTTCTTTTTTTTTTTTTTTTTTTTCCTGGTACTGGGGATTGAACTCAGAACAGTCGGCCACTGAGCCACAACCCCAACCCTATTTTGTATTTTATTTAGAGACAAAGTCTCACCGAGTTACTTAGCACCTCACTTTTGCTGAGGCTGGCTTTGAACTCCCGATCTTCCTGCCTCAGCCTCTCAAACCAGGATTACAGGCATGTGCCACCACACCTGGCTGTAACTGCCATTTTCTAAGGCTCAATTTTTTTACCATTCTCAGAAATGGTCAACATATTTACTATTTATTAGACCAAAAAACCCCTCCAGCCCATTTGAGTTCATTGAAGCTCAGTGGGTCCCCCATTTTAATGACTCAATTTATTCAACCCTAATGTCCAAACACTTCTTCAAAATCACTTAAATAAAATCTTTACTTTTGACTTTTGAAAGACCTTAGGTTTGACAAGTGTGTTCCAAAGGTTCTCAATTTATCCTCTGTGGGCAAGACAAATTGAAGTCAAGCAGGAACAATGGTCATTAACAAACTTGAGTCTGATGAGCATCTCAGAGCGAAGGGAGGTTTATAGACATATAAATGTGCATATGTACATACAGTACGTATGCACATCCTTACAAGTACAGCATCGTTCTCAGGACGACACAAATTTTACATTATCTACTTGAATCACCAAAGACACTGAGCTTGGTTCTGTTCTATAAAGAATTAAACTATTAAATAAGATTCTTAAAAATAAAAAGACATTAGTGCTGCTTTGCCATTTTGTTAGATGTTTGACAGAATTTGCAGGCTGAAGTCCAGTCTTATATCAGAGCAAAATTCCTGGAATGACTTGGTTGTTCTCAGCATGAAGGAGAACAGACACATTCTTCAAAAGAAGTGATTGACTTGCTTAAGTTTTGATATATCACAAACATTTTGATTTTGTGATCAGACTGGATGGTGATTTACTTATCTCCTGACTTTACTGTCAGGTATTTGGTAAGTTACTTCTCAGTCGAGAACTGTGGAAAATCTTGGGAGGAATAGGAAGGGGAAAGAAGAAGGAAACCCAAAGATATACTAAATCTATTATGGTGGCTAAAATGACAAGAAAAACAAATGAAATCATTTGACTTGTACTATACCTGTGAGAGGAGAAATTATGGCCCCTTCTTACATCTGAATCTCACAGGTCTATTTTGAGAGTTGAGAGATGTGTGTGAGGTATCTCATTCACTCTTCAAAAATAGCCCTTGCTTTCAGAAAACTCAACTGTGACATGTACAGAAAGTATTTCTGAAACTCAGAGGAAAGTTTAAATTCTTTTTACTTTTGACTATTTCATTACACACTTCTAGAATCTAGAGATAGAACGGGGGGCAGTGTGATTAAGATATGCCAATTCAGAGGTGGTTATAATAATTAAAAACCTTGGTTTACGCAGCACTTGTGTCTAAGGGTCAAGAGCCCTTTACCAATCTCATGTCATGAATCTTCCCTAGGAGCTGGGAGTGTTTGGCTGAGGGATACAATTAGGTGAACAGAGGAGGTGCTGAAGACTCCTGGCCATGCCTGTCAGGGGTTCCACCAGCAGCCATCCGCTTCCTCTAAGGTATGACATTGTTAGCTTTCACCATAGTTTCGAACCAGTTACCCCAGTGTTCGCCTACACAACAGTGATCCCTTATTTGCCATTTAATGGTATGCCCTTCACTAATGGCGATACATTAAATTCACTCATTAACAAGTATTTCTTAAATACTGCATGCCAGTCACCATATTGTTCCCCAGGAACCCAAATATGAATGAGACCTGGTGCCTGTCTGAGGACCCAAGTCTAATGAAGGAAACAGACATGAAAACTAATAAACAGAATACTTGAAGGGCAGGGAAAGAAGTCAAAAAGTATAGAAGCCTAATGAAAAATACAGTAAATGTCAATCAACCATGACTTCACTATTATACTTCTATCCCCCATTCCCTAGCATGGTGCTAGGCACAGACAGGTGCTTGACAAATGTGTGTTTAGATGAATGGATGAATGACTGGATGAAAGGATGGATGGATGGATGGGTGAGTGAATGGAAGTGTGTGAGTAACTATATTAACAACTCAAGAAAAAATACTTTGTGTAGGTTGGATCTTCTATTTTAGATTTGGAAAATCTGGTCTTGGGTAGTTTGAAAGTAGAATTAAATTCATTGTCATCTGAATATTCAGACAGGTAGAGTAGAATGTTACAGAGGGTAATTACCCTATGTACATGTATGATTACATGAATGGTATGAATCTACATCACGTACAACCACAGAAACGAAAAGTTGTACCCCATTTGTGTAAAATGAATCAAAATGCAGTCTGTAAAAATAAAAAAATAAATTAATTAATTAAAAGACAGAAGACCAATAAATTGATTATGGGTGTACAGATCCAGTTAACTTCAGTTTGTTTATTTATTTATACTCATCCTCTACTCAACCATCATTTTCTCAGAGATAACCTTCCAGGACCCTAATCCCACAAACAGTCCAGCAGGACATTTTAACTTCAGAATCATGTACTATTATCACACTGCCTTAGTTTGTTCTTATATTCACAATAATTTGTGTGATGTATTTTCAGATTCAAGCCTATTTCCTCCAGAATATAAGACCAATAGGAAGAGTAGGGGCCCCATCTATTTTTGCTTCCCAAAAATAGTTCCATCACCTAAAACTGCTTGGCATATAGAAGGTGCTAAATAAATATTTGCTGAAAAAGTAATGAGAAACACACCTGTCTTGCTGACTGAAATACTGTGTATGCAAGAAGCAAAGTTTTTAAGAATTCTGTAAATATTTGCTTTTCAGGAAAAAGTACTTTTAGTGCTAATATATAAACATTAAAGAAATGTGCATTTCTCTCGAGAAAAATATATGTGGCTTCATTTGAGTCAGAGGGGTCTCAAACATTTGTACAACACCAGTCAAGGAGGATAAGGTGGCTAATGTCACTGTTGGGGTTTTAGGAAATCAATGAGCAGCAGAATTAAAGGTGGATGCACTAATAATTATGGCTTCAAGGCTGAATGACCCATTGAAAGCTATGCCTTTCGATCTGTAACCCAAATAATCATGATCCTTTGCTACCCCTTATCCAACACTAGACTTTGGAAAAGCCCATCTCAGTAGGTTTCGGTTTGCAGGACACCTACACTTATAGCAAGAGTCTCCTTGTCTAACCTAGAGTGATGGAGATATAAGAGAATATGTCCCAGGGTTTGGGCCCTTTTTTTTTTTTTTTTCTTTGAGAATCATGGACCAGTGGGTATTACTCTGGTAAATAAGTGGGGCAAGCGACTGATAGGTTCCCCTAAGGCACTGCAAGAGAAGAACAATGAGGTCAGAGAAAAGAGTAACTCTCATGACAAGCAAACCCTTGGTGAGCTTCCCTTCCCCAGCAACTGACATACAGTGCTATATGAGGCCATCGAACGTAGGAGATGGGAGGACATGGAATATACAAGTTTGCTTCTGCAGGTAGAGCGATTCATGACCATCATCACCCTTCATTTCTGATAGGCATCTGAGAGCTAACACCCATTTTTTTCCTTTGCAAGAGTTGTGAAATAATTTCAAAGAATTCAAAGACCACATCCTGACACATTCAAGAGGTTCCGATACCATGATGTCCAGGTGGAGGCATGGGAATCTGAACTTTGTGTCCCTGACCTGGTTCACTGCTGCCCAGGCTACTCCCAGTTTCAGCCCCTTTAGCATCGAAAAACAATCTGAATTGCATGGACCTGAAATGTGATGTGAGCATCAGAAGAGAAACTAGGAGATTATTTGGTAAACATTTGCTCTTCGTTCAAAACAGATTGGCTTAGGAGATCTCCTCCTGATTGTGACCTATCAGCATCCTGTGACTTCACACTCAACTCCTTAGTGCTCACATCCCCCACACGCTCTGCATTGCATAGCAACAGTAGTTACCATTCCCTCAACACTCATCGTGTTCCAGGCACTCTGCTAAGACTTTATATGCATTATCTAAATTTTCATAATCATTTCCTGGTAAATGGATGGAACCAGAGAATATCATGCTAAATTAAATAAGCCAATCCCCAAAAAACCACAGGTTGAATGTTTTCTCTGAAAAACTGATGCTGATCCATCATGGAGGGTGTAGGGAAGAATGAAGGAAATTTGGATTGTGCAGAGGAGAGTGATGGGAGGGATGGAGCTGTGGGGATGGGAAAGATCGTAAAATAAGACAGACATTATTACCATATATACATGTATAATTACACTACTGGTGTGACTCAGCACCATGTACAGCCAGAGGAATGAGAAGTTATGCTCCATTTGTGTACAGTGTGTCAAAATGCATTCTACTGTCATGTATAACCAATTAGAACAAATGAAAAAAGAAAAAAGAAGAGAGAGCCCCAAATACACACCACTATATTCACTGGACACCCTAAAAACAGTGAAAATGGTCATGGAGGAAAAGCCAGACAGAGCTTTCCAGAAAACTTTAATGAAATGCCTCTTTGTTTCTGATGAGGTCAGAGCCAATCTCCAAAGATGGTCCATAGAGCATGCCTCCCCACAGATCGTGGTAGAACCTCACTGAACCTGGACTGTCCCTGGGAAGCACTCTAACCGCTGGAGGGTGCAGAAAGCGTGCTATGTAAGTTCCACGGCTGAGTGGGAGAGATCTGCATCTCGTCTCCCTCCTCTGGGAACACTGCCTCCTGCAGCCCAGCCACATGCTTTAAGAAGCCATACAGGAAAAACCAACACTCCTGTCACCTGCCAAGCTCCCTGCAGATGGCTGGCACCAACAGCCACCATGTAAGAGTGCACCAGTTTGGACCCCCCAGCCGTGTTGTGCTCTCAAATGACATTATGTAAAACAGAAGAAAAACCCTGGCTGAGCTCAGTCAACCCACAAAGTTGTTACAGATAATAAAATGCTCGTTGTTTTGCGCCATTAGGTTTGGGCATGGTTTATTGCGCAACGATGTCTGGAACAACCCTTCTCTGGCCTCTGGGTTTCTGGAACAGAATTGTCATTATTCTTATCATTCACTAGGGAAGGTTTCACTTGCAACATCCGCCTGTTTAAATGAGGATTTAATTGAGAAATGTTTCCTTTTGTTCTGTCTCCCTTGTTGAAAAGGTAAAGCTAAAAAAATTCTAAAGCGAAACATAATCACTGTGTTGATTGACCATCCCAAATAGATGAGCATTGGGTTTCAGAAAGAAGCTTTTTAGAATTAGCCTTATCCCATTAGGGACAAAAATTTCCAAAGACTAGTTAATGGTAAGACGGGGAGACTGGTGGGTAATCAGGAGTTGAGATAAATAAAATGTTTATCTTGTGGCCCTTGTCACAGCTTAAAACCCAATTTGGGCTAATGTCTAAATGGAGAATAGCTATTAGCAAATCCATTAATTAGGGTCTTGTTGGCTTTTCTAGTGTCAACTCTAATTATTTGTTTGTTTGATCTGAGGTATCTTTAGATTATTTACAATCATTCCTGCCAGCCAACAAAAGATAATAAGGTTGAATGTCAGAAGTATGTGGGAATTAGAGGATAGCTTTTATCCTGGATGCTCCATCTCAGGCAATGTTTTCAGAGCCTGGGACTTTCTTCAAGACAAAGTATGTTATGGAAGTTAATAAATGACTAACTTTCATAATAAATTTTCAAAAAGATGGTGATAATTAATTAAATTTGCTTGGGGGGAAAAAAATCCCTAGGTCCAGGGACATTTATTCAGAATGTGGAAACAGGAGCATTTCTTCAAGTCTTATTTTCTTTTTTTCAGCAGTTATTTTCTTGCATAGGGTCTGAGAAAGAAATTCACACTTCTGGAGGGAAACTGAGGCAGAGGAGGAGTAATCAGTCCATTCAGGAACACAGACATATCTGGTGGCAGTATTCACAGCTGAGAAACACTAGTTCTGTCTTCCTTTCATAAAAACACATTTGTCTCTTATCAACACATAATTCAAGGTTGTTTTTCTTGGTTCCATGGCTTACTCTCTGCCTAATTCTTTAACTGCTCATTTTGATTCCACTTTGTTATCAAAGAAAAGAATCCAGGTCCCATTTTTAGTTTGAGAAAAATGGAAAATCCTCTCTCTCTCTAGCATGCTGGAAAGTGGCTCTTATAACAAAATAATTACCTAATTAAAGTGCTCAATTGAATCAGTTACCACAAGCCCAATTAAATCAGGCTGCCAACAGGAATATATTATGCCTGATAAGGAGGAGAGTTAGTGAATAGATGGACACAGAGCATGAAGATCACACTCCCCGTTAAACTCCGGGGAGAGGTTATTTATTCCTCCTTTTAAAAGGCACTATATCTTTCCAATGAAATATTGTTTCTTGATGTGTCAACAAAGGCCACATATCTGATAGTGAGAATGCTAAATGCTGATATTGTAATTCAGGAACCCAATGGCAACTGTTTACTGGGTCAGTGAACCTCTGGCCATGGGTTCATGAACATGAAAGGCATAGCTTACCATGAACATCCTTGTTGCTTTTCCTTCCCACAGGATGGTGGTAGTGGTAGTCATTCAACACAACCAAACATGTACAATCAAGAGTGCCAAATTTTGGAGCAGGACAGAAATAATAGTTCTCTTTGCTCAAAGGAAAATATCTGTCCGCTTCCTAACGAGCAAATCTCATTTCTTTGAGCTCTGTGATGTTTCTTTACCATGCTAACCTAGCAAGGTTTTATGCTTACTGCATTCTTTCCATAGACTGAAATCAGGGCTCATCCACTCTTTTCTACTTTCAGTCTCATCTACTGTGGTTCGTTTGCATTTGAAACAATCTACACTCAGACACCCACCATTTTTCCCTTACCTTGCCAGAGCTGTTGTTCCAGTGCGGGAGTAGAAAATTCTGGAAAATAGGGGAAAAGAATACTGGCAGTCCCCAACTTGATATGGTTGGACTTAGGAGTTTCAGGCCTTATTCCGCTACAAAAGCAGTGTGCCTTCAGGAGAAAACATATTTGGAATTTGGAATTTGGATCTTTCCCCAGGCTATTGGTATATGCAGGCCAGTACTCTCTGAGGATGATTGGCAGGGGCAACAAGCCCCAGCTCTCAATAAGCCAGGTCATCAGCAGTGTAAACAGCCCACACTCTGTAGTGTGGCTAAGCTATTATGTTCAGCAGGTTAGGTGCATTGAATGTGTTTTCATTCTACCTGTGTTTTGGAACTCGTTATCTGTTTCCCCTTCGCACCACTCTTCCCAGCCAGTAGTAATCACTGTTCTACATTCAGATCTACCTATTTTAGCTTTCACATACGGTACTTGTCTTAGTGCACCTGACTTATTTAACTTACCATAATGTCCTCCAGATCCATCCATTTGCTGAAGTAATAGAATAACCTTTTCATGACTAAATAATATTCCTCTCTGTGTGTGTGTGTGTGTGTGTGTGTGTGTGTGTGTGTATCACATTTTCTTTATTTATTCATCCATCTAAGTTGATTCTGTACCTTAGCTATTGTGAATAGTGCAGTAATAAATATGGGTGTGCAGGTATCTCTTTGATATACTCTTTCATTTCCTTTGGGTATATACCCAGAAAGGGGATAGCTGTATTACATGATAGATTTATTTTTAGCTTTTTGAGGAATCTCCAGTCTATTCTTCAAAATGGCATTACTAATTTATATTCCCACCAACAGTGCGTAAGAGTTCCCTTTTCTCCTCATCCTCCCCAGTATTTGCTATTTTGTCTTTTTGATAACAGCTATTCTACCTAGAGGGAGATGATATCTCACAATGGTTTTGATTTGCATTTTCTGATGGCTAATAATGAGTAATAAAATCTAACATCCTGCACTAGAGCAGGACAGAAATGGTAGCTCTCTTCGATCAAAGGAAGTATCTGTCTATCTCCTACCCAGCAACTCTATTATCCATTGTTTAGATAACTAGAAGAGAAGAATCTTCAAGCTCCTCAAATTATCAAGCACAAAGTAGTGATAAGGAGATGGAGAGATTAATTACCCTGATATGATCAGAACACATTGTGAATAACTATTGAAATGACATACTCATGAATATGCATAATATGTGTTAATCCAAAGTTCAAAATGTTTTAAAAATATGTAAGGAGATGGAGATGCTAACAACCCTGGCTTGATCAATACATATTGTTTGCATATATCACATTATCACACTGTACCCCACAAATATGTACATTAATATAACAATTAATTAATTAATTTTAAAAAGTGGATTCAACTTCTAGTATTTTCATTTGGTGATGACTTGTCAGGACATAACCCCCAAGGAGCATCTATATTGAACTAGACATGTTAGGCATGGTGGCCAAGTGGAGGGAAGTATACAAAACATCACTAGAGAAGTTTCTGAGGTCAATAAAAAAGAAACTACAGCCAAGCATGGTAGCACATACTTGTAATCTCAGCTACTTGAGAGGCTGAGGCAGGAGGATGGCAAATTTGAGGCCAACTCAGCAATTCAGTGAGGCCCTGTCTCAAAAATAATATTAAAAGGACTGGGGATGGACCTCAGTGGTACAGTGATTGCCTATCATGAGTGAGGCCCTTGTTTGAATCCCCAATATAGCAAAAAGAGAGAGAGAGAGAGAGATCACAAAGAGTCAGAGCCCAGAGTCCTGACCTCGTGTATTCTTGTATCTTAACAATAGATTCTTTTTTTATAAAGATGTCTGAGTCTCTGTGTAGCCATCAAGAGTGTGATTACAGATGTTTGAGATCCTCCAACAGCATCACAGACACACCTACTCCAGATCTAGATGCTACCTGAAATGTGAAATCACTGTTCCTGAGATTCTTGGAAAGTTTACAGAAATTTGGAAAAAGTCTGCTTTAAATTATATATACCATATATTTTCTAAAAATAGTTTATGGTTTTTACCTTCATGTTATGAAAATAATGTGATAGACATTTGCCTTTGTAAAGTAGGGTTTGACTTAACAGATTCCACACCACTTTTGAAACCACAAAGAACCTAAAAATGTCTCCCTAGTAAGATAACACATTTACCAAGTATTATTAATCTACAAGAACTTTTTTCTATGATTGGAGGAGAATTTCTTGACTTTGGCTGGTACTCATAATATCCATTCATTTTCCAGGACTAATATTTATATCTTTTTTAAAAATATAACTAGTGCTTTTTATAAATCCAAACCATCTTTGGGAAATTTCTGTGAGTCTATTTCTCACTTTACCTTAGATCCCTTTGAAGTCTGTGGGAGCTGCATGACTGAATCAGCCCATAGAGTGAGAAGCCAGAGAAGAAATGGGACCAAGACAAAAATATCCCAACATGGAGAGTGAGACTTTCTATGTGTCTCAAAGGACTGAGTTCTGAAACTCTTCTAATGAGAGAATTCTTCAAGGGGGGAAAAAACAGTTGCAAAAAAGGTGGCTAGTCAAAACAGAAAGAGAAAAATCCACAATTGAGCAAGAATATTAATGAACAGTGATTCCAGGTTCCAGGAATTGGTTTTAAAATTTATTGGAAAGAGGCAGACCTACCCTTGATTATAGTCACACACAAGATTGACAGAGAGCACAGACTTTAAACCCAGCAGGTCCCCTCATTTCTTTTCCCTGGGTATTTTCTAGAAGCCCAGGACTGGGCTCTTGATAGGTTTCAGTGATACAGAGAACAGGGTATCTCCCTACAAGGAGAAGCCCCTTTAGAGCAGACTGAGAGGACTCCCTAGGAACACACACCACCCTGCAGAAGTGTTTAAAAACCCTGTTTCCTTCCAGAGACCAAGTTCTTCATTCGCTCCTGCTGTCTTCCCTGGGTCACGTAGGAGATGCTGGTGAGGGCGTCTGTGTGGGCAAATCGCTCCCTGCTCTTTCAGAATAACCAGAACTATGGGTTCTGGAGCCATGTGACACCCCCACCACAAATAGACACCTGACCCAAGTTAGGACAATCAGATTTTCTTTCAGACAACTTTACTGGTCTGGAGAGAAGATGAGATAAGATCTTGAGAGAAAAACCAGGAGTGGTTGCCTCGGTCATGTCAGTTTTCCTCTTCCTGGGTTCCCTTCTCCTCGGACCTGACTAAAATTCCTGGCCTTGAACTTTCCTAGTTCTCTTGTATACTTGTAAAAAATCTCTTCTCTTTTGTATTTAAACTTGTAAAGTCTCATCTCTGACTTTTCAAACAAAGCCCTAGGGTGAGTAGAACAATAATTATGGTGACCATGATGATGTGATGACTAATGTTTACTGTTTACTACATTCCATATACTTTTCAAAATACTTATATATATTCTTATTTAATTTTCACAACAGATCTATGAAGTTGATATTACTATTACCCAGGTTTTCACATTTATAGAATATGTAACGGTTTTACACTCAAGGATACACACAACTCATTCCAAATAAGGTACCTTAGTTGGTGGATCCGAAGTGGCCACCTTGGTCAATAATCTGGCACCCAAACTGAGCCAACAGCACCTCTCACAAAGTTCTGTTTCAACAATATTTATCAAATTTCATCAAAGTTGAGATATTCTCAACTGTTTTCATTTATTTCCCCAACCTTTTAATTTAAACATTTTCAAGCACGAAGTTGAAATTATAGTACAATAAATACTCTCATTCTCTTCATTTAAATTCATTTTAGAAAACTTCATTTATTAAAATTTTATTACATCTGTATGTACACATATGTATACAAAGATGTACGTGCATCAGCATATTCACACAAATACGCTTTTTTTGCTTCACTGAAAATAAGTTGCAGACAGACCTCATGACCTCTCTCTTCTTAACTCTCCAGCAGGCATCTCCTAGGAAAGAGGTCAAGCTCCTGCAGAACCGCAGTATCATAATCACAACCAAGAAATTTAACATCACATTTAGCTAATATGTACTTTATTATGGACTGAACCGTTGCCTCCTAAATTCATGTGTTTGAGGCCCCAACCTCCAATGTGATCATATTTGGAGCTGGGGTTTTTAGGAAGTAATTAGGATTAAATGGGGTCACAAGGGTGGGGTCCTAATCTGGTGGGATTAGTGTCCTTTTATGAGGATACATCAGAGAGCTCTCTCAGCTATCTTTTCTCACTCTCTGCCCACCCCCCTACACATACACACACTGGTTAGATATGAGGTGTCCCCCAAAAGCTCACGTGTGAGACAATGTAAGAAGGTTCAGAGAAGAAATGATTGGGTTGTGAGAGTCTTAACCCAATCAGTTATTTAATCCCCAATAGGGTTTAACTGAGTGATAACTGAAGCAGTAGGGTGTGGCTGGAGGAAGTGGGAATTGGGTGTGGCTTTGGGTATATATTTGTATCTGGTGAGTGGAGTCAGTCTCTGTCTGCTTCCTGATCACCTGCTTCCCTCTGCCATGCTCTTCCGCCATGATGTCCTGCCTCACCTTAAGCCTCAAGGAATGGAGCTGGCCTTCTATGGACTAAGACTTCTGAAACCCTGAGCCCTCAAGTAAACTCTTCTTCCTCTATAATTGTGTTGGCTGGGTTCTTTTAGTCACGGTGGTGAAAAAGCTGACTAAAACACACACTCTCACACTCATAGGAAGGTCCACGATGAGACACAAGAAAGCAGCTACCTACAAGCCCAGAAGGGAGCCTTCTCCAGAGCCAAACCCTGCAGGGACCTTGACCTTGGACTTTCCAGTCTCCAGAACAAAGAGAGAGAAATTCCACTGTCTAACTGGGCTTGGTGGCACACACCTGTTTTCCCAGCTACTTAGGTGGCCAAAGTAAGAGGATCACTAAGAGCCCAGGAGTCATAATAAGATCTTGTCTCAAAAAGAAAAACATCCGTAGTGTAAGCCACAAGTCTGTGGTATTTTATGATGGCAGCCAGAACAGACTGATACATCGTTCACATTCGTGTTTCTCCTAGTTACCACAAAAAATTATTTTATTGCTATTAGCAGTTGGTTGTCATGCCTCATTAGTCTCCTTTAATCTAATTCCCCCTGCCTTTTTTGATGATTTAAGATACAACTTTCTTTTGATTATCACTAAGGAAAAAACAGTGTTGCCATTTATAACTGTAAGAAGTCATCAATTGTCAGATGAATTCTGTTAAAGTTGAAATTTAATATGTTAAAATGTGAGGAAAGGTGCTGGGGGTGCAGCTCAGTGCTAGAGCGCTTGCCTAGCACGTGTGAGACACTGAGTTCGATCCTCATCACCACATAAAAATAAATAAAGGCATTGTGTCCATCTACAACTAAAAGGAATATTTTTTTTAAATGTGAGGAAAAAGGTACATCTCAGAATCAATGAAATATGATATTTCTGCTTTGGTTTGTTAGAAAGGGAAAGCGGCAGATAGTAATTAAAAGTTAGGAAAATATATCCAGTAAGAAAAGGATTTTTAAAAAAATAGTACTTCGCTGGGGAAATAGATTAAAAAGAGATTTTATAACAAGCTTTATATTTATAAAGAACCCTTAAATGGAAAAGGATGACAGCCTTTCTATCATATCTAAGAAAACAAAAGAAAAAATGGGCTTAAACCTTAAAATGAGGACTCTAATTTAGACACAAAGGATTTTTGTTTTTTCCGGTCAGAAATACTTTTAAAATTTATTAAGAATGGTTAGTGAGCCTCCTTCTTCAGAGATGTGATCAAAGTATTCTTGCCTGAGAAGTGAGCTTTTTAAACAAATTTGTTATGCCTGTCTCCTGCTGGAACAGGGGACAAAAACCATTTTGGAGGTGAAATGTGAAAGGCTAACGCACAGAGTTCATCATAAGCTAGTCCAAGGCAGGACTGATTTGTCTGGCTGAAGAACAAAGTCCAGGGAATCTGGAGAAATGTGTTTACTAGGAATAAAAATGGAGGAACCAAAAGGTTGTGGACAGAGAACAGGAGAATTCAAGCATCAGTAAAGGCCTCTGGGAGACAAACCAGTGTGCTGGGGTGGTGGCAGGGTAAAATGGGCAGCTGTTCTTTTTTTTTTATTGACTAAAATTATTAACACACATCTTGCCTTGATCTGGTTCATCCTCCATTCTGGGACATCATTCTTGATTAGAGAATTGCTGTGACAAAACTATATTGAATTAATTCTTGTTTCTCGGTGTTGATGTTGCTTGACTTGAAACAAGAAGAAAGCAAGGGTAGGAAGACTGTCTAGAGAGTTGTCACGATAAGGCAGCCTCACCCTGGACTTGGTGTGTAACCATCTGTTGTGGCTTGGATGTAAAGTGTTCCCCAAAACTCACATGTGAGACAGTGCAAGAAGGTTTGGAGGAGAAACGATTGGGTTATGAGAGCCTTAACTCAATCAGCGAATTAATCCCCTGATGGGAATAACTGAGTGGTGACTGAAGGTCCGTGGGGTGTGGCTTGAGGAGGTGGGTCACTGGGGGCGTGGCTTTGGTGTATATATTGTGTATCTGGCAAGTAAAGTATCTGTCTGCTTTCTGATCATCATATAAGCCACTTCCCTCCACTACACTCCACTGCCATGATGTTCTGCTTCATCTTGAGCCCTGAGGAATGGAGCCTGCTGTCTATGGGACAGAGACCTCTGAAACTCTGAGTCCTCAAATAAACTTTTCCTCCTCTGCAATGGTTCTGGTTGGTCTTTTAATCCCAGCAGCAAAAACCTGACTAAAACATCACACATGTCCCAAACCCCCATACAGACAGCAGAAGTCTCAAAACCCGCCCCTAGAACAACTTGCTGACTTCCTGGAAACCCACTGTATTAATTCTGCTCAGGTTACCAAAATATAAATACCATAGAATGGGAGGCTTAAACTAAAGAAATTCAATTTTCCCCTAGTACGGGAGTCTGGGAAATAAGATCGAGATGTTGGCAGGGTTTTTTGTCTTCTGAGTCCTCTCTCCTTGCCTGCAGACCAATGTCCTCTTTGGGTTCTCACATGGTCTTCCCTCTGTATGTGTCTGTGTCCTGTTTCCCTGTTCTTACAATCAGGGACACTGGATTCAGACCACTCCAATGACATCATTTAACCTTCGTCAGCGCTTTAAAGGGCCTGTCTCCAAATACAGGCACCTTCTGAGGTCCCAGGTGTTTGAACTTCAACAGACAAATGTTGGTGGCACAATTCAACCCATAACACCCATTAGGTTATTGAAACTAAGGACACTGTGTTCCCTTCCTGAACAAAGATTCAGATGGAGCAGATGATTAAAATCTGAGGCCATATGGAGCCTAAGAAGAATGGTAGCCGTGGGTTCCAAAGCCCAGCTCTGTACGCCCAACAGTTTGGGCTGCTACTGGGTGCCACAGTGGAAATAAAATCAGAGGTGGGCTGGGGAGATAGCTCAGTTGGAGAGTGCTTGCCTCTCATGCATAAGGCCCTGGTTCAATCCCAACACCACCAAAAAAAAAAGAACAGAGGCAGTGTTTCTTGTTTTTCTCATGCTCATAGAAACAAGGTGCTATAACTGGGATCCCATGCCCACTAGAAACCTTTATTAGTTATAAGGTCAGGTCAATCTTAGCAATAGGAAGCATGTTCCAAAATCTATTATCTAAAATATAATTCAAATCTCAGTTCCACGCTTCTTTAATTTTTGATAATGAGCATTTGGTGTTCAAGAGTATATAGCGTTGTAAATTGAGGCCGCTAATAACCCTAAGAATTAGCTTCTTTGAAATCAGTGACAAGAGTGCCCTCTCGGGCATTTTTTTTTTTTTCCTCCTGACCTTGATGCTCCACAACTACAAATATTGCTGATGCATTTAATTTGTTAGATGATCGTTCTCCTTTAAGTAATTCCAAAGAACAGAAGCCTGTCCCTGGAAGCATCCTCTCACACCACTTTCCTCAATTCCCCAGATTCACTGACTCTTTCTGCCCTTGACCCAAGAACCTATGTCTGCGCACAGGGCAATTACAAAATGCGGAAAGGAAGGGAGAATTCAATACTACAGTTAAATGTGCCCTAAAAGAATGGCCCCTGTCAGAAGCCCCTTAGCTTATCAACTAAGATGGGGCTGACTCTCCTGGGGGCTTTTATACTGGTCATTTCCCCCACTGGAGTCGTTTAGTAAATGTGCATTGCCCTAAAGAAAATCTTTTTTAACTTGCATGAGAAAGCCATCAAGGAGTCTCAAGAAAGCATAATCCAAAACACATAATCCAAAACACCGTCAGTGCCAACATCCCTTTTCAGTGATGAGAACTCCTGAGAAGTTGCCACAAGCCCTTTTGGTATACCTCAGTCGGGTGTGGACAGAACCCATGGCCACTCTGTGAATGGGTTGCTTTGAACCCTATCTGCTCAGTTCCTTAGAATTCTCCTGGGTTGAGCATGTCATCTGCCGACAAAATGAACACTTTCTTCATTCCAAATATGCAAACGAAATGCACCCTCCCAGTTCACTCTTCAGGGTCCTCCTTATGCCCCCAAAGTCATTTTGAGGCATTCTATTTAATTTCATGATAGCAGGTTTATGAATATTTACTGATAGCGAGCAATGGCTATAGGGAAGCCCCAGGAGAGGGCTCGACTCCACCGCATTAGTTTTAACAATAATGAAAGTTTTGCAAGAGCCAATGTGCCTTCCTTACCTCATTACAAATAACATGCCACAGCTTGAAGATCTCAAAGCAAGTGATGGAAACAATAAAATAGGATAAAGTAGAGAAGGGGGAGTCATTTTTCCCCCAGAAAAAAAATAATGAGTCCCGGAAGTTAGAAAAATTGCCTAGAGGTCAGAAAGGGCCTTGGGAGAGAAGCTGAGATTGCAAACCAGTTGCTTTCTGTTCCTGGGCCCCCTTTAGTCCTTTGATCTGGGTCTTTAATGTGTTTTTCATTTATATGTAGATTGCTTTTGGTATGTAGATTTCTACTTTCAGTTGGTCTTCCAACAACCCCCAAATTTTGACTTATTTGGAATCCCAAATAGACCTTTGCTGCTCTCTGGGTATTTTAAATATTTGCTTTTCAATAATTTTTATGCAAAAATGGCTAAGAATCTCAAGTTTTCATACACCAGGAAGGTATTATTTTTGTTGTTGTCGTTGTTCTATCTAAATGCCAAGAGTGGAATTTAACAAACTAAAAACTAAACACTTCATTAATGGATTATTCATTTAACACATAGGTACTCACTAATACCTATGTGCTAGGCACATTTCTAGGCCCTGGGGATTCAGTTGTGAACAAAACCAAGAAATACTCTTGATTTCAAGGAACTTACCTGGAGGGAAGGGAAGGAGACATAACAAATGAGTAAAGCAGAAAATACGTAGTATGTGGGAAATAAGTGAGGCAGGAAAAGGACTTGAGGAATGCCAGAAATGGGCACAGACTAAGGGGCAAACTGACAGGCAAGCAGAGACCCCCATGGCCAGGACCCAGTGACAGGAACATCCTCGGCTTGATAGGAATAGCAGTGTTGGAAGAGCTGGTGCATTGAACCCACGTGGACCAAGGAGACTGGTAGGAGATGGAGTCAAGAGAACAGAGGAGAGGTGGGATTCGGCATTGCAAGCATGGTCAGGGCTCTGTCTGGGCAGAACTCAGGGTGAGATGGAATCCACAGGGACATGTGGAGAGGAAGCTGAGGAAAGACTCTGACTGCTGACCTGAGAACTGCATTGTGAGCAGAGGCCTCTGAGCCCGTGTCTGCATTGACCCAGGCAAGAGAGAGTGACTAGGGAGCAATTATCCACCTAGCCTGACCCTCAGAGGGAGGCTTTTAGACTGTCCTTTGAACTCTCAAAAAATGGCTCACTGGTTCAAGCATGTAAGATGGCACCATGGGGGGAAAGGGGAAAGTTGCCTTTGCAACTTCTGTGAGTCTGGATCATTTTGAAATAATAGGTTTACAATGAAATTCTTTTATCAAGTCTGACCTTTTCATGCAACAATTGTGATACCACTTTATTTCCTAATAACTTAAATCATCCTTACACAGCTACTATTAGTAACCATTAAGCTTTGTGGATTTAAAAAAATTTTTCTTTCCAAAAACTCTACTCTTAAAAACAGGACAGTTTCAAAACTCATTCTTTTACTCTTTCATGAAAAGAGGAAATGGTTTTCATTATGTTTCAGATGATACCCAGGGAAGCCCAAATCCCATGCCTTGATCTTCAAACAGGTTTAACTGCTTTGGAAAGAGGCTATGGGAGCCTACTGCATCTCCACTCCTCTCTGGCACAAAGGTGGATGGATGAGATGGTCCATAAATACTGATAGAAAACCCATTAGCTGAATCACATTAGATTAGCCAAGTAGTGTTATTGAGGGCATCTGAAAAACCTCAAGTGCTAACGTCAGTGGACTATGCATTAGATAGAGGTGAGATTCTAATACCTAGAAGGACAAATGGAAATTCTTTCATTACTTAAAATAAATTTATCCATATTTCTGAAGCAATGACCTAATCCTTGATTGTACACAAGAAAGCTTCTTATCTGTCAGGACAGCGCAGTTGCTAAAGATGAAGAAGCAAGTAGATATGTGTTACTTTGAGACCCATGTCCCTGTCTCTGCTGAAATGATTCCCATTTGAGTATGCGAGTGCTGAGAATTAGGTATAGCTTGGGGCTAAGTCATTATCCTCTAAAAGGCTTTTGCAAAGGCTAATAGCTTAGTTTAGCACATTAACTGCCCAGGCCCTGGTGATGCACACTAGCCAACTGAAACCTTGGCAAGCAGAGTCCCCAGGGAAAGTAACAGACATAGGCACTGGCCCAGCTCTTTTGTAATTTTATTAATAATACCATTTATTGAACTCTTACTTTGTGCCAATTCCTAATCCTAGAACAGCCCAGAGGTAACTATTATTCTTCTCATTAAAGAGGTTGAATAAATCCCCACAAGGTTCAGAGCTATAAAGTGAATCTGGAATTCAAACCCAGCATTTAGCACAGGCATTTAGTAAGTGCTTAATAAACAAGCCACGAGAAAACCCCGCATCTGTCTGATCCCAAAGCTCAGATTCTTCACCATGTCCATTCAGCTCTATAATTTTAAAACACTTTCCATGTGCTATGTTGACTCTGGGATAGAAACAGTCTATAGCATTGTTCGTCCCAATAAAGTTACTCTTGTAAGAAGCCTCCTCTTCCCTCTTATTCTACCAAACCCCAAAACAACCAGGAGAGGACTAAAATGCAATCCATACCTGGACAAGGTGTTGCCTGAGGGACAGCAGAAAGGAGAAGGACGGGGGTTCCTAAACCATCCTGGGTAGTGGCTGGAGGTTTTTGCAGACAAAAGACCAGAAGGACACAAAGATAAACAGGTGCTCTGATGGTTCAATGGGCAGTCTCAAGAATCATTTGGAGCTGGGGATGTAGCTCAGTGGTAGAGTGTATGCTTAGCTTGTGTGAGACCTGGATTCAATCCCCAGTACCACAAAAGAGAGACAACCAGAGACAGAGTGAATGACTCAGAAGCTGTGCAACTTCATCTTTCAGAACCTTGATTTCTACATCTACATCTTGGAGATGATTATACCAACCTCACTAGGTGGTTGTATTGGTCCATTTTCTTTCACTATACCTAAGACTGGTTGACTTCCATAAAGAAAAGAAGGTTTATACAGCTCATAGTTTTGGAGTTTCAAGGACATATAGCACAAGCGTCAGTCCAGTTCTGGTAGGGACTTCATAGTAGATGACATCACAGTGACGGAGACACATGTGAGAGGGAGAGATCCCATCACTAAGCAGGAAGTCAGCGGGTGACTGGGGACTCACTGGGGTCCCAAGAGAACCGCATTAATCCCTTCCAAAGGTATGTATCCAGTGACCTAAGGACCTCCCACTAGATCCCATCTCTTAAAGTTTCTACCACCTCAGCACCCTGTGTTGAGGGTCATACCACATCCAATCTGCAGCAGAAAATTACAAAATTATGTGAGAAATTTTGTGTAAAATTATGTGTCTGGCACATGATAAGTGCTCAAAAAAGTTGACTATCTTCAATATTGAAAAGTAAGATGGTGGCTCTCATGGATAAATCTGACCTCTGGTCTTCACTAGATTCATAAACGCCCATAGTCCCTATCCTTGAAGATTTCCATAGAATAAGAAACACTTATCTTACCTAAAGAATTTGAAAATGTTCACCTTCTTCTAAGAAGGAACCAAAGTGGACTTCTAAAGAATTTATTCCACCTTCCCCTGCTAAGATGCCCCAGTTTCCAAGTCCCTGTGCTAGGGGAGGTGGAAGGGAGCCTTCCTTTAGCATTTCCCCTTTTAGAAATTCTGTTTTGTGCCAGTGTTAATTTCACAGTCCTTAGTGTTCTTTCTATTATTCATGAGTTCTCTGCAATTCAATTTTACAAAGCAAAGGAGGGCAAACACAGATACGTCTTCCCCTTTGAAAACAAAACAGTCTTAGCCCCTGTGGAATGGAAGGCCTGTGGATCAGATGAGTCTCATGCAGCCATAGCAATTGGATTTCAGCGTATTTCTTGAAGACAGCCCAAAGACAAACTCCACGCTTTGCATTTACATTTGGGGGACATTTCACATTGCGTTTCTCTTTTTAAGAGTGTATCAATTCCCTGAAATTTACTCTGCTTCTCTTTATAATGTGGTTCTCCACCCCACACCCCACCATAAAGCCATAAGAGCTGCATACAAATGGATGGAGAAGGGGAAGGGCAGTGTCTGTCCTGCCTCCATTTGTCCTGCTTCCTCTGAGCCTTCCCGTAACATGACTATGGAGTGTGCCAACTGCTATGGAGCTAACAGAATAACTTGACCCCATGCACTGCCATTAACTTCTCCTCTAGTTCCATGCTGGCCATACAATGTATAACAGGACTCGCGTCCTGCTAGATGCAGAATGGTCACAGTACATATGGGATCTGCGAGCAAAAAAAAGTCGCATGGTACATTTGGCAAAGGATGTCATTTTGAAAATTTGAAGAGGAGAATAGGAAGGCACCCTTTCCTCAAAGTTGACATGGCCTCAAGGCACAGGCTGGATTTTAGCCCCTACTCTTGCCTGTAGAACTGTATAGTGGCTCTGTCCTCTGGCACAGAGGATGACAATAGCACTCTGCCACACCGCCACAGCATCTTCTCACCCAGACCTGGACTCAGAGCCCGAAGCAGCAGTCAAGCTTGGGGACTGGCCTGAGAACTCCTCATTTCATTCTGAAAATGGAAACAGCTAGGCAGACTACTTTGCTAGAATAGAGGCCAATTAGCTCCCAGTAGAGGATAACATGCAGGACAGGATTTAAACCCTGGCATCTCTACGCCATGAAACTCGCAGAATCATATATCAGCATTCAGTACCTCAGCTCCCGTTTCTGGGGGCACAGGTGGCAAAGAGATGTTGAGAATTTAACCTCCATAATCAAATACTTATATGGGCCAGAGTGTCTGATTGGGTCACCAGGGAGCTACCATGTCCAGTTTATCCCGTCTCACCTTAGAAGGCAGACAAATCACAGTGGCTGCGTCTCCAGGGAGAATGTGGTACTGATAAGGTTTAGGCCTCTCACAGAACAGGGAATCTTCACTATTTGTTCCTTCAACACAGTAGAGAGTGTCAAAAAATAAAGGAAGATATCAGAAGTGGAAAGGTGACTGTGGCACATGAATGCGCCTACCTCTGACTGGTTAGGAGACATAACAGGCTCATAAAAGAATTGTCAGGGAAGAAAAGATCCATAGAAGTCTCTGGAAGTACTATCCTAGTATGCATCAGAGACCTCCTCACAAGCCAGCAGATGCACTCTGATTGCTTTCACACATTAGAAGAAGCAGGCCAGGTTTCCTGGGACACACATTCCTATTCTGGTCCTGACTGACCAGAGTGGGCAATGGTACCATCACCAGTGAATGGGCAATGTATTGCTACTAGGGCAAGTGGCGAGGGGACACTTTCTCTTCAGAGATCTCCCTTGGTAAAAACAGACATGTTCCCCAAGTAACAAACTTTTTTGTCCTTTAAATTGTTGTACAAATTGAACAAAATCAAATAGTGAACTATTTGTCCACTCTGTGCTGATGGCAAACAGCAGTGTCCACCCTTCCCATAGTAAGTGTTCCTGGGTCTGGAAGCCATTGTCCCATTACCCAAGGCCTTTCACCCCCAAGATGAAATCAGCAGCTCCATCCCTTTCCTGCCGGGTCTGGCCTCCTCCTGTCATTTAGGTCTGCGTCTATCCTGTGCATTCTGCTTAATTCATTGAGTTAATAAATGACTCAATAGAGCTCTCAGGGGGACTGCAAGCAGTGCTCAGCATAATCTTGATTAGACTAAACGTTTAACATTCAGCTAAATCCTCCAAGATCAGAGTTAAAATTAAATTGAACTTTTTTGAAGAATTGAAATTTAGCCTTCAGCTTCAAATATTAGGCACTAGTGACAAGGACAAGGAACTATGACCTCCTCGTGGTCCCCTTTCTTTTGCATCCTTCTCCCACCAGGTGCCCATTTTTTTTCCCCTAGTTGCTGACACTTGGGTTGGACGCCAAGAAAAAGAGACAGGAAGAGAAGCCAGAGGACTGAGAGAACAGCTGTGTCCCTGTTCACATGCCTCCTGCGGAGCCTTCTCCCATCCCTCTACACATGTGAACGTGTGCACCTACACACACACACACACACACACACACACACACACATCAGTCAGGGAGTCCAAGAGGGGCATTCAAGTCCTTTATCTCCCAGTCAGGGGAAATGGGGCTACTAACCCAAAAGGCATTTTGACATCTAGTCCTGTTCTATAGAAACAAATGCTCCTGCCAGAAAACACCCTGTAATTCACTCGACATTATTACCAGCAGATAAATGAAAGGTTGTGATTTCAGCTCTCCCTCAAATCGCCCTATAAAGTGGTCCCCCCACTGTTGCTCTGGCTACCCTGTTATTCTCAGAATGCTCAAACCACCCTCCTTGCCCCTATTTTGGAAATGGCCATTGAGATGCAAACAAAATAACTGTAAAAACTTGACATTCCAAAATACGGTTGTTGTGCTTTGTGGAAATTAACTGCCTCTTCATGTAGGGAAAAACAAAACAAACACAACCAAAAAAGCATCTGTAATTAAGACATCCAGTTCCAGTTGGATCTGAAAGGCTTCCACAAAAAGAGAGTCTCCGCCTCTCTGTGCTCTCGCTCTGTACCAGGAGAACCCACCAGGATCCTTCAGGTGGGCTGTGCTCACAGCCCCTCAAGGGGAAGGAAAGGAGCCACTGAAACCTGGCTTCCTCCACCTTTTGCAAGAGTCATCCAATGGGCAGTAAAACACAGACTGAAATCATTCATCGGGGGTATTCTGGAGCCAAGAGATACTTATATGAAAGGGAGGAGAGCTATTCTTCCCCAAACCACACCCAGAACAAATTTAGGAATTAAAATACATCTTGAATAAGTGATCATTCTTTAAGAAGGAGAAAAGCACACCTTAATGGGTCACATTTCTAGAAACTGGATCATTTCTGTCCATGCTGGCTTGGTACTGCTTAGAATCTCTCTGGTCCAAAGCAGCAGAGAGAAGATAAGGAATCAAAAAATGTCTCCTACAGGCAGACAACTCAGAGGCCTCAGAATCAGGATGGAGGATGTCTGGGTTGAAAAGCAGCGGCTCTGAAATGTGCCCAGTTTTGTTTCACCCTGTGCTGAGGCCCAGGCAGCTCTCCTTCCTCGGGAGCAGATGTCAGGGTTCCAGCACCCTGAATTCTGGGCCGAAGGAGACCTCTGAGATGTTACAAGGGCTGTCATAAATGTGGTGAGCTCTATGAGTTGCCATTTCAAAATTTGAAAACAACAGTCTGTGGTTCTCAAACCAACACCTAGTCTCAACAGACTATTAAAAGCTTAAGACCCAAAAGCTCCAGCCCAGGGGAAAGCCACCCTCTGGCCCATTCAGTCCATTTTTATTTCCAGGGAGCATTTAAAACTAGATATACACTTGGCCCAGGATTTGCACCATCCTCCTCTCCTCCTGGGCCACAACCAGAGCAGTTGGCCCAAGCTGGCAGGGAAAGGGCTCCGTGGTTGTAGTGCCTGCCCTTCTGCCAAATCCCTGGGCTCAGCCTGGGATCTCCTGCTGGCAACAGAAACCTCACTCATCCACCATTCTTGCTTCTCCTCCACCAACTGCTCGTTGGATGGTGGTAAAGTCAATCACCTGACCGTCCTCAGAAGACACATAGGAGGCAAATAAATGACAAGTTATATTTTCCTCATGTTCTGACAGGAAAAGAAGAGCCTGGAGCTTTAGTCTTGTCCCCAACCTCTGAGCCTTTCAAATTGTTCTGGTTCACAGAGCCACAGGCTAAGAGGAGTTTCAGTGACCAAAGATAATTTTCAAATATCTCATGAATCCCAAGAAGAAACAAAAGTATACCCAGAGTGGGAATTAAGCCCAGATTCCAGAGTCTTCTTTCCTGCACAATATAAAACTAAACGTGCTGAAAAAAGAACTGAGGAGAAGGGAAAGGATATAGAAATTAGAGCTGGTTTTTTCTGACAAGATAAATCTTTCCAAGTCGCCCCCTGGCTTAGGTTTAAACTGTACAGCTTGCTCAAAAATGTGCCCAAAACCCATCACCTTCATTCAAGCCCTCGCTAAAACTTTAAATGAGTTATTATACACATTAAATTGTCATTTAATCGTACCCAAGCACTGTCATAAAAGCAAATGAAGCAAGCCAAGCAGCACTGGAATAAAAAATACTACACTAGTTACATTCCGAAAGCACACGCTGAAAAATGCTTACTGTCATCTCATGCCAGGGAGGGGCCCAGAAGCTTCCTGCCAGCGTGGGTAACAAATGGCGCAGGAGTCGTTGGCTCTTGGCGCTCTCTCGTGGAGCTTGGGAGCCAACGTCCGCCAGCCAGCAGCAAGACTGACTTCCACCCACTGACCACTCTTGCACCTACCTTGGGAGACATTGTTTGGTCCAAAGGCCCATCTCAGAAAGAGGCGCTAACCACAGAGCAAGCTCTTTCCAATTAAGAGTGAGGGCAATCCCCCGTCTCAGAAGTCCTTAGTAAAACACCCACTTGGCGCTGTCTTGATGGCGAATTTAAATGCATCATAAAAGCGTCTTTAAGCGAGGATGGGGGTACCCACAGCTCCCAACTCATATCCACCCAGAGGATTCCTGGCTAACACGCTCCATCAACTCTTATGCTTTTGTGACCCTGATGGGGGAAATGAGGAGAGGAAAACTGAAGGAAAAAAATAAAAAAGACTAGCTGAATTATTGTGGACAAGAGCAGACAGAAAGAGCCAGGAGGTCCTGGGAGTCGGCTAAAGTTGAGTGTAGGAGAGTCTGGGGTGTCCCGGTGGTGGCCGAGAAGGCCTTTGAGACACTACCGAAGAGGAAAATGGGAAAAGATGATTTAGGATGTTGCATATGCATTGTGAATATAAATCCTTCTTGTTTGGTTTTGTGTTTGTATTTCATTTGATTGCTTGTTTTTGCTGTATTTTTGAGAGACTGCTTTTTTGAAGATTAAAATTACTTTTTTACGTGTTTTTGGCATTCCAAACAGTTGTCTTATTTTTAATGTTGAGATTAGCCAAGGTAGTGACTCCATTTTTATGACTCCATTTTTATTAGATATTTGTATGTGGCATTTTCTGAGAGCAATTCATTCAATTTATTTAATACTTGTTAAGTGCAAAACATTCCATCTGGCCTTTAGATAACTCAAAGATAACAGACAAGGACACTGTTTCCAAGGAGCTTAACCCAGTGTAATTACCATTTAATGGCTATTATAATTATATTCGATTTAAAAGCAGATACTTTCTGAAAGGAAAGCATAGATCAAGTTCTATAGAAGCTCAAAGTAGGGAGAGAGTACTTCCAGCTGGCAGGAAGTCAACCAATGGAGAACTATCGTGAATTAAGAATGACTTTGTGGAAAAGGTAGCATTGTTGATGGGTCTTCAGAGATGGGAAGGCTTTGGGTGCACATGATGGGAGGGAAGTGTTTTCCAGGTAGAGGGAAGGGAATTCCAGAGAGAAGGAAAAACTTAAGTAAATACCAGGAGAAAGAAAATGCAGGGCTTATTTTATTTATTTATTTATTATGTGGTACTGAGGATCCAACCCAGTGCCTCACACAAGCTAGGCAAGCGCTTTACCCCTGAACCATAACCCCAGTCCCAAAAATGCAGGGTTTGTAAAGTGAACATTGAGAGGTTTTGCTCACCCAAAGCAGAATGTCTATGAGGGCAAGTAGTAGGAGACGAAAATAGACAGGTAGGTTATGGGTCAACCTCTGAGACCCAAGGATATGGAGCTGAGGAGCACAGATTGGATTCAATAAGCTTTGCAGGGGATGCAGATAGAGAATGGACAGTTGGAACCATGAACTCTTGAGATAGGACCTTTTCATGTGTTCAGGCCCAGCAGTCTGTCCTTCAGCAGTATCGTCCCCGATCCATACGCACATTTTTCTTAATTCCTTTTTCAAAAAAAAAAAAAAAAAAAGCTTCCAACCAGGTACACACTGAGGTTTTGGAGAAAGGATCGAATTTGCCTCTGTCAACTGGGCAAGAAATCTCCCAGGGAAGCCAGGCCACCAGAGAGGATTTCCAAACTTGATAGGTCACTGAAGTTTTTTTCTGGCCAACCAAGAAAAATAGTGTCCTCTTCTGCCCTAAGTCCCAGAAACAAGCACCACTCAGTTGCCCTGAAGGCAAATGGGCTGCTGGTACAGATTATTTCCCAAATGCTGGTAGTTAAAGGATGGTAAATGATGTCTAAACCCATTGCAAAAGGAGGGGGGGCGGACAGACAAAGGCATCCTCTCATAAGTGCAGACAGACTCAGAAATGCCCGAGGCCCTAAAGCAGTCTGCTGGGAACATGGAGAAAGTTTCAGAGAGAATTGGTGCTAGTATCAACAGGGAGGTGGTCCATTTCCCCAGGAAGAAGGTTACAGCTAGGAGTTGGGCATTGGTGGGTGGACAGTTGACACATGGGGTGTGCTCTAGTCACTGGTAAGGTGAAGACTAAAATCTCAGGCTTCCTAGTACAGGAACCATATTTCCTGGATTCACTACTCTATCCCAAAATCCTTCCTGGTACCTAGGAGACACTCGATGAATATTCACAGAACAAATGGGCATATATACCAGTGCAGCTGGTGAGCATCCTGCTAGAACACTCTAGAGGATTACCATGCTGGCAGAGGCTGGGTCTGCTTTCTGAGATCCTTCCCAATGCTAAGACCTCATGGTCCTCCTCTGAATGTTGAAATTCATCCAATATTTATAAATCACCTATGATATACTGATGTGCTAAGCACTCTGAAAACAAAAATGAATGAAAAAGAGCCCTTTTCCTCAAGCAGTTTATAATCTTACTTGACATGACAGTTGGTGGCTTAGCCATACACTCCTCAAAGGGATCAGAGAGTCTGAAGACCTCTGATTTATGCCCTGAATTTCTTCCAGACACCTTGTAAGTGTTGATGTGCATATTCACTGGTAGCCATTTCCCTAGAACACGTAGCTCTGAAATTCCTACCCTAGCAAGAAGGTGAGCAAGGATGTTAAAGCTCAGCTTCAAAAGTTCTTCCAGAAGACAACCGATCGCCTGGCACAGTGGTATTTTGATCTTATCTTTCTCTGCCTCCTGAGCATTCTCTGGTATTTTGGCTTATCTTTCTCTGCCTCCTGAGCATTCTTTATTGAAGTTCATGAAAGAATCATAGGAACGCGAGGCTGGAAGGGAACTTAGAGCTCATCTAGTAGGACACCCCTAGGAAACTGAAGCCCATAGAGTCAAACAGCTTCCAGTTAGTGACACAGCTAAGAGGGGAACTGTGTCTTTTCACTCACAGCTAGCATTCTCTACGCCACACCAAGCTAACACACTTCTTAAGCATTGGCAAACTGACAATGTACTCTGTGTATCTATATTATAGCTGCAAGGCCTTATTTCCATAATCCAAAAAGATGTAATGAAATACTTGTCTTGCTTTAATTCTCTAAAGGAAAAGTATAGAGGATGCTCAGCCTCATGGAAAATATACTGGACTGGATTCATGAGACTAGAACTAAGGTTCTAGATTGATCTCCACAAATAATCTTACGGGAAACTTCCAACTTCTGCCCCTTGCATCTTAGTTTTCTAGCTCAAAATGAGGGCATTGAACAAGAATCAGGTCCAGCAAACCTAAGTGCCTAATAGAATCCAGAAGGTCAAATATAAGACTATAAGCAGAGGTGAGCAGCTGGGGAGCTCATATCCCTCACAAAGGCATTTAAGCTCAACTTTAAAAAATAAAGCTGAGGGGCTGGGGCTGGGGTTCAGTGGTCGAATGCTTACCTAGCACGCACCAGGCCTTGGCTCAGATCTTGTGTGGAGCCCAGAAGTCAGGTCTGGATTTAATTATAGCCCACAGTTAGATGATATGGTTTCTTTGAACTAGATTCTCAGGTCCCTTTCTTCTAAAATTTCTTCAGCATTAGGATAAAATACACAGTTAACAGAAGTCAGAGTTTTTATCAGAGTTTAATATGTTCTGATTATGTCTCAGCAAATTATTTATGTTAATGATTCTATGACCCAAAAATACCTGATCATTTTCCTCCAACTTGCTGTGCAACTTTCAATAGTTTGCATGGTTTCTCTGTGCCACAGTCTATCATTAACCAAATGAAAAATAAAATTGCTGACTATTCTTCTGGGGTATGGTATGAATTAATCAGTTAATGTTTTGGCATAAATGTTAAGGATGTTCATTAATAAAATATATCTTGCAGGCATATATTCTTCATGATCATTTGCTTCCATAGTTCTTTTGTTGGCATCAACTTTTATTGACTGTTCTACATAATTAAAAACCCCAAGAAATTGATTTAAAAAGACCAGGAAGTGTGTGTAATACAGGACTGCCAACACTAATGAAATAATTTAAGTCAGAATTAGACAAAGGGACAAATTAGACTCAGCAAATTACTCAAGGACTAAGAAAGGCTGATTGTTCAAGTGTAATTAAAATATACAGCTGGAATAGTAACCGCTAACAGAGTGATCTGATCAATGAACACAGTAGCTATAAAAATTTAATGCAGTGTGAGCAACCTATTTTTTAAAATGCAAATAATCTTCCCAAAATGCAGCTGCCTGTTAGGAGGCAAACATGCAAAAACTAACAAAGTCAGGGAAATTGGACTGATGACTCAGAAGAAATAGGCTGGAGCAAGATATTAAGAACATTGCTCTCGATATCAACACCACCATTTAATCATAAAGATTAATTTCTCTAAAGGGGAGGGTGGAGCTCCTAGTCAAAGCTCTAACAGTATTTATTTCCTCCCGCTGATTCTCTGCTGACGGCCTGGGCCGCGCAGTGATGTATGTGGCCTCTGCTCGCACGGGCTGGTCGCCAGGACACTACCTCCATGGTGTCTAGACTCTCAGATCTAACTCCCTGAATTAGCATAAAGACAAGGTAAAATAGACTTTATCAAAGTTACAGGCGTAACTAAGGAAAGATCAGAAGGGTGCAATTGACTGAAGGGGATAGTGGAATTTTAGGTCATTTTTTTTTTTCACTATTTCTGTGATTTTATTGTAAAGTGCACATTCAATCTATAAAACTTGACTATCCCCAGACCTCACCAGAGCCTGGGTATGAGCAAGGTCACATTAATATTAACTGCATACATTTCATCAGCTCCAAAGCCGTGCTTGCTAAGAGGGGAGCCACAGGCTGTGGCAGAACACCCCCCCCAGCACCTCTGAGATCCCCTCCTGTGGATTTGTGAGGCATGGTCGAGATGGAGCTGTGCTGCCCAGATGCCCCTGACTCAGCACTCAGTCCCTCCAGAATTGGCCTCAGCTGCGGAGCTGTATCTCCCAAGGGCCTCCCTTCCCATCACAGCCATGCCCCAGGAGTCCTCGGAAGTCCCCTGTGACACTAAAGGGATCTTTCTTCCTCCATAGTCGCTCCCTCAGGGATGCCACCACAGAATTTCCTGGGCCCTCATGTGTCTCTCCACCCACAAACCCAGCTTGTTTTCTCCCCCAGGAAGAAGACACTGCCACAATAGCCAGCAGGAACCATCTGGCTGCCCCCCACCACCCTGGGCCTGGCATCCACTCCTCTCTAAACCTTGGAAATCTGACTTCCTGGTCAGGCTGGACTCCGGCTCCTTTGTGGTAGATTCTCTCCTGACTTTCTGCCCCACCCCCACAATCCCTTCTTGAGATCTGGCTTTAGTTTGCACACACACCTAACCCACCAACAGGTCTCAAGCCAACCACAGCAACTGCTGGGAAGTTTGGAAGCTCTTCATCTTCACCAAGTGCTGCTGTGGAGCTAACCAGGAAGGTTTTTTTTCAGTTCTGTATATGTGACTATCACTTAACAAACAACACCACCTCAATTACCACCAGCACTGTCCTGTCTTTTCTGTATATTCACTGGTGGAATTCTGAACCATCCCACGAAGCAATCAGACATACTTTACACCTGAGGAAACTGAGGCATGGAGCAATTTGGTGACACAAGGTTTCACAACATATAAGTTATGAGCATGTGACCCACTAAATAGGAGGAAATATTTGCAAGCCATATATGTGATAAGGGGTTAAAATCCAAAATATAAAAGGAACTTTCTAGCCACTTCCTTACAACTTCCTAGCAAAACTAATAATAACCTCAGTTTAAAATGGACAGAGGACCTGAATAGATATTTTTCCAAAGACCTACAAATAGTCAGGGAGTATATGAAGAGGTGCTCAACACCACTAATCACCAAGGAAACACAATTCAAAACCACAGTAAGATATCATCTCACACTTGTTAGAAAGACTATTGCCCAAAAGACAAGTGATAACAAACATTGTCCAAGTGTGGAAGAAAGAGAAGACTGGCGCACTGTTAGTGGGAGTATAAATAGGTATAGCCAATTGTTTTAATCAACACTTTCACTTTTGTGACTAGAAGAAAGAACTGACCAGGACAACTGTAGAGGAGGAAGAGTTTATTTGGGGGCTCATGGATTCAGAGGTCTCAGTCCATAGACAGCAAGCTCCATTCCTCAGGGCTTGAGTTGAGGCTGAATATCATGATGGAAGAGTGTGGCAGAGGGAAGCAGCTCACATGATGATCAGAAAACAGAGAGAGAGTCCACTGGCCAGATACAAAATATATACCCCAAGGGCATGACCCCAATGACCCACCTACTCCAACCACACCCTATCCACCCTCATTACCACTCAGCTGATCTCTAAATGGAATTAACTGAATGGAATGAACTGAATGGGATTAACTGATTGGGTTAAAGCTCTTATAACCCAATCATTTCTCCTCTAAACCTTCTTGCCTTGTCTCACACATGAGCTTTTGGGGGACACCTCACATCCAAACCATAACACCATTGGAAAACAATTCAGAGTTTTCTCAAAAATTTAAATTCAAGCTACCATGTGATTCAGCAATCCCACTTCTGTGTATATATCAAAGGGAAGGAAACCAGTTTGCCTACGAGATATCTGTACTCCCAGGTCTACTGAAGCATTATTCACAACAGTCAAGATATGGAAACACCTGAGTGTCCGTTGATGAATGAATGAATAGAGAAAATTTGATGTGTACATACAATGAATTATTATTCAGCCTCAGAGAAAGGAGGAAATCTTCTCATTTTCAACATCATTGATGAACCTGGAAGATATTACATTAATAAGCCAGACACAGAAAGACACTGCACAATCTCACTTGAACACACAGAATCATAAAAATAGCCAAACTCAAAGAAATGAAGAATACAGTGGTGGCCACCAGGAGCTGAGTGTGGGGGAAATGGAGAGATGCTGGTCAAAGGATACAGACTGTCAGATGGGATGAGTAAATTCTGGAGACCTAGGGTACAGCATGGTGACATAATTAATAACAATGTATTATTACATACTGGTAATTTGTTAAGAGTGTAGACCTTGGGTTTTCTCACGACACACATGCACAAGTGTAACCATATGAAGTGATGGACATGTTCACTAGTTTGATGGTGGCAATGATTTCACAATGGATACCACAGGAAAATGTCACAAGGTACGCCTTAAGTATTTACAATTTTTATTTGTCAAAGATGAAAGAAAAAATGTTGTGAGGCTGCTATTCAATCCAAGCGGTCTGGCTCCAAGGCCCCACTCTCAGCCACTGCGCCACACTCCTCAGCCAGCCAGGGTTCCCACGCCAGCACAATGGTGATAACAGTACCCTGGGGACAGTTAAAGGGGCAAAAACAATGACAATCCAGTGAAAAGTCCAGTCCCTTGGTGTTCTTTTCCCCCACCTCACCCAGACAAATGGCCAACGCTAAACATTACTTCCCGAAGCGTCCAAACACGTGTAGGCACCAGAAAAAATCTCCACTAAGTGGAATCATCAGGAATATACTTCAGGCCGTTCTCTAGGTGCCTAATTTCTCCTAACCCCTCTCTTCTCACTCCATTGCCCCAGTAGCTTTGTGGGGAGGCTTCTGTAGGTCACTTGGGGGCAGCCCTGGCTTGAGACCTGCCTGCTGCCTCGGGTCTTATCTGCAGTGAAGCAGCCGTTGCTTGGTGTACAGTAATTCTCGGAGGCCGTCTGAGGCAGCAGCAAGCTTGGCTGGAGTTAACACGATTCCTTAAGCAGGGGATGAGCCCTCCAGAGCTGAGTGCGCGCCTGCACAGCCAAGAGACTGACGCCACTCCAAGTGCCTCCCTTCTGCCCTGGTCTCTGCTGCCTGCGCAGTAGAGTCCAGGAGTTCATGCTCTGGACCTGAACTGCCACTCTTGTAATGCTGTGAAGGCCTGGGACTTAGAGCTCATTCAGTTACACTTTTAAAAACACCAATCCAAAGGGACATATATCACTATGGAAAAGACAACAGGCAGTAACATTCACATGTATTGAGTACTTACTATATACAAGATCCCATTGGGAAATCTCAAGTGTCATCTCAGTTAACCTTTACTACAGCATTATGTAGTGTGACCATTGTTCTTAAGATGAGGAAAAAGAGGAGTGATTTTATCAAGTTCTCATGGATAAAAAGTAGCAAAACTGATTTAAATTCAGGCCCATGTGACTACACACCTCTGATATTTTCCACCACCCTGTGGTGGTATACCAAAGGAGCTCACAGTTGACTACTGTGTAAAAAGTTAACAGAACACAAGATGGAATTAATACAGGGCATATCAGAGGTTCAGATGGAAGGCAAAGGAAAGAACAAGTTGGAGCACCTAGAAAGTTGAAACAAGGAGGCTGCTTTTGAGCTAGATCTGAAATCTAAGTAGGTTAGAGAAGTCAGGTGAGCAAAGAGTGTTAGTCTGTTTTCTTTTGCTATAACAGAATATCTGAGACTGGATGTTTTATAAAGAATAGAAGGTTATTTTTGCTCACCGTTTTGAAGGTTGGGAGTCCAAGATGGATGGTGGGAGCATTTGGTGAGGGCCTGGTGCTGTATCATAACATGGTAAAAAATGGAAGAGCAAATGGGTTCCTGTAGAGGAGAGAAAACATTAGGGCAACCTTACTTTATAACCAACAACCTGTTTTCTTAACAACTACTGGAGACCTGTTAAGTTGAGAAGTCACTCACTCCTTTGAGAATTAACCCAGTCCCTGGAGTACACATTAACCCCTGCCCCAAACACCTCTGCCAGATCCCACTACCTCTCCACACTGTTACAGTGGGAATCAAGTTCCAATCTAACACAAAACACATCCAGACCATTGCAGTGGCCAAGACTACCAGCTGTCCATACACATTCACCCTCTTCCTCCTAGATGTGACCCAATTATATCTCCAAAACGCTTGCAGTTCATTGTAGCCACATGACTAAAAATCCTAGCTACTGAATAGAAGCAGGAGTGGTGACTGACAGGCTTGTCCCAGAAACCTTCCACCTGAACTTTCTGAGCCCTTTACCCTCTGAGGGAAGAAAGGGTGACCCGGGCAACTCTGGAAGCTGAGCTGGCAGAATCCGCTTGATTCTCTGACTGGCCTTATGGAGAATTCTCCTGCCCACCACAGCACCTACCTTGAATAGTTTAGTGAGTGAGATCTAAAGTTGTTTGAATGATTATGCATTTGGGGTCTACTTGTTATTGGAACTTGCACACTCAGGTAAAGGTGAATAGAGAAGCATGCAGGGAAGGCGGTCTGGAAGCCGAAGCAGAGCCTGGATTGAGGTGGACCACATTGAGATCTCTCTGTTGGCAGCAAGTTAAAATACCTCCACACTCTGACAAAATTAAACAATACAAAGCCAAATGTGTTTTGAAGGCAACCTCTCCAACCATTGGACATTCAAAATTACCTTGGGAATTAACATGAGCACCTTTGTACAGTCACTTCTTATTTCACAAAGAAGTAAGCCTCCAGAAATGACACCTAAGCTTCAAGTTTGGCATTTGCCCTTCTGCTAATGAGCACTCATGGACTTGCTTACATGTTAGTTTCCTTTTCAGCAACACAGGCACGCTCTGATAGGTACCCAACAATGAAGAGGTACCCAAGTTAGAAACACACAAAGGCTCCTACTCAAAGGACAATTGAAGAACACATGGGAATAAAGAATGCAGTTGGCATTTGCTGCCAGAGAAAGCAGAATGTAATAAAAGATATTTCTACGCTCTTTCAGGCGTACTTTTCCCAAGGCCAGAAATGTGGCGCACTACCCAATACAGACTGGAAATAAGAAGTATGTAAAAACAACACTGCAGAAAGAAACAATGGAAAAATTAATTTAAAGCAGAAAGCATACATGTTAGTGTGACCTTACTTTTCTGAATCAACAGTTTCTCTCTGAATGCAACCTGCAAGATGAATGTTGGACATGGTTGGAATATTGTGATAGGGTGAGAGGAGTCAGGTGGGGAAAAGCAGTTTCTGAATTCAGAGAGGGCATGAAGTTGATTTTGAGAGCACCTATTCTGGTAGACTCCAAGGGAAGCTAGTCTAAGTAGAGAAGTAAAAAAATAAAAATATAAAGTAAAAACAGAAATAAGAGTAGTCGACAATGTGAAGGCAGGTAAGGAGATATGAAGATATATTGACCTAACAGAATAAATCAAGAATTCAATCACACCTACCTTCAGGGAAGGCTGGAAAGTACCATCCAACTATGTGCTCCAGGAGAAGAGAATAAGGATCTTCATGAATAATGGCAGTCTTGGCACTATGTCCTCCTATGGCTCTATCCTGTGGCTCACACAGTTGTCATAGGATGACACTGTAAACCCTCATTTTTTTTTCTAACTTTGGAGTGTGGACAGACTGGTGTTGGTCAGCATGTAGCTGTCAAAGAGATGTGTCTAGCAATTGTCAGGCTTTCAGAGCTAGAAAGAAGACTTGGTGCTTGATCCCAGCCCAGAAGATCCTCCCTATGTATTATGTCACAGATAATAAACAAAGGAATTGAGATTCAGGCGATCCAGGAAATTCAGGGTTAGAATCTGTCAGCCTTCTTGCTTCCATGCTCAAGGACATATATGCAGGGGCTTAAATAAGATAGAAGTTAATTCTCTGTTCCATGATAGTCTGGGTCACAGTTGATCTCATGAGTCTCAGCAGGCAGGGGAGAAAGGCAAAGGAGGGCAGATTTCTTTGCTTTTAAAGGCACAATCCAAATTTACACTTCTTACGTCTTCTCACACCTCATTGGCCAGAACCAAGTCACAGGGTCAAAACCTGCTTACAAAGGAAGCTGGGAAGTGTGGTTTTATAGACAGAAGCTTCCATTAGAATAAAGAAGAAAAGTAAACAACAACAAAAAAAATGGTTTCCATTTTTAGATACCAATAATTGATGAGCCTGGTAGAAAATTATGGAAGTTGTATGATGGTATGGTAGAAAGTAAGAACCTTGAATTGAGCTAGTGGCGGGGACATGGACTGTAGAAATACCGTCTTAGAAGGGAAATATACTACAGCTCCCAGAATCACTCAATCTCAAAATCATCTGCAGATCTTCTTCTAAATACAAATGTCTGGGTCCTGGACATTCTGATTCAATAAATCTGGGTGATGGACTGGACATCTGATTCTTTTAAGCGCCCCCCCGGAACCAAATAGGATACATTGTCAGGACTTAGGACCAATAACAAAGAGAAATTCAAAGGCAAATATTGCCTTTATGTTCAAACTCCCCAAAACAGTTAAAGGAAGAGACCAATTTTAAATAAACAAATAGTGTTAGCCTTTTCTGAGAAACTTTAATCAAAAAGATTTTAGACTATAAATGATTGATTATGAAAGGACTGGGATCCAAATGAGCGGGGTCATCTCCTGGCTCTGCCGCTGTCAGAATTCGGGCAGGTCTGTAAAGAGTGTCACACATGTCCTTCCTCTGGGAAATGAGGGCTTAGGCAAAATGATTGCTCAGGGCATTCTAGGATCCCGCAGTTGTTGGCCAAGTCTCTTCATTCACTAGCATATTTTAAGTAACATATAATTAAAGTAAAAATACTTAACATTCAACAAACTTTTATAGAGCTCTCACTTTGTTTTAGGTTCATCTGGGAATACGAAGGGAGGAAAAGGTAAGTGCAGGTAGTCTCTCAAGGACCTTCCCATCTATCACCTGCAAACCGTCCCACAGGGTACCAGACAGTTAATCAGAAGCCTGTTGGTGGCCACCTTTCCACAAAAATGCATAGATTCATCTCTCTCTCTCTCTCTCTCTCTCTCTATCTATCTATCTATCTATCTCTATCTATCTCTATCTCTCTCTCTCTGTCTCCCCTCATGCTTTCACTCTCTGTTACATTTTGGATGTGAGGAGTCCCCCAAAAGCTCATGTGTAAGATAATGCAAGAAGGTTTAGAGGTGAAAATATTGGGTTACGAGAGCCTTAAACCAATCAGTGAATTAATCCTCTGATAGGGATTAACTGAGTGGTAATTACCAGCAGGTAGGGTGTGGCTAGAGGAGGTAGGTCCCTAGGGGCCTGCCTTTGAGGTTTATATTTTGTGAGCTGAGCTTAGTCTCTCTTTGCTTCCTGGTGCCCCATTCCGAGCTGCCTTCCTCTGCCACACCCTTCTGCCATGATGTTCTGCCTCACCTCAGGCCCCGAGAAATGGAACTGGCCATCTATGGATTGAGACCTCTAAAACCATGAGTCCTAAAATCAACTTTTCCTCCTCTAATTGTTCTTGTCAGATCTTTGATGAAAACACTCCCTTTTCCCTTACTTTCTTTTGTTCCAATTCAAATTTTTCTAAAGTGGGTATGTAACACTCATCATGAGAAAAATTAATCCTACAGAAAGTCTTATTTCAAAAAATATATTTGAAATGTATTTTTGAATTCCTGCTCTTTTGTAACTAAGATATCAAGAATGAGCACTACATAGACAGAGATCTTTGATAAGGCAGAGTTCATCTCTTGCAGAGAGAATCTGTGAAAAGTCTATTCCCTCTGCCTCTTCCCTGGCTTTGGGACAGGAAATGCGGGTGCAGGGAAACCTCACTCTCCTCATGTGCGCCAAGTGTGTGGGGGTGCACACACACGAACACACTTAACAGACGAAAGGAGCAACAACAAATGAGTTACAAATCAATGATGATGAAGAAGGAACAATGAAAAAAGGAAAAATAGCACCACTCAGGAAACAGTTAGTTCCTTTGTCTGTGAGCCTAACAGCCTTGATAATTGCAGTTTCATAGGCAAGTCCCACAATATTTTTCTCAGCTTTCTCTGGTAACCTTCACCTTGCTGTGGCTATTAAATGCTGAGAGGCTAACTACTGTTTGTTCCTTGGATACAAAAGACATTCTGTTCTCTCTGAGTGGTTCTGTGCGTGTGCTGCTCCTAAGGCCAGCAAATGCCCTCCTCCCAGCCAGCTCTCAATGGCCCTGCATGGAGAACATCAGGACAAAGCTCACTCAAAAGACCAGAGGGTCCAAGAGCTTGGGAATGTGTCACTTGATTAATATTATTTTCCCTGTTGCTCCCCTTTCCTCCATTATGTTTTGTTTACTTGAAAGTGCTTTGCATTTCCCAGCACACATTGTTTGAAAGGAGGGAAGAGAAGCCTAGCCAAGAACAGGACAGGGAATGGGGTGAGCTGACACTGCATTGGGAGTGTGTGTGGACAAGGCTGTGTGAACTTTTCCGTATTCCTTTCTGAAAAGGGCTCCCGTGGACGCCTTTATTAGCACTGGCCTTGGAGACACTTAAGAGTTCTTAATATATTACTATTGATTGTTTATTAGTAAATCATGGAGTCCATCCTGGGCCATACTATTGAAGCATTCCTCTCTAATCAATATCCAGTGGGCACTCCATTTTTCATCAGCCAATAAATCTTCCTAGCAGAATTCTCTTTGGTGTCCTTACCAAACAAAGAATTGGGGAAAAGAGTCCGTCTCTTTAATCACTGTGCTTAGTAGTAGCTTACAGCATTTATAATGATCATTATAAAAATATGTCACTCTCCATGTGAAAACATGATGTTCATATATATCCAAAAGTCAGAGCGTTATTAAATGTTTCAGTATTATTATCTGCAAAAAGCAGAAATGTTTGACTCAAAAAATAAAATAAAGACCTTACTTTACCAATAAGATAGGGTTATCAACCAGTGTTGATGTTGTCACTCAGGGACCATTTGGCAATGTCCGGAGACATTTTCAATTGTCCCAGCTGAAGTGAGGAGAATACCTGTGGCATCCAGTGTACAGACACCAGGAATTCTGCTAAACATCCTACAAAGGACCCCCAACCACAAAGGTCATGTTACCCAACGTCTCAGTAGAGCTGAGGTTGAGACCTTGCTTTCAGGGTACCTCGTCATCAGACTTACGGGGCATCAGGGCACAGGGAACTTTTGTTCCAGACCTTCATGTTGCTGCTGTACCTCAATCTTCTGTAACACAAAGTTAGGCAGCTGGGTTCTTTGTCTTGCAAATTCCATGAATGAAACCCACAGACACAAGGATGAGAGCAAAGTAACAGGATTTATTAGAGTAACAGAAAGAAAACAGAGCTCCTGAAGGAGAGGGACCCCAAGAGAGGGATGCCAATGGGTGTCCGTTGTCTAGGGGTTTTTAAAGGCATATCTGATGTCCCACTGAGGTGATTGGTGGGATGGGGGATGAATCAGTTAAGCCCTCTAAACTCTGAGTTTAATAAACCAAACAGAAGTACATGATTTCAATCCCTTATTTACATAATTGAGAGGACAGGTCCAACCTTGTGGTTTGACAAGGCTGTTGTGGGGAGGAAGTGCTTCAGGTAGGGGTGTACTTTGTGGTCTGTCATTGCTAGGGGTAGGGTCAAGGGTAACTAAGAAAGGGCTGCTATGGTTAAAGTTGTGAAGAACAGAAACAGGTGTTCTAACTCAGAAGACGCTTCAAGATGACAGGGAGTAGCAAGTCACGGGATGTTCTCCAGACCTGATGGCCCCTTCCAGGTTGGCATGATGTCCCCCTCTTACCCTATCCTTCTCCAAGGCCCTTATCCTGGCTGCCTATGCTATCTTCCTACCTCACTTCCACCTCTGCTCCCATAGATTTCCCCACTGCACACCATAAAGAAGCAGGAGTCCTCACTACTGGGAGTAGGAAGGGACATGCCAGAAGACCCCCGAGCTCCTCCAGAACATCCCTCTCCAAGAACTCCAGTGCATCTCTTCACCCTTGTGTGTGGGCACAAGCCACCCAGCAGGGAGGCAGCAAGGTCATCAGCGTGCTCTCCCAGGTGCCCCTCGCCCCTGCAGCACTTCACTAGTCCTCCATGACGGGCACCTGAACTCAGGAACCTGTGGCAGAGCAGGCCTTCTTTGCCCGATGCTCCAGCAAGCTTCTGTTCCCATGACCCGTGGTTAAAGATTTTGAATTCTGTCGCTGGAGAGACAGGGGAAGGCACAGCAGCTCCCTGGGTGGCTTTGCCGCTCACCCTGCCCCAGCTGAGAGTCCCAAAGCACAAGAGCTCACGGAAACCCAGTCCTGCACCCACGTGCTATTGAACAAGAACTTGACCCAGAGTGGAAATTAGGCTTCTTTTACTACAAGCTCAGTTGACCAAGCTCCTTTTTGAAAATTAGCAAATGTAAATGAAAGGTATAATTCTTCTCACCAGGGAATTGAGGGTCAAACATGCGCTTAAGGACTTCTGGTCACACTGCTTCCTGTAAGAGAACAACTAGCTTTAAAAAAATAAAAACTAGTTTGCAACACAATTTAGGAGGTAAACAATCCCTTTAAATGAAACTGACATGCAAAGGGACAGTAACACACCCCCACCAGCACCATGCAGTGGAAATACAAAGTGGGATTCCCAGACAGCAAGAAAGCAGGGTGCAGGAGGCCCCACTCCCAGCGAGAGCCTACAGCAGGCAGATGCGCCCCACTCCACCCTGGAGGGAGGGGGAAGCCAGCACTCAACCTGCTGTTTCACAGAGCCACTCAGTCCTGGGAAGGCTAAGGAGGGAAGAGCGAGCCTCTGGGGACATTTGGTGTGGAAGTGAATGGAAGGGACAGAACAGTAAAGAACATAATACCCTGCACATAGTAAGAGCATGCACTAATTCCTGGAACTGGGGTTTTGGGGTGTGTGTGTGTGTGTGTGTGTGTGTACACACACATGTGTATGTGTCAGATAGTGATATAAATGTACTTTTTAATGAAGGTCATGGTCAATGAATCTCAAAGTCATAAGCCTGAATTACAAAATCTCAATATCCCTCTCTCTCTCTCTCTCTTTCTCTCTCCCTCTCTCCCTGTGTGTGTATGTGTGTGTGTGTCCCTCCCAATCCCTCTTCCTCCTCCTCTTTCTCCCTCTCTCCCTCTCTCTCTCCTTCTCCCTCTTTCCCACCTCTTCCTCCCTTCCAGGTTCACCTCGAATGCTTTTAATACAGAAAAATCAAAATAGAAGCTCTATCTATTATAAATAGATCTATATAAATTCATGAAAATGTTAGCACAGATGGAGCTTAGAAAACTCAAGTGAAGCCAAACCAACAAGCCAAGGGGCTTGGGCTGCTGGTCAGGGCTGGGAATGCAGCTTAGGCAGAAGGCCTTCTAAGCGCTTACCCAACCTGCCCCCACCGGAGAGGCTCCTGGCTTCTGCCTTTCCTAACCAGAGCTGCAGAGGCTGCCCTCCAGGCCACAGACGACTGGGGCTCGGCCATAAACTAAGTGCCAGGCCTTACATTTCGTACGTTTATCTCTTTAATACTAACAACCACCCTGAATCCATTGAATCCATTGTAAAACTGAGATTAGGGAAGGTATTACTGTTACAGTGCTGGGGCCTTCGGGGAAACCAAGGCAGTGCAAAGGTCCCCCTTCAAACCCTGATTCTAGCGATCAAGTCAAAAGATTTCAGACATGTTGCTGAGAGTAACAGGCATGAGTTCATTAGAAGGGATAGGAAAGGGGAAAGGGGGACACTCTCAAAGGAGTAGACACACCATCCCTCTCCTGCACCCAATTTTATTGGGGATCCCAAGGAAGTTTCCAGAGATTCCCACTCAGGTTCACCTCCTGACTTTTGACTGACAGCAGGATGACATAAGACTTTCAGGTCCCCATTGCCACAACAAGTCTAGGTCACTTTGACCATGTTGACTGGTTTTAATTAGAACCTGTTCTTACATGTTTTATAGTCAGGGGAATTATCCTTATCTCCCCGAGTTCTGGGATCTGGTTTGTGTAAGGGCCACAAAGCTCCCCCCTTAGAGTAGCTCAGTGTTCTTATCTGCATTTCAGGCCTGCATTTCCCCTACAGATAACAGGTTGTTTGCTAAGGAATGTAACATGTCCCGTGGATTTAATCCAGGCAGAGCTGCAGGTAAATTGTTTTTTAAAAGTGAAAGCATGTGGGGAATCAGCACGGTGGGCCCAGTTATAGAACTATTCCCTTCGTTTTATGTTCCCATCACTGACAACTGACGGTCCCCTATCAATATAATGTACCCGAGGTCTGTGACTGGGGAGGAAGTGTTGCAGCCAGGAGAGAAAGTCAAGCCTCCTAACTGAAGCCAGGTTGCTTTCACCTTGCTGAATGTCTTAGTTCAGAGCCGGAGACCAGCCTGCAGAAGATACTGGAAGATCCCCCAGCACCTGTGGAGAAGATAAAGAAATGTGATCAGACTTCAGAGCTGAGCTGGTCTTGCAGAGCTGGCAGGCTTTAGGGCAGGGTGGCTAGGCCTCTTATCACACTCTCCCCTTAGACGTGTCTATGACTCTAACTGCCCGAAGGGAGAGCATGACCTTAGGTGAAGTGGTTCTTTCTATTGAGGGCAATGGCCAGAGAAGGGCTCAGCTGAGAGTCATCCACTACCAACATTCCCAGGAACTGGGGGAATGAGTATCATCTCCTCCAGGAGATTGGGCAGAGTCCTACAGTATCCACCACACCAATGACACTGTCCCCCTTAAGAATCCACTAGGCATTTACCATCCCAGCTCTTCTGACTCTGCGCTGGGAAAAGAAACTGTTACCTGGCATGCGACCTTGAATTGGTAACTTAACCTCTTAGTGCTTCAGGTTCCTCATCTGAAAAGTGAAAATAATAACCCCATCATGGGATTTTTTTTTTTCCAAGATTAACATAGTTCTTGGCACCTGCCAGATGTTTCTTGTTGCTAAAGTGTTTGTTGCTATACTTTTGCTCTGCTCCCTAGTTAACCAGAGGCATAAAAGAATACTTCAAAGTTAGATAGCACTGGGCACAGGCTACAGAACTGACCCCAAGAACGCAAATCTACCAGGAGCCTCTATTCAGGTCTTTGGCCCAGTGTTTGTTTATTTATTTATTTACAGCTGCTCCTGGTACTTCTCTCCACTCACTACCACGAAGAGTATGATTCCTTATGGGAAGCTTCAAGGGCCTTCTTTCTGAATACTTGAAACACTACTGGGCTCACTCCAGGACAGCAGGCGCTTAAATAATGCATAAGAGTTGTGCCTGTAATTGACAAGGACAAGGCGCATTGCATGAGAGTTGCTTATTCCTTATATGCCATTATGTGGGTTCTGAGAACACAGGAAGCTGGCATGGAACTCAGTAATGGGGAAAAAATTCTCTAAAAAAAGGTGCAAGACAAATATTTATAGGATAGTTAAGTCCAAACGGATTATGAAGGAGATAGTCACTAGGATGCTAAAAAGAAAAGGGTACTACATTTTTAGCTTCATTTGGAAATGGTTCCTTTGAGAACCAGACCTTTTTCATGTTCAAGAGGATTTGCTAAACAGAGTGGGTTTTGCCATAGAGAGGCCTTGCAGCTTTTTTAATGCGCTGACGAGACTGTGGATGGTGCCTCTGCTATTGGGTGATGGGGATGTTAGCCATTCTCTCATGCAGCTAGAAAGCATTGCATTACACAGGGGTTGTGCAGCAACCCTGGGTCAGTGCAAAGGGCAAGATATTGTTGCAGTGACCTTCGTGTCCTTAAAATGCATCCTGTTGGCATAAAGATGAAAATCAGTCTATCTCAGAGGGAGAGTATGCCGTGTAAGCCAGGACGCCCAGCCACACAGCCTACCTGGGCTGCTGTCCCCGTGTGGCTGATGAATTCATGAGCCCTGCCAATGCCTACTTTTTCATCACAATTGCCCACTGTCCAACCAAATGGAATGGTTCCATTTCATTCCCAAAGCCCACATCTCCCATCCCCACGCCAGGGCTCATCCGTCTCCCTCTGCCTAATGCTCCCTTGCCTCCTTCTCATCAGGTAAACCCTCTCCATCCTTTAAGGTCCATTCCAAGTGTCATCTTTTAATGAAAACTTTTCTGGGCCCATTCTTTCCAAACCAGATATGATTGTTCCATGTAAACTTTAATAACTGCTGGTCTGAATCTTCCTCATGGCCATAATCATACCATCTTGACTTGGGTTGTTTTATTTATTTATCAACTCTTATTTTTCCTCCATCCTGTGGGCCTTTTTGAGGCAGAAACTACATCTTAATCCTATTTACCCAACTCCAGCAAAACCTGGCGGTGTGCCCTGCACTTGAAAATGTTCAATAAAGGTGGCCGAATTTATCACTCACACTTTCCCTCTGATGGTTTGGGACTTGCTATTCATCTCTGTATCATCCCAGTACCTCCTCTCTCACCCCTGCTCAGTAAAGTCAACCCAGTGACCTCGGATATCCCTTGAAAATACCAGAAGATCAGAGGTTAGAAATTTGACACTCTGTTTATAAAAGGCCACCACCTCTCTGTCTCCCCAAGAGTTATGAGATTCTACATCTGAAGAGCCCTTTATATAACGTTCCCATCTGGGGTTAAGTGAACTTCCCAAGGTCACATATCAAGTTAAGGGCAGACCTAGGACTACAATCTAATGTGAGGATGAGATCTTTTGTTGTTCAATTCTGTGGTTATGGGTGGTGCTAGTGTTTTTCTCATTTGGGGTCTTGAGCTGACTTGTTCCAGGAATGTGAACTTTTTAAAGCCATGAGTCTAAAAACACTAATCTGCCAACACAATAATGTTTATGAGAAACCTCATATTTACTTATAAATTCACTTGTACATCTAGCACACTCTGCTTGTCAATGATGAGTATATCAGATTTCAATACAAATAAGCCTATGTTTGCTTGTGACAAAAATTCTCCAGGCCCTCTTGATACTATCAAGAACATACAAAGAAAAATGAAGTTCAAGGAGAAACGTTTTGCTGATTTTATTCTCAGTAGAATTCAACCACAAACCAAAGTCATAGATGAATAATGCTTCAAATGAGGTGAAAATAATGAATCAATAACATGACTACAAATCCTGGGGAATGGATCAGAGTTTTGAAAAATCTTCACTGAAGATTTTCTTCCAGGGAGCCATCTCAGCATCCAAATGCATTTATTATTGGCTCACTGCGATTTCTATGAAGTAGAAACTAAGCAAGACCCAGCTCACTTCCATTTTTTATGTGAGCGGTAATCTCACACTCCCTAGAAAAATCTCTGTTCATCAAACCGAATTTAAGAGATTTTTGTGCCCTGTGATCTGTCGATTTTATAGCATCCTGAAGCTCCAAAGTTAAGATGACCTTATGCCCTAGGACCATTTGTGGAGGGGTACATATCAAGTTTGAGTGTCTTGTGATGTGTGTGTCTTTTCTGTTCAAGTTGATTATCTCACACAGGTGAGCATGACACATCTCTATACGAACTTCTTCCACCTCGTGAGGTTCAACACCAAGCGCCCGGTGATTGTACTTGATTATAACAAAAGCCACCAGAGCTGCTTAGCACCAACTCCCACCACCCTCCACAGCCAGGGAACGTGAATCCTTACACTAGTGTGTGGTAAATTCAGAATCCTGAACACAGAAATTTAGATAAAGGCAGGTTTATCTTTTCAGATCTTTTTAGATAAAGAGGTCACAGAAAACTCCCTTAGTTTTGGAATAGATGAAATTTGATAATGAAATAATATAACTGGCCACAAACAACCTGATATGATGTAAATTCTAATAGAAATGGGCATTGTCCCCTCAACGATGTCATCTTGGAACACTAGACATATCCTAACCATGTTGGTTTTTTTTCTTAAAATGCCGTCTTTTAAAATGGGTTTCAGGAGCAGGTCAAAACCTGGACCTTTTTAAGATAGGCTTAAATTTTAAAAACAACCTATGTCAAGAGAAGCTAAGGTGGCCCTGCGCCTCTGCCTCCTGGTGTTCACATCCTCATGTGATGCCCTGCTCTTGAGTGTGGGTGGCTCTGGGGCCTGCTCTGAAAAGCAGAATGTGGCAAAGATGATGGGATGCACGTGACCACGCACACGACGTGGTCACAGAAGACTGTAGCCCATCTTTCTGGTAGACGCTTAGTCCCTATAACCATCTGCAGAGATCTGAATGCTGCCAACAACTACACAAGCTCAGAAGTAAACCCTTGCCCAGCCAAGCATTCAGATGAGACCCCAGCCCCAGCTGAATTTTACAAGTTTACAGAGGACATAAGTAAGCCTGGTGTGACTCCTGACCCCCAAACCATGAGAAAACAAGTGTGTATGGTGTTCAGCTGATAAGTCTGTGGTCATCTTGTTACACAGAAACACAACTTTTTGGTCATTCTAATCCATATTTAGTCATTATAATTTGTAATTTTATATGTAAATTTTTTATGCAAGAAATCATTCTTACCTCTTGTCCTCTTAATTTTCTTTTCCTTACCTAACTTTCCCATCCATTCACCCTTAGCAAAATCAAAAATTCTCTTAAAAGGGAACCCTTTTCAAGTCTGTCTAATATTTTAGTAGTTAGACAAATAGCATCTGGAATTTACAGAACATTTATTATGCATCAGACACCACTAAGCACTTTACAAATACTATTTTATTAATCCATGCAACTCTAGAAGGTAACAACTTTTACATTCTGTGTTGGTAGGCTTTCTGACACTGTAAGAAATACTTAAGCTAATCAACTTCTAAAGAGAAAAGGTTTATTTTAGCTCAAAGTTTTATAAGTTGCAGTTCACATGTGGTTGGCCCTGTTGCTTGGGTGACGCAGCCCAAGAAAACAGCAAAGCAAAATCATTTACCTCGTGGATAGAGAGCAAAAGAGCAAGAGAGGAAGAGACCGTTGTTCCACAAAAGCCTTCTAGACCAGACCTCCAAAGACCCAAAGATTTCCCATGAGGCCCCATCTCTGAAAGTTCCCACCACCTTTCAATCACGTCCAGCTGAAGACCAAGCCTTTAACACATGAGCCTCTGAGGGAGACTTAAGATCCAAACTACAGCAAGTTTGCATTCTGAAAAGGAAGAAACTGTGCAAAATAATTTTCCCAAGATGTAAAAGCTATTAAACCTTAGAGGCGAAAACACAATCCAAACAGTCAGCTTCTAGAGACAACGCACTTGACCTCCCTCCCATAAAGGATGCCCACAGGTGACTTCAGGAGCTAGGTAGTCTAGTAACCAGATTTTCAGGGAAAGGAGCTCAGGCTCTAAGAGTTTAGAAAATAAAGTTATGTCACTTGTTAACGATCGAGGGAGACTAGCAGAGCCAGTCTGGATGGGCCGCCCAAGTTCTCTTCCCGTCACAACAGCCCCAGTCAGAGGTTGGCCTGCGGTCGCAGGCTGATGATGTCTTGTGTGTCAGCCTGATAGCCAGAACGTGACAACAGCCAAGGGAAACTCTGGAAGGGCTTAGAAGGATTCCATGATAACACACTCCAGGGTTCCAGTGTGAAAGACGATACTCGGGTCCAAGCGATATTTCTATGATCATAAAATTAAAATTGTACCATTTTACAGGCACACCTCCTAGGCAGACACGAAAACAAGATATTGAATACAAGGTACATAAACTCTGTGAAACTCGATTTCCTACACTATCAAGTAAAGAGGGTTGGAGAAGATCAATATTTCCTAAATATATTCCAGAGAACTCTATCCCCCACAGATGATTCCAGGGGTGGGGAAGGAAGCACAGAAGTTTCGGTTTGTTTGTTTTCTGGGTTTTTGCCCAATCAAATAATTTTGATGTGGCAAATAGCATAATGTGGCTTATGGTCCACATCAGCACATTAGAGACTCTGAGAAAATCCTGCAGTAGGGAAGTCTAACTCCGTCAAACTCAGTAGCTTCAAAACTTTTTAACCACATATACAATCCTTTTTTTCCGAGAACATTTACTAATGTCTGCTATGGCTCTAATTTCTATTTGGAAAATTCTGTGAATTTTACCTCAAGGTTAATTTTCATTTCACAAGAGGTTAAAAATTAAGTTTGACCTATAAAGTAACTTAGAACTAGTTTGTTTAAATTATAAAGAACATAGAAAGCGATTGCAAATGTCCCCAAGAGCACACATTTTCTCCAGGCTTCTAATCCATCAAATTTAGCTGCCCATTATCTACTCATTCTTCTCAAGCCACCTTGAGTTGAAAAGTTTGATGAACCTGAGAACATAAAATAACATTTACAATAATCAACCCATTTCCAGAACACCTCACGGTTGTTCCATTTATTCTACCGACTTGCCTCATGTAATCACACCTTCACTACAAAGGAAGAGAAAAAGGGCAAATACATTACATTTCTATTATACAAGTAGTCTGTGAAGTTTCCCCCATGTTGTTTCCTTATTTCAGCTAAAATAACCATGTTCAAAGGGTATATTAATCCCATTGACCTTTGCAGAGCTATTTAGAGGGATCTCGCCTTTTTTCATTTTTCTTTCTTTCCGTGTTAAAGTTTTTGGTGGAATTTCCTCACCCAAGTCAGTTCTGCAGTCTATAAAGGGGAGACGATAAAGCAGAGGCTTAATGATTCAGTTTGTTTTCCTTTATCAAGTCACTGCCCACACAGCCAACTCATTATTATCAATACAACAAAAAAGCCTTCAGGAAAATCGGGGGTGCTAGTTTCAAGCAGTTCTTTTGATCTATGAGTCATCTTGGCTCCAGCTCCAACTGCAGGCAGTTTTTCTCAGGCTTTGTTTTTTAAGTCTCTGGTTCCCCCGCTACAGCATGGGCTGATAACAGTTCCTACCTCATAGTGTTGTTGAGAGGGATACATGAGATAATGCATGCAAAATATCACTCAATCCACTTATTCCAAAAAAGCATCCATGTGCCCAAAATCCTGCATTGAGGTATGCACTACACTTCGTTACTTCAGTAAAGCTATATTGTGTCTTCTGTCATTCGATTTCCATAAATTAAGGAACAGAAAAGTGAAGGTATTGGTCAAGGATCACCCAGTTCATCAGTGGAGAATCATGGATTTAAACTATCTGAGATTTGACTCTTTGTTCTTTCCTTTGCGCTACAGTGATGTTCAACAAAAAGTGGAGTTTCCGTTTGCCAAGGTACTGAAGCAAGTGGAAAATTTTTAAATAAAAGAAAAGGAGAGAGAGAAAGGAAGGAAGGAAGGAAGGAAGGAAGGAAGGAAGGAAGGAAGGAAGGAAGGAAGGGAGGGAGGGAGGGAGGGAAGGAAAGAACTTAAGTCAACCCCTTGTCTTTAGGCACTGCTGTGAAGTAAAGAAAACCAACTCCTCTGTCCATCCTACCCACATCCAGTAACAGTTGCCCCAGAAGTCCAGGGATCTCCTCCACTTCCTGGACCTACCTACCCTGGCAGTGACCCATCTTCTAGATCAATGTCATGTAGCTGTTTCCTGGGCCTCCACTGTAGGCAGTGAGGGAACAAGGATCTTGCACTAGAATGGATATCAGCATCTGCTTCCCAGTGAGAAAGTCTGGATGCCCGGGGACAGGGGGGGAGTTTTTAGCTTAATTAAGAAGAATGCTGGGGTTGGGGATTTAGCTGAGTGGCAGAGCACTTTCTAGCACACACGCAAAGCCCTGAGTTCGGCCCTTGGCCTTGAAAAAAAAGAAGAGTGCTTAAGGACTATGAAGTTATTTACCTGGTGCAGAACTGCACTCATTCTTGGATCACACTTTGAATAACAATGTTCTAGAACATTCTCAGCCCTCTCTCCTCTCTCCTTCATCAACAGAATATAACTATTTTATGCTCATTTCTTAAATGTTTTTTTCTTTTCTATCTTTGGCCTGAAAAACTAATCCATGTGAACTTATTGGTGTTGCTAATACCTCATGTTTGGTGTCTATAGGTGAATTATTTATCATTAAAAATGGGTCTGTGCAGGGCATACCTGTAATCCCAGCAGCTCTAGAGGTTGAGCCAAGAGGATTGCGAGATCAAAGCCAGCCTCAGCAACCCTGAGGCGCTAAGCACTCAGTGAGACCCTGGTCTCTAAATAAAATACAAAATAGGGCTCAGCAGTTCAGTGTCCCTGAGTTCAATCCCCAGTACCAAAAAAAAAAAAAAAAAAAAAAAAAATGGGTCTGTGATAAATGTTCCTTAACCCAGAGATCATTCCAGTAGTGGGGAATTTAGGCACCATGCAAGACTGTGAGAAAAGTATCTGAAGGGGACAGACGACACTTCACACTGACCCCAGATGTGTGTGTGTTCACATGTGTGGCCCCTGGGGTGGTGAGGCGTGGCGCCTGATGTGCAAGGTAAGGAGAGAAACTCTGCTCTTTGGACAAGAGTGCCTCTGAGTCTGCCAGGGACAGACAGGTGAGTTTAGGCCTCGCTTCCGTCACAGAGGCAGCTGCAGTTTCTCTCCCCTTGTCCCTATGCATGGTGCTGAGGGAGACTACGCTCCCTGGGGCCAAGAGGAATGCCTGGCACACAGTAGGCACTCAGTCCCCAGAAAGCACCTACTGAGCTCCCATTTCTGCCCGGCACTTGTCATATACCAGGGGATGAAGACCCACCCTCCTGCACCAACACTGTAGTGGGAGGGACATTAACAGGGGGCCGTGGAGGGAAGATCAGAGGAGACTTCAGGAAGTTCAAGTTGGAGGCATTTGGAGGGATAAAGAATGTGCATCGTGCCAGTGTTTTCTTCTTCCTGGTCTATTCAGAATGTTACAGAACCGTGATGATTCTATGGCAGGCCTGGGCTTAGGTATCAAAATTGTTCCAAGAGAGAACTGGGTTGTGTTTCAGAAAAAGCTGGGAGAGAGTACCACGGGAAAGAACAAAGTTCATTCCCAGAGTTTTTAAGAAAAAATAAATAATCCAAAAAATTGGCAGTTAAAATCCATTCCTCACCAGGATCCATGAGTGGAAGACAGTCGCTGGGTGGGCAATCTGAGTCCCTACAGTCGTGCCATGTACAAGCCGGGTGGCTGTGGATGAACCACCCACCTGGTCAGCCTCCAGGGCCTCACCTGCAGAAGGAGAAGGACACACCAGATGACCTCTGCCTTCCCCTCCAATCCCGAGATCTCAATGACACTAAACTCTTCCTGTCCCTTAAAGTCCTCTACTTCTATATTTTCATTTGTGCAAGTTTTCAATGGGAAAAGCAAATGCATCACTTCTTAGAATATAGTGTTATTCTCAAAACTTTTTAAAAATTGTATCCAGTGCTGGGGTTACAGTGTCCCACGGTCTGGGAGAGGAATGGGGAACACCACAGGGTCTGCACACAGGAAACGTTGGGTCCACTCCCTTCTGTGGTGGGACATCACCCTCGCTGCCATAGCACAGGTAAGCCAAGTTCTCTGCAAGCTAGCTGCTGAAAAGCAGTGTGTAAACCCAATTTGGGTCATTTAAGGAATAGCATAAATGCTCTTGAGAAATTGCTTTTAAGAGAACCTTTTAGTATCTGTTGCAAAGCAAATGAACATCTTGTATTTCGTTTCTATGACAGTCTAGGCAGGTATGAGTTTATATTATAAAGTTACAGTCAATACTTACCAAAGACCCACTCTGTGTTGTGCTCTGAACCAAAAGCTTCTGTATAGTATTGCACCTGACAACAGCCTCACAAAACCAGAACTGTGATTATCACCATTTTACAGATGGGGAACACTCAGTTCAGAAAGGCTAAGGTCACCCAAAGTCACACAGTTGACAGAAAGGAGAACTAAAAGGCAAACCTACAGCAGCAGGACTGAAAGCCCAAGTTCTTCACCACTGCTCCACACTGCCCATGAACACTGAGGCCAGGTCTGCTGTCCGAACCTTTGAAATCCAGGGCTCACTGCGTCCTGCGGCTTCTATTTCCCTCATCCCAGAGTCCCCACCCCCACTTCTCAGCTACTTGAGACTTGTGTTCAGGACTGAAAAATGTCAGTTTGCAGGCACTGATGCTACTCTCAAAAGCCCGAGACCGTGAGCAGAAATAGACTGGAGAGGCTCAGGACAGAGTGGGCAGGCAGGAGGGGACCCAGGGCTACCGTATGTGGAGAAGGCTGGAGAAGTGGGCAGGTATGGACTAGAGGGAAGAGCCAGGAACATGTCCAGCTGGCTCTTTGCAGGACTCACTGGCCTCCTCGGAGGAAGCAGCAGACACGCAGCATACCCAGCAACAGGAGGAAACTGAATGCCATCTGCACATGTCGTTTGGGTTTAAGAAATCTGTGACCAGCCGGGCGCGGTGGCACACACCTGCAATCCCAACAGCTCCAGAGGCTGAGGCAGGAGGATCACGAGTTCAAGACAGCTTCAACAACAGCGAGGTGCTAAGTAACTCAGTGAGACCCTGACTCTAAATAAAAAATACAAAAAAAGGGTTCGGAGATGTGGCTGACTGGTTAAGCACCCCTGAATTCAATCCCCGGTACCAAAAAAAGAAATCTATGACCGTAAAACACGTTCTACAAGAACCCATACAAACAGAAAAACATGCCTAACACATTTTAGAATGGTCACCTATGGAGAAAAGGAAGGAAGAGCGAGGGGAAGAAAAGAGAAGACAACAGAGGCATTTGCCTTATTTTTACTTTAATTCAAAAATGTGAAGGAGAAGTTCAGCACAGGGACGCACACGTACAATCCCAGTGACTCCAGAGGTGGAGGCAGGAGGATCGCAAGTTCAAGGCCAACCTGGGGTGACATAGTAAGACCCCCATCTCAAAAAAAAACACGAATATATGAAAGAGGACAGCATGTGTTAAATGAGCCCCAGAAGATAATGCCAGGATCCACAAGTGAGACCCATTGGAAGCAAGGCAGAACCCACCCAGACACCAGCACCTCTGGCCTAAACTACCTCAACAGCACCCTGACTGTCATTGGAAGCCCATTCATTTTCCTGTATAGACTATTTCAGAGAAAATCTTTTAAAACGTAAGTCAAATCATATTAGTTCCCAGTTCAACACACTCCAATGACTCCTCACTTTATTCAGAGTAAAAATCAGTGCCCCTGTGTGGCCTGGTTCCCAATTCCTTTCTAATCTCATATACTCCCATTTTCCTGAAGGGAACCCCCCACCCACCCTGCTCCTACACACTGGTCTCCTCACTAAAGACATCAGGTACACTCCTGCCTCAGGGCCTTTGCACTTACTGTGTTCACTGGGGGAATGCTCCTCCCTCAGATACTCCACTGGAAAGTCACTCATCAGTGAGACTTTTCTGACCACAATGGCTAAGGTCGTGAATACCCACCCCTGACCTGACATTCTCTAGTTTTTCTTCTTATTTCTCCCTGTCATGTTCTTCATTTCACTTTCCTTTTATTCTCCTTCTCCCTTCTGTAGAAGACAGGCTTCAAGAGCATGGGGATTTCTATTTATTTTGTCCATAGCTTTCTCAATGCAGCTTAAACATCTATGCACTCAATAAAAGTATTTGAACTGATTTTAGTACAACATTAAAAATTTCCCAGAGTTTTCTGTAGATGAAATGAGACACCACGTGAGCTAGAGAAACCCTCTGTCCCTGGAGTTATGCAAGCAGAGGCCAAGGGACCTTTGGGAAGAGCACTAGACATTTGCACGGACTAGATGTGCATCCAAGCTCCTGCTGACCCTGAGACACCACAGTTCTAGGAATCAGTCCTAAGATGCTAAGAGCCCTGAAACTAGACCTGGGGAAGTCAGCAAATGCTCAGAAGCCAGGGTCACGTGCCCCATGGTCTCTGCCTGGTGAATTGAACTTGGGTAGCTTTTGTTTAGGCGAGGATTTTTTTGTTTGATTTTCATTTCTAATGTAAGTCTTTTAGACCCCATGAGTCTATTTGGAAACATTTTCTCCTGAATACCAAAAGCATCACACATCTAATTGCAAATGAGAAATTTCAAGACCAGCTAGCGTTATCAAATAACTGTATTATCTGAAAAAAAATTCATCATCTCACGTAATTTAAATTCTTGCCCTTTGCTCCCTTGTGTATATTTTTTGCATTAAAAAGTCTGCTTAAAATTAGTTCGGTTCTTTCCTTTGGGGTAGATTTTAAAACAAAAACATGGGAGGATTCTAAGGAGGAAGAGAGTGAATGATCACTGAGATTTCTTTTATAGAGTCTCTTGATGTATATGTGATAAGGTTGGTTGGAAAGACCAAAGAGAAGACAGCACACCCCGTGTGTACACAAATCAGTGGTCTGCCACCCTCCAGGGAAGAAAACACTTTGATTTTTTTTTTTTTTTTTTACAGTAAGAAAATTGCAAGACCCCAGAGATAGAGACTCAGTCTTTACTTATTAAATGCAGGATAAAGTAAGATCCAGATATTTCCTGCACTCCCCTGCCCTGTGCTGGAAGATGGGCTTCTTAGTTGTTTGAACAGCAGAAAGAGTGGGCAGTTCTCTGCTCCCTGGAGAAGAGCCAAGCTGGAAACCACTTAGAGCAGGGGAGCTCCTCCAACCCTGTCTGTGACTCGCCTGAGCACAGAGATCGGGACCCAGGGGAACAGTCAGTCCCAATGCTTTTCTTCAACACAGCAAGAGCCAGGTTCCCCACGCATGCTTTTATAGAAGTCTATCCTTTCTGAACAAAGAAGGCGCTTCATGTTTGAAATGTTCTATGGATTCTGCATGTCCTCCTGTTGCTGTTTCTGGAAAGGAGCCCACAGGTGCACCATGGCCAGGAATAACAACGTCACTTGCCCTTCACTCACCCCATTCCCTGCCTGCCAGTGTGGGGATGTCTCAGGGGATTCTTTGTTGTTGTTGTTCTTATTAGTTATACATGATAGTAGAGTATATTTGGACATACATTAAGGAGTATAACTTCGGTCATGTATTCATATATGCACATAGGAAAGTAACGTCTGATTCTATATCTTTCCTATTCCCATTCCCCCTCCCTTCCCTTCATTTCCCTTTGTCTAATCCAAAGTACTTCTCATCTTCCTACCCACCCCCTTGTTGTGATTTAGCATCACAATCAGAGAAAACATTTGATTTGGGGGGTTTGGCTTATTTCACTTAGCATAATATTCTCCAAGTTCACCCATTTACCAGCAAATGCCATAATTTCATTCTTCTTTAAGGCTGAGTCATATTCCATTGTGTGTGTACACCACAGTGTCTTTATTCATTCATCTGCCAAAGAGCACCTAGGTTGGTCCATAGTTTGACTATTGTGAATTGAGCAGCTATGAACATTGATGTGGCTGTATCTCTGTAGTATGCTGATTTTAAATCCTTTGGGTATAGGCCAAGGAGCGGGATAACTGGGTCTAATGGTGGTTCCATTCCAAGTTTTCTGGGAATCTCCACACTGCTTTCCAGAGTGGTTGCACCAATGTGCAGGCCCTCCAGCATTCTTTAAGGAAATTCCCCAACACTGGACTGAACAGGGTTCTACAGCTGCACCGTCCCTCTTCCTCACCTTGTCTCTTTCCTGCTGCTCACACCCACCTCGTTCCCAACGATGAAGCTGTTCTTCACTCTACAAAATTTTATTATAGAAATTGAGCCTGCTGAAAGACTTTCCAAGCCATTCCATGGAATACTCTCAGCACTTCTGTGTGTCCAGTATTGTGATCAATGCCAAGGTGAAGATAAGGGCTGGGGTGGGGAAAGCAGGTGCCATGAAGTAAGACGTGGAACCCACATGGAAGCCACAGTCTACCAGGCAGGATAGCATGACAAAATAAAATAAAGAGCAAAGTCATCAGGTGCGTCGTGCCATGAAATCAATTATATTTGACACAACATTTGAGTGGTTTAACCTGCACTGAGTCTTGGATAACAGGAGGGAGGAAGAGAGGGAAGGAGGGAGTTGGTAAGGTCAGTCCCTGTAGAAACCTGGCCAAAGTCAATTGGACAGTCCACACTCTCTGTCCTCCCTCCATGATGTAGCCAGAGGGTGCAGAGGGGCTACAAAGAACCTCAGGGGAATCAAACAGTCCAACTGTGTTCGTCTCACTTTGATGTCCCCCACGCTCTGAAAGCAGTTCTCAGAAGACACAAAATTAAAATGCTACAACTAAGTCAACAAATTCCCCTTTTCTAAAGAGAATCAAATGATTCAAATTTTCAAAGGAAACATACTAAGCAGAAAACAATTAGTGAGAAATTTTAGAAGACCAAAATGGCCCACCAGTCACGGAAAAGTCCAGAAGAAGTGTCGGTGCTCAAATCCCAGACAGAAGGAACTGAGTCTCCCAGGCTGGTGAAGCCCCATTCCAGGATGACTCCAACAATCCCCTCCTGCCATGGGTCTTACGGGCCACCCTGAATGTGACCCTCAGGCACTGGCTACACAACCTCATGGCTCCGTTTGGATACGGCACAGATATTGGGTTGAAATTTGATCCTCATTGTGCGGTACTAAGAGGGTGGAAACATGCTCCAACTTTGGGGTTTAGAAGTAGGACCTGTGGGAGGTGGTCAGGATTGGATATGGCCATCTGAGCAGAGCCCCCATGATTGAATCCTGGTGGCCTTCTAAGAATAGGATGAGAGACCCAAAGAGACACGTATATACCTGCGCCCTCCCTGTGTCTCGCCCTGTGTCCTGTACCACCTTGGGACTTTGACAGCAAAGCCATCACCAGATGTGGCCCCCTGATTTTGCACCTCCAGAACTGTAAGCCACATAAACCTCCTTTCTTTGTAACTCTCCCAGTCTGTGGTATCATGTGTTTTGGCAACAGAAAACAGACCAATAACCTCATGTGGGTAAGAGCCATCCCACCTGCCTGGAAGGATTTGAACATTAGAGATAATAAAACAAGGGTTTAGTGTAGCACCTGGGACAGCAATTACTCAGGTGGCATCTATTATTACCATTGTTAATCATAATAATTTTAATATCACCTTTCCTCTCTATCAAACCTTATTTCTTTCTTACTATTTTTTTTCTCTACTTCAATAACTGGAAAGTTACATACTCAGATCCCCACAGGGTTTTCTTCTCCTGTTAGTGCTCTGGGTCATCCTGGTTTAATCAGTCCTCTTAAAGAATCACCAGCCATTCTTCTGGCTGACATTTTAATCAGGTTTTCCCAAGAATCCCAAAGGAGGAGGAAAATGGAATTGCAATGAAAAAAATCCACTTTTCTCTACATGCCTTTAAATTATAACTCTGCGGCCACCTCAGACAAAGAACAAAAGATGCATGGTGGAACATTTTTCTGACTGAGAAAATTGACAAAGCCGTAGAACCAAATTCTTTGCAATGCTGATGCGGGAGGGGAGCGGGCAGGGGCAGGGAACAAGGCAGATCTGCAGAGTCCTATCCTCACAGTCCCTCCAACTCAACACCGAGAGCACTCAGAGGACACCTTCAAGGTAGGAGCGAAACATCTGCCTCCTTCACATATCCTTACAGAGAGAGGAAAGGAGAACACCCTTAAGTACACAAAATGGAAGATTTTAAAAAAAAATACATATAGGACATTGTGCCTTGATACACATACTATTCCGTTGTTCAGAGTATTTCTCCTTGGAAACTGTCTCTAGTCCTAAAGTCAGGTCTCCCCTTGCAACATCTTCAACTAGTCCTGAAGATCTCGCCAAACAGACGTCTGTTCTGAGAATGTGACTCAGCCCGCAGCTGCGATGGAGGACCTGGCACAGCGTGAGACTGACCACGTGGGATTGCATCTTGGCTCACAGAGCATCTTAATCTGCTCTGCGCCCTTGGGCAAGTTACTCAGCCTCTCTGAGGTTGTGACTATGGAGTCAGCTTATTGGTAAAACAGGTACCAGTACACCTTCCATTCAGGCTGCCTGGGGTTGAAGTGGAGCTGTGCAGGTAAAGAGCTCAGCCTGCCACCTGTTGCACAGGGCACACTTCTCTGGCAGTGAGAAGAAGTGGGAGGAGACAGCAAGGAGGAAGCAAGAGTGACCATGATGTCCTCACTATGCCACCAGCTCCCTCCTCCTCCCCATCCCCACAGCATGTTCCTTGCACCCGTCAATGAGAGCTGGAAATGTTAACCAACAAGTAACAATTGCCACAGCTGTTAGTTTGAGGGGGCTGCATGACTAAGTGCCGTAAACTGGGTGGCTTCAACAGCAGCCAAGTGGATTCTCATAGTTCTGGAGGCTACAAGTCCCAGATCAAGGAATCCAAAGTGCTGGCTCCTTCTGGAGGCTGGGAGAGAAAACACCTCATGCCTCTCTCCTAGTTTCTGGGGGTTTGCTGGTGACCTTCAGCGTTCCTTGGTTTGTAGGTGCTCACCCTGATCTCTGCCTGCATTTCCACAACGCATTTTCCCTGTGTGCACGTATCTAGGTCCCAATGTCCCCTTTTCTTGAGCACACCGGTTATTGGATTCAGGTCCGCCCTTGTCTTAACTGATTACATCTGCAACAACTCTAACTCCAGGCAAGGTCAAATTTGGGGTTCAGGGTGGGGAGGTGGGAAGGTCCTCAATCATGAACTGGGGGTAGAAGGAAACCCAATTCAATACACAACACCACTTCTTTGCCATGTAATGCTGGGCAAGTTTCTCAGCCTCTGTGCCTCAGATTCCTGAAGGTTAGTGCGAGGACCAGGGCAGAGATGTTGTGACACTCCACACGTCCCCCTGCCACTGTGGTTCCAGAAGTCCAAACCTTAGTACCCTGAGGGCTTTCCTTGGCGGCCAAGTCATTCTGCCTGTGCCACCCAAGCTGAAAGTTCCAGAGACTTAATAGTCACAGGGAGAGGCCCTCAATCACTACCCAGAACAAGTGGGTATATAAATACCCCAGCCCCCTCACTTCTAGAGTGAGATAACTCTGAGGTACCTGGTCCACTCTGCGGATATTACAATCCTAATCACCACGTAGGCTTCTGAGGAACTCAAACTAACACTTGGCATTTCCTATTGTAAGGTCTAAAAAAATTAATATTTAGAACAGAAGCTAGGACACAAAGCTGCCTGAGTGTTGTCCGTTAGTATCCTTAACTTAAAGATTAACATTACATTGTAATCAGCATAGTTGGACCATGATAAAGCACAGAGAGACAACACTAAGTTAGTTATGGTTCGTATTCATGAATTTTCTTTTGTCTACTGTGGAAATGGGGCTGCACATCCCTATGATATCTTCTCTTCCCCAAGGCATCTCACTGTCCCTCTACTCTCCCCCATGTGCCCGGTGTGTATAAATGCTTCAAATACTGAATACATAAATGAAGAGTTCAGGGAACTTTTAAGCTATTACCATTCACTTTTTGTATATAGCTCTTTCCAGAAAGGAGTTCTGAAGAGGTGGAGGAATAATGTGAGTCAGAGTTTATATGTCCTGACAACCACCATGGAAAATAAAACATACAAGCGAAGATTCCAAATAGCCCAAGATGGGAAGCACACATTAATTAACGCTCACTCTCTCCGCCTGAGCAGAGACCGCAGGCTAATAACATTCTGAAATTGCTTAAAAGCAGTTATGGCCACAAAACCAAGGTGCAGCAGGAGTCCACCGGGAGCTTTAATAGCATTACACCTGAGCTCTTTGTGTCGGGGGAGCTCTAGAGACTGTTCGTAGGCTGCAGCAAGTTGGGAAAACCCTCACTCAGCAAATAGCATGCCATTAACATGGTGCGTGTGGATGGTACCCAGGGACACAGTGATTGAGTCAATAAAAAATCAGAGTGGATAAACAGGCCCGAACAGGGGGAGGGACGTGTGAAATGGTAAGTGCCTGAGGAAATTCAGAGCCAGGCCAGTTGGAACATGTGGGCTACTTCAGATGAATGTTATAGCCAAACACATTGAATAAATGATAACAGTAATATGAAAATGATGTGATGAGGCAGTAGTCATTTAATAAAAATACTGAAGTGTACCCAGTGCTTCCTCTGTTCCCGGCACTGTCCTAAGCACCTGGCCTGAGGTTAGCCCTCACCGAATCTCACGTCGGCCCCACAGGGCAGGTCGCATGATCAACACTTTTTTATCTTGAAGGATACTAAGGCACAGAGATTTGCTCATGTATTTCTCATTTAATCTTCACCACTCTGTTCTGAAGGAACTAGCCTGACTTGTCCCCATTTCATAGATAAGAGGACTAGAGCCCAGAGAGGTGGATCATTTGGCCAAGGTCACACACCTCGTAAGTACTAAACCAGGATTCAGAACAGGCCAGCTGACTCTGGAACCAACATGCTGGTTGCTACATGAGATATGTTTAGATTTCACCTTGAAGAATATCTAGCATGGAATAGTAAACCTTACGTAGAGCTCAATCTGAGCCAGGAAGCATTTTGCTGCACTTCTTATTATTAGCTACTCCTTATCACAGAACCTGAGGCTAATGGTATATTAAACCCATTTAACAGGTTGAAAGACTGGAGAGAGTTGAAAGGCCCAGTTTCAGAGTCACTGGGTACATGGTGGAGCCAGGGCGCTTGGCTGCAGGCCTCAGGGCAGAGCCTGTGTTTCTAACCACTCTGAACCAATGTAAATGGTGTTTCAAGTGCGTGTGGGATAGTGTGGGGATCCACAATGGTAAGAACAAAATCAGCAACTGCGGTGAATTCCCTTTAAGACTCAGCACAGAGTTGTTTTCACATGCCATTACGTTTCAATTCCAATAATTTCTTTTAAAACTGTCGGTCTAATCCAGGAGAAAACATTCTTGCTCCCAAGAAAGAGAAAACACATAAACAGAAGCACAGTGCTATATTCCAGGCAATAACAAGACAGAGAGGTGAGCGAGGACATGGCACATCACACACCCGTCATCAGTCCTAGACAGTAAGACCCTCTACCACCTGCAGCTGTGCAGCGTGATTGTCAATGCTGCCCCTGAGGAACCAGAACCTCAGACACGCCCCAGCCTCCTCCCCGTGCTGTGTAGAGCAGGCCACTGCTTTGTCATTTCTATACCCTGCCATTTTTTTCTGTAAGCATTATTATAAGGACAGACTCATGTGGAGGTGACCCTGGCCTGTTGAAAATGACTTTGTAGCTCTCCACAAAATGTGAGTATACTGGCCAGTGCTCACTGCATTGATGGGAAGCCCTCTAAGCTGTAAGCATTGCTCACTCTCTGCTGCCAAACACCTTCATCTGCAGTGTGGCAGGGAGAGAAAAGATCAAAGAAAAGACTAGAAAGATTAGTCTTCTTTTTTTGTTAGTATTCTAAATTCCAGGAAGACTGACTGGTCCATAGGCCAGTGTCTTCAGCAATGGCATCTGACCCAAAGACAAGGGTTTCAACCCACTGGCAGGTGGGGCCATACTATTGAGGTCATCCTATTCAGCTACTCTAGTCCACTACACTTGGTAAGATGGAAGTCTTGGGTGGGTAGGCCTGGGGTATGCAAATCAGAGGAGCACCAGGTCCACTTTTGGGGGAGTCTTGGCTAGATGCACCATCTTGGTATGGCCTTCCCATACCACCCTGCATTTACACTACCTACGCACATCAGTCACACCATACTGAAATGACAGAGAAATACGATGGTGTGTGTTACCCAACAGGCCTTATGTTCAGAAAATAGGTTTTATTGGCTTTTGTTTCTGCAGAACTTGGCACCAAGCTAATAAAAGAATTCAGAAAATATCCCTTGATTCCGGGCAGTGACTCAGGAGGCAACCCATTCAGCTAATGTTAAAAACAAAATAAATCAGAGTTTATTTGCATCATCATTCATTGAATACTTGCTTCAACATGCTAGGTATTTTGATAGGGACAGTCTCCTTTTATATTCACAAGCAACCCTATTGCATTACAGATGAGGATATGGAGGCTGGGAAAAGTTAAGTAACTTGCCCAAGATCACAGTTTGTTGGTGATCTTAGCTGGGACCTGAAATGTTTGATTCCAGCTTCCCAGAAATTAAGCACACCCTTCCTTTGGTCATTGTGAGGCTCCTTCCTCTTCCTCTCACCCACCCTTCTTTCCCTCTTGGTGTTCTCCTCAGTAATCTTCGCTGATATAATTAGTTGTAAGGAAGAAGGTTCAGAGTCTATGGTCCTGACACTAAGCCTGAACCCAGCTTCTCTATTCCAGACCACACCAATTGAGTCAGGTTGGGAAATCTTAGTCCTGATGAGGATCCATCTTGGGGCAGGGTCCCTCTTGTTGGGGTGTATGCTCTGGCTTCAATAGGGCCACCAGCCCATTGACTGACTGAGCTCAGGCAAGTCTCCAACTCTCTGAGACCTAACTATTTAAAACATGAGGATGATCATTCCTACCCTGCATTCCTCCAGATTGAATTTCTATGCAGATTGATGAAAGCTAATAAAATAGCGAGAGCTTAGAACATTAGGAAATACTCCGCCAACGAGAGATGGTAGTCTCCGGATTCCAGCAATTCTTATTTAGGAAATGGGAGTAGATTGCTTTTATTCACTTAATTTTTTAATGTAATAAAGAGGACCAATGGAGTGAGGATGTAGCTCAGTGGTAGAGCATTTGCCTGGCATGTATGTGGCCCTGGTGTTCAATCATCAGTACTGAGAGACAAAGGAGTCAGAAAACCTGCTTTTTCTGAGACAGAAAGGAGAGAGATGCAGAGATAGAGAAGTTATATAAAGAGAATGAGAAACAGGAGAAAAAGAAAGATAGCAGAGAGATGGAACCTAGGCAAAGAGACAGGAAGGGAAAGTACAGACTAAGAGAAGCAGAGACTGAGAAGCAGTCTAAAGATAAAGATAGAGGAGTAAGTCAAGAACTCAAAACCAAGCACAAGTTTCACAGCTATTCCATCAGATGCAACTTCAAGAAATGACCTCCAAGACTGGGGTCAAATCTAGTTTTAATGACTCAAAGCCTGTCTTTCTCCAATGGGTTGACCTGTGGCTGTCTCTTCCTTGACTGTCCCTCTGCTGCCCTGTATTGCTCACCCCTCATAACTAATCCCTGAGTGTGCCAGTGGTGGGGGCCTCTGCTGCCGGTGAAGAAGCCATTTTGGTTGCACACACCCACCTGCCCCTTGCACCTGGTTTATGACTAGCATTTTCCCACACTGGGTCCCCTGGAGCACTTTGCTGCTCAGCATCTTACCCTCCTGGTGCCACCAGCCCCAGGCAAAAACCTGTTGGCTGCACACTGAATGGGCAAGATGCTAGACTGCTCCAGGTAAGTAGATACAAGAGCCCAAAAACCACCCTCAGTGTTCAGAGGAAGTGGGGACCAGTAAAAGAAAACCTTTTTATGACACACAACACTTTATTTTTATAAAAAACAACCTTTGAAATGTACACTTGTCTGTGTGTGTGTGGTAGATCGAACCCAGAGCCTCAGATAAGCCAGTCAAGTGCTCTACCACTGAGCCACATCCCCAGTCCCACGAATAACTCTGACACCAAGTGCACTGAGGGTCTTGTTTTGTTTTGTTTTGTTTTGTTTGTGATACTGGGGATGCAATCCAGGACCTCACGCACATTAAGCAAATGCTCTACCACTGAGCCAAGTCAACAGCTCTGTGTTAGTTATCTGTACCGAGCAATTCTCCAACTCTCTGAAGGCACCAGCTGGGTGTCCTGATCATTTAATTCTGACACTGACTACCCAGGATTAGTGAAGACCCCACAGGTTAAGGGCTCCATCCCACAAGACCGCCACCACTTGAGATGCCAGTTTCCAGTCTAGGCTTCCCATGCTTCTAAGTGGCTTATTTAAATGGGAAATTCCCGCTACCCCTTCCTTGGGCCTGATAATTTGCTAGAACAGCTCACAGAACTCAGGGAAACAGTTTACTTGCAAAAGCTGATTCATAATAAAGGCTACAACTCAGAAACGGAAAGTGAAAGAAATTGCAGAGCAAGGTTTAGGGGAGGAACATGGAACTTCCACGCCACCTCCGGGCAGGCCACCCTCCCAGCACCTCCACACTCTCCAGGTCAGAAACCTCCAAACTCCATTGTTGGGGCTATTGTGGAGCCTTCCTTACACAGCGTGATTAATTAAATCCTTGATCACTGGTAATTAAGTCAATGTTCAGCTCCTCTCCCCTCCCCTGGCCAGGGGGTAGGGTCAAAAATCCCAACCTCTGGTCGTACAGTCGGTTCCTCTGGTCCTCATCTTCCAGGAGATAACTCCCTAGCATACATTCAGTTATGGTGGAAAGGAGCTTACACTAGTCACTCGGGAAATTCCAAGGGTTTTAGAAGCTTTGTGCCAGGGTCCTGAGATAAAGACTAAATAACTATTTCTTACTTTATTACAATATCCCAACTAGTAATCTGCCACAGACCTAAGAAATAAGCCCACATCTGAAAAATGACAGTGATGTTCCCTTCTGCTTTTAGGATTAAAGGTAGACCCACGTTGGTAGCAAGAACATTCATCCTTAACCCTAAATCACCTGATGACCCTGATGATTTGCATGATTGCAAAATATCTCAAAGGCTACTTAATCAGAGCACCTCTGCTTATTCTCTGCAGACACCCCTCTTCATCCCTATGTGGATGTAAACGGCCACACGCCTTGGATCTGTCTCTTGCATTAGTCTCCCTGTCATATGCTTCTGATGCTTGTCACACTCCTATCATGCCAATAAGAAAGGGAAGGCCCAGAGGAACCCATGGGGTGCTAACTAATACTCAGAGGACATCTGCTATACACCAGGTACTGTCTGAGGACAGCAAATGTCCTCACGTAAGCCTCCGGTCCTAGCTGCAAGGCTCGTGGAAACTGAGATGCTATAGGGTTAGTTGCTCAGGCGTGGTCACGCGGTAGCACAAAGCCCAGTCTGGGGACTGAGACTTTGACTCCACATGCAGGTATGTCAGGCAGGTCTTCCTACATTCGCTCCTAAAAGATTTCAGGTGTTGACTCATTCACAAAAGAAAAAGGCTCGCAGCAGGTAAAGGAGCTGTGCGTCGGACAGTAAAAACTTGAAAAACAAAATACTGGAGTCCTCCATTTGTCTACAATGAGCGATTCCTCTGATTTTGCACCTCCGCTCTCTGTGCCCTCAATAAGATGGAAGTGCTGACTGCATCCCCCAGAAGTGCCAACTACTTACAGAAAAGGTTCCAAGAGAACCAAAATCTACTTGTAGAAGAATCCTTACTATGAGTGTCCCGAACAATGAAAATCGCTTTCCTAAGTGAAAGTGGACTCAAGTGGTTTGTTCTGCACTGTTGCAGTCGTCCAGTTAGTGGAAGTGTTTGTGTAATTTTTTTCAAAGTTCCAAAAACAACCCAAGGAGATAATAAAATACCATCCTCTTTATTGAAGCCTGAGATTCCCTGAAGCTGAAGACTACAGATTACGGTGTTTGATTGCCCTAAATGAAAATGTTGCAAGATAAAGAATCCCCTTGGCTCTAACCTTCAAGGAGAAAACCATGCCCAGAAGCAAGGAAAGGAAGTCTAATACATTCTCCCTCTGCTAAATTCCACCATTCTGCAAAAACTCTCTCTTCTCCCTAACTACATTAGTGAAGAAAGCAATCAATATGAAAATGTCAGTTTCATCCTAAGGGACCTCGATTGCTAAACAAAAACTCAAAGCAGTTTAGTTCCCAAACTCAAATGGGTGACCCCTTATCCTCTATGTGATGCTTTTTCTAAGTTGCACATACATCTTGATGGTTAAAAGCTTGTTCTAACAAACCATGGATTGTGTTGCTAGTCTGTTAGGCAAGGCCTCTGTAACCACTTCCGATTGGAGGGCCTTTGTTTCAGGAAGATCATGAGGGCTTCTTGGGTTTGAAGCACCCTCTGATAGGATAGGACCTTCACCTCCCTACAACACCTAATTACAACACTGATCCTTCATGTCCTTCTTCTTCCTCATAAGTGATTTTCTAGTAATGCTTTGGGTTGATTATAACATACTTTCTCCTGAGTTCTCCAGAAGAAAGTCACTGTACAAGAATCAAAATGAACAGAATTCCTCATTAATCCTGCTCCACTTCTCATCACTACTATAGGATGTCCTGAAAAAACAGGTAAATGGGAAAATGTTGATTAATGTGACTCCACTTCAGTAGAAAACAAATTTGGGGTATAATCCATGGTGGGCATGGAGGATTTGATTAGGACTCTACTTAGAAAAATGAAAGTATGAATTCAGAGGATATGTGTATTATGCCTTATACTTACCAAAAGGTAAGCTCTAAACATCTTTAAATAGTGTCTTAATATAAGTTATGGTATTTTTTTCATTTATTTCCCCCTCAAAATTGAATGACAATCCAATTTAACATTCATCATTTCCCATTTGACTTTAGGAGAATGATTACAAAGAAAGTTATTCCTAAAAAATATTCAAAGAGTCTTCTATTTTCTTGTTATGATGTTAGCCTGATGTCAGGCAATGCCTTTGCAACCACTTCAGACTGGAGGGCTATCTTTCTCATTGAGGCAGCTTTCCAATTATGGCTACACAACCAATTCCCTCACACTTAGTGTCTTAAAATAACAACACCTATTTTGCTCACAAATGGACAATTTGAACAGGGCACATCGGCAAGAGCTCATCTCTGCTCCACTTGTCACCAGATGGAGAGGTCAGGCAGAGGCTGGGATGATGGGCCATGCATTCGCGTATGTTGAAACAGTCAGGGAGCACCATGGTGAGACAAAGACTGGAAACAATGAAATAAACCCCTGAGCACCATAAACCATGACTCTCGGTAGCTTGGCGTATTGCTCCTCTGGCCAGTGTTCCTTTCAACAGACCTGTTGTGAGACCCTGATAAAATCGCAGAAGCAGAATGTTGCACAAGAAGAAATTGTTACCAGGGGAAAACTGGAATAAACTCTCCAACTTCACTCTTAGTCAACTTAAAAATCATTAATTTGGGAGGTCACAGAGCTGAGCAATACGTTATTAGTTGCCCACCTGCTTTGCTGTGGATAACACCTCTGATGTGTGGGTTACGAAAATAATGGTTGCCTGGGATACTTTTCAGGGACTTGAAGGCTACTGTTTCTTCACTTGGGTCTGCAGACATCTGATGGGCCATTTGAATGGGATCTCTGTCTTTATATTAAGTGTGTTCTCTTTGCTGCTTTAACTTTTGGGTCAGATTCTGCTCAGCCCTGCACATGGACATGCTGCTTGCCTCTTGGACCCGGTGTGTGTTTTCTTCTACCCCACAATTGTGCTTCTTCCGCAGCCATGGGAGCTCAAGCATCGCAAGTCCTTCAAACCTATGAGAAGGCCCAGACTGAGCCACGAGCCTCAGTGTCCACATAAGGATGGCACCAGCGGCAAGAGTACAGGTTGACCATGTCCTCCCCGGCGAATCAATAAAACTTGCCTCTCCCTTTGTTTGGAGGAGTCACCTAGTCTCCCATTCAGTGCTGTCTCCCTTCAGAAGAGGCCCCAATTACCTACTTTGGGTGATACCCTAGTTAACGCCTTCACTGTGAGCGTTTATGCTCACTTAACTTAGCTTTATTTCTGTGTCACCAAATCAAAAGTTCTCATCTCTGGTACCAATGAAAATGTTGCAATGAAAATGTTGGCTCTAACCTTCAAGGAGAAAACCATGCCCAGAAGCAAGGAAAGGAGATCTATACATTCTCCCTCTGCTAAATTCCACCATTCTGCAAAAATTCTCTCTTTTCCAAACTACATTAGGGAATAATAACCAATTCAATATCACTTTAGTTTTCCAATGTCACCGTGTGGCTCTTGGGCAAGGCAGATTTCAACAGTTAGGGCCCCAGACAGCAAGGGACCATCACGCTTCTTTCTCGGTCCTGCTCAGGTCTCACCATGGGGTTACTTCAGCGTGGCAGCTTCGAGGTGCCTGGATTTTTTAACATGGCCACTCAAGTAGGCAGAGCCTGTCCGTTTTTTACAACCTAGCCTGTGAAGTCACACAGTATCACCTCTGTCACACTCTCTTTAGAAGAAAATCTCAAAAGCCAGCCCACTTTCAATGGCAGAAGAATTAGGCTCTACCTTTTGTGGAGGAATGTCAAAGAACCTAAAACCACCCAGAAGCATCTACCACATCATCTTCCTGTTGATTTTCTCCTCTGGCTGTTAACGGGCTCAACTTCACCACATTCACTCACCAGTGGTGCTGTGTAATTTTGGCATGTTGGGGGTTGGTGAGGGCTGGATTTTTGTATTTGGGAGCCTACATGGTAAGTGCTCGATAAATTATCTGTTGAATTAATAACTGATTCATTATCACTTTAGTTCTCCAACATCACTGTAACCACCTTCATGGAATCCAGCACACTTTACAAAGTCTGTGATTTTACTTTGCAATCAGTTTTCCTTGTCTTTTTATTACATTGTCTGAAGTCAACAACTTACAGCAATCAACAAGAAACTAGTAAAAAGGATGTTAATGAGATGAGCATAGATGGAAGCTAATTATAACCAAGGAGTGCTGAAAAGAGGATTCAGACTGTAAGCAGCCACTTCATTTTGGGATGAGTATAAGAAGCTCGGGTCCCTCGTGAAAGCTTGTAACTACAAGGGTGCAGATAATGAAGACTTAGATAACAAGGACTCCCAGAACACCTTTAAGCAAATCAAAATCTCTCCTACATTCAAGTTTTTTAGCTCTGGAAGGGCAGTGTCTCACAAGTTCTAACTTCTTGGTGATTTTAGAACTTCAGATCAGTGTCACAGATGAGCAGACAGAAATTTATCATCCATGATAACAAACTTACAATCCATAATAAATACTGATGATATTTAAAATAACTGCTCTCTAAGGATTATTCCCTATGTAGTAGACACTGTATTAAGAGTATTTATTATCCCATATAATCCCTGGAGATAGTGTTTATTGTTATAGTTGGGTCTGGAATGTTCTCTAAGGACCCATGTGTTAAAGGTTTTGTTTCCAAGGCCGTGGGAAGGAGGTGAAAACTTTAAGAGGTCTGGTCCAGTTGGACAAAATAGGTCATGGGACTGTTCCTTGAAGGGTATATCTTGTCCCTGGTTCCTTCCTCCTTTTTCTGTCTCTGCTTGCAGCTCTGCTCTGCACACCCTCCCCACCGTGATATTCTGCCTCACCACAGACCCAGAAACAACGGAGCCAAGTGACCATGGACTAAAACCTCTGAAGCCATCAGCCAAAATAATCTTCCCCCCTTTAAGTTGTTTTTCTTGGGTATTTTGCCACAGCAACAGGAAGCTAACTTACACAGTTAATATTTCCCTTCTTCAAATGCTCAAATGAATTACAGAATTTCCCCAAGTAATGTGGCAGAAACAGGACCAAACTCCAATCTAACGGCACAGCCCGTGCTATTAAGGAACATGACTGACTGATCTGTGGGGCAGAATGACTACATCAAGCCTGTCTGTGACACAACATGGGACTATGCCGGAACAGGGAACCCATGGAACAGGTTTGTCTCACTTAGCAAAGGACCTTTCATTACAGGAAGAAATGAAGGACCAAGTCATAACCCAGTTCCACAGACAGCTTTCCACAGTTCTCTCCCCTGGTCTCCTAACAGGTTTTCTGAATCATTCTAATTTAGACGTCTTTCTTCCCCATTAAACAGAGCACATTTTTTCCTTCCTGGTTAAGTCATTGCTTCCAATGTTATCCTAAGATTACATATATTCAAAGAAGCAAGCTAGAACTTAAGGACAGGAAAAACCTTTGCCCCTAAAACTGATCTCTAAAGACTCAAAACAGTTTACAGACATTATCTAACTTGCCATCACAATAGAGCTGGCATTATCATCCCCCATTTTGCTCATGGATAAACTGAAATAAGAAAATTACGGCCTGACTTTGACATGGAACAGAGGTGCTCTGTTAACTCTGCTCTGAGGAGCTACCTGAGGGAGGTCAGGGGAGGTAGATTGGCCATGGCCTAGGCCAGTTTTCAAACTGACTTCATCAAACACGCTTTAACATTCTGAAGATAAAAGTGTGACTTGGTGTGCCTGACCCTCCTCCACTACAGGAGGTCAGCTCTGTATAGATTTTGTCTTCTTTCTAGATTTTGGATTTTGTGAAAGAATTCCTTCCGACAGAGAGATCAACTTCTGAAAACTAAAAATCTGATAAAACTACTGGCCTGGAGATACGTAGGGTATACCACCTTTAAAGTTTACTTAGTAACATTCAATAACTATTCTAGAATCCAAAGCAGTCATGAATGCCAAACCCTGAGCTTCCATGTGCCCGAAACTGTGCTAACCATTATGACAGACCTCAGTGGGTTCACCAAGGTAAGCTGCCATTCACTGAGGAGGAAGTTGAGCTTAGAGAGGTTAAGTCGTTTTCCCAAGACCATCGAGCCAGTAAGTGGTGGAACCAGGATAAACCCAGGTGACCTAAATGCCAAGCCCATGTTGTTGCCATGTTTCTAAACCAATTAGCGACCTCCGTTCAGCCTGAAGTCCCTGTCAGAGGAAAACAAATAGAATTAGCAGCTTGTTAGTCGTACTCCAGAACAGACAAAAGCCAGAAGCAACATAAAAGAATCTAACTGGCCTTTGTCCCTAATTCTTGGAAAGGAGCCTCTAAATTTTTGGAACTTCCAGAGTAATGAGTGACTTAGTTATTCAGGATATATGCTAAAGAGGTGACTCATGTTTGTCCCCTAAAGAGTTTAAGCCAATGAAATGACTCAGGATGGAGGCTGGTTATGCCAGAACAACCAAGCAGTGATTAGAGGGTTGGGTCTATGAGCCTCTGGGGAGGGGACTGTATAGGCCAAGTTCAACCTTTTGGCCAATAATTCAATCATGTCTGTATAATAAACCCTCAAAAATAAAAAATTTTTAAAAAACTCTGGACACAGAGGCTTGGGTGAACCTCCCTGGTTGGCAATACTCCAAGTGTTTTGTGACACATTTGTGTGCTGGGAGAGAGGTACACCTGACTCTAAGGGGCAGGACACCAGAATCTTTGTGTTTTGAATTCTCCCTGACCTCATGCTCTGCAACTTTTCTTTTGGGTTATTCTGATTTACAACCTTCCTGCTACAATAAACCTTTAACCATGTAATGATGACGTGTAAAATAGCATATAATCATGTAAGAAAACAGATAACCAAGATGGCGCCGAAAGCTAAGAAGGAAGCTCCTGCCCCTTTCAAAGCTGAAGCAAAAGCAAAAGCTTTGAAGACCAAGAAAGCAGGGGTGAAAGGCATCCAAAGCCAGAAGGAGAAGATTTGCACATCACCTACCTTCAGCAGCCCAAGACATTGTGGCTCAAGAGGCAGCCCAAATATCCTCAAAAAAGCACCCACAGGAGAAACAAGTTTGACCACTATACCACCATCAGTTCCCTGACCACTGAGCTGGCCAGGAAGAAGACTGAAGATTGAAGACAACGCACTGGTGTTCCTTGTGATGTCAAGACCAAACACGCTGTAAAGTTCTACGACCTTGATGTGGCCGAGGTCAACACCCTGATCAAGCCTGATGGGAGAGAAGAAGGTTTACATTCAACTGGGTTCTGATTATGATGCCTTGGACATTGCCAACAAAATTGGGATCATCGAACAGAGTCCAGCCAGCTATTTTAAATATACTTTTTTTTTCAACATAGAAAAACTGTAATCATGAGTATAACATTTTCCTAGGTTCTATGAATCATTTTAGTGAATTATTTAATGTGAGGGGGGAGTAAAAAATCCCAAACTGGTCCTAAGTGAGCATGACCTGGGAAGCCCCAGCCTACAGCTGGTGTCTGAGGCAAGGGCAGTCTCAGTGCGTGCTGTGCCCTTCTCCTGTGCAGTCCAGTCTACGTTGGGGGGGTTAGCATCAGAAGCCATTGCACAGGCTGTGTGGAGAGCCTACCCTGGTTAAAAGGTGTTTTCAACCATCACATGACTTTCATAAAAATAATCAGACATAGTTTTCCTTTGCTCATAAATGAATACATGACCAGTGTAATTCCACACTACATACAATCACAAGAATGGGATCCTAATTGGAATGGGTGGCACTCCATGTATGTAACTGTGTCAAATATACTCTACTGTCATATCGGTCTAAAAACAACAAATTTTAAAAAAAAAAAGAAATAGGTGGAATATAATAAATGGTATTTGGGGTTGAAAACAAAAATACTCCTCTAAGAATCTGTCCTAGTTAGGGCCACTATTGCAGAATAACGGGGATTGAATGGCTTATAAACAACAGAAATTTATTGCTCACAGTTCTGGTAACTGGGAGGTCTAAGTTCATGGTACAATCTGGTGTTGGTGAGTAACTTTTCCTCATAAATGACACATTCTGTATGTCCTCATGTAGCAGAGGAGGACCATTTAGCACCCCAGGCCTCTTACAAGGGCCCTAATCCCATTCATGATGACTCTGTCCTTATGACCTAATCTCTCTCAAAAGCCCCACCTCCTGACTCCATCTTCTTGGGGATTAGCTTTCAATCTGTGAATTGGGGAAGTTAAACACATTAGAAATATTTTTTCTAGCTGGGCACCATGGCACATGCCTATAATCCCAGCAGCTCAGGAGGCTGAGGCAGGAAGATCATGAGTTCAAAGCTAGCCTCAGCAAAAGTGAGGCACTAAGCAACTCAGTGAGACCCTGTCTTTAAATAAAATACAAAATAGGGCTGGAGATGTGGCGCAGTGACTGAGTGCCCCTGAGTTCAATCCCAGTACACCCCCCAAATTTTTTTTTAATTTTCCCAAAGCAAAAATCTGGAACCATCATTATGATGTCTTATTCACAACGTAGTGTGAAAATGCTACCGCCTACAGTAAAATGACCTTACAACTGTGACGTGACTTGGTGTGGCAGTCTCCCAGGATCCAGGAAGGAAGGGTCTCCCTAGATATGGCTACAGAAGTCATTCTCTTTCTAGAAGAATAAAAGAGTGATTCCTGCTCCGGGATCTTCTTCCTAGAGCCACACACCATTTCCAAGACATTTTCCTGAATGATTCTTAGTTCTTCAGTCATAAAATTGGATGACAGGGAAGCAACTCATGAAAATGAAAGGAGACTGGTAGAGTAGAGGAAGCGGACAAGGGAGAAAGAGAGGAAAGGAAGGTACAGGGGAACGAAACTGCCCAAATCATACTGTCATAGTGTGGGCCTGTATGAATATGTACAGGGAATAGACCCCACTTTATGTATGATTATCATGCCCAACAAAAGGAAAAAAATAAAAATAACTTAAACATTGAATGACATGAAACACAGCTTATTTTAAGTAATAGATATACTTCTGAGAGTTTCCATATCTTCATCCAGTAAAGAACTTCACTAAAGAAATTCTAATGTGAATCCTTTGTAAAGCCAAAAAGACAGTCCTTTGCTAACGTAAATAACTTCCCAATTTTTGTGTTATAATTCAGATCTCGTATGTAGACATTTCTTTTAAATAAGGTTCCCTGTATCATGAGTCTTCAAGTCTTCACTTACTTTGGGATGGCACGAGAAAAAGACAGACAAGTGTGGTAAAGTGCTTAGATATCCTCAGGGGAAAAAAAAAGAGAGAGAGAGAGAGAAGAATTCCTGACTTAGGTAGAGGGACCCAAAACACAAAAACTGTATTTCCTTTATCCTGAATGAGCAAAGCTGTTTTTCAAGATCCAGTCAGAATGTATTGCAGCAAATAGCTCACGAATGTTTAATACATGATCAAGTGCACCTCACACTTCCACCCAAACACCTAATGCATTATTCCAGCAGGCTTCAAGACAAGCATCAATCAACATTCAAGCCACCTCACCCTTCTTCAAGGTGAAAGAACTAAAACAACTGCATTATCTGCACGACAATCGCTCCTGCTTTATTTAGAGCTGCATCCCACTCTGACCATCAGAGAAGCAATGACATAGTTTTACTGCTGCTCTTATTAAATATTATTACTGTGGTGCAAGCTTGACGGTCGAGAGAAGAGACAAAGGAGGCAGCTTCATTGCCCAGAGGAGATCCAGTCATCAGAGGGTCTGCAGCCTGAGAGCCCATCAATCTTCAGAATCCAGTTCTGACTCTGCACTGTAGCAATGACTCTGGTCTCTGTCTAAGATGCGAACAGTATTACTGCAGTTGTGGGCCTGGAAAGTATGTGTTTAAGTAGGGAGGAAAGGGAGGAATTCAGAGATTGGGAGCAGGGTTAAGAATACTAATTGTGATTTAAAAATAAAAAACATTGGGGGCTGGGGAGATAGCTCAACTGGTTGAGTGCTTGCCTTGCAAGCACAAGGCCCTGAGTTCGATCCCCAGTACCGCAAAAAAAATAAATAATAAAATTTAAAAAAATAAAAAACATTGCTGAAGAAGAAATTGGACCCACTGGCCATCCAACATTTTGTCTAGGATGGTAATCTAGTGTCCGGCCTGCCCTGCTCCTTGAGGAACCCATATCTCCTCCAGCATGCTCTTGGAGTCTTCCAACAGGCCCCCACTAAGGAGCCACTGGGTCTTCTTCCTTCCTCTCCTCAGGCTCTGATGGACAGTGCTGGCACAAGGTCAAGGTCAGCTGACAGATGCTCTCACTCACCTTAATTTTGAGCAGGTGAAGCAAAGGCAAAAGGAGAGATGAAATGTACTCCCACAGCAGGTGACCGCCACAGACGTGGCCAGATCCGCGGGCTTCTTGACTCTGGTTCATGTTCATTTTTTGGACATGACCCCCTTGCGTCCAATGCATTTTCCATATGTCCCCTCTGTGCCTTAGAATCAAGTTGATCTCATTTACTTGCAACCCAAAATGTCATAACTGTTACCCGCCCTTACGAGATTTCCAAGAATGTGTGTGAGACTGAGATCCAGATTGGGAAACATCCTGAGGGAATAAAGTCTATTTACCCTAAAGCTCATTGACAATCCAAGTTCCTATTTTATGTCTCATAAAAGCATGAGGAAGGTATATAGAAAACAAACGCTTTCTCTCATACATTTATTACTGTCATTATACATGTGAGGTAGTTTTCCACCGTTACTCATTCCCCTAGTTGGGTGAGTCCCCAAAGAGAAAATAAGGGAACTAGCACAGCTGGTAATAAGCAGAGTTCTTTCAGTAACCCCAGACTTACAAATGAGCCCTTAAAACTGAAGGGGAATAAGAAATCCAACGGGGAACGCAAAGTTTTAAAACTAGAAGAAAAACAGGTTTTTTGCCTTCCATGATAGGAATCAGCACTGGGGTAAAGAGGTTCCCAAGATGGAGGCTCTGGAACATTTAGAGAAACAATTCCAGCAACTTGTTAAGCCAAGGAGTGAAAAAGCCAAGCATCAGTGCAGGTTGCAAATGGAGGGTTTAAAACAAGGTAAGGAAAGTCAGAGCACAGGTGGCCTCTGTTCCAGGGAGGGACCATGGAACCAGAAAGAGAACTGCCTTCTGCATTGAGGGAAGATGTGCTCCAGAACAGACTGTCCATCAAGGTGAAGGAGAGCCCATCCAGGCCAAAGGCAATAATAGAGCTTGTAAATGTTAATCAGAATTATCAACTTGATTGAATTAAGGGATGACCAAGATTAAGAGGCTTCTGGGTGTATCAATGAGGGTGCGTCTAGGAATGATTGGCATGTGGGAGAGCAAATTGAAGTGGAGACCCTCCCTAAGCATGGGCAGTACTGTCCAACAGGTTGGAGGATTGAATAGAATAAAAGTTGGAAGAACAAGGAAACAGCAGCAGATGCAAGCACAATTCTTCTTGAACAGGTTCTTGATTGCTACTACGATTGCCTGAGGATATCAGACTCCAGCTCCTTCACCCTTCGAAAGCAGACTCTGCCAGTGATACTCCAGGGAGTTTCCAGAAGCCTTCAGTCTCAGACTGAAGTAGCATCATTGATCCCTCTTGCTCTGAGGCGTCAACATCTTAGACTGTGAAGCTACTGGTTCCTTCAGCTCTCCAGCCTACAGACAGCCATTGTGGACTATCCAACTTCTGGTCATGTAAGCCAATCTGATAAATCCCCTTTTTATAATCAGACATCCTGTTGGTTCTGTTCCTCTAGAGAACCCTGATTAATTCAGAGCTCATATCCAGAATCAAAGCCTTGAAATTTCCACAATGAGACCATCAGCCTCATTCAAATAATCAATCTGCTCAATTAATCAATCTGCTCAGAGATACAGCCCCGTCTGTGTTGCACACTTTCTTCACGAACATGTGTGCAGGTTTTCAGCAGTTTATGTGGATTGTTTTCCCTGTGTTTTCTTCTAATATGTTCCACTCGTCTTTATTGAATTGAGAGGAAGAAATCTCTAGGAGAACTACTAGACTCAACTTGACATTGGCATAAAGGGAAAAAGGGAGTAAGAAAAATCCTGATCATCAGTAATTGCTGACTCGCTAAGACAGAGAAACACACACACACACACACACACACACGGAGGTCTGGGGCAAATCAATACTCACTGAAACCAGATTGGTCATGTGAAAACTGAGCTCACAGAACGCCTCTTGTTATCCCCGAGGAAGCAAACAAAACAGTTACGATCCCAAGGCCCTTCAACGACCCATTTCAGGGTGGTCCACCTTTAAGGACCACAGAATAGGCTTGACTCCACAAGATGACAAACAATTAAGTCCCCAGTTGGGAGGTCTAGAGCATTCTGATTAGAAACACGGGCACTGGAGTCGGGCAGCTCTGTGTATGCCCCCTAGTTGGGTGACCTTGGCAAGTCACTCGAGCCTGATGTTGTCCTGTCTGGGTCATGACACCCATATGTAGGATCATTTTGAGTTTAAATGAGCTATACTACGTCAGGCTTTTTGCCCACATCTGGTAAAAGCAAACATTCAAAATAATAAGAAGAAAAACATACAAATGAGGATGTAGGTAAATAAAAATAAGTAAAGTCACCAATGAGTCAAGTCTGGATTTCAATGATATTCAGAAAAGATTCCAGTTACACTGCTAATTTAATCCCCTCAGGAAGACAGCTAGGGAGATGAACTAGGATGGACACACTTCTTAAATACACTTATTTGCAGATTTTATTTTGAAGAAGCAGGAGCAGCTGCTGCCACTACTTCCGTGACAAGCCAGACAGTTGACAGGTACTGGAGGAGACCACAGAAAGCTCCTGCCAGGGGAGCAGGGACTCTCCGGCCAGCTTCATGTGGGAAATCAGGAGGACAGATTTTCTTAGGTGATTTTCTCATTCATTCTGGTTTCTGCTTGGCTAGAAAGAGAACATAAGCTGTTTGTCTCAAATGAACGCTCCGGTAGATAAAACACCAAAAGGGATTTTGGGAAACATAACAAAATCAACTGTCTGACAAGAGTACCAAGAAATATTCTTTTAGCAAAGAATTGCAACTTCTTTCATAACCATGGCCTCAGAAGCTCAGGAGCATCTCTTAGACGTCCTTAAATTCTCATTAAGGTTCTATCAGCCACAATGTTACCGATCCCCTCCTTGAGTCCTTTGGTACTGGTGCTTCCAACTAATACTGTGTTTCGGGCAGTGAATTTATTCATTTAACTGACTTTTATTGCTATGTCTTTATTCCTCTTGACTGCAGCCTTGATTGGGTATATGTAGCCTGGAGCAAGTCCCCCAAGTTGGCTATCTTCGTATTTCTGTCTATAAAATGGAAAAATTAAAACAGCACCTCCGTGGGGTCAGAAATAAAAGGAGATTCCTGGAGTTACGTGTTTCTCTGCCATGAGCTCTGTGAAGGAGGAAAGCGGCTTAAAGACAAACAAGTGGGTTCCATTTTCTGTGCTAATTCATATAAACCCCACAAGAATCAACGGATGGCATACTGAGAGGGAGAGATGGAAGAGGGAAGGGAAAATCTTGGGATCAAATGGAGTTGTAGACCACTGAACCAGCAAACTGCATGTGCCCATCCCCCACCACAGGCTACTAGATTACCCACCTGGTAGAAAAGAATGCACTGTCTATGTGTCTTTTCTACTAGATGGTCACTTATAAATAACAGTGTTTAGTAGGGTAAGGATAAAGACAGCATTTTTTTTCTTTCAAGCTAGAGAAAACACATAGATAAGCTGTGCTCTATTATCAAAGTAGGAAAATCAATAACAGACTGGATACATAGCTAGATCACTTGGATGGTATTGAAATTGGATGAGTTTTTATTGTTATATATCAAATTGGTTCCAGAGGTGAGTTACTTTAATCACTGTCTGTGTCAGGAGTAATCATCACAGGGAAGATTTGGAGAGCAGCGATGGTATTTTCTGTGAAGGCAGAAGTTTGGGAATGCACAGTTATGGAGAAGTTGTACGCCAGGCAGGACAGAATGAGGAAATGAAGAACAAGAGAAATTTTTAATGTAGTCACTTGCACAAAGCCAAAATGAGTCTAGTGAGAAACATTTATATGTAACTACGTCATCTTAGTTTCTTGGGTATTAAATTTTAGAATTTATTGAGAAAATTATAATTAAAAGTAAATATCCCCTAAATAATTTATTACCATCTTATGATGCTCTCACATTTGTTGACTGCGTAAAGAGGCTAGATTTCACTGCTAGAAGAATATATATTACAGCTAAGGTACTTGTTCTATTTGTTAAAATGCTGAAAAATGTTTTTAATTAAGCAATATTAATATGAGTACAAATGGAATTCTTTGGGGCCGCCTCCCTTATAAAGAGGTTTTAAATATTAAATGAAGCAAAATGCAAGCTGCCTTAATTTGTCCATCTTAAAGATGAAAGCTATATGACCTTGTGTCAAGGGAACACAGTGTGGATTAATTAGCTAATTAGATCTTTGTTGTAGCCAGTGTTATGAGAGACAAAGTATGCTGTGGCCCCAGCTCAAGCCAGCTTTTTTTAAATTTTTTCTTCTCTTTTTTAATTTTAGATCCATCTTTCTCTCTCTCCCAACTCCCCTTTTCTTAATCCCAACTTTAATAAGGTATAATTGACAAATGAAAATTGTGAATATTTATGGAATGCAACATGATGTTTCAAAATACGGGTTCATTGTTAAACAATGAAATCAAATCCAGCTAATTAGCATATCCATCATCTCACATTGTTATCTTTGAGGGGGGACCAAGAACACTTAGTATCTATGCCCTTAGCAATTTTCAATTATGTAATACATTAAATAAAGTCCCTACATTGCACATTAGCTCTCCAACACTTATTCATGCTGTGTCACTGAACCTGTATACCTTGGACCAATGCTTCCCAATCCCCCTAGCCCCGCAGCCCCTCACTGTTTTACTCTCTGCTTCTATGAGTTCAACTCTTCTAGATTCCACTAACAAAGAAGGTCATGCAGTATTTGTCTTTCTGTGTCTGTCCTGATTTCAATTTACACAGTATCCTCCAGGTTCCATCTGCTGCAAATGTTGAGTTTTTTCTTCTTTTTTTAATTATTTTTTTATTTTTTACAGACTGCATTTTGATTCATTGAACACAAATGGGGTACATTATTTCATTTCTATGGTTGTGCATGATGTAGATTCATACCATTCGTGTAATCATACATGTGCATAGGGTAATGATGTCTGTCTCATTCCACCATTTTTCATACCCCTCTCCTCCCTCTCATTTCCCTCTACGTAATCTAAAGTTCCTCCATTCTTCTCTCACCCCCCACCCCCCACCCCCATTATATACCATCATCCACTTATCAGGGAAAATATTTGGCCTTTGGGTTTGGGGGATTGGCTTGTTTCACTTAGCATGATATTCTCCAATTCCATCCATTTATCTGCAAATGCCATAATACTATTCTTTTTTAAGGCTGAATGGTAGTGTCATGTCTACATATCACATTTTATTTATCCATTCATTCACTGATGTACACATCCATGATTCCACATTTGGGCTTATTGCAAATAATGCTACAATGAATACAAAAAGGCAAATATCTCTTTAAAATGCTGATTTCATTTCCTTTGAATACAGACCCAGAAGTGGGATTGCCAGATCAGATGATGGCTCCATTTTTAACTTTAAGGGAGCTCTGTATGTATCTTGTCCATAATAGCTACACCAATGCACATCCCCCCAACATGCCCCATGCTTCTCTTCTTTCAACGTGCTTGTCCACACTTGTTATCTCCCGTCTTCTTTCACCTTATACTTGCCGGGACGGCAACTATCAAAAAGCCAAGCCAATCTCTTTATCTGAAGCACCAGCTCATTTAAGTTAGTCCAAGAGACTTGTCACCACATCAGAGTGAACAAAGGAAAAAACCCTGATTAAACATGTCACGTAAGGCCTGGAAAACCGGGGGCGGGGAAGGGGGGACATGACCTTCTCGAGCATCCTAGCCTTGTCAAGTCACTTGACCCTTTGGGAGGTTTCCTAAACAGTAAAATGAGAAGGATTGGATTTTAAGTTTACTAACACTAAAATTCTAAATTTGACACACAATTTTATTTCCTACAAAAAGCAAACAAATCACTGTCCACATCAGAGAAAGATGATGTAGAAGATGGAACTAAATCATGAGCCACACCAGGAGGGGCCAAGAAGAGGTCCAGGGTCCTCCCACTCCCACCTGAATGACCTCCCACTTCCCCAGTCACCAGCAGGCCCAGGAAGCCCAGGAAATCCTTACAGCATGAAATCCTCAAGATCAATCCCTCAAGCTCCAGCACACAGGCTCTCTATGCATGTACCTCCTCATCAATTTGTTCCTGACCTCCTTGATTCTCCTGTCAGCCTCTTCCTGCCATTAATTGGAGTGGCCTTTCTTCACTCACAAATCATAAGTTAGGTTACTCTCATTCTTCCTCTTGTTGTGTATGTGTTCATTTACCAATCTAGAATTTACTAAGCACCTATTATGGGCAGTTGTTTTTGCTAGGTCTTGATCTCTTTAACCAAAATGTTATGTAAAGTCAGGTGTTGGTTGGTTTATGGTCAGCAGTGTCTTTGCTGGAATTACAAGGCTCTTCCACTTGCTGTGTTGCCTTGAACAAGTGTCTTAACTTGTCTGTGCCTGGATTTTCTCATTCATAAAATGAGATTAATGACAGTAACTACCTCAGAGTTTCATGGAGTGGCAAACAAGTCAATCCGTGTTAAGTACTTAGAACAGCACTTGATAAAATATAATAAGGACTCAAATAAATGTTAGTTGTTATCCCAAAATATCTGAATTAGTTCCAAGATCAGTAGTCCCTGTGGCTAATGCTATTGACATTTGACACAGTACCTTCTATTTAAACCATGATATTTCATGGCTGTGGAGTTGTTTGTCCACTTCAAAGGGCCATTGGGGAATGGATTCGAGGAGCATTTGTCACTGACAAGGATTAGTGGAGCAAGCAGAGTTGCTACCTCAGAGAGCTCCCGGGCAGTAACAGCTACGCTGTCCAAGCCTGAGCAGTAGCCAAAGGGTAGCAGCAGCCCAAAGGAAAGGCCCAGATGAGGGACTTGTGCCAGGCGGATCCGAGGACCTGCTCCAGCCCCACCTCTTCGAAGGTTCGGAAGTCTGGGCTGCGATTTATTCCAGCGGAAGCATTTGGCGGGCGGGATAGGGACGACAGTGGCAGCGGTGCTAGTTAGTGACTGTCGTGGTGACAGCACCCTTATGGTGGCAGAAACGGAGGTTGCTGACGTAACGTAGGGATGACAGCAGAGGTCGCCCAGGGTAAGGAGAGCAGGAGTGATTTGACAGCGGTGGCAATGATAGCAAGGTGGAGTGGTCCCCAGAGCAGGGGTAGGAGCCCGGCCAGCCCGCGCAGCGCAGGGTGCCCGCAGCGGCCCTCGCAGCAGAAGTGCAGCCGAGGCAGTAGCTGCAGTAGTGTCCACGGCACTGTTGAAAGCACCTCAGGAACGGGGACTATCACAGATGTCCCTTTTGCAATACCTATGACTCTCTAGATTGTTTCAGGTCTAACTGATGCTAAGTGGTATGTTAGTTCCAGCCGCGTCTCTTTAACACGTGGGTCCTGCCATCCGGGCTGTCCTGATCTCACCCAGCCCGCCCCTCCACCCTGGCCTCTGTGGGCAAGACATTTATTCTTTTCTCTGGTGTCATCTAACAGCTCTGAGTTAATCGTCTCTGTTCTACAGAGGAGGGAACTGGAGTCAGAGAGAGCCCTCAGCTGGGGCTGGAGCTGGCCTCAGCCGCAGGGATGTCTGACTCTCCGCCACCACGGGAAATAGTGGTCTGTTTCTGGAGGGAATGACATTTATTGCACAATGTGAAACTGCTGCTTTTATTTCAAAAGAGGTATCAGTCTCTTTTTTGATTTAAAAAAAAAAAAAAAAAAAACCGAATGGAGGAGAGGTATTGCCCTCTGATGGTAGTGTCTAAACCAAGTAGAAGAGAAGGAGAGAATCCCTCACCTCCCCTGGCCAAGGAAGTGCACCTTCTTCTAGGCCGAACAACTGCCTGTGTGTTTCTGCCTGCACACTTGACACAATCCTCTCCTTCAACCATAGAAGAAAACTCTAGAAGAACTATTTCCGGTAGTGGCGGACAGTCAGATATCCTTGCAGGCTGAGGCCAGCTCCAGCCCCAGCCAAGGGCTCTCTCTGACTCCGTTCCCTCCTCTGTAGAACAAAGACGATTAACTCAGAGCTGTTAGAAGACACCAGAGAAAAGGCACAGGAGACCCTGTCCTAGCACTGGGCGTGAAGCCCAAAACCTACTGTCTATGACTATTGCTGTTGTTACTGCCATGTTCTTTTTCTTCAAGCTATTAATCCATTGATTTTATTAACATATACCTGACCTATTCTTGCAAGGGGGAAAAAATCCTCTGTAATTGTTACCTAAATAACTCAGAAAGTGGAAGCGCGTGTTGGGAGTGTCAGGGAGACGTGGAGTCCTCCAATCCTCCAAGAGGCTATGTGAGTTTCCTACAGCTACTGTTCCAAATTACCACAAACTCAGTGGTTTAAAATAACACAAGGTTATTACCTTACAGTTCTGGAATTCAGAAATCTAAAATGGGTTTTCAGGAGGCTCTAGGGGAGAGGGTGCTTCCTGGCCCTTCTCAGCATCTAGAGGCTGCCCCCACTTCCGGACTCATGGCGCCACCCCATCCCAAGCCCTGTTCTGTCATCACATCTCCTCCTCTGACCCTTCCCCCTCCATGGTTCCTAAACAAGGCCCATGACCCCTCGAGATGCAGGCAGTCTCTGGAAACTGAAATAGCTTCTCTCCCAGAGCTTGTAAACACTCCTTTTAGAAAATTCCAGAACTGTTAGACAATAACTGCACGGGGTCCATCCATGTAACTCAGGATAACCTCAAAATCCTCAAGCACATGGGCAGAGTCCTTTCTACTGTTAGATAAACATACTCACAGGTTCTACAGATTCGGTTGTGGACAACTTCAGGAACCATTACTCTGCCCACCAGAGATGTCATGAAGAACCAGCCTCAGTGACAACTGGTGTGCCCTCTCTAGGGTTCCCCATTTCTTACTCAGAGTCGATGTGTTCATTTCCAAGCCTCTGCCTCCTCTTGGTCCTGCATATGTCACCTTACTTCTCTGAGGGTCAGTTTCCACGTGTCCCAAACAGGAGTGGTTACACTACATCCGTCAAGTTGTTTGGGGAATAACTAATGTACTTGAGTTGTAAAATGCTTAGCAAATTTCAGAATACAATGCCACATAAAAAATGAATAATAATTTAACTGTCTCACAAGTCAATTAATAGACTCAAACTGCTTTGCGATCTTTGGATAAAAAGCTTTCTTCTGATGCCAAGTATACAGTGGTGTTTTACCTTTATTCTCACTTCTAGCCATATGTCAAGCACACACACTGGCTCATTTTTCCTCTTTCAGATAAACTATCTAATTTTCTGCCCCTGTGGTTTTCCTGAATGTCTCCTCCCTCCAGGCCTTCCAGTGGGAGAAGTGTAGCTCATTTTCTTCACTGAGATTTCTGTGGGTGGGTAGATATGGTCTCTTTGACTGGTCTCTTTCTTTCCCTTTGTTCTCAAGCGACAGTTCTTTCTGTCTCCGACTTGGTTTGTGCTGTGTGGTGGTGAGTTTGCCACTTCTCTTTGGAGCCTCATCAAGGGCTGCTCTGGCCTGAGGTGGAGGTTTCTTTCTAGTTTTAAAGTCTCCAGAGAGAATGAAGTCGATATGGTTGTTCACCTGCCGGGCTAGGAGCTTGCCCTTATCCACACACCATAATATTCTATGCTTGTTACAGGGAGCATGCAGCGATTGTACTTCCTTGGACTCCCACATGAAAACGAGAAGAAACCACTATGTGTCTGTCAAAATCCCTTCTGATTGCCTGTGCAGCTTGCAGGTGGCAGAGAGATATACCCAACCATACCCACGAAGGAATGACTCCACCTTTTGAAGTTCCTTTCCCCAGAAACCAGGACCTGCAGAGGGGCAAACCCTTATTCACTTAAAAAAACAAAATTGTATCTCATTTCTTTAATACTTAAAAAGAACAGCTGTATTTAGAATACTGCAGTGCTGCTGAATAGGAGAAATAACTTCCAGTGTTCTGTAGTGCAGTAGAATAACTGTGGTTGAAAACAATTGTACATTTTAAAATAGATACTAAACATTTTGAACATTCATAACATAAAGAAAAAATAAATGTTTGAGGAGATGGCTATGCCAGTTACCCTGATCATTACACATAGAACATGGATATTAAGATGTCACTCCATGTTTACAATTATTATCTGTCAATTAAAATATATATAGAGAGATTCCCTTTAAAAAAAGGAATAAACAATAAATATTTTATTTAAATAAAATAGTTATGCAGATCTATGAGTCGCTATTCAGACATTTAAGACCTAGGGAATGTAATACAAGAAAATGGCAACAGGCCAGGCGTGGTGGCGCACACCTGTAATCCCAGTGGCTCTGAAGGTTGAGGCAGGAGGATCATGAGTTCAAAACCAGTCTCAGCAATTTAGTGAGGCCCTAAGCAACTCAGTGAGACCCTGTCTCTAAATAAAATATATTTTTAAAACGGACTAGGGATGTGACTCAGTGGTTAAGTGCCCCTGGGTTCAATCCCTAGTACAAAGAAAGAGAGGGGCGGGGGGCACCAAAGGTATAGAAACACTGGCTACAGGGAAGGTAGCATTACCTAGAGAGCAGCAATTGCAGGCAGCTGCTATTGCCCTGAAAGGGAAAAAAAGGAAAGGAGCGAGTATGCAGCTCTCCAGAGCCCATGAGCAAACACTTGCTACCACTATTGGAACTGAGAACCTTGCCATCTATTGCTGAAGTATAACAAGTTATCTCAAAACTTGATGACTTGAAACAACACACATTTAAAATCGCAGTTTCTGTGGGTCAGGAGTCTAGCCATGGTTTCCCAGGGTTCTTCCACTACTTCAGGAGTCTCAGCGGCTGCAAGCAAGGTAGGTGCTACTCATCTGAAGGCTCAAGGGCAGAGGGTACCTTGCAGGAGCATGTAGCTGTTGGCAGGATGCAGCTCCTTGTAGGCTGTTGGACAGAGTCGTCCCTGTTTCTTGCCACATGGATCTCATGAATATGACAGCTTGCTTCAATAAAGCATGCAAGCCAAAAGGCAAAAGAGTCTGCTGGCAAGACAGGAGTCAAAACCCTTCTACCCTAGTTCCAGAAGCGCATCCCTCTACACCTCCATATTCTATTGGTAGCAAGGTGATTAAGGGCAGGGGATTACGCACAACCATGGACACCAAGAGGTGAGGATCAGTGGTGGTATCTGGGAGGCTACTGGCCACAGATGCTTGGCAGAAACCCAAGTTGCCACCAATGATGCCGGAAGCAGCACCGGTGCTGTTGGAGTGCCAGTCACCCATTGCACCAGCCCCCACTTACCTATATGTCGATGACAAATGGCCTTTAAAATCCTTCACCAGTGCTCCCACTAGCAAACAGGAACTAACGTCAACTACCAAGGGAGTCAGAAATGCACTTCCCGCGTGTCTGGCTGCTTGCAATTCTGAAGACAGGAAATGAAGGAGAGAAAAGGACAAACCACAGGCAAAGCTGGCACAATGGGAAATGGCTGTTTCCAGTTGGCTCTGGACTGCTCTTTTGGAGCCTAACCCGTCCCTTCTCAGTCAAATCAGCTCATGCCCCATACCGCCTGCTCTCCATGAAGGCCCTCTCACCACCCCTCCACTGGGACCCCCACGGACTTGCTTTCTAACACTACGGCTCCACGTCCCCATCCTTTCCTGCTTCTTTGCCTTTTCACTCCCTTCAAAGCTCAGCTGTCCTTGGTTCCCTGCCCTTGCCTTCTCGGGGCTCTTATCTTTGCCCAGTTAGCACCAGATGATAACAGGAAGCCTTTAAATCGATTCAATTCAACAAAGTCTATTACATAAATGCTATGTTTCAGACATTATGCTGGATGCCAGGGATGCAGAGGTAGAAAAGAAACAGTTCCTGCCCTTGAAGAGGATGCAGTTATGCCAGGGACACAGATGTCTATTACACCGTGTGATAAGTGCTCCGACAGAGGCACATTCTGACAGATTGATTGACAAGTCATACAAATCTTTCCTCAATTGGCTGCAGGCTATCTGTATTCTTGGTTCTTGCTGAGGGGAAAAAAATGCAAGTTTTCTCAGCCATACAATCCTTATCAAACATATTAACAAAAAATAATTTATGGAGGTTCTAAAAGATAAGCAGCCCATTTATTCCTTTAGATATCCTGAAATTATGCTCCGTGTACACCAATGTACAATTCGACCTAAAAAATCTAAAAAAATATATCCTAATGTGATGTCGAGCCTTGTTTTCACACCTGAATGGAACTGCCTTCACTCAGCTGTGCTTGGATTTCTCATCATCTGCCTCTCCTGAGTTACTTTCAGAAACAGCTCAACAAAGTTCAACATGTACCCAGAGGAGGGGCATTGAGGGTGTCCTCCCTATGTCATCCGTGCCTGTACGCTGAGGACAATATGGACAAGTTCCTCCCAGATTCCTGATTTGGGAAAATTCCTCAGAACAGTTCATTTATTTTTATCTTATGATACACCAAAATCTTATCATTCACTCTTCCCATTTGGGCTTTAGCTCCAGAAACTTGGAGCAAAATGTGTAGCTCTCTTCTTGAAACCATACCTGAATAGGTAGGTAGTAGACGTTTATTTTATTGCTCTTGTTTTCCCCTGAATCCAAGTTCTTTTTATCCTTTTGTTGTTAAGATATTTGGAGTTCTCTGTCAAATAAGGAAGTTTATGTCAATTACAAGTAAATTACACAGGTATACTTATGATACTTTCAACTTGAAAGATCAAGAAAATCTTGGACAGAAGCAATATTTGGCCTGAACCTTGAAGAATGACATTTATCCAGTCAGACAAGGTCTTTCCATATCAGTAAAGACTTAAAGGCACAAAAATGCACGTGAGTTTATGTGGACAGACATTAAGAAAAGGAGATGTAAAGTCTTGTACGTTTATTTTCCTATTAACGCATTATCCCTCCCATTTGGGAGCGGTTTTCACCTGTTAAAAATGCATCCTTATACTGATAAGGACTTAAGGAGTAACACTAATGATAGTGCTTTCCACCAAGAGAAAAACGACAGTTTTTGATCGAATAAAACTTTTTCTGTTTATTCATATTATGGGGGCTTCCCACTCTATGTTAAGTTGACTAACCTAGACACTTGGCTACCAAGAATGACAATAAAGGTCACAGACCTCTCCCAGAGTGGGAATAGCCTAGGTAAAACCAGAGAGCCAGCTCCCAAAGCCAGTTCGCCATTCTCTGTTCCTGCAAAGCCACCTCCTGGCCTGTCTAAGCCTGAAGTAAAGACCACAAGCTCACACACATGGGGAGAGCACAGTGGCCCTGTTGTGTAGTGCTCACAAGAGGTTAGCAGATCACCAACCCCTCGCTAGTCCTCATTTTCCTCTTATAATTTGGATCTCTGAGAGCTGCTGTTTTTAGCTGATCTCATTATTTTATAATCACACTGCTATTTTGACAATCTGTGATATTCATTAATTTTCACAATCTACAAGCCATCTATATACATCATCATAGACTCTCAGTAGCTAGAGATGACTTTAAAAAAATGAGTAATTCACCATGCTTCAGACAGGAAATTAAGGCTTGTAATGCTGAGGTATGAATAATTTTAGGTACCTTTCATCACTTCGGTTTCTTTTTTTTTTTTTTTCTGGTAGGTATTACAATTATTCAGGCAGCTCAAAATGTCATGTGAAAATGTCAGTAAACACAGTAACAAATCTAGCTCTTAAGTGAGTCCCCACCAAGGCATCATGCAAACAACAATTTGCTGGAATCAACATGTGAAAAACATCAGGCTGTTTGGGGATTTGGGGTGCTTTCCAGTCTGAAAATTGCCTATTTGAGAAGAAACACTCATCGCCAGGAAGAAATTAACTGAGCAATGGCTTTTATTCTCAAATAGGTAAGTTTCAAGGATTTTAAGGATTGCTTTTTACAAGTACCAAAGGAGAAAAATTGGGTTAACTCTGGTGGTGGCTTCACCATTAGTTTTTGGGTTTTTTTGTTGTTGTGTGTTGTTTGTTTCTTTTTGATACTGGGGATTGAACCGAGGGTCACTGAACAACTGAGCCACATCCCCAGCCCTTTTTAAATCTATTTTATTTAGAAACACTTTCTCACTGAGTTGCTTAGGGCCTCACTAAGTCGCTGAGGCTGGCTTTGAATTTGTGATCCTCCTGCCTCAGCCTCCTGAGCTTCTAGGATTATAGTTCTGCACCACCACTCCCAGCTTACCATTAGATTTAATAGATACATAGGCTGACTTGGGACCCAATATGAAAGAAAGTACCAGGTGGGAACCACATTGATGAGAAAGTCTGTCTCTTACCCCAAAAGAGTCTGGTACTGGCCTGAACAAGCAGCGCTCTAAGTGTGAGCAAGGCGCCAGCCTGGAAAGTCAGGGCAGCGGAAGGGAGTCACAGGACACTAGTTGTTCTCTGCCCACAAGAAGCAGTGAGGTAAATGGCTATCCCAGAATAAGAATAAAAATAAGCCCTGTCATCAGAGTTCCAGCCCCCAGATGCCTAAGTGCTTTATATATTACTCTCACAAATCCCACAAGGAGCTGGTACTAACTTCTCACCTACCTTGTGTTCACCCAGTCACCTCCAACCACCATCACCAGTAAATTGTGTCCATGAGATCCCATGCGCGCGCCTTCCTGTATAGATTTGCAGGTGTGGGTTAGGTCTTCCCAAACTATGCCCTGTGCCTGAGAGTCAGGCAGCTCTCACCGAGTGTGGCCCTTGGTGTGTTCGGCTGAGATTATGAATACTTAGAACATGAATCAGTCATCGACTTTTTTATGTCAGTCTTTGTGTGACAAAAGTCTAAACAAAGTTTTTACAGTAAATCAAAACCAAATGCCAACATTGAAAAGAGTGAAGTATGTGAAGAGAGATTTCACTGAAAAATAAATAGAATTGTCTTTAAAACGTATGGAGGGGTGTTCAAAGTTTCCTACAATGAAAGAAAAACAAATTAGAACAATGAAATACCAAATTTTCCCTATCAGATTGGAAAGATTAGAAAGTTTATAATACATAGGAAGGAAGAGGAAACATTAGAAGTTTCATTAATTATTGAAGGGAGTATAAGTTGTTATAACCTCTTTGTAGGGACTATCCTTTTAACTACTAAAATTTTAAATCTATATATACTTCAGGCCTTTACTTTCCCATGAAGATACTTGTTCTTCAAAAATACTATATGTGAGACCTTGGGGTGTGGTTTAGTGACAGAGCACTTGCCCAGCATGTGTGAGGCCCTGGGTTCCATCCCCAGCACCACCCAAAAAAAAAAAAAAAAATACTATACACAAAAGGAAAAATGGGCTGCAAAATGTTATGGTTTGGATGTGAGGTGTCCCCCAAAAGCTCACCTGTAAGACAATGCAGGAAGGTTCAGAGGAGAAATGACTGGGTTTTAAGAGTCTTAAAATCAGTGAATTAATCCTAGATGGGATTAACTGAAGTGGTAGGGTATGGCTCAAGGGAGGTGGAAATTGGGGTGTGGTTTTGGGGTATATATATTTTGTATCTGGAGAGTGGAGACTCTCCCTCTCTCTGCTTCCTGATGATGCAAGCTGCTTCCCTCTGCCACACCCTTCCACCATGATAGAAGGAATGGAGCCGGCCTTCTACAGACAAAGACCTCTGAAACTGTCAGCCCTCAAATAAACCTCTTCTCCTCTATGCTTTTAGGTCAGATGCTTTTAGTCACAGTCACAAAAAAGCTGACTAAAATGCAAAGGATATTTATTGCAATATTTTCATAACATAAACAAGATATACCATAAATGACAAGCAATATTTGGAGACCACCAAGTGTCCAAGATTCTACACTATTACTAAATGGGACAGAGTATCTCTCTATGAAAAGATGTCCAAGGTAGGTTAAGTGAAAAAGACTTGACGTGTCATAGCAACACCTCATTATTTGCTCCCATTACAAGGTAAGCAAGGCCACCTCTAGGGCCCAGAACTCTTTACACAATCAAAGAAACCCACCTTCGGGCAGCCAGTCAAGGCAATATAGGTAATATGAGGTTGTCTGATAAGGATTAAAAGGAAAGTCCTCGGGCGACTATCTGTCTCTTAGTGTTCTAAAATTTCCATCTCATTGTGCCAAAAATATACTAAGGTTTGACCTTGCTCAGAAAGAAGAGCCTGCCTGTTTGATAGGCCCTAAAACAGGATCTTGTTTTTATAACAAAAAAATAAATGAAATGAAATATAAAAATCTTTCTTACTAATTGGTAGAAACATGCAACCAAATACTAATTATCAATAGTTCAGTAAATTGAACTGAAGATACAATTTAAATGGCCAGTCCTTTTCTAAAAACCTCAAGCTGTCTTCTCTCATTACTTAATACAATCTTTTTTTTTTTTTCCTCCTGCTTTAAAAAAATGCTTTAACTTTCCTTCGCTACAACTCAGGTATCAAATAGCTTGTCCGCAGCTCCCTGGGTGCTAGCTTAGGGCAGCAGCTATCAGAGTTCATTGATTTGCTGCTAGCAAATTGGAAGATTTAATGGTGTGACTTCTGTGTGTTGCTAGTTGATCAGGTCTCACTGGGGTCTCTCCAAATGGGAAAAGAATTGCTTCCTGATAATCTCAGGCAGCAGCACTGCATCCACACCCATTTCCTCACTGATCTTAAACAGAAAGAAGACTGAGAAAGATTATGTTTCATTCCCCCACTGTGTTCTACATAAAACCCAATCGCCGTCCCTTTCTGATCAGCAAGACGTTACCTTGGCAACTACTTTGTGCAGCTTCTGATTCACCCCTCCTTTGAAGCTCATCATTTGTGTAAAAGTTATTTTGCCTTTTAATGACAACAAGGACACATTAGCCAGGCTGACTGCTTCCCTGGTACTTCCAAACAAAAGTTGTAAAGCTGGCAGCCCAGGAGCTAAACTCAACCCTCAGGAATTTTTGACCCACACAGAACTTTTGGTTTTGTTGATTTTTAAAATTTTGTTTTATTTATTTATTTTTTATGTGGTACTGATTGAAACCAGTGCCTCACATGTGCTAGGCAAGCACTCCACACTGAGCCACAACCCCCACCCTTGTTGATATATTTTTTTTTAATGTGGGACAACATTTACAAACAAGAAGATTTGACATAAAAATCTAAATGTCTAAGTCTCTTTAAAATCACTGAGAACTGAAATCACTAGGCACACATTCTTGACAATAACTATAGCTTAGAATTGGCTGCTGCTTTCCTCCCAACCCACTTCCATTGATTAGACTACCTGATGGGTGGTGACTGTAGTTCTCAAATATGTGCCATTTTTTAAAATGAAAATACTTAGAGCCAAACAGTAGCTGTTTTCAAGCTATTTAAAAATTTTTAAGTCTCATTTTAAAATTTTTAAGTGTCATTTCAGGGTTGGAGTTGTGACTCAGTGGTAGAGCACTTGCCTGGCATGTGTGAGGCCCTGGGTTCCATACTCAGTACCACATATAAATAAATAAAAATAAAAGATCCATTGACAACTTAAAAATATATATATATATTTTTTAAAAAAAAGAAGTCTCGTTTCTTCAAAATTCAGCAGAACTTCAAATTCACCAAATACATTCTCAGGTACATAAGACTTTCCAACATTATTTTTAACCTTTCAGACAACCATTCCTAATGAAGGTTGTCAAGAAGAGGCAAAGTTAGGGAGGGACGTAACTCGTGTCTTTTCATCAGTTAAGGTAGCAGGAGTGAGTGTAAGAAACGCACAAAAACCACACCAGACACGGGAAATCACATAAGGGAGTTTATTAAGCAAACAGTGTCTCCCTGCAGGGTAAGAGAGAAAATGAGAGGACAAGAGAGGAAAAGAGAAAGGGTGCGAGCAAGAAAGAGTGTGAAAATCAAGGAGGAGAAAGAAAATGAGTAGGAGAGAGAAAGCATGAGAAAAGATGGTGGGGATGCTATCCTTAAGCAGTTTAATTCGGCAGGGCTAACAGGGGACCAATAACAGAGAAGGATACTTGCAAGCTAACTGATGAACCAATAGCTAGCTAGGATGTTCACAGACTGACAGTAGTTGGGAGGCGGGGAAAATAGCTGCAGCGCAAAGTGCGGGGAGAGCAGCTTTCAGACCGACAAGCTAGGTTGTGATGCAAGGGGGGGGGGGGCAGCTTTGTATTACAGTGGGGAAGCTGGTAGAGAAGAGAGTGGTCCACAAACTTGAGTATGCTCCAGAGCTACATAGAGGGCTTGCTGAACACAGATTTCTGAATTACATTCAGATTTAGTGGATCTGGGGAGCAGGCGAGGGCAGGGGTACTGAGAATTTGCATTTCTAACTCTACAATGGTGCGGAGGCTACTGGTCTGAAAACCACATGCGGAGAATCATTGAGTTTTCACTGCGACAAATGTGTCTGTAAATACACTGTGGCCAAATATGACAAAACTTTACTTCCCATTTCACACAACAGCCCATAGCAAGTTTTCTTTCACTCCATGTTTCACAGACCCAAGCTTTTTTGAGCTGATGCCCCTGGTAATCACTAAGAGAAGCAAACACAAATGGAAGAAGGGAAAGGTATTAACAAAGTGGTCCACTTTTTAAAAACTTTGGCACAAACAGAACACACATCATTTCTACTCACACTTCATTGGTGAGAGTGAGTTACATGACCATATCTACACACAAATGACGCTGGGAAATGTAGTCCCTGGCTGGGCAGCAACTTTCCATTAATAATTCTATAAGATAAAAGGGAAAACACACATTTTTTGTGGACAACTATCCATGTACACATCAACAGCCATGCATGTGGCTTCTTTTTATCTCCACTGATTTTTTTCTTCTCTTTACAGAAGACCCTTCTTCCTTTCTGTTACCCATGCAAACCTCAATATTCTTCTGGATATCTTTCAACTTCATCCAAATTCTCAATAAAAATGTCAGTCTTTTATCTTAGTATGTAACTAAAATAACTTTTACCAATTAGTTTACTGTTTCCTTGGGAATAGTTATGATAATCATTATAACGTTAAATAACAAGATTCATTCTTTTCCAGTTAATCAGAAGGCAAAAATGAACTGAAGGTATTTTGAAAGTTTTGAATAAAAGGCTTACTAGAGTCAAGTACCACATCAGATTTGTTTCCCAAAAATAGCAAGTAAATATACAAAGGAAATAAGTAATGAAAGGTGCCTAAAATAATTAATATCTCAACATTGTAATCTCACTATCCACCTTGTGGTGAATTAATACTGTGTGAAGTCCTCTCTAGCTCCTGGGATATAAGTGAGCTATAGAAGTGATTTATGGGCTTCTAAAATTAACTAAAAATAACAATGTGAAAGAATATGAAGAGTGACTCATTTACCACTGCAAGTAGCAGAAAACCGACCCAAACTAGTTTAAGCAAAAAGGGAATTTTTTGTTTCACCTAAGAAGAGTCAGAGGCAGAATTAACTCCAGACAAGACCAAATCCTGAGCTCATCCAGTGTCACCAGGAGTAGTTTTCTACACTTCTTGACTTTGTGTTTTAAGAGAATAGTAGCAATGGTTCTAATCCCTAAACCTTTTAGGCCTGGCAAATAAAATCAAGAGTTCCTCCATGAAAGAAACATCACTGTGGCTCACTGGATCTTGTTGGGCCTTATGTTCATCCTTAAACTAATCAATGTAGTCAAGGGGAACTAATTGTGGGTCTCAAGTGTGGAGCCAGCTTCACTGAATCCAAACTGACTATGAGTTGGAAAGAGTGGCTCCTAGATTGGACTGGGGATGCAATTACGGTTACAGTTTGCATAAGATTATGGTTTGGATAAGTGCCCCACAGAGGTCCACCTGTTAAGTCGTGGTCCCACATTGGGAAGCGTGGTGAAATCTTCACCACACAGAGCCTAATGGGAAATCCTAGGTCCTTAGAGGCATGCCCTCAAGTGGGATTGTGGGCCCCCAGTATGGTCCTCTTCTACTTTGCTTCCAGTCTCATGGAGTGCTTTGTCATAGAGTCATTCCATCTTGGACCTGCAGAACCATAATCTTTTCTCTTTGTAATTTAAGTGTCTCAGGTATTTCCTTATAGTGATGGAAATCTCACCAACTCAGTTACAACAGAGGTTTGAGGAGGATCCATGTCCCACTCTAGTTTGGAGCCAGTTGAGAGAAAGCCCCAGGAGCCAAGTAGAGAGGAATAAAATAAAAATGTCAGGATTTAGATCTGTTAACAGTGCTTTCTGATTATTATTTTTTTTTTGTAAACAAATGGGATACATGTTGTTTCTCAGTACATGGAGTCAAGACATACCATTTGTGTAATCATAAATTTACATAGGGTAATGTTGTTTGATTCATTCTGTTATTTTTTTTTCCTTCCCCCCCACCCCTCCCACCCCTCTTTTCCCTCTATACAGTTCTTCCTTCCTCCATTCTTGCCACCCTCCTTAACCCTAACCCTAAACCTAACCCTAACCCTAATGCTAACCCCTCCCACCCCCCATTATATGTCATCATCCGCTTACCAGCAAGATCATTCGTCCTTTGGTTTTTTGAGATTGGCTTATCTCACTTAGCATGATATTCTCCAGTTTCATCCATTTGCCTGCAAATGCCATAATTTTATCATTCTTTATGGCTGAGTAATATTCCATTGCATATATATGCCACAGTTTCTTTATCCATTCATCAACTGAAGGACATCTAGGTTGGTTCCACAATCTGGCTATTGTGAATTGAGCAGCAATGAACATTGATGTGGCTGTATCTCTAGTATGCTGATTTTAAGTCCTTTGGGTATAAGCCAAGGAGTGGGATAGCTGGGTCAAATGGTGGTTCCATTCCAAGCTTTCTTAGGAATCTCCATACTGCTTTCCAGAGTGACTGCACTAATTTGCAACCCCACCAGCAATGTATGAGTGTACCTTTTTCCCCACATCCTCTCCAACACCTATTGTTGCTTGTGTTCTTGATAATTGCCATTCTAATTGGGGTGAGATGGAATCTTAGGGTAGTTTTGATTTACATTTCTCTTATTACTAGAGATGTTGAACATTTTTTCATATATCTGTTGATTGCTTGTATACCTTCTTCTGTGAAGTGTCTGTTCATTTCCTTAGCCCATTTGTTGATTGGATTATTTGTATTCTTGGTGTAGAGTTTTTTGAGTTCTTTATAGATTCTGGAAATTAGCGCTCTATCTGAAGTATGAGTGGCAAAGATATTCTCCCACTCTGTAGGCTCTCTCTTCACATTACTGAGAGTTTCCTTTGCTGAGAGAAAGCTTTTTAGTTTGAATCTATCCCAGTTGTTGATTCTTGCTTTTATTTCTTCTGCTATTGGGAGTCCTGTTAAGGAAGTCTGATCCTAAGCCAACAAGTTGAAGATTTGGACCTACTTTTTCTTCTATAAGATGCAGGGTCTCTGGTCTGATTCCAAGGTCCTTGATCCATTTTGAGTTGAGTTTTGTGCAGGGTGAGAGATAGGGGTTTAATTTCATTCTGTTGCATATGGTTTTCCAGTTTTCCCAGCACCATTTGTTGAAGAGGCTATCTTTTCTCCTTTGCATATTTTTGGAACCTTTGTCTAGTATGAGAAAATTGTATTTATTTGGGTTTGTGTCCATGTCCTCTATTCTGTACCATTGATCTACCTGTCTATTTTGGTACCAATACCATGCCGTTTTTGTTACTATTGCTTTGTAGTAGCGTTGAAGATCTGGTATTGCGATACCCCCTGCTTCGCTCTTGCTACTGAGGATTGCTTTAGCTATTCTGGGTTTCTTATTCTTCCAGATGAATTTCATGATTGTTTGCTCTATTTCTGTAAGGTACATCATTGGGATTTTAATTGGAATTGCATTGAATCTGTATAGCACTTTTGGTAGTTTGGCCATTTTGACAATATTAATTCTGCCTATCCAAGGGGAGATCTTTCCATCTTCTAAGGTTTTCTTGAATTTCTTTCTTTAGTGTTCTGTAGTTCTCATTGTAGAGGTCTTTCACCTCTTTTGTGAGATTGATTCCCAAGTATTTTCTTTTTTTCAAGGCTATCGTGAATGGGATAGTTTTCCTAACTTCTCTTTCTGAAGATTCATCATTTATGTATAAAAATGCATTGGATTTATGAGTATTGATCTTGTAACCTGCTACTTTACTGAATTCACTTATGAGTTCTAAAAGTTTTCTGGTGGAATTTCCAGGTTCCTCTAAATATATAATCATGTCATCAGCAAACAGGGATAGTTTGAGCTCTTCTTTTCCAATTCATATCCATTTAATTTCTTTGGTTTGTCTAATTGCTCTGGCTAGAGTTTCAAGGACGATGTTGAATAGAAGTGGTGAAAGAGGGTATCCCTGCCTTGTTCCAGTTTTTAGGGGGAATGCTTTCAGTTTTTCACCATTTAGAATGATATTGGTCATGGGCTTAGCATAGATGGCCTTTACAATGTTAAGGAATGTTCCCACTACCCCAATTTTTTCTAGTGTTTTGAGCATGAAGGGATGCTGTATTTTATCGAATGCTTTTGCTGCATCTATTGAAATAATCATGTGATTCTTAACTTTAAGTCTGTTGATATGGTGAATGACATTTATTGATTTCCGGATGTTGAACCAACCTTGCATCCCTGGGATAAAACCCACTTGATCGTGGTGCACTATCTTTTTAATATATTTTTGGATGCGATTTGCTAAAATTTTGTTGAGAATTTTTGTGTTGATGTTCATTAAGGATATTGGTCTGAAATTTTCTTTCCTCAATGTGTCTCTGTCTGGTTTAGGTATCAGGGTGATATTGGCTTCATAGAATGAGTTTGGGAGGGTTCCCTCCTCTTTTATTTCATGGAATACTTTGAGGAGTATTGGAATGAGCTCTTCTTTAAAGGTTTTGTAGAACTTGACTGAGAACCCATCTGGTCCCGGACTTTTCTTTGTTGGTAGGCTTTTGATGATCTCTTCTATTTCATTGCTTGAAATTGGTTTATTTAAGTTGTGTATATCTTCCTTGTTCAGTTTAAGTAATTCATATGTTTCTAGAAACTTGTTGATGTCTTCGAGGTTTTCTGTTTTGTTGGAGTATAGATTTTCAAAATAGCTTCTAATTATGTTTTGTATTTCACTCATGTCTGTTGTGATGATTCCTTGTTCATTCTGAATTTTAGTAATTTGAGTTTTCTCCCTCTTTCTCTTTGTTAGTGTGGCTAAGGGTTTATCAATTTTGTTTATTTTTTCAAAGAACCAATTATTTATTTTGTTAATTTTTCCGATTGTTTCTTTTGTTTCAATTTCGTTGATTTCGGCTATGGTTTTAACTATTTCCTGTCTTCTACTACTTTTGGTGTTGGTCTCCTCTTCTTTTTCTAGCGCTTTGAGCTGTAGTGTTAAGTCATTTATTTGTTGATTTCTACTTCTTTTGTTGAATGCGCCCCATGAAATAAATCTTCCTCTAAGTACTGCTTTCATAGTGTCCCAGAGATTTTGATATGATGTGTCTTTGTTCTTGTTTACATCTAAGAATTTTTTTATTTCTCTCCTGATGTCTTCTGTTATCCATTCATCATATAATAGTGTATTATTTAATCTCCAGGTATTGGAGAAGTTTCTGTTTTTTATTCTGTCATTTATTTCTAATTTCAATCCATTATGATTGATAGAGTACAAGGTAGTATCTCTATCTTTTTGTATTTGCTAACAGTAGCTTTGTGGCATAAAATATGGTCTATTTTAGAGAAGGATCCATGTGCTGCTGAGAAGAAAGTGTATTCGTTCTTTGTTGGATGGTATATTCTATATATGTCAGTTAAGTCTAAATTGTTGATTGTGTTATTGAGATCTATGGTTTCTTTATTCAATTTTTGTTTGGAAGATCTATTCAGTGGTGAGAGAGGTGTGTTAAAATCGCCTAGTATTATTGTGTTGTGGTCTATTTGATTTCTGGAATTGAGAAGGATTTGTTTGACGTACATGGATGAGCCAATGTTCGGGGCATAGATATTTATGATTGTTATGTCTTGCTGATTTATGCTTCCCTTAAGCAGTATGTAATGTCCTTCTTTATCCCTTCTGACTAGTTTTGGCTTGAAGTCCACATTATCTGAAATGAGGATGGATACTCCAGCTTTTTTGCTGTGTCCGTGTGCATGGTATGTTTTTTCCCATCCTTTCACCTTTAGTCTATGGGTATCTCTTTCTATGAGATGAGTCTCTTGCAGGCAGCATATTGTTGGATTTTTCTTTTTAATCCAATCTGCCAGTCTATGTCTTTTGATTGATGAATTCAGGCCATTAACATTCAGGGTTATTATTGTGATATGATTTGTATTCCCAGTCATTTGACTCATTTTTGTTTTTTGACATGATTTGGTTTCTCCTTTATTGGGCTATTCCTTTTAGGCTAGTTCCTCCCATTGCTGATTTGTATTGTTGTTTTTCATCTCTTCCTCATGGAATATTTTGCTGAGAATGTTCTGTAATGCCGGCTTTCTTTTTGTAAATTTCTTTAGCTTTTGTTTATCATGGAAGGATCTTATTTCGTCGTCAAATCTGAAAGTAAGTTTTGCTGGGTATAAGATTCTTGGTTGGCATCCATTTTCTTTCAGGGCTTGGTAAATGTTGTTCCAGGTCCTTCTAGCTTTTAGAGTCTGGATTGAAAAATCTGCTGATATTCTTATTGGTTTCCCCCTGAATGTAATTTGATTCTTTTCTCTCGCGGCCTTTAAAATTCTGTCTTTATTTTGTATGTTAGGTATTTTCATAATAATGTGCCTTGGTGTGGGTCTGTTGTAATTTTGTGTATTTGGAGTCCTATAAGCTCTTGTACTTGGTTTTCCATTTCATTCTTCAGATTTGGGAAATTTTCTGATATTATTTCATTGAATAGATTGTTCATTCCTTTGGTTTGTTTCTCTAAGCCTTCCTCAATCCCAATAATTCTTTAATTTGGCCTTTTCATGATATCCCATAATTCTTGTAAATTCTGTTCATGATTTCTTACCATCTTCTCTGTTTGGCCAACTTTGTTTTCAAGATTAAATTTTTGTCTTCAATGTCTGAGGTTCTGTCTTCCAGGTGTTCTATCCTATTGGTTATGCTTTCTATGGAGTTTTTAACTTGGTTTATTGTTTCCTTCATTTCAAGGATTTCTGTTTGTTTGGTTTTTTTTTTTTTTTTTTTTTCAGTATCTCTAACTCTTTATTGAAATGATCTCTTGCTTCCCGTATTTGCTCTTTCAACTGTTGATTGGTGCAATCATTTAATGCCTGCATTTGCTCTTTCATCTCCTCGTTTGCTTCCCTGATTGTTTTAATTATGTACATTCTGAACTCCCTTTCTGACATTTCTTCTGCTGTACTGTCATTGGGTTTTATTGATATAGTATCTAGGTTTGTTTGGGACATTTTCTTCCCTTGTTTTCTCATATTGGTCAGATATCAGTGGGACTCTGAGATATTGCAGATTTCCTCTATTGGCTTATAGTATCCCTGTAGATTTCCAGTATATCACCTCCCAGCCTTTAGTATCCTGAAGTCTTGGAGGAACTTGATAATGCAGTGCTTCCAAAGAGAGCTGCCCCTAGCCCGCTACTGGTTCCAGGGCTTGGAGCTGGCTCTGTGCAGAAAGGCTCTCTCACTGGGCGTCCTGCTCCAAGAAGCTGGCCGTGGAAGGAGCCTGCCGCCGGAGGGAGCAGGGCTGCCTAGGGAAGACTCTACCTGCTCTGCTCTGCTCTGAGAAGCCGCCCCTGTCCAGGCCTGCCACCCAGGCCGAGCTTCACCCCGTGGTTCTATGTTAGTCCAAGTCTCTCAATGCCTCCCCTTCTTGAATCCTGAGTTCTCAGGTGACAGGAGATGCAGTTATCCTCTAGTCCACCATCTTGGATCACCCCTCCCGATTCTTAAATTAGAAAGGCCTGTCCCATCACAGACATGCAGACTTCCAGAAGGGCAGAGTTCTATCAGATTCAGAGGCTGGAGAAACAGAATATTCTCCACAAACTGGTAGATGACAAAGAGAAAATAGCAACTTGCCAAGGTTTCATGTCTGGGCCATTAATTCAGAAACTGGACAAGGGGCAATGGATGAAGAAAAGACAAACAGACACACATAGAGTAAAAGATGGGGTCAGGTGGTTCAGCCAACCCCTGGTGGGCGAAGACTGACTCAGAGCTAGCTCAGCCTGTTTATTATATAGGTTTCATCAAAAGGTTATTTGTGGGAAAGTTTCAGCAAAGCAGATAGTCTGAAGGACACAGGACTGGTGAGTTATTAGGGTCATCTTGTTTTGCTCGGAATCCTCTATCCCTGGGATTTGGTGTCTGAATTCAAGCCCTCAACTGATAACTCTGGCCTTTGCACAGAGTTTTCTCAGGCTGACTTTACCATAGCAACTGGGCCATCTCAACCTGCACTTTTGCACAGGCAGCTCCAAACACAAACAGCCACAAGAGAGTCAGAAGCCATGATGTGATTCAAATCACCACTCTCCACAGCAGCTGAGTTTAATATGCTCGGCCACTGCATCCAAATTCAAACACAGGTAATCACTCTTCCTCCCTTGGGGAGATGAGAAAAGGGAGCCCAGGAAACAGAGGAGCTACCAGTGCTATTATGAACAAGTCCAACACACAAAAATAGAGCTCTGATGAATGTTTCCTCTCAGCATTTAACAGGAGAGTAAATGAGTGGTGATAGACACAACAGATGTCCACTACAAAAACAAAGTGAGACTTACTTTAAGATAGGTACCAAAAAAAAAAAAAAAAGATAGGTACAGTGGTGCATACCTGTAATCCAAGCTATTGGGAAGGCTGAGACAGGAGGATCACAAGTTTGAAGGCAGCCTGGACAAGTTAGGAAGACCATGTCTCAAAATAAAGTTTAAAAATTGGACTGGTGGTATGTAGCTGAGAGGTAGAATGCTTGCCTTGCATATGTGAGGCCTGGGCTCAAAAAAAAAGAAGGAGGAGGAGAAAGTGAGACTTATTTTGAAATGCATAGAGTAAAACACAGGCATCTAATTGGTTATATTCCTCAACCTTTTTAGTTATAAAACTAAGTTAATCCAACCTGCTATGAAGATGCCATAATTCCTTTTAGATGTTGAGCTGCACAATGGCTGCTCTTTTCTGACTTAGTGTTTTTCTATACATAAAGATTCACCAAGCATCTTAGTTCAGGTGACTATAACAAAGTACCATAGTCTGGGTGGCTTACAAACAACAGAAGTTCATTTCTCAGGGACCAGGGTGCCATAGTAGTTAATAGCTGGTGAAGGCCCTCTTACTAGCTGTAGACTGCAAATGACTTGGACTCACATATGGAAAAAGGGGGCAAGCTAGTTCTCTGGCCTTTTTATAAGGGCCTTAATTAATTCCATGCATGTGGACGCCACCCGCATTATTAGCTCCCAAAGGCTAATGATTAGCTATCATGACATAGTGGTTAGGATTTCAACATATGGGGGATGGGGGTGCAATATTCAGTCCAGAGCACTAACCTTAAAAGTACACTTTATTTTTGTTGATGCCCTGGGATGAAATAAGAATGAGCAGCCAGAAGAATTCACTTGCAAGCTTGGGAAAGAGATTCGAACAAGATAAAGAAGAGATTTATGTTGATCTGGACCTGGTTCTGAAATATAAGCTCCATGAAAACAGGTTCCTTGCCTCCCAGCTCACAAATGTATCTTTCCCCAGTGCTTGAATGGGGTCTCTGGCATATAGTAGATTCTCAATAAACATTTGTGGGATGAATTCAGAGAGAAAATTTTTCTAATCAGAAAAGAAAACAAGGTCTTTGGGGATTATAGTGGCTACAGAGTACAGAGTCAATTAGAATCTAAAATTTAACTTGACCCTTATTAAAACAACCCTAATTCATGCTGGTTAAGGGATATCCAACTGACCTAGAAGAGCTCAAGACTTAGGGAACCAAAAATTATCCAAAATGACAAGAGTCTTAGAGGTAATTTAATCTAATAATTCCCAGTAATAGCTGCCCATTCCAACCACCTGAAGAAATTTTTAAATAACCTCATACCCAGATCCTACTTTCACAGATTCTGTCCTAGGCATCCATACTTTGCAACAACAATGTAGTAGTCAGCTTTGCATTTACTACAAGAAAATACATGAGGCAATTAACTTTATAAAGAGAAAAGATATATTTAGCCCATAGTTTTGGAAGTTCAAATTCCAAACAGTGATACACAGGTTTGAGTAGGGCCACTTCTTACTGAATTGCCTCAGGGTACAGGATGTCAATGGGACAGGGAGGGTAACCCAATGGGGCAGAGAGAGACTGCCAGGGTGGGATCCCACAGTGCCTTTCCAGGGCTTGCTCCCCAGTCCTGTGACCTCAGGACCTCCCCATAGGCCCCATCTCTTAAATTCCACAGTACTTCCCAAACTTCCCAACACCAACTCTGGGAGCCAAGTCTTTACATGTGGACATTTGGGGGACCCTCATCCATTTTTTACCCCCAGTGCTATAGATTGAACCCAGGGCCTTGTGCTTGCGAGGTAAGCACTCTATCTGAGCTATATCCCCAGCCTTCATCCAAACTTCTGTAAGGAGGACTGTAAGAGTGTAAAGCCCTGGAGGTGGGGCCCAATCTGATTTGTTTGCCTCCCCTAGGGTGCCTAACACACTACCATGTTTTGTGACTAGAATTGAATTTTAAAAAAATTCTCAGACAGTTGTAAGGGACAATCTACTTCCTGGTCACTTGAGTGGCCCCCAAGTTCCCTAGAACCCCAGGACAACCAAGGAGAGGTAGCAGAGTGACACCTTCTACTTGGTATACCCAAACCTCTTGATCACGTTTTCCATAGAGTTAACAGTTGCTCTGTTAACGTCGGCGAAGACTCCCTCAGAAAGGGTTTGCCCAGGGGCTGGGGAGATAGCTCAGTCGGTAGAGTGCTTGCCTTGCAAACACAAAACCCTGGGTTCGATCCCCAGCACCAAAAAAAAAGAAAGGCTTTGCCCAACCAGACCAGAATGTTTCCTATTGGACCAAGCACGGTGGAATTAGACCACTGAAGAACTTTTCCTTAAGTGGCCCTTCCAATAGCGCTGGAAGGTAGGGGTCCAAGCAATTAGCCTCTAAGCCGCATCTCTAGGATCCCCTGGCTCCAACAAGGAGCCCGGCGGTTCTCAGCAGCCCGCTCCCCCGGGTGTTAACTAATGCCCTCTTAAATGCCTCCGGTAATGGGTCTTTTGCAACTTCCCTTAGGAGGTGATGCCAGGGGCTAATAGACATAGCTGTCAGGGAGGTTTTGATGCTGCTGCGCGCCTACATTTCCTTTTCCGCAGTTTCAGCTCCTCGCGCCTAATTACCTCCCCCTGGACTGCCCCGCGCAGGATCCCAGCCTGGCCTGCCTCAGCACCTCTCTGACCGCCCTTCATCCTTTGCAAAAGCCGCTGAAAACACAGCCCCAAGCAACTCGACCTTCCTGGGAAGGAAGCCGCTCAGAAATAGGCAAGCTCCGACTTCACGCCAAGTCTCCGGAGCTGGCCCACTGGCTTGCCTGGGTCTCCTACAGACCAGCTGGGGAGCTCCCACCTGTCACCACCAACCTCCCGATCCTCCCCCTTCTCTTCCTGCCTGCGCTTTGGGTTGTGGACGTGTTCCTCCAGCATCTGGGGCCCTGCTGAGAAAGCAGAGCTCTGGTACCACACCAAGGGGCCATGACATTAATCACTCTCCCCTCCACCAGGGACAGGGTGAGGGCTGTGCCCCTCAACGCACATGGAATTGGAGTACAGTCAGCACTGGGGCTCCGGGCTGCGAACCGGAGGAGTTCTCATTCAATTCCCTCACTCCTCCTGTGCCTTTTAACTAACTTTGAAATTCCTCTGGCTGTGGCTGGTGTCTCCGTGCTGTTTCCAAGGGCTGGAGCCCCACACTGATTTATTTGGTAACCATTGCAGGAATTTCAGAAAATGAGAACCAGAGGAGGAAGCAGGCCCGGAGTAATTAAGATGATTTGTTACACATGAGTCAGATAGGCACAAAGGGGTACCTGCACGCTGAGAGAATACGAGATCAAAGGAAGGCAATCCCCAAAGTGGGAGCTCAGCTCAAGAGGAAAACAGGCCGTCTGAAGGTACCTGGATAACTGACAAATTAAAATACCTCTCTCCCTATTTTTATCTTCTCCTAGAGATAAAACAGGGGGAGATAATATTTTTTTAACTCTTACTTTCGGCTGTTAGCTTCCAGAATACAAAATTCAAATGTGCATGCCATATTTACAAGTTCACAAAAACCTCCCCACCCGAAATAATTCGTCAGTGTTATTTCAGCCCCAGGAATCAAGCGTAGAGAGGGCATATTCTTTAGAAAATATGAGTGTGAATCCCCAACCACATTACAAAGCACCGGATGGTATTTTGCTGTGTGTTCTCCTTCCTAGTGACGTTGATCATATTGGATCCACTGTCTTATTATCTTCCTACACTATTGATGCCTCAGATCATCTGCTATTTTGCCCCCATGAATCCATTCATCTATCACTTCCACTAACTTTGTGGCCCCGACAGACCTGCAGCACAACATTCCAGCTCCTGGATATGTCATCCAGAGTTCCTCAGAGGCTCAAGTTCCACTGGTTTGGAACCTTGGTAATGCAAGGACAGACCTGGAGTTAGAATTCATGGCTCTAGAAATGTGGAAACAGAAGCTTTTGTCACCTCCGTGCTCATCCCCTTTCTGAAAAGTGACTTCAAGATGGATTCTGTTCCTCAAATATAACTCTGCCTTCCTGTAAAGAAAACTTCAAGTCTGAGTAACACCAAGGATTACAGAGTGTACTAAGCTTGGCCTCTTCAGCATGCCCAAAACATCAGTGCCATCCAGAAAATCAATTTTAAAATGGAAAAGCAAGGGTTGAGGAGGGTGAGTCACTTGCCTCTTCTGTCGCAGAGCAAGTAAGGGACAGAGGGTTCTATACATTTCTGTGAATAGATACTTGATCTCCTTCAACGCCTAAGACTGTATTTACACATGACTTCAGAGTTGCGGTGAAGATTGATCTAAGCAATAGAGTACCCAGTAGGAATTGTTTCTTTTTTTTTTTTTATTGTATACAAATAGGATACATGTTGTTTCTCTATTTGTACATAGAGTCAATGCATACCATTTGTGTAATCATACGTTTACATAGGGCAATGATGTTTATTTTTTTTTCCCTTACCCCCCACCCCTCCCACCCCTCTTTTCCCTCTATACAGTCCTTCTTTCCTTCATTCTTACCGCTCTCCTTATCCCTAACCCTAAACCTAACCCTAACCCTAACGCTAACCCCTCCCACCCCCCATTATATGTCCTCATCCGCTTATCAGTGAGATCATTCATCCTTTGGTTTTTTGAGATTGGCTTATCTCACTTAGCATGATATTCTCCAATTTCGTCCATTTGCCTACAAATGCCATAATTTTATCATTCTTCATTGCGGAGTAATATTCCATTGTATATATATGCCACAGTTTCTTTATCCATTCATCAACTGAAGGGCATCTAGGTTGGTTCCACAATCTGGCTATGGTGAATTGAGCAGCAATGAACATTGATGTGGCTGTATCTCTGTAGTATGCTGATTTTAAGTCCTTTGGGTATAGACCAAGGAGTGGGATAGCTGGGTCAAATGGTGTTTCCATTCCAAGCTTTCTGAGGAATCTCCACACTGCTTTCCAGAGTGGCTGCACTAATTTGCAACCCCACCAGCAATGTATGAGTGTTCCTTTTTCACCACATCCTCGCCAACACCTATTGTTGCTTGTATTCTTGATAATCGCCATTCTAATTGGGGTGAGATGAAATCTTAGGGTAGTTTTGATTTGCATTTCCCTTATTACTAGGGATGTTGAACATTTTTTCATATATCTGTTGATTACTTGTACATCTTCTTCTGTGAAGTGTCTGTTCATTTCCTTAGCCCATTTGTTGATTGGATTATTTGTATTCTTCGTGTAGAGTTTTTTGAGTTCTTTATAGATTCTGGAAATTAGCGCTCTATCTGAGGTATGGTTGGCAAAGATATTCTCCCACTCTGTAGGCTCTCTCTTCACATTTCTGATAGTTTCCTTTGCTGAGAGAAAGCTTTTTAGTTTGAATCTATCCCAGTTGTTGATTCTTGCTTTTATTTCTTGTGCTATGGGAGTCCTGTTGAGGAAGTCTGGTCCTAAGCCGACATGTTGAAGCTCTGGACCTACTTTTTCTTCTATAAGATGCAAGGTCTCTGGTGATTCCAAGGTCCTTAATCCATTTTGAGTTTAGTTTCGTGCATGGTGAGAGATATGGGTTTAGTTTCATTCTGTTGCATATGGATTTCCAATTCTCCCAGCACCATTTGTTGAAGAGGCTATCTTTTCTCCTTTGCATATTTTTGGAACCTTTGTCTAGTATGAGAAAATTGTATTTATTTGGGTTTGTGTCCATGTCCTCTATTCTGTACCATTGATCTACCTGTCTATTTTGGTACCAGTAGCATGCCGTTTTTGTTACTACTGCTTTGTAGTAGAGTTGAAGATCTGGTATTGCAATACCCCCTGCTTCGCTCTTGCTACTGAGGATTGCTTTAGCTATTCTAGGTTTTTTATTCTTCCAGATGAATTTCATAATTGCTTGCTCTATTTCTGCAAGGTACATCATTGGGATTTTAATTGGAATTGCATTGAATCTGTATAGCACTTTAGGCAGTATAGCCATTTTGACAATATTAATTCTGCCTATCCAGGAACATGGGAGATCTTTCCATCTTCTAAGGTTTTCTTTAATTTCTTTCTTTAGAGTTCTGTAGTTCTCATTGTAGAGGTCTTTCACCTCTTTTGTGAGATTGATTCCCAAGTATTTTATTTTTTTCGATGCTATTGTGAATGGGATAGTTTTCCTAATTTCTCTTTCTGAAGATTTATCACTTATGTATAAAAATGCATTGGATTTATGAGCATTGATCTTGTAACCTGCTACTTTACTGAATTCACTTATGAGTTCTAAAAGTTTTCTGGTGGAATTTCCAGGTTCCTCTAAATATATAATCATGTCATCAGCGAACAGGGATAGTTTGAGTTCTTCTTTTCCTATTCGTATCCCTTTAATTTCTTTGGTTTGTCTGATTGCTCTGGCTAGAGTTTCAAGGACGATGTTGAATAGAAGTGGTGAAAGAGAGCATCCCTGCCTTGTTCCAGTTTTTAGGGGGAACGCTTTCAGTTTTTCACCATTTAGAATGATACTGGTCATGGGCTTAGCATAGATTGCCTTTATAATGTTAAGGAATGTTCCCACTACCCCAATTTTTTCTAGTGTTTTGAGCATGAAGGGATGCTGTATTTTATCGAATGCTTTTTCTGCATCTATTGAAATAATCATGTGATTCTTAACTTTAAGTCTGTTGATATGGTGAATGACATTTATTGATTTCCGAATGTTGAGCCAACCTTGCATCCCTGGGATAAAACCCACTTGATCGTGGTGCACTATCTTTTTAATATAGATTTGTATGCAATTTGCTAAAATTTTGTTGAGAATTTTTGCATCGATGTTCATTAAGGATATTGGTCTGAAATTTTCTTCCCTCGATGTGTCTCTGTCTGGTTTAGGTATCAGGGTGATATTGGCTTCATAGAATGAGTTTAGGAGGGTTCCCTCCTCTTCTATTTCATGGAATAGTTTGAGGAGTATTGGAATGAGCTCTTCTTTAAAGGTTTTGTAGAACTCGGCTGAGAACCCATCTGGTCCTGGAGTTTTCTTTGTTGGTAGGCTTTTGATGACCTCTTCTATTTCATTGCTTGAAATTGGTTTATTTAAGTTGTGTATGTCCTCCTCGTTCAGTTTAGGTAATTCATATGTCTCTAGAAATTTGTTGATGTCTTCGAGGTTTTCTGTTTTGTTGGAGTATAGATTTTCGAAATAGCTTCTAATTATGTTTTGTATTTCACTCGTGTCTGTTGTGATGTTTCCTTGTTCATTCTGAATTTTAGTAATTTGAGTTTTCTCCCTCTTTCTCTTTGTTAGTGTGACTAAGGGTTTATCAATTTTGTTTATTTTTTCAAAGAACCAACTATTTATTTTGTTAATTTTTCCGATTGTTTCTTTTGTTTCAATTTCGTTGATTTCGGCTATGGTTTTAACTATTTCCTGTCTTCTACTACTTTTGGTGTTGGTCTCCTCTTCTTTTTCTAGCGCTTTGAGCTGTAGTGTTAAGTCATTTATTTGTTGATTTCTACTTCTTTTGTTGAATGCGCCCCATGAAATAAATCTTCCTCTAAGTACTGCTTTCATAGTGTCCCAGAGATTTTGATATGATGTGTCTTTGTTCTTGTTTACTTCTAAGAATTTTTTTATTTCCCTCCTGATGTCTTCTGTTATCCATTCATCATATAATAGTGTATTATTTAATCTCCAGGTATTGGAGAAGTTTCTGTTTTTATTCTGTCATTTATTTCTAATTTCAATCCATTATGATCTGGTAGAGTACAAGGTAGTATCTCTATCTTCTTGTATTTGCTAACAGTAGCTTTGTGGCATAAAATATGGTCTATTTTAGAGAAGGATCCATGTGCTGCTGAGAAGAAAGTGTATTCGTTCTTTGTTGGATGGTATATTCTATATATGTCAGTTAAGTCTAAATTGTTGATTGTGAGTTGAGATCTATAGTTTCTTTAAGGAATTGTTTCTTGAAATGGACTTCTTGCAGAATTTCCTGGCCCACGTGTTTGCATTGTCTGGGAGACTTTGCCTCTGCTTTGAAAGGGTTTTTATCTAGGGAGCTGTTTCTTGGGTGCTGACCTTGCGCCAGGTCCCTGGAGGCCTACACGTCACCGGTAGGATGACCGCAGAGATACTGACGGTGATTGTGAAGATAAGCAAGTCAGCTGGCACAGTGATCTCCTCACTCCTTTGTTCCAAGGAGAAGATCCCTAACATTCCTTCTCCCTTCAATTGTTTTCAGACATTCAAGCATCCACCGCCATTCTACCATCCTCCAGAAAAGGAGGCCATGATGATTCCTCAGCTCCCAGGGGTGGGGACATCATGGGACTTTTCTCTGAGCCAACTTAAATGGAGTCGTTCCTTGAGATGGGGTGAGAGGATGCAGACAAGACGGCTGCCACCAGGCTGTGCCGATGCTTCTCAGGCTGCAGGGTGTACACAGTGTACCTGGGGAGCTTGGGACATGCAGATGGTTTCAGCAGTGCTAGGGGCCTGAGGTTTTGCATTTCTCACAGCTCCCAGGGGATGCCCAGGCTGCTGGTCCTGACATTGTGAGTGACCAGGTATTACATGGATCTCTTTTTTGTTGTAAAGTCCTTGATGTTGTATTTGAACAAAGAAGTTCTGCAGAGATTATTAGAGGCTCTGGCCTCACTACACTGCTGGGACTAGTGAACATTGCCTGGGAAAGAGAACTTCAGACCCCAGAGAGAAAATGTCTCGCCCTCTGTGGAACTGGCACTTCTGCAGGTGACGCATGAGTAGTCTCCTAGGCATCAGGGACCTGCCAACCGGAAACATGAGCAAGGCAGACAGACAGACATAGGGGTCATCAACTGAAATGAGTAAACTTTTCCCTGTAACCCTGACTTTCAGCAGTTCTTTTTTACTTAACTATGAATCTAAGGAATTAAAAGAAGGGTCAATTGTCCTCTTTATATCTAGCAAGTGGGGGACACTGGGGTCTCTGTAGCATTAATAATGAACCCTGAAACCAGCTTGGTGGGCCTATTAGAAATTAGTCAGAGACTTCCAAGGAGAATATAAATCTTGAGGAATAAGAGTTGTATCTTCAGGGTCTAACTGTTCTTAAAGGAAATTTCGCCTCCACTGAAAACATGGAGGACCTAAGAAGAGAGATATTTCTGGTGCATGGTGTAAACATGGAGCTTAAAAGAGAAAGAGGTTTGGGTCTGAGAAATTTGGTTCCTCAATGTGGCTGGTGAACTTGAGTTTGCCAGTGTGTTCTGGCTAACAACTGGGACAACCCAACTAAGAAAGCATGAAGTCAGGTGAGGTGGCACGTGCCTGTAATCCCAGCAGACAGACAGGAAGATGGAGGGCAGCCTCAGCAACCTAGAGAGACCCTGTCTCAAAATAGGAAATAAAAAATGGCTGGGGATGTAGCTCAGTGGTAGAATGCCTCTGGGTTCAATCCTAAAGTTCAATCCTCAGCACAGGGTAGAAAAACAGAGAAGAGAGAGAGAGCGAGAGAAGCTCTTAAAAAACAATAGTATAAATGTGGGTTCAGACAAGCAACCTGATTTAGCACCCCCAGTAGAAGAAGGGGCAGTGTTCATGGTCCCTGCTTCTAGCAGGACTTGACCATTGGGATTCTTCAAGGTCATATCTTTAAATAGGAATCAACTCAAGCTCTGATCCTCCCTAATAGCGTAACTATTTAGCACACATTTAGCCAACTATTAATTAATGCCACCTCCATAGAGAAAGAGGCCATGGTCAGACCAGTCTTTAATGAGCATCCTAGTGCCTGGTCAGACTTTGAGGGAACACACATATTGAGATATTAGTTGAAGCTCAAAAACAATAGATGCCTGCGCCCTCTAAGTAGCTCATGTGTTACAGATCTGACAAGTCTCATTGATTTAAATGGCTAGAGCACTGCTTGGATTTTAATCTCCTTCACCCTTATACCAAGGAGGTCGCTGTTTAAACGCTTTTACTTAATAATGTAAACACCTGTCACACGCCAGGGGCAAAGCTATTAAGGAGAAGGATTATTTAAAGCAGCACTCCTGAATACAACGTTGCTATTATTGTCTTCTCCTCAGTTGCCAGGATCTGAGTAGGAATTGCTTTCTTAGGAGCTCAGGTAGTGGCCCAGTCACCTAGTGCTCTCTTCCCCATCAAGGTCTGCACAGCTTCCTCTGCAAACAGGATGGCCATCTGCTCACTGCTGTCATCTGAATGCCCCCAAATATCTGACCTGCCATGACTGTTGTAATCAAAGCTCGTGTCTGCCAAAGTCCCTTGTTGAAATGGAAAGCTGTTTCCATGAAGGAATAATCTATCAGTCTGTGTCCTGGTAGCTACAAGACACAGTATTGTCTGTGAGTATTTTCTCTTATACACCTCCAATGATCCTACAAATCAGTGCCATTGTTAACCCCATAAACTGAAGCACAGAATGGTTAAGTAACTTTCTCAAGGACACATAGTATTTTGTAAGAAAAAGATTCAAATCTAGGACTGACTTCAGAGCTTGTAGTTTTAAGCACTGTGCCCTATTTGCCATATGTTGCTCGCTGCATGTGTGTGTGTGTGTCATAAGGACCATTAGTTTACCGCATAACCTTGTCACCTGGCAAGGTGAGAGCCCAGAGGAATTGCACAGAAGAGAGTAGAAGAGGTGGGGGGAAAACCTAGTACACTGCTAGGCAGGAAGGGTCTGAGGGCATGCCCTAGTCTAGGACTGAGGCCTTTGGAACAGAATACAGGCATCAAGAGGACCAGGAGTTAAGCCAGGCATGATGGCACATGACTGTAAGCCCAGCGTCTTGGGAGGCTGAGGCAGGAGGCAGGAGGCAGGAAGATCGAGAGTTCAAAGTCAGTCTCAACAGCTTAGTGAGACCCTAAGCAACTTAGAAAGACCCTGTTTCTAAATAAAATATTAAAAAGGACTGAGGATGTGGCTCTGTGGTTAAGCACCCCCGGATTCAATCCCAGGTACCAAAAAAAAGTGGGGGGGACCAGGAGTTAGACCCAGAAGAGCACATAAGATGTCAAGCCCAGAGATTTGAGAGCCCTACCCATAACCCAGTTTAGTGGAAAGTGTCTTCTACCCCCTACTCTCTTCTTTCACTCAAGCTGCATCATGGCTGGTACAAGAGACACCAGATGCCAAAGTACAGCCCCTCTCCCACTTCACCTACCACATCTTCTGAATGTCACTGCAACTTTTGGCCTTGGGAAAACCCAGGTCAGCTTGGGTTCTCGGATAGCATGCAAACCCAATGTCAACTAACTAGCTGTTGGTTAATTACTTTGACCTTAGGGAGGAAGGCACACTCATGGGACCACACAGGTCCCAACAGCCACAGGTCCTTATCCAAGTTACTGATAAGATATTGGTGTGGTTTATCAAAACCATTCTTCCGGGCTGGGAATGTCTCTCAGTGGTAGAATGCTTGCCTTGCATGCTCAAGGCCTTGGGTCCAATCCTCAGCACCAAAAAAAAAAAAAAAAAAAAAACACTCCTCCTCTACTGACTTATTTTAATGATGAGATTCAGCCTCTTTGACTTGGTCTCAGCTCCTTGATTCAAGAGTACTTTCATAAATAAATCCTTTGCCACAGTAGAACAAGAGAGAAAATGGTTCATTCATTCAGTTGACAAATACTTATTGATCATCTTTTCTATACCAGACACTGCCCTTGGTACTGTGGATGAAGCAGAGGAACTTCACTGTTTCTGCCCATATGGACCTTGCAGTTATAGGAGAGATAGAAATAAGGTCAGTCTTTAAGGGAATAAGCACAGAGTCAAGGTTTGAAAGAAAAACGTCTGAGCAATATTTCTTCAAGAGTGATACCCAACCAGCAGCTCCAAGATCTTGTTAATGACACTGGTCTTCATGCCCTTCCCCAGACCTACTCAATCCAAGACTCTGGTTATTGGACCCAGAAATTTGTGTTTTAGCAAGGCTTCCCAATGGTTGCCATCTGTGCTAAGGTTTAAGGACCACTGAGGTAGAAAGTGAGGGTGGACCTTCTTCTCAGCAAAAGTCAACTCAAAATGGATTGAAGACCTAAACGTAAAGTGTGGAACTATGAAACTACTAGAAGAAAACATGGGGGAACACTTCGAGACATCAGCACAATGATTTTTTGGATAAGGCCCCAAAGTACAAGCAAATAAAGTAAAAACAAGGACTATGTCAAAGTAAGAAACTTCTGCACAGCCAGGAGATTAGAGTGAAGAGGCAACTTGTACGAAGTGAGAAACATGCAGACTTCATCCAGCAGGGCCTGGTTTCCAAGGTGTGTATGGAATTCACACAACTCAACAGCAAAATATAGTCATAACAATCCTATTTTTAAATGGGCAAATGGTCTGAATAGACTTATCTTAAAAGAGGATATACAAATGACCAAAAAGTATATCAAGTATATGAAAAAACACTCAAAATCACTAATCATCAGGGAAATGCAAATCAAAACAATGAGATATTATCTCACCCCAGTTACAATGGTCCCAATCGAAAAGACAAAAAAATACCAAATGTTGGTTAGGATGCAGGGAAGGAAACTCTTACACATTGTTAGTGGAAATGCAAATTAACACAGTCATTATGGAGAACAGTACGGAGGTTCTTCAAAAATTTAAAAATAGAACCACCATATGATTCAGCTATCCCACGACTGGGTATTTATCCAAAGGAAATGAAATCAATATATCAAAGAGATACCTGCATTCCCATGTTTCTTGTGGCACTATTCACAGTTGCAAAGATATGGAATTAATCAAGGTGTCCATCAACAGATGAGCAGACAAAGAAAATGTGGTGATGATCACAGTGGAGTATTATTCTGTCATTAAAAAAGAAGAAAATTCTGTTTATTGTAGTAGCACGGGTGGAGTTGAAGGACAGTATGTCAAGTTAAATAATGCAGGCACAGAAATACAAATATTGCACGTTTTCATAGCTAAAAAGTTTATTTCAAAGAAATAGAAGAGTGGTCACTAGAGACTAAAAAGGGGAGGGGTACAGAAGGAGGTAGGTAACAGGTACCAAACTACAGCTAGATAGCAGAAATAGCTCTAGTGTTCTACAACACAGTGTGATGCCTATGGTTTATGTCTTATTAGATGTTGAATAAAGAGCTAGAAGAGGGGAGTTCAGGTTCCCAAAACAAAGACATGATAAAGGTTTAAGGAGAAGGAAGTGATAATTACCCCTGATAGGGTCATCACACATTATATTCGTGTATTGAATTATCACACTGTATTCCATAAATGTGTACAGTTATTATGTGACCATTAAAAGCTTTTTAAAAAGAAAGTGAGGACGGGGGAAGGAGCAAGCATCTTTAAGAGATCGGAAGAGGCCTTTCTGATATTCAAACTGAGAGCTGAGAAATGAAAAGAGATGTGCCAAGCAAAACTAAGAGAGCAACATTCCAGGTCCAGGGAAGAGCAGGTACAAAATTCCTGAAGTGAATTATGGTCCAGGAATAGAAAGGAGAAAAGTTGGCCGGAGCATAACTGTTGAAGAAGCTAATGCCAACAGAGACCAGATCACGCAAGGACTTATAGACCTCAGTAAGGAGCTTGAATGATTAATTCACATAAATACTCTAATGAAATAAACATGATCCTATGAGAATTTATAACACAAAAACCTGACCTAGATTGAAGGTGAAGGAGGGCTTCCAAGAGGCAGTGACAGATAAGACATCAAGGGTAAATGCAAGACAACTGAAGGAATAGAGGAGCCAACATGTGCCAAGGCCCTGAGGCAGCAAAGAGCATGACACTATCAGGAAACTTATGAAAGACTTTGAAATAGGCAAAAATGATTACTAAATGTTCTAATACATCTTTTATGGTTGTCTGTGCCTTTCATTGTCTTTGACCTATTTTACAACTATTGCAAGTTGTAGAAAGCTAAGAGTAATGCAAATGAGTCTTGTCCTTAGAAATATAAGCTAATTTTGCCCAGTGGAATACCACTGATTATTGCCCTGTGACTATATCTAATTTTACGTCTATTAGCAAATTCAGTACAGCATTTCCTACCTGTGTGTGTGTGTGTGTGTGTGTGTGTGTGTGTGTACACGTGTGCATGCGCACATATTCTAACAATCTATGACTGTTCTTACTGGTTCTCTCATTAATCAGTGAGTAAAAAATCTATATCTTTTGATACATGTTCATTGAATATTTGTCTGATGGTTATGATTTTACCTTTTTAACTAATATTTCCCCATCAACATATACAAGAAATTGCAAACAGTCAGGATGGTAATTGTTTACCAGATAAACTATAGTACCCCCAAGTTAAACTTAAACTCAGATACACAATATTTTTTTACAAATGTCCTAAATATCAGATGGGACATATTCATACTACAAAGTACTCATGATTTATCAGAAATTCAAACTTAGCCAGGTATCCTGGACTTTTTTTGTTAAATATGGCAATGCCACAGCGTGGTCATGGCAGACTCTGCTCCCAACAGAGTCCCTGTTTACTCCCGGGCTTGAGAACAGAGGAAAGCTCCTTTCATTCAGTCTTTGATCTTTAATGTGTCCTCCCTAAACTCCAATGCAAAATTTCACCTTTAGCTTTTCACAAAAACTGGCTTAAATTACCCCTGCCATAAAACTGCAGGTAGCCAGACTCTTCCCACGAACATTCCTTCCACCCTCTGCTTCTGCACCGCACAGATGGAGAAATGTCCGCCAATCCCACCAGCCCGGAAACTGTTGATTTAGTAGTGCAAGCAGCCCTGTTGTTTCTATGGACTTGATCAGCTGAACTGCAGGAACAGAAACAATCAATCCACCAATTTATTTTTTAGCCCAACAGACTAGTTGGCTTGTTGCATTCCAATACTCTTGGAAAAACGGCTGTCTTATTTCCTATCTGCCTATGAAAGGCTTCCCCTCTTCCCCACAGAGTGTGTGAGGTGCCAGATAATCTGGGGTCTCGGGACAAAAGAAAAGAGAGACAAAAAGGACAAGTTCCACGGAATACACACGGTAGGATTTGATATATGTCTCAGATAAGTTCCCCACTGTCTTGGCCCCTCACCCCTTCCACCTTCTCAAATTATCTTTTCACCAGTGAGACGTTGCTGCTTCCATTTCTTTTTTGACAACCAAGTTTTTTATTTGTTCATTTCTTTCATTTGAAGTACTCCTTCAATGACATCCTTGGCCTGAGATGATTCACTGCCATCCTTAACACAACTACAACCAACCACTTGAGGATTGTGCTAGTTAGCTTTCATCGCTGCAACCAAAATATCTGGCAAGAACAACTTTAAGAAGGAAAGGCTTATTTGGGCTCCTGGTTTCAGAGGTCTCAGTCCTCAGTCAGCCAGTTCTGTTGCTGTGTGCCTGAGGTGAGACAGAACATCCTGGTCGAAGGGTGTGGCAGAGGAAAGCGGCTCAGCTCTTGGCAGCTAAAGGGCAGAGAGAGACAGAGAATAGGATCAGGAACAAGATATCGTTCCCAAGGGCATGTCCCCCATGACCTGCTTCCTCCAATCATGCCCAACCTGTCTATGATTTCTATCTCCTCCACCAGTTGTTTATTCAAATTATTAATCCATCAAATGAATCAATCCACTGATGAGGTTAGAGCCCTCACGATTCAATCACTTCCCAGAAGCCCCAATGCTGCCCGAGTCTTCAACTCATGAATTTTGGGGGGACATTCCAGATTCAAACAATAGCAATGGGGTTTCCCTCTCAGTCGATTTTGGAGATTTCGGGGAGTTCTGCCCCTTTCCCTAGTTTCTCATCATCATCTCCTTAATTACGTTGATTTGGAGCTCAGCACAAAGGCCTCCACCACCTTGACATCTGTAGGCTCCTCACGGTTGGATGCACCACACAAGCTTGGTGCTTTGGCAGCTTTATGAATCCAAGTGCTAGGCCAAGGTGGACGAGGTGGTCCAGCACCTCTCGTGAAGCACTGTTAACATCCATTACACCACCCCAGCAGTGCCTTCCATGACCACATAGGAGCACATGAGTGAAGGTGAATCTTGAACACATCTGAACCTCACTCTGAGCAGCAGGGGAAGAGCTGAAGCTTTTGCATATTCAAACCACCTATTCAAATGCAAAATACCTCCGTAAGAATATCCTGATGTGAGTTAACATTTTAGCAGGAATCCACTGCCAGGATATAAGACACAAGCCAAATATTGGAGGGGAGGCAGAAGGAGTTTGGTAAGAGGTGTTGGGGACAGGTAGGAAAGATCCAGTCATTTTAAATTTCAGGTCTGATGTTACGGTTATTTCACCTGCCTTTCACTGTAATGTGAAACGATACCTCCAAAAGGAATTCTTCCTGGTACTGCATTCTGGATTATGTGGGCATCCCCCAGGATGGCAATAGAGAGATACCCATAAATGCAGACGCATCCCAAGACAGCTATGATCACCAACAGAACCTTGACCACTCACACCCCAGGTTCCTCTGGCTCTCAGAAGAAATACTACCACTTTCCAAATGCAGGGGGCAATGAATGACCTGGCTCAGCCTGTACATAGAAGCAGGAGCCTGGCAGACAGACTCTCTCCAGATTGAATAAATGCTGGGGGGTCTGATGAAGATCTCTGTCCCCAGGAAGCCTCCCTCCCATTTTAACATTGGCCGTGCAGTCCAACTTGGGCTCCCAATTCTGTAACATTGTTGTAATAGATTGACAGGCCCAGCGTGTGGTCAAGGAACCATCACAGGCCTTCTCCAATGAGGTTTTTTTAATTCCCCCAGGGACTTAATTTCTTAAAATGTTGGAGTGATTGTTCCCGTGGAAAGTAGGACAGTCAGTCTCTCTTGGAGCCTACCAGACAGAAACAAAACTAAGCAAACCAAAAAGCAGAGCTTCTGAGGGATGGCGGCCCTCCTTCCTTGCACCTGGAGGCTCCTCCTCCCCGCACTGCGGCTGCTCCATCTCTCCAACGAGAGCAGATGGTACTGGGCAGGAGATGGGCTCCGTATTATGTGGCTCCCCTGTCCTCCATCTGAAGTCAGGTTTTAGCAGATCTTATTTCCACTGTGAATTGGAGCCAGTTGTTTAAGTGATGGCCTAGATGTGTGCCAGGAAAGTAGGATTTTAATCCACAAGTACTGCTGCCTTTGGAGAGCTCAAAGCACTTTATAACAAGAGCCAGTGAAGTCTCTGGAAGGCCCTGCTTCAAGGGTGGAGGAAAGGTTGCCACAAGCAGCTTGCAGAAGGTGACTGTCTTCTCTGTCGTTGGCAGAGAAGAAACCACACCCCCTTCAGCCCCCACTCCTGATTCCAGACACCTAATACCACCAGGTGGTACCATCCCAGGGCACAGAGTATGGAAGGTCAAAGAGTCTCCTGAAGCTTAGGAAGGTCTGCAGAGCCAGGTGTGAGTTTGGCTGACCCTCCCCAGCCCCCAAGTGAGAGCAGTGGTCTCCCTGCCTGTAAGAGCTGGCCATCCTGTGGAGCTTGGCAGCCAGGTCTGGGATGGATTCATTACCCCGACAGCGGCAGCCACAGAATGCAGGCGAACAGAGAGTTGGATTTCCACAGCAGGAAAGCTCTGAATGTTAAACTCCGCATTTCACAAAAGTCATTTCATTGTCGTCATAATTACCAAATTTAAATTGCATCTATTTTCGGGTCTCAGGAAGCCATAAAATGAGAAAGGAGAGATTTTTCATGATTTTTCATGGTGAGAAATAAGAAATGATGAGGGGAAGAGGGCAGCCCACGGAGAGGACTCAAGGAGGGAAAGCGCTTCTGTAGTCGGCGCCGGTCAAAGAGGAGCCTGGAAACCATGAGGAAATGGGTGCCAGCAAGAACACCCATTTCTTGCTGCCTTGAGTGGACAGCAAGAACGGGAAGGGGTTGGACAAGAGGTCCAGCAGAGGTGAGGCCTGGAGGAAGACCTAGGAAGGGATTTCTACGTGGTGGTCAGGGGTGGGGTTCTAAAATAAACCCAGAATCTGAGATCAGACTGTGTGCCTGGAGAGCAGGATGGGGCTAAATATTTGGGATTCAAGATTTCTCCTACATCTTTAAAAAATACTCAAAGCACAAAACAGGAGTTATAGGAGAAAGGTAATGATAATCAATCACTGCGCCCTTCCACCTGCAATGTCCACAAAGGCTGAGAGAGAGACAGAGTGACAGAGACAGAAAAGGAGAGAGAGAGAGAGAGAGAGTTTTTCCATAATTTTTGAAGGCTCACAGAGGTGAACTCCACTTTCATTTTTAAGCACAAGACCCTTCTAACTAATATCCAGGAACATAAAGAGCAATTACCTTCTGGTAGTCTAGCTGGTGTCTGTCTTTGATTGAGGGCCTGTTAGGTGCACACACCTGACATTGATACTGTCGTTTTCACAACTCTCTGAGCACACAGTCTTTCTGTTTCCAAATGAGGAAACTGAGACTGTGGAATGCTAAATATATTGCCGAAGATTACTACAATGAACTGAATATTTTGTCCCCCAAAATTCATACTTTGGAAGCCCTAATTTCCAAAGTGATGTTATTTGGAGGCGGGGGCTATGGGAACTAATTAGATCATGATGGTGGAATCCTCAAAACTTGGGCCAGTGCCCTTATGCAAGACAGGAGAGAGATGATCTCTCACCTCTGTGTGAGGATATAGAAAAAAAGAGTTCTCTGCCAACCAGGATGTATGTCCTCACCAGGAACCAAATCCACCAGCACTTGACCTTGGACTCCTCGGTCTCTAGAATGAAGTCACCTAGTCCATGGGATTTTTGTTACAGCAGCTGAACTAAGACTGTCACACACTCACTAAGTAACAGATCAATAACTTTACACAGATCTGCATCCCTCCTACTGCACCAACTACATCCAAGGAGCCACCTAACAGTATCAATCTGAATCACAGTAATACTGCCCAACTTGTGTGGCTCACTACAGTAGACAAAGCACTTTTATGCCCATCATTGATGCAGCCTGTGGAGTGAAAAGCGTCACCTGGAATCTTTAGACCTCAAATCCCAGATCCTGATACCCAGTATGAGACCCAGAATAGCATGTTATTTCTACCAGGAAAAAAAAAAAAAAACTAGTAAAACAATCTTTAAAATAGCAGCATGCGGTGTCGATGAGGATCCAGGGATATTGTCATTCTCTTACGCTCCTGCTGAAACTGCCACAAGGCACGAAGCTTTTGAAGAAGAATTTGGTGATGAAAGTTTTGAAAGTTGCACAATATTTTACCAAGTACCTCTGTTTCTGGGGCTATGTTTTCCAAAAAAAAAAAAAAAAAGTGAGGAATACACAGAAAGATAATAAAAATAATATTCATTGTAGGATGATGCATAAGAGCAAAAACCTAGAAAGAACCTGAAAGTCTAGAAACTCATTTAACTGACCAAATAGATTATAATAATATTTGTAACTGAATGCCATAATTCATTACACATTCTATTAGATAAAACTCAAAGTTACGCAGAGTGTTCCTAATACAGTGTCAGGGGAAAGGTAAGTCACTAAACAGCATATAAAGTGCAACTTCCCAATTTTGCTTTTAAAATGTGCCTACATACAAATGTGATCGGACATAAATGGATTTAATTTTCACAGTGGTTGTCTCAGAATGAAAGAGCTATAGCTGATGTTTAATTTCCTTTGTATTTTTCTAAATTGTCTACACTGAATATATGTCCTTGCTAATCATAAAATGGAACTCTTAATTTCTAGTATTTTGTACAGAAAAGCCTCCTCACCCATTTCTTCACAAAGGGACCACAGTATTCCCTTTCACATCCACTCTCCAGCCTCAGATCCAGAGTAGAGCTCAGCCCCAATTTACTCTATTATCACCAGCACTCCTAATGTCCTTGAAAAATTAAGGCTCTTCAAGTCGTCTTAAAACATCTACAAGGTTTTCAAGGATAGCAATCATGTCGTAGTCATTCTGTATCCCCAGGCACCTAGCACCGTGCTGGACACAAAGTAGTATCTCAATAAATGGACAAATAAGTGAGCAACCTTTAGTTTCCCAAGCCAGATCATCACATTTGTCACTCAGCCCCTGTTGTGTCAGTAAGGTCAAGGCCAACAAGACTGCTGCACTGCACAGGACAGCTTTGTTTCCTTTCCTGGCTTTCAGAATTCCAGTTGGTCCCTCACCCTGTGATTCGTTGTATCCACACCTACCCTACATTTCTCAGTGAAGACACAATGGTCCAGTTTAAAAGTCCCATGCCATAAACAGACACATAAACCAGTAGTACAGAATAGGAGACACAGAGACAAACCCACACATCTACACTCATCGGAGCCTTGACAAAGGTGCCATAAACATACACTGGAGAAAAGACAACCTTTTTAACAATGGAACTGGGAAAACTGGTAATCCATATGGAGAAAAATGAAAACTAGACCCTTATCTCACCCCACACCAAAATCAACTCGAAATGGATCAAAGACATAAGAATTAGATAAGATACTCTGCAACTCCCAGCAGTAAACACAGAGTCAACACTTCAGCATACAGACACAGGCAACGACTTTCTCCATAGGACCTCTTAAACCTCAGGAAATAATGCCAAGAGTTAATAAATGGGATGCCGCCGAATTAGAAAGTTTCTGCACAGCAAAAGAAATAATTAGGAATAAGAAGAGGGAATCTACACAACAGGAGAAAATCTTTGCTACCAACTCTTCTAACAGAGGATTAATATCCAGAATATATAAAGAACTCAGAAAACTTAACACCAAAAAAAACCCCCAAATAACCCAATTAATAAATAAGAAAATGAATTAAATACACACTTCTCAAAAGAAATACAAATGGCCAACAAATATATGAAAAAATGCTCAACATCATTAGCAATTAGGGAAATGCAAATCAAAACTAGTGAGATTTCATCTCACTCTAATTAGAATAGCGGTCATCAAGAATACAAACAATAAGAAATGTTGGGGAGGATGTGGAAAAAAAGGAACAGTTTTACACTGTTGGTGGGATTGTACATTAGTACAACCACTATGAAAATCAGTGTGGAGTTTTCCTCAGAAGACTAGGCATGGAACCACCATATGACTCATCTGTGCTACTCCTCAGTATTTATCCTAAAGAATTAAAAGTCACAAACTGTGGTATATATATACAATGGAATATTACTCAACCATAAAGAATGATAAAAGTATGGCATTTGCAGGCAAATGGATGAAATTGGAGAATATCATGCTACGTGAGATAAGTCAATCTCAAAAAACCAAAGGACGAATGATCTCACTGATAAGCGGATGATGACACATAATGGGGGGTGGGAGGGGTTAGTGTTAGGGTTAGGGTTAGGGTTAGGGAGGGGGGCAAGAATGGAGGAAGGAAGGACTGTATAGAGGGAAAAGAGGGGTGGGAGGTGTGGGGGGAAGGGAAAAATAACAGAATGAATCAAACAACATTACCCTATGTAAATTTATGATTACACAAATGGTATGCCTTTACTCCATTTACAAACAGAGAAACAACATGTATCCCATTTGTTTACAATAAAAAAATCTGAAAAAAAATAAAGAATTAAAGTCGTCATGCTGTAGTTATACATGCATACCCACATTTATAGCAGCACAATTCACAATAGCCAAACTATGGAACCAACCTAGGTATCTACCAATGGATGAATCAATAAAGAAAATGTGGTATATATGCACAATGGAGTTTTATTCATCCATAATGAGAAATGAAATGATGTCATTTGCAGGAAAACGAATGGAACTAGAGAACATTATGTTGAACAAAATAAGCCAAACTCAGAAAGTCAAGGGTCATGTGTTTTTTCTCACATGTAGAAGCTAGAGAGGGAAAAAGGAACTATGTTAAGGGTGGGGATCTCAAAGGGAGATCAGTAGAGAAAAGGGATCAGGGGCAGGAGGAGAGAAAGAAGTGCTGGGGAGTGATACTGGCCACGTGACATTGTTATACTGTGTGCGTGTACGAATACGTAACAACAATCCCATCATCATGCACAACTCTAACGCACCAATAAAAAATGTGGAAAGAAAACCAAAAAAATAGAAACACTAAAGAAAAAAAAAATGTCCCATGCCACAGAAAGCCCTTTGTGTACCTGGGCAGATTCAAGGGTGAAGGCACACGTCTATTTTCTTGACCACTTGTGCTATCTTATTCTCAACCTTACAACGAGCATGTGGCTTCTGAGCAAGGGTGTAGGCCCAGTGATCTGTCCCCTGTATACCATGCTTTAGATAAAGTAGCAATTCAGAATCGCAGTCGCCATCCACTCTAATGAACGATCACAGAGGGCCAGGCCCTGGGAAGACAAAAGGGAACACACATTGCTGAGTAGCTCTGCCAGCCTTTGACCCCATGGAGGACAGGATGATGGTAGAATGCCAAACAGCTCTTATTAGTTGAGCTGATGTGAGCAAACCAAGAAAAGCATGGTCAGGCAGAGACCACCCACTTGCAATACCACTGAAAATCCTCAGACCCATTAACACTACTGCAAGAAATGCATTGCACAGAAACAATTCCACATGTACACCAAAGTATATGAAAATGTCTACTTACCACAACAGTGTTTTAGGGGAAAAAAATCACACTTAAATGGCGAGTAATAGGAGACTAGACCTATTATAAAATGCTTTCCAGGTATTAAAAAAATAGCTAATCCTCACATAGCCCACATGTGACACGTACACCAAGCTCTATTCCAATTGTGTTACATGTGTTAACTCATCTAACTTGCCCAGCATCCTATGAGGTTATTATTATTAATTCCATTTTATAGATGAATAGACTAAGGCAGATCATTCAGCTAATATGTGATAGATCCAGGGTTCAGGATGGGGGTGTTCTTACTCCAAAGTTCACACTATTAACAATATCTCACACAATAGCAAAACATAAGCAGGACCCAAAGTCAGATACACGGCCAGACTGATATATGTCCACCAGTAAGAATGAGTTCAGTTTTAATATGCCAATATAGAAAGATAAATAATACAGTATATTGTTAAGTGAAAAGTAAAGTACAGGACAACCTACATTTTGTCATTTTTAGTTTTTAAAATCTAGACAGAAATAAACACATGACAAAAAACCACCTGGAGTGACCAGGCAGCTAAGAGTGGTTACCTCTGAGAAAGAAACTGGAAAGAGAATCGAGAGGGCAGAGGAAGCTGGCACCGTTTGTCTTAGATCCTTCTTTATTATTTGAAATTTATGAGCATTTATTCCTTTGGTCATTTTGAAAAGAGAAGAAAATTAATCTAAAAAAAAAAAAAAAAAAAAAAAAAAAGAAGAAAGAAAGAATAGCTCAGAGAGGGCCCATGAAGAAGCAGATGTGTGGGTGAGATCAGTTCAGGGCATCTAACCTCCAGGCTCTTTCACAAAAACAGAGAGTCATAATGGTCACAGGCTAAGCTGAAGGGCTCCAGGTCAAGGTGCTACTCATCATCTACGCAACCCGTGATGAGCCTGACTCTGATCCATCTCGCCCAGCAGTGACTTGGCATGTGGGGCCATATGTTTTAGTAGGAAGAGTTCTGTAGTAGGATCAGAAGGCCTGGCTTTGAGTTCCAGCCCTACCTCTCACAAGCAATATAACCTTAGGATACTCTGCTTTTTGAGTTTCAGTTTTATCTTCTATAAAATATAGATATAAACATCCATTTCACAACACTGTTCTGAAATCCAGTGAGATGTGCCATGCCAATCTTCCAGGCATGTGATTGATGCTAGTTAGAGATGACTATGTTGGTCACAGAACAAGACTAGAACCCTGATCCAGCATTCTTTCCACGCAGCTACATTGTCCTCTTTGCTCAGGTCAGTGCTTAAATTGGAAGAGGCAAAGTAAGACCTGGTCAAATGAACCACATCCATATGGGGTCACATTCAAAGTGTCTCTGGACTTGTGCTCATTAGGCCTCTGCCTCATGGTTACCTTAAAGCTTTTTTTTTTTTTTTTTTTTTTTTTTTTTTGGTACCAGGGATTAAACCTAGGGTCACTTAACCACTGAGCAACATCTCCAACCCTTTTTTGTATTTTATTTAAAAACAGGGTCTCCCTGAGTTGCTTAGAGCCTTGCTAAGTTTTTGAGGCTGGTTTGAACTTGCAATCCTCCTTCCTCAGCCTCCCAAGCCACTGGGATTACAGACATACACTGCTGAAACTTGTTATTGAAAGGAACAACAGTCACTGGGAATTGATGTTCCTATGCTGAGGAACAAGATAAGAAGCGTAATGATTTTTAGAGTTTATATTCTAAACATCCTCCAAAACTTCATGTTTTAAAGGCTTAGTCTCCAGCTGATGGCACTGTTGGGAGGTGGTGGAACCTTCAGGAGGTGGAGCACAATTGGAGAAAAAAGGTCATTGGGTACATGCCCTTGAAGGGGATTTAGGAACCCTGGACTCTTCCTCTCTCTTTGCTCCATGGGTACCAGGAAGTGAGCAGCTTTGCTCTGCACATGCTCCCCACCCCATTGTTCTAGCTCACCACAAGCTCAAACAGCAGAGTCAACTGATGCTGAACTGAAACCTCTGAAACTACAAGCTAAAGTAACCTTTCCTCCTCGTAAATTGATTCGATTCTCTCAGGTATTTTGGCACAGCTACGGAAGACTGACTCAGACAGTGATCAACACTGTGCCCTATCCAGGCAACTCCTATCCCGGGTTTTTTCAGTTGCCCTACTATGCCATGTGGTTCTGTTGCATGTAAGTCTTCCTGTCTTGGTTTCCTTGTTAGAAAAGGAAGATGATAAATAATCTCTGCCTCTTTTTTCACAAGGTTGTTGAGAGGATCAGATGACAAGGAGATAAACACCTAGGACAGAAACAGTTCATGGTTTATCACTTTTACTCTCTCCTCCTTCCTTGGCAATAACACCCCAACCCCTAGCTAAATACACACTGCCCAGCTAGAGGATGTAGTTCGCTCTTCATTGCTTCTAGATGTGACCAAGCAACCAATTGCTTGCCAACGCAATGTGTTGTTTGGGTATGAGGTGTCCTCCAAAAGCTGCTGGGTTAATGCAGGAATATTCAAAAGTGAAATGATTATATTATGAGAGCTGTCACCTAACTTGTGAGTTAATCCATTTGACAGATTAATAATCTGGAAGGATTAGTGTACCAAATGGTACCACAGGCAGGTAGGTGTGACTGGAGGAAGTCTGTCACAGAAGGCATGACTTTGGGATTCATATTTTGTCCCTTGTGCTTCACCCTCTCTCTGCTTCCCAGCTACTGTAAGGTAAGCAGCTGTCCTCAGCCACACCCTTCTGCCATGATGCTTCACCTCCAACCCACAGCAATGGAGTCTGCAACCATGAATCTAACCTCAACATAAACCTTTCCTCCTCTAAGTTGCTCCAGTCAAGTACTTTGGTCACCATGACATAAAGCTGATGCCAAGAGATGTGGTATCTGCAACTCCCAGGCCATGCCCTTAGAAGTGAGCTGTTTTCCCCTACTTTCCCCTTTCCATCTTCCTGCTAGTTGGAAGTTGGACGTGGTGGCGAGTCATTTTGACCTTAGAGAATGGTGACTGAAGAAAATATAAGGTATCTGAATCCTACACAACTAGGAAGCAGCGCCACCTACCACCCCGGGTCACTCACCAGTTTAGACTTCTATGAGAGGAAGACTTAATCCTCTTATTTTATTAAATCCACTGTTACGTTGTCCTTTGTTGTAGCATCTGAGCCACTCTCTTAAGCATTGCAACATCCTTTGAATGTATAAACTGCTGTGCTAAAAGTGACACGGTTTTCATTGTTAATTACATCTGCTGTCCTGAGTTGACAATCCATGTCGTCACACACTAGTCACCATTTTACTCACAGGACCACAGTTTCTGCTCTGCACATCGCACGGGTAACATAGCTACACCTTCAGATGTCTTCCCACGAAGCAGACTGGGAGGGTGGCTCCTGGCATCCCTCTGGCATAGTTCCTTCTGTTTCTATGCTAAGAGTCCCTGACAGCTTGCTGTCTTTAAAACTGAACCTTCCACGGAGCATCTGAAAGCTTGGCAGACATCAGGTCACAGCCCCTATGATTGCTAGCCTACATGTGCTCTTTTCCCCGCTCTGGCTTGGAGCAAGCAAGGAGACCATTCGTCGACCTTCCAGATAACCTTCAACCAGGCAAATAAAACATTTGAATTGAAAAGTGTACTGGAGATGTGTTGGTTTTTTGTTTTGCTTTGGTTTGCTTTTTAATACACACACACACACACACACACACACACACACACACACAGAGATACCAATCCACTGTCCTAGCATTCATGCAGTTTCCAAATTGACATGCTACCCACCCCACACCCTGGGACTTGCCCACTTACCATCCCTCATGCTCACCAGTTAGCTCCTACACCTCTGCTGGGTCAAAGTTTTAATACCCAACCTGGGAATACCGTCCACTGGATCAAGAGGACAGATTGCACCTTTATTTGTCTGTGTCCCCAACTGGAAAATAGGCATCCATAACCTAGGGGCTGCGTCTCATCTATATCAGTATCTCAGGCATCTAGTGGGGTGCCTGGTACAAAACAGACATACAAAAAAATTTTAGCAAATAGAGAAAGCAGCCCGCCCCCAGGAAATGCCTTAACTGTTCTTGCTCTGCAGAGTTCATAAATAAGGTTTCCATGACAGGCTCACAAGATAGCCACATACAGTGTGTTGTAGAAATCAGGGAAGGTCTGGATTCAGGTCCTGAAGCTTTGGGGACCAACTTGCCCTGATGGATGCTCTCAGACAGGATCAGAAAACCTTCCCAGCTGGACTGAGTGATCCAGAATTCACATCCATCCTGGCTTACTTTAAAAGGAATTCATCCCCTTTAGGTAAAGTGCGTCCCACCTCCTGCTCCAGGGTGGCAGTGGCCCTGTTAGTGATTTACTCTGACATGTTTAAGAACTATAGAGTTGTTTTTGCTGACTGCACTGCAACTAGATGCTGGATGGCTAGGCATTTTTAACAAGCTCTGTTCCACTGGGTGGTGGGTTTGCAAATGTGCGACTTTAATGGCTATTCATATTAGCTCTGTGTTCAAAGGTCCCGGGTTATGTCTCCATCTAGTCTGGTGTTTGTTTAGCGCTCAGCATTAGAATGAGTAATAAGCCCTTTAGCTTTGTGACAAATTGTTCTTTAAACAAGAGACCCATCAGCACTCTGCCCTTGAGTTCCTGCTAAGCGGAGAAGATTCCCAGGGGGTAACTCCTCAGCCCCCTGGGAGCTTGTAAAATGTAAAATTGGAGGTCACTGACAGCATAAACCAATCCAAAAATAGTTCCTGTGAAACCTCTGCCACCCTGTAGTGTAGAACCCATTTCTGCTAGAGCTGGTTGGATCTTCCACAGTCCCAGGTCCCTCCCACTAAGGTTAGCGGGAGATAGGACAAGATGCGGATTTAGCACTTGCAGTTCACTTGCAAACACCAAATTTGATACAACTAATTCTTTATTCTTATTTTGTTTTGCTGTTTTTTTTTTTTTGTTTTTTTTTTTTAATTCCAGGGTATGATTTTCTACACCTCTTAAAAGACAGAAATAGATCATATATACTCACCCTTGTTTAGCAATGGAGAAAGAAAAGCATAGAGAAGTTGCCAGCCTGAACTACGCAGAAGTCACCTGGTCATTCAGAGCAGTGAGGATTCTGGAGCCAAAACCACAAACTGACCACATGCTCACGTGCCTGAGCCGGTGCCTGACACACGGGGAGCTGGCACACTTTACCGAGTGAATGAGTGAACCAGTTCCTGAATGAACACAAGCATCTAAACCAATGTCTTTCAAATTTGAATAATGCAAGGCCCTCTTTTGGAGAAATAATAGGCTCTTGACCCCAGAGATTAACTCCAAAAATCCCAATTTGAATAATAATATGGTCATAAGAAATTAACTTTTATTCTTTGAAAATGCATCTCAGTAGCAATTTTTTTGACAAAAAAATTCCACATTTATAACTGATAAGAATGTTTAGCAGTTACTGAAAGTAAAACACAATTTTTAAAAGTTCTCACAGAATCCAAAGACTTCAGGTACTACCAGTCAATCCCAATTTAAAAAGTAGAAGGAAAGAAGGAAGCAAGCAAGCAAGCAAGCAAGCAAGCAAGCACAGACTCTGACTGAGGACAGACTATGATACCCTAAGGGCATCCTCGACCTGGTGACCTGGTGACCTCTCTCCAGCTACTTAGGGTAGATGCTAGTGATATAGTCATGCCAACCTCCAGCCCTGAAGAGGAAGGGACAGTGTGATGCCAGCCAGGGAGTGCCAGCCCCACGGAAGAGCTCTGGAGACTTCGATTTGACTACACGGCAGCTAAGCTGAGCTCAAGCCCAAGTGGGTGCTCAGAGAAGGTTCCACAGAGGAGGTGGAAACGGGACCTGGAACAGGAAAAGGACTTGGGGGCCCAGAAGATAAGCAGGAGGACTTCGACCACAAAAGAAGGGAAGTCTTTTCCTTTCCTGTTGATTTGCAGCTCCTCTTACATTGAACTTGCCAACAAAGACCCTAAGGACTTGCATGAGAAGTCTGCCCAAACCTTAAAGACTGAATGGACTTTGTGTGCTGACCAATCAGGCAGGACACACTAGAAAGGTAATTGAAAATCAAGATGCCCTGATTCCTCAACGAAAGAAGCATTCCAGGAAACTCGAAGAAAATGTCTGTTTTCTACCACTCTCACTTTCCTCCTTACTTCTGAGTATGAAGAATACTTTAGGCCACCCAGATCCTGTCCTCTCAAAGTATGAAGTTTGCCTTTCAGGCTCTCAAGCTCCCCTTTCCATAGTCTCTTATGTCTTAACCCACAGCCCCTTCAAAGAGATCTTGTCTTTTTCACAGTTTTTCACATATCCAACTGCCAATTGCACCCCAGCATTCAACTAAAAAAAAAAAAAAAAGAATTTCCCTGTCGTTCCATCACTTCTCCCACATCAAAATTTACTCACAAGAAAGCAGCTGACGAATACACCACATTAAGATCTAACACTCCACTTAGCGTTGGCCTACCCAGGGCACTTTAGATCCGTGCAAGCAGGATCAAGGATATTTTCACAAACAGAACTGGGAGAATATCCAAGGCTACAGAGGACATGTTCTTTGTATGCGAACAAGTCTATTTTATTAAGCTCGCTTTGAGGCCAGTTCTTATCAAAAAGATAAAGTGAGATTTTGGCATGCTCAGAGAAGGGCAGTAGAGTTGGTCCTGTGATGACAGATAGGAACTGCAAAGAGCAGGCTTTAAAAAAGAAAAGAAATAAAAGAAAAACTACAATCTACAGCCTAGGAACACTTATTAAGATGAGATTTAACCAAAGACTATAAAATCTTAAATGCTAGATAATAAGGTCAAGACAAGTTACTATTTTCAGCTTAGAACAGATGACGAGACAGGAGGACATAAATGGAAATTAAAAGAAAAGAGATTCAGAACAGATCAGAAGGTTAGCAAAAATAATCAATGGCTGAAATGACTTTCTGGACTCATTCACTTGTGCTGAAAATATTGGGTCATTGAAAAAGTAATGAGATGATATTCTTGGGAAATGGAATAGTTAAAATGAATGAGTTCAGATGGATCCAAAGACTTTAATCATTCTAAAGAGAAACACTTGCTGGGCCACTCTCTCCCAAATCAAATCGAGATTTCATTCTGGAGATAAGTAGGTGTAGGGTAAGAGACCTTCACTTTCCACATTCTGTGGGTGTCTGCGGCTCTTTCAAAGGTATAATGGTGTTTAATATTAAGGAATTTTTATGAATAGTGCCTCCTACGGGATCCTAACAAGAAAAATGGGGACAAAGAAAAGGCACCCTGGAATTTATCTCAGCCAAGTTCTCATCCAAAACCAATAACTTCCCAGTGTTCCCATTTATGCATATTCTGATGCTTCATTCCGGAACAGGACAATACAGGGGCAACCTAATCTACAGTTCTAATTGTTAGCTACACTTTTTTCTGCAATCTGGCCTCCTCCCATTTCCCCATTGATCTAGTCATGTCCTTCAGAGCTACACAATGTGTGTCTATTTGTACATGGTAAATGGTAACCCCACAAAGGTTTTTTTTTTTTTAATTTGTTCTTTTTAGTTATATGTGGCAATGCAATCTATTTTGATATATTTACACAAACATGGCCTGCCAATGTTTAAAGGAAGCTCACGCTAAGCTTTCTCTTTATAAGCTAAATATTCATACGGTATGATTTCCAGACTCTTCGTCTTCCTGAGAAGCATCCCTAAAAAGGCACTTAATATCAATCATGCCCACGTGCACGCACTCACACACCCCAGCCCAAAGTGGAGAGCCTCCGCTGGAACTTGTTTCCCCAAATATCAGCTACCTTCTTTGATCTAGAAACAGTAACTCTGTGGATGCAAGCAAATCACCTCAGCAATGACCACTACTCCTCACAGCCTATAATACGCCAAACGCTGAACTAGCCACTTTACGCACAAAAATTGCTAATCCTAACCACGGCCCATTTAAATATTTCCATTGTACAGGTGAAAAAAATAATGGAACTTAGAAAGGAAATAACATGTTCAAGATCACAGAGCAAGGAAATAGGTAAGCAGGATTTGAGTTCAGCTCCATTGGGCCCCAGCACAGTCACTGTTCCCAGAATATCATGCTGTCCAGTATCTTCTTAATGACCATCTCCCTGCTCATTCATCTCTACCTGTGGTAGACTAAAATCCCCCTGCTTTCTTCACCTTCACCTGTGTCAAAGATTTGCACCCGGCATGAGAGTGATGCACAACATAGGGGCATTTGTCTCAAGGCATGGTGGGGGAAAGGGGCTGGACGAGACCAGGAGGGGTCCAGGGCTATGTGAGCAGAGCCATGACTCCAGGATAGGCCATCAGTGGTCCCAACCCTGATCCAAGCAGGCACCCAGACCACGCAACCCCACTTCCGGGAGGCTCAGGTCAGAGGTATGCAATATTGGCTATAAGAATGTCAAGCTAATCCAAGGTTCTACGGAGTCCTGCCTCCAACAGAGCCTCAGGCCCCACGATCTAGAAAAGGGTGAAAAACAGGAAAAATTATAGACCCAAGAGATACAGGCAGAAGGGAGCTGGGCTTAAACCGCAGCTCTTCTGTGCAGACACCAAGTGCTGTAACGCTGCAGAGTCCAAAGAAAGGGCGGGCCCTTGACTGGCTCCTGGGAGATAACCCGCAAGCCCTTGGAATGCCCTGCCTGAGGAGGCTTTGCATACTGGAGTCCTGCGCCCAAACACGGAGTTTATGCTAACAATGCCATAGGTGGCCCTGTGGGGAGGACTTGGCAGCTAAGATCAGCCACGTGTGCACTCTGCCTACGTGACCGAGCCCTGGCCAGCACTGGAGTACTCCTTCACGTGTGCTCTCAGACATCATCATTGGGGAAGTCAAGTGCCCTCCGTGTGATGCACTGGGGGTGAGGCAGCTGCAGGGTCATGGCTGATTTCTCCTGGAATCCATCTATACGCTTTCTTCCTTTGTGGATTTTAATCCAAGTCCTTCAGCTATATAAACCGTAACTGGGAGTATAATGGTCTCTCTGCGTTCCGAGTCCTTGCAATGAATCTTCAAGCCTGAGGGTAGACTTGAGGACCCCCCACCCCCGCACACACTGCCCAGTGGCCCTTTGGAAGGGTTGGCTGTGACCAGCAGCCTCATGGGAAGATGTAGAGATGAGCCAGCACGAAGGTTAATTCTCCACCTCTTCCTGTGTGGCCATAGGGAACCCTCGTGCATCAGACCCGCTGCCCCGCGCCGGTTCCAGAGGCAGCCAGATCTGCCTAGAGAGAACAGGACTGTCACTTGGAACAACAGGGATGGATCTAAGACAATGGTAAAAAATCATGCAGATCTCCCCATGTGTTACCCATTTAGATTTTTTAAATAAATATGTTGGCAAGATCTGTGGTTCTAATTGTGAAAGTGATACATATTCATTGTCAAAAATGTGGAAAACATAACAAAATACAGAAAAAAAGAAAACAGTTCTTTGGACTCTTACCACCCAAAGGTAAGCATGGCTAATATTGTGCTGTAGTTCAGGCTAGTCGATTTCTTTTTCATGAATATGTAGTTATGTCCCTGATGGAGACAGAATTTGATAATTTTTTTTGTTGTCGTTAGCAAGAAAATCTGCAACTTAAAAGTTACCTGCCACCTTCATGTCTAACAAGTCATCTTGGGACACATTTTTTTTTTTTTTTTTTTTTTGTTCTGGAAACAATTGTATGGGCAGTTTCTTTTAGTTTTGCAGATTTAAGACAGAGACACCCAGCACCCAGAGACAATGTTTTGTTTTGTCTTGTTTTTAACAAAGGTTGCTCATTTCTTCCCCCTGGGTACCAAACCCATATGTCTCTGAGAAATGGGGACCCAAAAAGTCTCCTAAGTGGAAAGAAATCAAGACCCCCCCCCAACTACATCTTTTTAAGTTCTCTAGTTTTCAGCCATCTCTGATGAGTCCAGCTGATCTTGTGCAGGAACCTGGATTACTGAATCACTGGTGTTGGGGAGATGTTTAGACAAAGCACATTGCTGAAACTAGATGCTTCCGCCAGAGCAGCAGCACCAGGCACAATTTAAGAAAAATGTGTGTAACAGAGAACCAAGAAGCTGGAACACTAGGAGCCCGGGACATTGTTGGCACAGAACAGTGAGAAGAAATCTCTTCCCAACACCCTGAGAATTACCCTCTGAACAGCTGTGACAGGCCAGACAGACAGTTCATCAGAATCATGATCATAACTTATACCCCAGGCAGATAAAGCAGAAAACCTAAGGTTCACAAACACACAATTTGCAACAAAATGGGATTAAACTGCATAATGCTGTATGTTTTTCTCCCACTTAACATTATATACCAAGCATTTCCAGTGACATTAAACATACATGAAAACCTAACAGGGAATAAGAGCAGCTAACCTTCATGCAGTGCTTAGGTAACGCTTACCACGTGACATAGTGTTATTAACACTAAACTCTAGAGGAAGAAACTGAGGTCCAAAGAGTTTATGTTAAATGTCCGACAACATATGGTCAGAAAAGGAGAAGCTAGTATCTGAAGCCAAGCAGTATGACTTTAGTATTAATGTTCTGAATTTTGTATACACACAATATTTCATCATTGTCCCATAGTTAGGTATTTTATTTTTGCCATTTTTTTCACTGTTATAACTATGTAGTGATAAATATCCTGATATATAACATTTTAAAGTCAATTAAATTTTTAACCTAAATGTAGAACTTTGCATTTGTTTAACTCTGCCACTTTTAATTTAGACCTGTGAAGTTTTCTTGGATCTTGATTCTGCAGTTCAAAATTTTCACTCCCCCACCACAGCTGTGTCATTCCGAGTTAACTGGCCTGTCCTCCTCAAACAAATCCTCTAAGGCTTGACCTGACAGGACAAGTTCCTATGGCTTGCTTACTATCACTCTCACCAGCTCATCTAACTTACTCTCTTTTGCTGACTGGTCACAGTCTTCCAGTTCCTCAACCACACCATGCTTACTCAGACCACAGGACCTTTGCACATTCTACTCCCTCTCCTATAATCCCCTCCCCTCATCTGGTGAACTTCCAGCAGTGCTACACCTCTCAGATTCTTTGTTATATAGTCTCAAACTGCATTCTTTTCCTTCCAAGTAGGAAATTCACACAATGGGTCATGAAAATGTCTGGTTAATAGCTGTCTTCCTTGCTCACTAACAGAGTCCATAACAACAGGTCACATGCCTATTTTCTTGCTGTGCTATCCCAGTACCGGCATTATACTTGACTCACAGTGAAACATCCAATACATATTTGTTGAATGAAGGTACGCATGCATGCTGGGATATAACACCCTGTCACATACAAACAGAACCACTGACACTCTGTATCGATGTGTGCACAGGCTCCTTGAGGATAGTGCTCCAAATAGTTAGGGTGTAAGACCTGCCTCTCAATCTCTGTGATTTTCAGCTGAGCTCTCCATATTTTAACCAGAACATTCTTTTCAGTTTTCCAGTCCCAAAATCTCAACAGAAGACTCTAATGGGCCCATGGCTGAGTTTGGGGTCTTTAGTCAGGCCTCCTGTCTTGGCCAGGGCTAGCAAAATGGACTCTGGCTAGGTGGCCCAGCATGAACCCCTCAGCAGGGACAGGAACACAGTGGGGTGATTAGGTTCAGGGACTGCATCTTTAGGAGATTAAAATGCAATTATACCCAGAACTTGTGATGCGTGTCGTGGTGGTGGAGAGGACAGTGTTGGGTTTCTTTTCCATGAACATAAACCAGTTCGGGAAGGGAGGGGTAGAGTGGAAAGGGTTGAAGTGGGTTGAGGAAGTGGGTCAACCAAAACTCGGGGATGGGGATTTTGAGAGGGGTGGACGGTCTTATAGGAATGCACTCTCTAAGCCTCAGGGTCCTAGAGATTTCACCCAAGATGAGGTTTACCAGAAAAGATATTTAAAAGCTGGTGGAAATAAGCCAGTCTATTCAGAGATGGGAAAAGGGAGGAAAAGGAGGACGGGTGAAGTGAAGTCTCTGAGGGAATGGGGTCCAGGGCACCATGAAAAATCCCACAAAGTCCAGAGGAGGAAATGTCCCCACCACAGGCAGCTTGGGGTCCCAAGGTCGTGCGTAGGACGTGGACCGCGCAGGACCAGCCCGCCGCCTTCCCGGGTCAGCTTCCAGCGCAGCGCGTGACGACTGTGCCCCCTACCGGCGACAGCCGGCATCACGGGACACGCGGAGCCCCTTTCCGAGGGACCCAGGGGGCGAGAGCGGTGGGCTGACTTGGGGGTCACCGCAGGAAAGGAGTCTGGGCAGGAAGTCATTTGCATGGGTGCGGTTATTCTCCCCCGCCCTTCTCTTTGGTGAAGGGGAAAAAAATAAAAGTTAAATAAACTGAACCAATTATCCAAAGCAACGGTTGTGCCCGGAGCTACAAAAACACCCAAGTCTGAGTCAGCCCCATGCTGTGGATTCAGACCTGTTGTGACCTGCCTGGCGCAGCCCATACGTTGGTGGTTCGGCATCGCACGCACCTGGGAGGCGCGGGTACCCGAGCCTCACTGCTGAGCCCAGGGGCGGGGGAGGAAAACAAAAAGTGGGGCTGGAGCCGAAGAGGAGGCATTGGCTGCACAATGCTGCCATCTACCGGACCGGCTCGGGAATGCTGCTTGACTGCAGAAGAGCCCAAGCCTTCTCAGCAGTAGGGCAAGGCTCTGCCTTAGCGGGCGGGTTCAGACCTAGCAACGCTGGAGATGACTGGCTCACAGAGCAACTCGGGAAATGAGCAGTTGTTGATGTGTTTAGGGGTTCTGACCATTGATGTTGGATTATTTTCCCTATCTTTAAATATTAAAGAAGCTTCTAGAAAATAGAAATACTACCTTGTACAAATAAATTAATGTCTCCAACAAGCATAAAAACAAAGAGCAGACCAGCCTCTGGAGTACGGAGTGCAGAGATCGGCATGGGACCCCACCATGTCCATGGTCAGGCTTGGCTTTATAGATGGCAGAAGTACTTGGAAATAGGGTTCAGGTCTTAACTCCGTTCACTTCTCTGGGCTCAGTTTCTTTATCTGGAATATCACAATAAAGTTGGCTTCACAAGAACCCTTTGAGGATCCGATAGACTGATACTTGTAATGCTTGGAGAAGTTTGAAGGTACATATATCACTAGATGTGATGGAGTGTGACCTCTTATTCCAATCAGTGATGACAAAGCAAGATGGCCAGCCCTCTTCCAGGAATTTCTGGTATTTAGGGAAGAATCTGAGTATCTTGAGTCCATTTTTCAGATACTGTTTTCAATAAAACCTGACTGTGCTGAATGTCTTTCTCATGCCATAGCCAGGGATGTTTTGAAGAATGATTAAATCACTTTAATTAGGAATTTACCTCTATCCTTGGAGAATAGCTACTAGAGAATGATAAGGCATTTGGTGTTGGTGTTGTGTTTGATGAGCTGAAAGGTGTGTCAATCTTATTTTTAACAATTAAACAGAACATATGCTTGACATTTTTGCAGTGAGCATGACTCTCCCCATCTTACTGGGTTTTAGTCAGTTTTTCACTGCGGTAACCAAAAGATTTGACAAGAACAACTTTAGAGGAGGAAAAGTTTATTTGGGGGCTCACAGTTTCCAAGACAAGTTTCCCTAAACAGCCAGCTCCATTCCTCAGGACTGTAAGGAGACAGAACATCATGGCCCAAGCGTGTAATACAGGAAAGTTGCTCAAAACCCCAAAGACACGCCCCCAATGATCCACCTCCTCCAGCCTCACCCTACCTGCCTTCGGTTATCATTCAGTTAATCCCTATCAGGAGTTTAACTGGTTGGGTTAAGACTCTCATAATCCAATCACTTCACCTCTAAACCTTCTTGCATTGTCGCACACATGAGCTTTTGGGGGACAACTAAGATCTAAACCATAACATACTATTTTAAGGACAATTAAGACAAATCAAATTTAGCAGAGTTTATTTAAGCAAAGGAATGATTTATGAACTGGGCAGTACTCAAAATCACTTAAGATTCCAAGAGCTCTGGTCAGCCAATGTGAGCAGGGAGCTTATACAGACTGAACACGGAAACTAAATGGAGAAATCATCTGATTGGCTACAGCTAGGCTGCTGCCTTATTTGGGCAGTGTGATGAGTCGGCTGCCTGTGATTGACTTAATGCTTATGTCAATGAAAAAGAGACACCCAACTTTTAAATGGGCAAAGAACTCTGAATGAGATGTCTCCAAAGAGGATAAACAAATGTCCAGTAAGTGTATGAAAAGATGTTCAGCACCATTAGTCATCCATCAGGGAAATGTTCATCAAAACCACAGTAAGATACCATTTCACACCCTTTTTAAAGCAGGTATTAATAACAAGTGCTTACAAGGATGTGGAGAAACTGGAATTCTTATACACTGCTGGTGAAAATGTAAAATGGTGCTGTTGCTTTGGCCCCTGAGGTAAGACTTGTAAAGGCCTAGGGGGACAATATTCCATTCTGGGTTGGACTTAGAGTATAGACCAGGCTGGATTGCTGCTTGCCATGCGGTCCTTAGAGGATAATCAAATTGTGGAAGATGATCCAGTGACTAGACTCTGTGGGTTAAGGCCAGAATCTAAGGTCACATGATCTTTAGACAAGCCTCTAGATATTTCCATATCCCTCATCACACACCACAACCATGTCCTCCAAGCAACAGCTACACAATTTCTCAGTATGTAAACTGTTTATTTAATGAATATATTAGCCAGAGTTCTCCAGAGAAACAGGACTTATAGGAGATTGATTGACTTATAGATGATTGATTGACAGAAATATACATAGAGGAGAGGTTTGTTATATGGCATTGACTCACATGACTGTGGAGGCTGAGAAATCCTGAGATCTGCAGCGGGCAAACTGCAGGCCCAGGAGAGTTAACAATGTAGTTCCAGTCAGAGGGCAGAAGAGTGAGGTCCCAGCTTGAGCCGTCAGGCCTCTGAAGTTCCCTCTTACTCATCCTTTTTGTTCTCTTCAGGCCTTCAGCTGATTAGATAAAGACCACACTTATCCAGTATATCTGCTTTGTGCAGTCTAACAATTGGAATTTAAATTTCATTTCAAAAGCACCCTCACAGAGATACTTAGAAAATGTTTAATCAAATACTCTGGGTGCCCCATAGCCCAATCAAGTTGACACATAAGAATAACCATCACTGAGGGGAAGGGAAGGGGAGGTACTGGGGAATGAAATTGACCAAATTATGTTGCCTACATGTACAAATATATCACAATGGATCCTACTATTATGTATAATTACCACACACCAATAAAAAAAGAGTAATAAAATGACCAAAGTGTCCATTGCTTCTACCAAACTACAAGCTATTACTTTCTTGTTCCCAGACCATCATAAAGAAGATGCTACATAAATATTTGTTGAGTGAATGAGGCATGACCCTTAGGAGGCTCCTTCACTGGGGTTAAACTGCAAGTCCCCTATGAGTACCCAATTATGACTATGCTCACATGAGTGTGAAATAACACTCATGCTGTGAACTACCTCTTAAATTTCAAGGTCCAAAGCAGGTGACCTACCCATTCCCCTCCAGGAACAATGAATCAAATGAAGAAGCAGACAACAAGAATAAAGGCATTCAGGAACATAGGTGAACCTAGAGTAATCCTATAGAAATACCATGTGAACCATGTGGATATTTCAAATTTTCTAGTAGCCATAATTTTTTAAAAAGTAAGAATCAAATGAAAATATTTAATTATATATTTTATATTGTTAGAAATATAAAGTATAATTGCTAAATACAATTATTTACTTAATCTATCCAAAACATTATTTCAACATACACTCAGCATAGAAATTATTGATACTTACCTTCTTTTTTTTCATACTAAGTTTTTGAAATTCACCCCACACATCTCGGTTTGAATGGGCCACATTCCAAGTGCTCAGTAGCCACATGTAGCTGTAGCCAGCAGAGTCTGGAGAGCAGCAGCATCGTCCTGATTACTTGCCAAGAAGGACAAGTGGCATCGCCTGAAGCCCTGGTTACTGAATGGGACTAATTTGAGGTTCCATGGGATTAGGGTCTTTGTCCCTACATTTTCCCTAATTTGAGAAAAGCCAGAACCAGGATCTCCAAGTACTTGAAGACTACAGAGCCAGAAGAAGGTAAGACCTCAGCATCTGCTCTGCTGTTTACAATGGGGAGACCTGGGGCAAGCCACTCAGTCTCTCCCAGTGCTGTTGTCCTCACAAACGGAATGGAGAATATTGGGAGAATCGCCCTGGAGTTCAGTAAAACCCTGCACTACTCATTTCTTGCGCACGGCACTTCAGGATTCCAAACTGAACTCATCAGACATGGAATCAAAAGAGGGTCCTGCTTTTGGTTTTTTCTGCAGAATGACAGAGACCACTCCTCTAGTACTTCCTGGGTTCCATGAAGGAAGCTAGTCCACAGGAGGCCACCATACAATGGATTTCACGGTTATCATGTGTCAAGGGGTCTGACAAGCATTTCCAGCCCCTGACATGGTCTTCCAGGTCAGCCAGACACAGAGATTCCACCTAGAGCACACAGATTGCCAAGACACAGAATCCATGGTGTCCTCTGAAGAGGTAAGACACTCGTGAAATATCTGCATGAGATGAAAGTGATGCACACAATTGGTCTCTCTGTCCTTTTTGAATATCTCAGTGTTCACAGAGATACATACCAGGACACCTAAAGATTCCAGCATCTCCTTGGAATGATGCCAGGATCTGTCATATTAGGAAGATAATCACAAATTCATTTGGGGCCCTCATGGCTGATTTAGATCCTCTGTCCATGGTCTGGTTCTACCGCCTACTAACCTTCAAATTTACTTTAAGAGCAGAATTATGGTTTGGATCTAGAATTGATCCCAAAAAAAAAATCACATTTTGAAAGCATGGTCCCCAGTGCAGCAAAGTTCAAGGGTGGGGCTTTTAGGCAAAGATTGATTGATGAGAGCTGTAAACTCATCAGTGGATTAATCTTCTTGGTGGGTTAATAATTTGAATGGATTACTGGGTAGTAACCATAGGCAGATGGGCAAGGCTGGAGTTAGGTCACTGGGGAACGATAGCTTTTCCCTGGCTTCTTGCATTCGTCCATCTCTCTCTCTCTCTCAGTTCTCTCTCTCTCCCTCTCTCCCTCTCTCTCTCCTCCCTGGCTGCCACAACCTAAGCAGCTTCCTTCCACCATACCCTTCTGCCATGATGTTCTCCTTCACCTCAGGCCAAGAGCAATAGAGTCAGCCAAACATGGACTAAACAATTGAAACCATGAGTCTAAATTAAACTTTTCCTCCTCTAAGTTGTTCTAGTCAGGTATTTTCATCAAAGCAATGATAAACTGACTAACACAAGCATCTTCTGAATGCCATACACATTTAGAAATCTACCATGTTCTTGTACTCTATAATTTGTACATTAGTTTCCCTGACCCTAACTCCTCCCAAATGTTATCAAATCCAAGTCCCCATTCATGATCTGTCAGCCTTCATCTCTCAAAAGTTAACAAAGGAAGAAGAGACCAGTCCACATGGCTCTCTTGGCTGCCCACAGTGTTCTTGGAAATCTGTTAGTGATGCATGTGAAGCCTCGTCTCCTATTGTTGGTACCAGCTGGCAGGCATGGGCTGACGGTGCATTTACCAGCATCTGTTTTGTTCTGCAGAATAAAGCCTGCCTGTTTTCTTCTCTCTACCAGAGTAACGAGGAGTTATGGGTAACTTGTGAAGTATCTGTATGAGATGAAAATCTGTAAGATGCTTCCTGCTGAAATGGGACTGTAGGGAATAGCAGATGAACAGGCATCATCTCCAGGGCCCCGCAGGGTGGTGACAAGCTCTCAGCACTGAGCTGAGTAGCAAGAGAAGTCAGACAGAGAGAGTGGAAAGAAGGTGGAGAAAAAGTTAAAACGAGAGGATAGTTCTGGTGGCAGGAGGAGACATGCTTACTGAATGCCTGTGTGAGAAACATAAAGATGAGCCACCCAGACCATCCTTCAGTAAGGGCCTCCTGTCCAGCTGCAGGAGTGTGGCCAGCAGACGGCCTCCAGATGTCAGCTCAGGCTCTGCCTCTGCTGCAGAGCTGCATCACTCAAGAGCTTGCCCTTCCGGTGCAGTCACACCTGGTAACTGAGAGGCAGAGATATAAAGGACTGGCCATCTCAGCCTTCCCTGGGACAACTCACAGGCAATGCTCACTGCAGGACTCCTCAGGTGGAGGGAACCAGAAAGTCAAGGAAGGAGTGAGTCCCTCTAAGAGAACAACAAAGATGGGGGAAACCAGTGTGGTCACTTTCTGGTGAAATTTCAGGGTTTCTCGGAAAGTCCCCAGCACTGAAAATATTCCTTCCACCTGGCCAGTTGCTGACTCCAATTCCTTGCCTTTCAAAAGCAGAGAGAAAAGTTCATTTACAAATGCTGAGAAGAGTGTCACATTCCGAAGGTGGGCGCCAGGGCTCTGATCTGAGCTCTTACTACCACCAGCCTCAGTCTGATCTCCCGATTCCTAGGCTGCCCCAGTCCCTCCTGATAAACCAGCTCCTTCAAAGTGATGAAGTGTGTTTATATTTTGCAGACAATTCAAAAGGGAAGGAGGTTTAGCCCAAGCGCCAGGGCTCCAGATTGGGAGGATATATTAAGGCAGGGACCACAACACTCGCTGCCTCTTTGTAGATTTGTGTGTACAAGGCAGCACCCCCAAAGCTGTTTATTTCTTCCTAGTTATGTTGCCCATAATTGGGATAAAGTAGATAATAGTCCTTTAGTAATTGTCTAGTGATAAAAATAGCTATTCTTTACACAGGCATGGTTAACACAGATATTTTCTAAAAGCCAAAATAGAATTCTTCATTAAGCAGTATCATTAAGTACTAGACTCTAAAAATACAATACACAGTTAAGTTTTTAATAAAAATAAAGTTATTTGAAATCTAAGTTCACTGGGCCCTTCATTGAGTGTGCGGTCGAGATTGGCTTCCTTTGGGCAGGCAGAGATCGCCCTGAGTCTCAGCCTGGAACACGACCAAGCTTTGGTGGATGTCACCAGCCATGATGTTTGCAGTGCTGAATCCTCCAGCCAGTGAAGGGACCCAGCCACCCCAAAAGATGCCCCATTATGGTAAAGGTTATTTTGAGCTGAAGACGACTGAGAATCTGTAGATGTGGAAAATTTTCTGCTTTCCCCTGATCTGCCTAAAGGCAGGGTAAAAATCTCCCCTTGTCTAGGTGCCACCCCACCATGTGCTGGGAAGAAGAGCACATTCTTATCGCTAGAGAGAGGGACACCAAGACAAATTGGCATAAACAGGCCTTTACTAAAACCACTTATTTTCATCAGTTCCCAGTGTAGTTCCCCATCAGTTGGCCCTGGGTTTGATCCCCAGCACCACAAAAAAAAAAAAAAAAAGAAAACTGTATATAAGTCCTGGCACTTGTTTGAGTTTCCCTTTTTTTTTTTTTTTTCTGTGAGCTCCCATACACTTAAAATATTCATTACCCTACATACATGTATAATTACACAGACGGTATACTCTACATCAGGTACAACCAGAGAAATGAAAGTTGTACCCATTTGTGTACAATGAATCAAAAAATTTTTTTTAAAAACAGTTAACAGAAAAAGAGAAATAGTTTATTTTAAAAAATATATATAACTGGGCTGGGGAGGTAGGTCCATGGTAGAGCACTTGCCTAGCATGCGTGAGGCCCTGAGTTCAATCCCCAGCACCATAGGAAGAAAAAAATTAATGAAACGGTTTGTTCTTTTTCCTCCTGTTAGTCTGTCTGCTCACCGTTAGTTTAATTTGCATTCTTAGAACTAACTCTAAGAGGGTAGAGGAAAAGTTTTTCCTCCACGAAATTACTGGCACCTCTTTTCCCAAATCATAGAGTCTTTCACTTATTGTTGACAGTCTCCGTCTGACAAAGGCTCAGGAGTCATGCTGCCTAACAGTGCATGCTCTCTTTGTTCTCTGCTTCAAAAGAAAACTTTCTGAGGGATCTGGCTACTGAAAGGGAACCCCACAATCCCCTGGTGCATTGCTTCTGTAGGAGGGGAAACCCTTCTCTAGGAGACCTACAGAGAAAGTACCAAGTACGTGGTACTTTCCTGATCCTGCTCCATGACCTTAGTAATAAAATATCTGGAGCTCTGTTTCCTCACAGAGAGAAGTGAGAGGAGGGAAGGGGCAGGGAAGGAAGAGGACAGAGAGGGAAGCAAAGACAGGGCAGGGAAACAGCCAGGAAAGTTGATTCTGGCCTCAGCCCCTCTGACTGAGATACTCTCAGAGTATCTTGTTAACTTCAAGAACCTGAAAATAAAATTTGCATTTAGTCATTTCCATAGCAACCTTAACAAAACCATTAAGATGCTTTTGTTCTTTAATACATCTGTTCTTTTTTTAAAGGTAATATCTTCCTTTCTCAGCTATGACTCTAATCTTATATAAGGATAACCCTTAAAAGCAATTCAGTATTACATAATTTATAGTTCCAACCAATAATGCAAAGGATGTCCTTTAAGTCTTCCCACCTGATTGATCCTCTTTGGCAACTCTCCTGCAGACCCACTCTCAGGATGGAACTAAGCTCAAGCATCTAAGGTCACAGGAAGGAATCTGCCTCCACAGTGCTCCACCCACCTTTACTGATTTCAACACCTTGTATGTGTTGACTCTACTGCCACAAATAGCTACCAAACTGCGAATTATGAGCAATCCTGCCCACTCTCAGCCCATGTCATTCTGATGCCACAGCCAGCTCCCAGATTTGGCTAATAAAAATCCTCTGAGGCCCTGGACACTAACTGGTTCAGAGATGAGTACATGACCCATCAAAGTCAATGAGATATGAACTGAAATTTATGGGGCATGAACATGGGATATTCCTCACTGAAGAGAACCTGAAATCATGAATCCTAGAACTCCACAGTTGTTTCAGTATCAGGAAGGGGACCAAAGAAATTGAGCCACCAAAGAGGAAGTAAACCTGACAGGCCAGGAGAGAAAAACCAAAGTCAGACAACATCATTTCTGAGCCTGCCTGAAACCAGGAACCCTCTGGACCTTTCAGTTCAAGACCCATTAATTTTCCTTTCTGAACTCTGGGTTGACACCAAAACACTTTAAAGGGTACATTGTAGAAATTGCAGCAGCTTTTATTTGGCAACTGGTCAGTGTCTATAAAAACATTCTTCATATGCATCACTCTTGTTCTAGAAATCCTACTTCCAGAAATATATTCTTCAGAAATAACTCTCACAATTATGGAAATATATGCATACAATCATGAAGTCCATTAAAGTATTGCTTGTCACAGCGAAGGGTGGGAAACATCTAGTGTCACTCAAGATAGGAATGGATTAATAAATCATGCTAATCAGCAACGTGGAATATTAAGAAATATCCCATCTGATATGAAAAAAAGTCAGATTTCTATTGATAAGTAAAAATAATCAATTTTAATCTATATTTTAAATACTATGTCTGATGTAGTAGGGATGAACACATAAATTGAAAAGGTCTAAAAGAACCAAATCATCACCAGAGGTCATTTCTATAGAATGGGATGAAGGAATGTAACTTGTAAATCATTTTTACATTGTTGAATTTTTACTTCAAACATAAATTACTTTGATAATTAACAAATCCAAAAAAAGAACAAAAGACAAAACACTAAATAGCAATACCTTTGAGAGTTTCTTTGAATCAGCCAGCCCACAATTAGTACCACTGTGTGCCAGACACTGGGAATGTGAAGATGAACCATAAGGCAAAGACAATGCCAGGAAGTGTACCCATACCATAAGGTCACTCTGCCCCAACTTCATATTTTGAAGTGTTGGCCATAAGGAATCACAAAATCCAGATCTCTTTATTTATTTATTTTTCGAATTAGTGCATTATAGATGTGTACATACAGGTGACATTGACTATGGTATATTCATATAAGCATATAGGGTAGTTTGGTCAGTTTCATTCCACCATTTTTCTTTTTTCCTTCACTCCTCCCTCCCAGACGGTCCCGTTTCTCCACCCCGCTAATCTCTCTTTGATTTTCATGGGATTCTCACCCACTCACCACACCCTTTTTTTTTTTTTTTTGGACTAACTTCTGTAAGTGAGATAAAACACTTGACCCTCAACTTTCTGGGTCTGACTTATTTCATTTAGAATGATGCTCTCCAGTTCCATCCATTTACCAACTGATGCCATCATTTTGTTCTTTATGGCTGAATAAAACTCCATTGTGTATACCCACCACACACCATATTTTCTTTATCCATTCATATGTTGATATGCATCTGGGCTGTTCTATAACTTGGCTATTGTGACTTGCGCTGCTGTAAACATGGAAGTGACTGTATCTCCATAGTATGCTGATTTTAGTTTTGGATATACAAAAGAAGTAGGATAACTGGGTTATATGGGAATTCACAGATTTCCTAAAAGTGAAATCATGGATTTTAGTACAATGTAGGGTAAATTTAGAGCCACCAAGTTACCATTCAATGCTATCAAGAAAAGTTCTTGGTTTCCTTTTACTTAACTTACTAGTCTTGAATGAGTTCCTAAAAAAACCAGCGCTTTGTGGTTTTGAGATTGCTGGCAAGGTCAATTGTTGGCATAGATTCGAAACCCAACAGCACCATAAGTGATACCTGCTTTCACTCTCTGAAACTGGAAAGTGAACTTTTGATTAGAAAAGCATCTCCAATCATTGGGACTCCCTATACTGGGCTGAGGTACCCTCTAAAAAATTGAACTGAGACCACCGATTCACAGCCCAGATACCACGAAACACCATTATTGGGGCAAGAGAGTGCAGTGGATTCCAGGGAGCACTGGATCCATTCCCACAATAGGGAGGCCACAACCCCCCTGTTCTAGTGCCACTCCAGAACAACCCAGTTGGCCTGAAGGGTGTGACATCCGCCTGTCTCTTGGTTCCTTATCCTGCATTTGTTTAACTACACTCGTTTCACTGCTCCACACATGCAAGAGTAGGACTGTGTTTATCCTTGTCCCCATCTCTAGCACAAGGCCTGACCCACAAGAGGGGTCAGTGGACATTGCTGGATTAATCAACCACTTCTTTAGAAAAACAAACGTTTAATGTGAGGCGAGCAGTGTTTTTACTTTCCTTCTCAGCTGTACTAGAAGGCTAAGCATTACACATTAAGGAAGAAGCAAAAGAGATGGTGCCATGGAAGCATCCAGAAACATGGTTTAGAACACTATGCAGATGTTGGCTGTCATCATTACCACTATCTGAACAGGGCTTGGGACACTTGTTCCTTACTAGGAATGGCCCTCCTTATATTCCCAACTTGATTGATGATTTCGAAAAATAAATTGGCAATTATCATTTCAATAAATGGGTTAAAGTATATTTGTGTTTATGGGGCTGTGTGATTGTTTTTGGTACTAGGGATTGGATCCAGAGGTACCTTGCCACTGAGTTACATCCCCATCTCTTTTTATTTTGTATTTTGAATCAGGATCTCCCTAAGTTGCTGAGCCTAGCTTCAAACTTGCCATCCTCCTGCCTCAACTTTCTGAGTCGCTGGGATTATAGGCATATACCACCATGCCTAGCTGTATTTACGTTTTTAGAAACCTACATCTCTTTATGAAATTATAAAAATCCAGAGTGAAACACAATCTTAATAATAGAGTCAAAGACTTTAGACCTAGAAGGAACCTCAGGTCAATATTCTGTCTTTTTCCCTACAGACACAAAAACTAAGAGGTAAAGTGACTTGGGTAGTGTCGCACGACTAATTCTTCAAACATCCAGGACAAGATTCTTTGTCTACTGGAAGGCTTTCTTCCTCTACATCGTGCTGGGTCTGAAATTCTGATTGTACCAGTCATTGTTAATGACTGGTGTCTGACTTTTCATTGTAAAGTCAATACCCCCAATGCTAAAGTTAAATTAACATTGCATTCAGTGTCAATGATAACAAGTTAAGCTGCTTCAAGCTAGCAAAAGCTTTCTTTTCTTTTTTTTCTTTCCCTCCCCTCCATTCCTCTTCCCTTCCCTCCCAAACTCACACTTGTCCCATATACCCCAATGCAAATGACATTTCAGAAAGCTTCAGCAACTAAATGCCAGCAGAGCAAAGCCCTATTCTCAGCTACAGTAGCACGCAGTCCAAAATGCTGTGCATTCAAGTCACAAAAGGTATGATTTCTGCCTGAGATTGTCTGATAACAGGAATGAATAATGGTTCTTTGCCTGAAAATACATATTGATTGTTGGCTGTGAACTTCACCATGGATAATGCTGAAGTCACCATCCTTCAAATGTGCGTGAATTGAAGTTGCTGTTGCCTGATCCTTGCAGGATGATTTGTGGCAAGAGACAAGACAAGGCAGGAAAAATGTCTCCATCCCGGTCAAGCTGGACGTTCTCCAGCCAATTTTCCATCCTGGACTATTTGATCTTCACACCTAAGGTCCCAGTTTATGGCACACAAAGGATAGAATGATTGCCGGCATTTGACTAAGATGAAGGCAACTCCATGTTCTTTAATCTTGTGCAGAACTGAATTCTTCAAATAGCACCCATCATCCCAGGCCCAGTCACCATTTGACAGCTTAAGTCTCTGATGACTCAGCCTGCCCAGGATGAACTCGCTTTCTGCTTGCTATGAATGGCACTTCATGGAAGGCAGCACACATGCCAGCCGTTATCGTCCCTCCCCAGACCAGACCAAGCTTTATCCGAACCCCTAAAAGGTAGCAATGATTGTCTTTTTCACTTTCTGATGCTTCAAGCATTAAGCATTATTACCTAATTTAACTACCAGAATATTCTTAAATCCTGCAGGCACAGGTAGTTGGTTGGTTGGTAGTTAACAGAGAAAGAGAGCAGTCTGTCTGAGAATTGGCTTTGTGTTACACTAAACCCCTAGCAACAGGACATCAAGTCTGGTAACCTCAGAAATTCTAAGTATGAAGCTTCTTACAGGGTAGAATTCAGGGTGCATCTGGGAGTTGCTCCTAGCCACAAACACTTACCCAACAAGCAATTTGAATACCTAAAATGTCACCCTTAAGGATTTGTTTCATTGGAGTTCAAGTTGGGATCTGTTAATAGCCCTCACAAAATCCATATAGAAAATGCTATAGAACCACTGAGAGGGCTAGATATTATCTCCACCTGAGCACAGATGATGTCTTCTGAATTGTTGAGCAATGAGCACAAGACTTCAAGAGAAATAGAACCAGGTCGGGGAGAGAACAGGAAGAGAGTCTCAGAAGAGAAGGAAGGGCATGACAGGGACCACATCCCCAGTTAGCCCAGAGGGGCTCCAGGCAAACACCAATCCAGGTGAGAAGAGAAATCAGTCCCAGAGAAGCGTCCAAGAACACAAGTGGTACAGTTCCAAATCGGGTTCCTGGAAGCAGAATCGGCTTTTCCCACCTTTTCAGTCCTAGGACTCACATCATCGCTGCCATCCGTGCCTGATCAGGGAAACAGGACCGACTCGTAGACATACTTGAGGCACAGAGGACTTGAGAGAAGAAATGTACCACTCAACATAATCAAGTGTCATTAAAAAGATTTTTAATGTTTTATATAGTCAAGTAAGACAAATTAGCCGACTTCACCTCCTTTTATTTTTTTCAGTATAAAATATCACTATTAGAACTGCACAAAAGAATTCCCCTTGAATGTACCAATGCTTTATCACTGTCGTCAGCTCTTGCTCTGTCTAAAGACTTTATCATCTCTCTCCTTCTCCCAAGTTACAGCAGAGTCAATATCCTTGTACTCAACGGATCCTTAGACCTCAAGCATAATCCTGGCCTCGTTAGTTTCCCTTCTCAGGAAGGTCCCTACTGACAAATTCTACCTCTAAATGATCCTATCATCACCCAGACCTCCCATACTCACTAACTTTATTTTCTGGTTTGCTTTATGTAACTTTTATAGATAAAGGTGATACTGTGCAGGGCACAGTGGTGCACACCTGTAATCCCAGCAGCTCGGGAGGCTGGGGCAGGAAGATCATGAGTTCAAAGCCAGCCTCAGCAACTTAGTGAGACCCTAAGCAACTCAGCGAGACCCTGTCTCTAAATAAATTGCAAAATAGGGCTGGGGATGTGACTCAGTGGTCGAGTGTCCCTGAATTCAATCCCCGGTACCCAAAAAAAAAAGGTGATACTGTGCTCCCCTCTCCCCATCACCATGTGTATCTATTTTACTCCCTCCGCGTCCTACTACTACTTCCTCTGACTGTGATGGACTCCCTCCTCATCTTCTAGCCATGTCTGAAGTAGGGCAGCATTGTGGGAAGGGCATGGACAGATATTTAGAGCAGGCAGATCTGGGCGTCTGCAGGAGTCAGTTTTACATCACTATAATGAAATACTTGACACACGGGTTACTTATGAAGCTCATGGTTCTGGAGGTTTCAGTCAAGATTGGCCAGTGCCATTGGTGTTGGCCTCTGGTGGGGGCGGCACATCATGATGGGAGCACAGGTTGGAGCACCTGCTCACATCACTAGCCAGGAGGCAGAGAGGGTGAGCAGAGTTCAACAGCCCCTTTTGAGGGTACACCCCCAACGGTCTAAGGATTTCTCACTAGGCCTCTTAAAGGTCCATAGCACCCCCCATTAGCACCAACCTAGGACCAAGACTTTAACATACAGACCTTTGGGGGACACTAACCATGACGGTGTCCTTCCCAGCTCCCCCACTTACCATCAAATCTACATAAGGCTGTATGTGGTTAACAACACAGTGGGATTCCGCACAGAGAATCAGTAGAGCTTTTCTCTCTCCCACCTTCAAGGATAGGAGCCATGGGGCTGGGGAAATAGCTCAGTCGGTAGAGTGCTTGCCTTGCAAGCATGAGGCCCTGGGTTCGATCCCCAGCACCGCAAAAAAAAAAAAAAAAAAGGATAGGAGCCATGATCCAAAACATCTTTGAATCAACCTCCAGTTCTACAAGATGTGCCTGGCAAATAGGATCCATGTTTGTGGGACTAACATGCAACAGAGAGAACTGAAAATAACATGCAAGGTAATATTAGACACCAGGGAGATGGAGGCAAGAGGACGGAGGTGTTGAGAAATCCCAGAAGTCAAAAATGGACAAGAGGGAAGGTTAAGGAGGAAGGAACAATAATCACTACAGGAAAAAAGGCAAGAAACAAATGAGGAACTCTGACATTTGGTTCTCTAGTCCTTTTTAAAGAAGGATACTTCTGGGATTTTTTTTTTTTTTTTTTAAGGAATTGTTCTACAATATTTATGGGGGCATTTTTAGTCATAAAATGTTTTTTTAAGTCAATTTTCCCTTTTGTCAAAAAAAGCAGCAAGAAACCAGGCATGGTGACCCATACCTGTAATCCCAGCAACTTAGGAGGCTGAGGCAGTAGGATCACAAGTTCAAAGTCAGCCTTTTCAACTTAGCAAGGTCCTAAACAACTTAGCAAGACCCTGTTTTTAAATAAAACATAAGAAAGTCTGGGGATGTCGCTCAGTGGTAAAGCACCTCTGGGTTCAATCCCCAATACAAAAAAAAAAAAAAAAAAAGCAACAAGAATTTTCAACTTTGGGTTGGGTATAGGGGGAGAAAGAGAGGAAATTGGAGGAGGGGTTAATTATCAGAAAGAACATCATAGAAAGGCATCAGGTGTGGAATTCCAGAGGCTTAAGTCATCTCTCCATGAGTCCAAATGGAAGGCATACTCTTCCAAAGAGAAGGTTTCTTCCAATCCTTTAAAAAGGACTTGAAGGAGGAACCGCCACTATTTTAGCTTTCATGTTTAAAATCATATAGAATTTTATACTCCACAATTTCTGCCAGCTATTTATTTTGGTGAAAGAGACTTTAGAGAATTACCCAAAGGAACCCATACATGATTTGGAACTAGAAACTCACAGTCGTTTCAACTAAAGATGGCTGATAATTCTCCAGATGGTAGGGAATTCCCTCTCACAGGAAAAAACGGAAGGTTTTAGCCCCTGAAGTCCTCTGAGATAGTACCTAAAGCATCAACCACAAGTTCCAAAGGCCAGAAAGCCTTTAGGAGAAGAATCATGGAAGAGGCTAATGTAGCCTTAAAGCTCCTGTCAAGAGAGGCCAGTGACTAGTCTCTGCCTGCTTAGAAAGATCAGGATGTGCTTTCTGACATGCCTCTGGCAATCAATGAGTGTTGAATATTATCTTTACCATGTTTTAAAACTTAATAGATTCTGAAAGTGGGCTTATGTACTTTTAATATTTTCTACTTTTTTTTGTACCAAGATTTAACCCAGGGCCACTCCACCACTAAGTCACTCCCCCAGCCCTGTTTGGGTTTTATTTAGAGACAGGGTCTCACTGAGTTACTAAGGCTGGTTTTGAACTCACGATCCTCCTGCCTCAGCCTCCCGAGTCACTGGGATTACAAGCATGGGCCACTGTGCTAAGCTAATATTTTCTTCTTTGTAAGTCAAATAAAACTGGATATTCCATAATAAATTTCAACATAGGCCTGCTTTTAAAACAATCCAAAGTCAAAAAAAAAAAAAAAAAACTGAAAAGTAATTTGCATATTTATAGAATTCTTTTAATGAGAGTGGGAAGGGATCTTTGATGGCATGATGCTTGGGAAAAGATTGTTAAAATCTTTATGGGTTTTTTGTGGTTCTGGGGATCAAACCCAGAGCCTCAGACATGGTAGGCATGGGCTCTACCACTGAGCTACACACACAGTCAATTTGCTTTGTTTTGTTTTTTTCTCTCAGTTTCATCTAGGCAGCTCCACACAAAACTCCATTCTCGGATCTGGAGACTTTCATGCTAAGTGAAATAAGACAATCACAAACAACAAAGGTCAAATGTTCTTTCTGATATACAGATGCTAACACACAATAAGGGAGAGCGGGGAGAATAGAAGTTCATAGGATTAGACAAAGGGGAATGAAGGGAGGGGAGAGGGATGGGAATATGAAAGACAGTGGGATGAATGGAACATAACTTTCCTCTGTTCATATATGAATACATGACCAAGGTAACTCCACATCATACACAACCACAGAATGGGATCCTAATTAGGATAAGTCATATTCCATGTATGTATAATACATCAAAATACACTCTACTGTCATGTATATCTAAAAAGAACAAATTAAAAAAAAAAAAAATCATGCTGAGCCCCAGACACCATGTTTACTGCATCTCAGTATCATTTTCTCCTGTGCTTGATCTAATCTCATATTGTTCTGTTCACCATAGCCCTAGGAGCAATAGACTATTATTTTATAGATATATAATACAGGCTGGGGATGTAGTAGGCTGTGCCACATGGGTTTGTTCACTCTGTAATGTTCACAGAATGATGTTTCTGCCTAAGGACACATTTCTCAGAAAGTGTCCCCTTTGCTAAAGGACACATGACTATCACCTAAAGATAATGTAACAGGTAGTAAATAGAAAATAAAGAATTTTGAATACCTATTGTGTTTTTTATATGATGTATTTACTTGTGGGCTGTATAATTTAATTCTAAGTGACAGCTGTGGTTAGCATCTGGGTTGCAAACTTCCTAAAAATGTAGTAGTGAGCTCTCATGAACTACCAGGAGCTGCCATAAACATGGCATTGACTCTCCTAACTGCTGCACCTAAATAGGATATTCACTGTCCTCTATACTAATTTATTTTTCTTCAAAATGTTTATACTACGTGCCATGATGTTATGAATTTGATTTTTTAAAATAACAATTTCTTTAAAACTCCTTCCTTCTCTTCTCCCCGCTTCCCCAGCACCCTGCTGTGGGATTTGTTCTGTTTTTCCAATTTCTCTTGGCTCTTTTGACTAAACTAAAATCAGCCCAGTCTCTTTTCTTCCAGTTTTATGGCCTCACATTTTCTCAATTAACATAGCAAAACACTAAATCCTGTCTTCCTTAGAAAGCTGTGATTATGTAAACGTTAATACTTTTCAATGTTAAAGATTCTATGTTTGTTCTTTACAAAATTTTTAATGAACATATACAAATTTTCAATCAGAAAAAAAAAGCCATGTCTCCTTTTTTCAATAAAATAAAATATAAAGCATCTTCACAATGTGCTTTGAAACATTAAGGACAAATTCTAAAATCTGAACAATCAGATTTTAGACTTTTATAAACAAGTACAATTTTAATTGCACACTAACACAGGGCTAGTAATTTTGGAAGTTGTCCCAAAAAGAAATTTTTAATTGCAATTCTCATAATTTCATAAAAGGAGGACTATTGAGACAACTCTAAAAGTAAGATAAGGCTGGGGATGTAGCTCAGTGGTAGAGGACCTGCCTAGCATCTGCAGGGTCCTGGGTTTCGTTCCCTGCACCCAAAGGGAAACAAAAGGGAGGTAAACCTAATCTCATAATAAAACAAACTCATTTACATAGACTAATTTGACTTGCAAAATCTCACTAAACTATGCTTATGATTTCTTCTACCACTCACCATCTAGTGGTGTGAACTTCACTGGGGACAAGTGCCACTCTGATCACTAACTTTGACTAGGCAACGCAGAGAGATGAATGAGGGTTAGGAGTCTTACAAGGACCCAGGAGATCAGTGGTGTTCAAATCGATCCATCAAGATGCTCCAAGGGAGCTGCAAGGACTGGAGATAAGATCTGAGGGTGAGCCCAGAGCAGGAGGAGGCAGGAGGGGAGGGCAGGAAAGTACTAGGAATGAGGATGACCAAACTGCTATGTACAGCATAATGAATCCCTCCATTATGCATAATTATAACATGACAATAAAAAAATTTAAATAAAATATAAAGATCTGAATCCCAAAAAACCAAAGGCCAAATGTTCTCTCTGATATGCAGATGCTAACACACAATAAGAGGGGGCAGGGAGTTCATTGGATTAGACAAAGGGGAATGAAGGAGGGGGGTTGGGAACAGGAAAGACAGTGGAATGAATCAGACATAACTTTCCTATGCTCATGTATGCAAATATGACCAGTGTAACTCCACATCATGTACAACCACAAAGTGGGAAATTATACTTCATGCATGTATAATACATCAAAATACATTCTACTGTTACATATAACTAAAAAGAACAAAAAAATTATAAAATAAAAATAAACAAAGCTCTGAGGCTGTGGGTCTCTGGGCTCTCACTTCAACCAGAGAGGCCCTACTCTTATTCAACATTATAATGGGATTCCACCTAGTCAGCCTAGTCTGAGGCACATGGATACTCTAGGCTAGCTGATAGTTTGTGCCATTTCTTTAAATATTGATTCAACATCGTTCAGTGAGAGTGCAGAGAAACCAACAGACTTCTATTGACAAGAATTATATATCTCTTTCTTTATGTGCAGAACAAGAGATAATTACACACACCTATCATTAGCCTAGTTTTTAACTTATTTGTAACTGTCTTTCATTTCACTGATTTTCCATTATTCCTAACTACAAAGCACAATTCACTCATTCCCAGTCTCTCGAGTCAATGCGGTAGAAGCAGCTTACGTGGCTCTTTTTCAGTGTGCTTTCTTTGTGTTTGGTTTTGCCTGTCTGTTAACAAAACATTCTCTCTTTTTTGAAATGTGTATTCGTAGTTAAGATGTTCAGGACTTTCCAAACCACATACATTCCAGGAGACCTATTAAAGGGTTTTTAATTTATATAATAAAATAAATAATTTGTTCTGAGTAAGCAGGACTGTGATGCATTGTGGGGTTTCAGAATTTCAGCTGACTGCAATTGCCAACCTCAGGCCACTGTCGCTGGCTTGCTAGGGTTGGGGCAGACTGAACTGCATGCATGCTGGAATCATCAAACACTCAGACAAAATTGGCCACCACCATCAAAGAGGGTTCTGTTTTTGTTTCTTTTTCCACATAAAGGCTTCTGCTTCATTAAGACTAAGAACAATACACATTTTGATGCTTTTGAAAATAATAGCAGGTGGAAACCTGAGTTTAAAAGCACCATATTTCTGAGTTATTCCAACATACCTTATAGTCACCTCCCTAGGAAGTAGCTCCGATGACCTGCTGCTTAACCAGATCTACAAAATTCACTTGACTAAAGATCTGACTTTCATGTAAAATTTAAAGACCACAAAAGAATAGGCACATGCATCAGAGTCCACCAGAGGGTTATAATACAGAGTTGTAAAATGAAGAGTGTCTTTGAAGTCTCACATAGTTATTGACTACCAACCTATTTCTCTGATGAGAACATCATCCAGCCCAAACTGATAACAGTTGCTTTGCTTTTGAAGGTCAGCTTTGATTGCTGCCAGGCAGAGAAAGGAAAGAGGAAGTGAAGGGAGGGAAGACACCAGGGGATGACTGACAGTATATCCTCTCTTCACCCCACCCCCCAACAAGTGCAGAGAGATGAGATTCATCCCTGTCCTCTACCATTTCCCCCTTAGCATTGGGCAAAGCGTTCCCTGTGCAATTTATGTGCCCCAAAGCAGTCCCTTCCTGTTCTGCTCACCAATCTATACCCAATTTTTTGCATATGGATGCAGACAGTTCATTTTGTGTGCTGTGGAGAAGCCCAGCTCCACTGGGCCACTTGCGGCAGCACACACACATGGACTGGAGATCTGGGCCGGCAGGACTTGGCATTCCCTGAACTGCCCTCAGAAGCTCATCCAACAATCCACCCCTCTGAATGCAGGAGGTGTAGAGATAATGACTATTTCCTGAATATCACGCTGTTTAAACAGCCCTGCTGTGGTGTTTGGAGAAATTCAGGATGTTTTTGCATCCCAGGTGCTGCTGGAGCTGCCTCGCTAAGCTAAACACCCCACACAGGCACTGAGAACAGGTGGTGGCTGGCCAGATTGCTGGCAGCCAGGGCGGTGGTTGTTTTTCTTGTTCCAGCAGTTGGCAGAGGAATGCAGGCTTCAGTGCAATCAGTAGCTTTCCATCCTCGAGAAAGGAATGTGTTTTCCCTGACACCAGAGCATGAAGACACTCTACACAGCTCACAAGCCCTTTCTGAGACAGAACAAAGTCCAAAACCACCTCTCAGAACTTTCCTCAGTTTATCCCTGTTTTAAGCTCTCTGGCATGCAAAATTCAAGACCTATTCAAGCTAGCTCAAGAGGGTGTGTGTGTGTGTATGTGAGAGAGAGAGAGAGAGAGAGAAAGAGAGATCAAAAGAACACAAGGGTAGAAATAACTCTGGGACCCGAAGGAAGCAGAAATCAACCAAGAATCTTCTGTGGCTCCCTAAATCTCTCAGGAACCACAGAGCTCCTCCCATCTCTAGTTTCTTCATGGTCTCACCCCTTCGTTAACAATTTTCCTATTCCTTGGCCTTGGCCTTCACGCCCACTCACCTTTGTCACCTTTTTGGAATAGCCTCTCTGGCCCCTCTCTCCTTTCATGGAATCTGTCCCAATTTATCAAATGGCTCTATTCACCCATTATCTTTGTTAGCCTGGAAACATTCTTCCATACTTACTTGTTCATTTCACACTCTAACATAAGTTCCATGAGCGTAGGACTGTGCCTTGAAGGTCACCATCGCCAGGGGTCCCAGAACAGCACAAAACAGATGTCAGCACTTAGTAAATGCATGATCCTTCACACCCAGTGCCCTGTACTGGGAAATGTCTGTGCTTCTTGGTTGGAATTTCCAAGGGAGGTCATCTGACTGGTTCTCTAGCCAACAAATGGTCTTGTGCCTTTAGCTTCAGCAATTGTCTTCAGTCCAATCAGCCAGGTCATAGGCTGCCCTTTCTAAGAATCATTGGTGGCTCTAGGTCTCTCGAGGGATTTAAAGGTAAAGAAGACTCTGAAGCATGTCTCAGAATGAACTCACCAGTCTTTGCATTCACTTCCCACTACACACACATGTGCCACCTATTCACGACCTCATCAAGACCTACAGCTCGTGTTAGATCCTCAAACTTCTGTTAGGTCACCTGTATTCATTCCCTGCTTCCAGATCTTGCCTCATGCTGTTCTTTTTTCTTCCAGAAAGCCTCCCCACCACCTAGTGTCATCCACACCGCCAGTCTACAGGTATTATAGCCTATTTCAGAATTTGGTCCAGGCTTCACTCCCTTCCCAGATTCTGCCATTTTGAATTAGTCACTCCTTTCCCCAAACCCAGGGACCACCTTAGTTAAACATGTAGGGACTCACTCCAGGCTTCTTTTCAAGAAAAAGGTAAGAATTAGATAATAAAATGCCACACAAAGACCCTAACTGTGATAGCCCAAAGTTTTATTCACAGTAAGACAAAGCTGAAGCACGACATCACGCAAGCAAAAGCCCACGTAGAGTATGTTCACATGGAGAACCAGGCTCTTGAGGAAGGCCATTAGTGTGCCACAGCAGCACAGGACAACAGAGAGACGCAGTGAGTGTGATGAGGACAGACTTTGCACCCGGCAACCAGGAGAAACCTATGCTACTTCAATAGAGGCTCTTTGTAGTTTACCCAAGACCAGTGGTTCTGGCTGGGCTGTTTGTTAACATTACTTTTGAAAAATATCCATGTCTTTGGAGGAACTACAGATCCATTTTGCAAAGTGTAAGAAGCCAATCTTTAAAGTCTATATGCTGTATGGTTCCAACTCTCTGACATTCTAGGAACAGCAGAAGTATCAGAGTTGACAAGGGTTAGTGAGGAAAGGGGAAAAAAGAGTGCAGAGGGTTTTTAGGGTAGTGAAATTACTCTGTATGACACTGTCATGGTGACGCATGTCATTATGCACTTGTCTAAATCCACAAAGTGTCTGTCCAACACCAAGAGTGAACCCTGAGATAAAAATGGACTCCAGGTGACGTGCCAATGCAGGCTCATCACCTATAACAAACGTATCCCTCTGGTGAAAGATGTTGATGATGGGGTACTTTCGGCTTAATCTGACTGTGAACTAAAACTGCTCTTAAAAAAATAAAGTCTATAAACGCATCTCCATGTCCAGAGCCCACCCTCAGGATTGTAACTAAATTGCTCTGTAATGGGACTCGGGCATTGAGAACCACTGGTCTGAAGCTATAACAAAATACATACCACAGCTGGGCATGGTGGCACACACCTATAATCCCAGTGGCTCAGGAGGCTGAGGCAAGGAGGATCATGAGTTCAAAGCCAGCCTCAGCAATGGGGAGGCGCTAAGCAACTCAGTGAGTCCCTGTCTCTAAATAATAAGTACAAAAAAAGGACTGGGGACATGACTCAGTTGTTGAGTACCCCTGAGTTCAATCCCTGATATCTCAGAAAAAGAGAAAGACAAGGGCTTGCAGCCAGAGTGCAAATTCCAACTCCACCATTTCCCAACCTGGCCATCTTCTGAAATTCGTTTAAAATCTTTGAGCCTTGGTTGGACTGGGGATGTAACTCAGTGGTAGAGTACTTGCTTAGCATGTGCAAAGCCCTGCATTCGATCCCCAGAACTGCATAAATAAATAAATAAATAAATAAATAAATAAATAATTCTTGGAGCCTTTCATTTCCATATGCAAGTAATGTGTTAACAATTCCTGCCTTGCACAATTATTGTAAGGATTAGAGAAAACATGGAGAAAAATTGTCACTTGGCAGGCAGATATACCTACACTCCTCTGAAAATTAACATCTCCAGACTCTGACTTTTCACTGAGGCAATAGCTCCTTAATAATTGTCAATCAGCAACTTTAGACCAGGAGGCAGCTAATCCGCAACTGACATAGAAGTCAGTAACTGCACTTGAATGAGAACGCTGTGTCCACAGAAAGTTATGGGTGGCAAAGGCACTACGGACACATCACGTGAATGTGAGGTCATGCACTTTTCAGGCACATTTGTATATGAGGGGAAAAAACCATCATCATGCTCAAAAGACAAGAAGAAATAGCTTTCCAATTTTTTTATTAGCAAAATAATAGTATCTAGTTTCCAAATCCCATTAAACAAATGCTTCTTGACTTTTTCACTGGACTTGACCCTCTTTCCACCCAAAACTGGAACTAAATCAAAAATGCAATGGTATGAAGACGAGAATTTGCAATCTGGCCTAACTTAAGTTTGGGAGAAAGATAAATGTGTTGCAGTCAGAGTCTGAACCACAAAAGAGAAAAGTAGCAAATTTTAATTAGGATAATTATTTGACAACTTAATTTAGACTGTAGAAATGTTGATGAGCCTAAGTCCCTACTTTAAAAATAGAAGACATGAGAAAAAAAAATTCTAAGATGGGGATCAACAGAAGAAATTAATACAAAATATTGCAAGACAAACAAAAATACATATTTATAGTCACAAAAATATTCAGGACCCTAATTCACAAATTGACTGTTGACTTCTCTCAGTCATAAACATTATCTGACATTTGTTCATTATCCCTGATAATAACAGTTACCACACTAAAGTCCATGGTTTAAATGTAGCCCCACTGCCTGTTTTATTACCTATAAATAAAAGTATTATTAGAAGTAAGCTAAACCCGTTTGTTTATATATCATCAAAGGCTGTTTGGCTTTTCCAAGAGCAGGGTTGTGTAGTTGTGAGAGTGTGGCCCCAGAGTTGAAAATATTTACTATCTGACCCTTTACAAAAAGGTTGCAAAGTCCTACTCTATAGAAATATGGCATAGTATTATTTCTCTACCATAAATACTTAGGTTAACCCTGATAGCATGAGCAAAAATGTATTAAAATATGTGTTTCAAGATGCATGCTTTATATGAAGTACATGGAATCACAAGAATGAGTTTATTATTTGTTATAGATGGTTTGAGAAAAATTACTAAGTTAAAGTAGCTTATACTACTATATACTTTTTTATAGATAAGAGTTACACTAAAAGTAAAGATTTTATTTCAGTCTTTGTTAGGAGTCACTTGATGGTTAGTTATTTTCACCTATCAGAGAAACCTGGAAACGAAATACAAGTCATATTATTTCTGTATTAGTTTTTCCACAGATTAAATGTAAAAGGAAATGGAACTGGTGTGTTTAATTCAACTCAGCATTTTCTAACAGAGATGAAATAGTGTCAATTACATGCACTGCAGTTGTTTTAAAGCAAACCGAAACATAAAATATACTCAATTTAATTAAAGCATAAAAATGAAATGAGGTATCAATAGTAAAATAGTGAGAACAGCAGTATTGGTGTGGTAATCTTATTTATGCATCTCGATTTACTGCATTCAAAATTGTGTGGGTTTTAAACAGTCATTAATGGGAATCCAGTTAAAATAGAGCAACAAAGGAGGGGAAAAAACAATTTAAATAAGTGACATTTTTCTTTTTTGCATTCAGCCATCTCCTAGAGAAGGAGCTATTAAATTTTTAAATCAGTTTTTAATCAAAGTTTAGTGGTACAATATTTAATTGAAAACAACAGCAGATGTTCTTTATCAAAACATCTTTCATAGTGGTTAAATCAAGGTCTGAGGAGTTATTTAATGAGATAATTGTTGGCCTGTGAATGCAGCAGAAATTTCATATATATTTGTGACACAGAAACACACAGATTTGGGGATTGGCTGGGGTTCTATTGGCCACTTTCTTCTCTTACCATTCACTGTGTGGTTCACACAAAGATGAGTGTTTCCAATACTGAACAGGTTTTGGCCCAGACTAGACCCAAGAATGAAGAAGATAACCAACAGAAAGCCTACCAGTGGGAAATGTATAGAGAAATCACTGATTCATTCATTCTTTCATTCATTCGTTCGTTCATGATCACTTAGATGAGTGCCAGAGATACAGTCACGCTAAATCAGTTTTTTAAGTGAGTCACTAATCTTGAGATCTCACTGTCTGGTGGTTGGATACGGTGCAGTAAAGCTAAGGTGGAGAATGCACCAAGAAGATGCCAGACCTGAGGGTTAGACAGGACTCTTTGGATAAACAGAGATGTCAGCTCTGAGACTTGAAGATGGGCAAGGATGCTTTGAGGGCCAGAACAGATTGCCCTTGACCTCTGGGAAAGGTTTTTGCTTCCTGTAGGTCCTGAATGGTTTTTAAATAGACCCTAAAAATACAAAGAACAGCATAACCAGATTCCAAATGAGCCCTGTCATAAGGTTTATTTTTCCTCCTACACTGAAAGCCCCTAGGGAAGGAGAAGGGGCTTGGCAAAGGCAGAACATGGCCAGCCAAATGGATGGATTGGGAAAGGCTAGACTCTGGAATTTGATGGGCTCCAAGGAAGAGAGGGAGGGAGGAAGGGAAACCAGTTACAGAGGCGGGCGAGCTCAGCCTGGCGTGGGGACATGTATGTGGAGGACATGACTGGAGACAAGGGCACACAGTCCAAGCGTCAATTAAACCCAGGCGGCCCAGCGAGAGGAGCTGGCTTCCTGAGCAGACGCTTGCAGACCAAGCAGGCATCCACAAGTGTGGGAGTGGCGTCAGGCGGGATTCCAGGCTTGGCTGGGTTCACAAGCAAGATTCCCAGAAGGGAAACAGGCAAAGGAGGCAGGGTTCCGGTGGTAAAGAAAACAGGGCCTTAGGATGAGGTAAATGCTCAGTTTCTCCGGGGAATTCCACACAGAAGAAACAGCACAGGAGAACTCTAGAGAGGGTAACTCTTCCAGGGACCAGAAGTTGTTCAGTTGGGCAGATCAAGGAAGTCAAGGGGGAAAGAAGGATGGAGGCACATGGGCAGAGGATAGGTTTTTAGCAGCTTTATTTTAAAAACTGTAAGAAGCCTGGATTCATCTGGGTATTGCCAAACTCAAACAAAAAAATAAAATAAAGATGAATCTTCAAAGACAAGAAATTTTATTTGGGAATAAAACACAATAAGATTTCATGCATTCACATTGGCTCAAGACAGACCTGGAAACAGCTTTGCTTTGAACCCCAATGAGCTTCTCAAAAACACTAATGGTATAGAATTACACTAAGGGCATAGAATATGACCAAAAAAGATTTAGGGAGATGGTTTCTGAGAGGCATACAAAGCTGAAAAGTGTGACTTTTCTAGAGTATGTCCATTTACTGGATTTCAGAGTGCCCATCACCTCATTTCATGGCCAAAGAGGTAGACGGTTTTCCCAGACAGGTGTCACTGCCACCACATAGCCCCTCCTAAAACGATCTGCCCAAGACCTCACAGGACACCTCTGTGGGCCTCCATCCCACCGGTTCAGGTCTCCACTGGACTCCCCAGCACCCTGGCTATACACTAACCTGCCCCATGCATTCCTAAAACATGGCCACACACAGGACTTTAGAGATTTCAGTGAGCCCCGAGGGGTGATTGGGGTGATTAGTTTATTTAGTTCAATCCTCTTGGAGCTGTATCTTCTCTCCCCCTTCTTGAATATCTCCTCCTCAAATCACTTTGCCCACAGTAGCGAAGCTACTGGGCAACTTACCCACCCCACCAAAGACCTTGACATTGAAGCCAATAACCATCTCTACTGAGGTGTCACATGGGCTTTCAGTGGGCTCTTCACATGGGCCAAGTACCATGAGGACAAAATGTCGCCTCTGAACCTTGGGGAAAGCTTAAAGATGTTACCTCTCAAGAAGACACAGTGTATCCCAGTGTTCTGCAAGAATGCCACTGAACAAGTATCAAAAGAAGAGGGGCTTCAAATTCTCCAACATGCCCTTTATTCTGGCATGTCAGCATTTCTCTTTCATAGTAAGCAATTTACTAACCAGTGCTATGAGAAGGCAGTGCTGAGGCAGGTAGCTTGGCATTAAGGAATGGATCTGAGAGTTGTCAGAGTCCAAATGGAGTCACTTCCAGAAGCACAGAGGAAGGGAACAGGGGGAGGCAGGCAGGGAGGGAAAGAGGAAGCACTGGGGACTGAAATGGGGCAAACTACCTTTCATGCATGTCTGATTGTGTCAAAATGAGCCCCACTCTTATATATAATGATCATGGGCTAATCAAATGCTATTTTTAAAAAATGGAGTCACTTGTGTCACGTCCTAAGAAAATAAATAAAGAAAATAAAGTCAATTGGAAAGGCAAAGATCTCATGATTAATGAGAACTGTCACCAAAACTCTTCCAGAAGCACAACCTTACACAAAGGCCACTGCAAACTTGTACATACAGAAAAAAAAATATACTTCTGTAAGGACATCTGTCCAGCAACTAACTGTTTATTCTTGGACTGACGCCACCCTGTTATTGTTCCTTGTAGCCAAGGATTATTGTTTCAAAATATCTTATGTAAGCCTCCTCACTTGGCCTTTAAAACCTCCCCCTGCCTTAACCTCCTCAAACAACTCACAGTTAACTAGGGCACGTGTATTCCCAAAGCAGTACTCCACTGTTCCCAAGTAACGTCATTACTCTTTAGAGAGCCTCTCTCTGCTTGTTATTTTGGATGACAATAGCTATAGACTGTGACAATGCTGGAATTAGCTTGTTATTCACCTAAGAGGCTGACATGCAGCCAGGTAGCTACACCTTGGGAGCCGATAAAGTAACATCTGTGTCATCCTCCTATCAGTGAATCTTTTTTGTATAGTGAATCTTTAGCATCAGTGAAATACATGTTACTATTCCAACACTTTAACGAGCTTCGAAACAAACTGCAACAGTGCAGGAAGGCTGTGACTCAACATCTTATCCTCCCAGCTGATCCTCTGCTTAGGAGGGACAGAATCAATGCTTTCAGGATAAACACCTTCACGAACTTGCAAAGGCATCTGAGAAAACCCTTCCTGAGCACATTTCACTCACAGTTAAGTTTGCGACTGAAGCTCTGAAATATTTTATTCATCCTGATTTGATGTTCTGCCAGGCTTCTTACAATGATAAGACCTTTTTTTATTTTTTATTTTTCTACTTCGCCAAGGTGAATTACAGAATCGGGCAACCGGGAGATTAATACAGGGCACTGCCTCACTTACTACCAAATGACCACCTCCTTTCCTCATAACAAAAGAAGGATGGAGTCTAATTATGGAATAACCCAATCACATTTTTTTTCCTACTTGTTGTCACAAAAAGAAATGCTTTCCAATTTATTTGACAGTGGAATGTGATTATGAGATCTGTGCTAATTCAAAGTTAAAGTGTAAAATAATGAATTTCGAGCCAGGAAATGAAGCTCTCAGCGGTGTAACAGCCTCATATGATATATACAGTATAGTGAAGGCTAGAGTTTAGAATCTAAATTTTCTTTGCAACTGAGTCTATTTGGAAGTTGGCTATGAGGCAGTGACCTTCTAAAATCCTCCTGGTGTGAAAGGCTGTCATATAATTAAGCAGACACCAGACAGACCACCTGCGCACACACAAAATCTTCCTTGATGATCCCTAAGAGTGCTACAGGTATTTCTGTGCTGTTGATGTCTTAGGATCGGGGCTCATGGAATGCTCCAGTGTCACTTAGCTCTAAATGACCTCTAGAGAGTCCTTCAAGTCCTCTAATATTGAATTTTATAGGCTATTAATGCCTTTTCAATTATATCATTAGCTATTTCCCTGCATGGCAGTAGCTCTTTTAAAAGAGCAGATACAGAATACTGATAAGAAATCAGCTTCTGTCCTTTATTACACAATGAAATTTTATCATTGAGGGACTTTAGGAACCGGGAGAGAGCAAACATCAAGGGCTAACTCTGCCCTGTCATGTCTCTAAAACAATGTGATATGATCACTAGGGAGGTCCCCGTCCCCTTCCCACTACAGAATTGTCCCAAGGGACAGGTTTGGTTTTTGTTTTAAAAAATGAAAAAGAGCACAAAAGTCAAGCTTGTCACCTCCCCCCCAGCACAAACCGGCTAAAGCAGCTCTCTCCCGAGCCCCCCAGATGAGAAATTTCAGGGTTCTCTTGACTCCTTCTCACACACAGCGACCTTTTAAGGTCTGCATATTAGCTTTCTTAAGCTCCCTTCTCCATCTCTTCTCCTTTGTTTAGGATGTTCTATTGCCCAGGACAGTCTCAATTCATGCTTATTGTCCCAACATAATTATGAACAGTTCCCCCTTCCACTCACAAAACTGTCTAGGTATGGACAACAGACAAGATGGCCTCTGCCCCCATTCCCACGGATGCAACTCGCTTCGAGCTTGCATTGATTCTTACCTGGGTGGCAGCAGAGGATGGCAGTACTAGCTGCCCTGAGGATATTCCCTTTTTTCATGTACTTTTAAATTTTTAAATTGTCAATTCTTTTTTATGACCATTTCTTCTTTTATCTATTTATTTATTTGTAAAGTTCAAGGATTTGGGTGGAGAGGGGTACTGGGGATTGAGTGTCAATTCTATAATCAATACAATACTGGCAGAAGATGGTGCTTCCCTGCCCTGTTGTGCCATTTGTGTACTGCACTGTTGTGCCAGGGAATGCATGTGCCTGTAATTCAACCCTCTCTACAGCTGAGAGACTATGCTCCCTGGTGCAGGCAAGGTTCACTTCCCAGGAGGAAAACATGGCTTTATCCTTGCACAAAAGCACCGCCTGCTTGCCAAGTCTTGAACCCTGTATATGGCATCTACTGAGTGGGGTATTTTTTGCTAATTCCCATAGAGGTACTGCCCAAGTTAACAGTAGCCCCTGCACTGTGGAAATCACCCTTCTTCTTCAAATCTATCCCCATCTGAGTCCATTCCCCTCTTACTTCTGTGATGACCTTCCTACACCACAAACTGCATCTTGCCTCTCCCCTGAATCCCTCCCCAGCTCATTCTCCTCTATTAAGACCCAGCCCAAAGTCCTGGGTATGGTGTGCAAGACCCTTGAACACCTAGCATTTGCCCTTCCTCATGTACTGCTTATCTGGGCTGAGATGATCAGCCACACCCCACCAACAACTGACAATCTCCTCCTTACTACTGATGCAGATTATGATAATGATGATAATGAAGGAGACAGAGGAGAAAAAGATGAAATGATGATAAAGATAACATAACTAGTAACTATTACAACAGATCATTAAACAAAATATTTTCCTTGCCTAAAAATGGCACTAGGAACCACAACCCAAAATTACAGGTGCTATGTGTCCTCACATTCTAAAAAGAGCCATCAAGAATTGGACCCAAACTGGGCATGGTGGTGCCCACCTATAATCCCAGCAACTTGGGGGCTGAGGAAGGAGGACTGCAAGTTTGAGGCTAGCCTCAGCAACTTAGTGAGGCCCTAACCAACTTAGTGAGACCCTGTCTCAAAATTTAAAAATAAATAAATAAAAAGGGCTGGGAATGTAGCTCAGTGGTAAAACACCCCTGGTTCAATCCCCAGTACCATGTGAGGGAGAGGGAGAATTGGACCTGAACATCCCTAGTGCTACATGTCCCTGTCACAATCAACCCCAACTCAGACATTACACACACACACACACACACACACACACACACACACACACACACATACTGTAAAAGCAGGTTGGGGTGAATGAGAGTCCAGTGGACAATACAGGGATTTCTCCTCCCCTCCAGTACCTGCTTTCCCCACCTGCTGTCAGCCCCAAGGAGCACATAAGAAGGAGAAGCCAAGAGATTTGTGATGTTTGCAAGAAATGCACACAAGCATCCCTTCTCCTGGTAGACATCTGCTGTAGTGACCACCGTGCTCCTGTTTCTATGCTGATCAGGCTAAGAGGGATCTGGCTTGGACAGGCTGCACAGGACCATGTGCTTCCCAAAGATGCCATGAACTTTGCTGGCCTGAGAAGCCTTGGAAATGTCCCACCAAGAAAGATGCTCAAGACGTACAAGGACCCATCAGTGTGCTGGGGTGGGGCAAGGCAATGATGTGTTGAATTAGGATAGAATGCCAAAACTGGAGGGCAGATTTTTCATGCGCCCTTCAGTCAAAAATCACCAGGAACACACCCAGAGTCAAATCATTATTACTCATAGCCCAGGAGAAAGGACACAGTATTGAACCAAGGGGTATCTATACAAAAATGTTAGAAAGAATGTATTACAGGATTTTTGACTTTGACTGAGTGATTTCAGGGCAGGTCTAAGGAAGCAGTAGGTTGCTGTGGATTGAACACTGTCAGAAAGCAAAGACAAGACAAGCATGGTAGCACATGCCTAATCTCAGCAGCCTAGGAGGCCAAGGTAGGAGGATCACAAGTTCAAGGCCAGCCTCAGCAACTTAGCAAAATCCTCACTTTAGTGAGGTTAATTTGCAAATCAACTTAACAAATCAACTTAGTGAGACCCTGTCTCAAAATAAAAAAAATTAAAAAGGACTGGAGATGTATTTCAGTGGCAAAGTGCCCCTAACTTCAACCCCCAGTGCCAAAGAAAGAAAAAGAAAAAAAAAAAAAAACAAGATATAGCAGAGACAATTCTATGATTGAGCATAGTAGTCTGCCATCTGCAGATTTGCTTTGTTCAATTTCAGATACAGCAGTCAACCAATGTCTAAAAATATGAAATGGAAATTCCAGAAATAAACAATTCACAAGGTTTATTAAAGCATATAGTTACAATTATTCTATTTTATTAGTATTAATCTCTTACTGTGTCTAACTTATAAATTAAACTTTATTGTCAGTTAAGTACGTATAGGAAAAAACATGGTATACATAGGGTTTGGTCATAACCTAGGATTCAGGCATCCACTGAGGGTCTTGGAGCATGTCCCCTGTGGACAAGGGGGACAACTGTTTCTCAGTACCTCTTATGGAGAGGGAAGGCCGATTGGAACAAAATACAGCCGTACCTGACAAAGTCATAGCCTTATGTAGGGAGGAGGCAGGTGCTTGGTGTTTTGTGGTGGCACAGTGACTTTGTCTAAACTAGATGTTCTGTGAAATTGTTCACGTCCAACAGGAGAATGGCATGGATTAGCTATAAGCATCAGATGCAGTTGCAATAACACTGAAGCCTCACTGTTAAAATCAGGTCAGTTTTTGATAACATTGTGATCCAGCTATGAGGTTGGATCAGTTCCTGGACATCAGGGGCAGCTTTTGTCCTTTCTCATGTGCTAGGGAACGGTGTCGTGAAGAAGAACAGAAAGATCCTTCAAGGAATCGACATCTGAGCCCTACAAGAGGGCTAGTCTTTAGAGACCAGTGTAATGGTTAATTTGAATTGTCAACTTGGCTGGATAAGAGATGCCAATGATTAAGAGGCTTCTGTGTGTCGATGAGGGCGAGTCTACGAATGATTGGAATGTGGGATAGTGAACTGAAGTGGAGACCCTCCTAAGCATGGACTGCACTACCCAATAGAATGGTGTTTTGGATGGAATAAAAGCTGGAAGAACAAGGAAGCAGATGCAGATGCAAGTTCAACTCTTCTGGAAAGGTTCTTGATTGCTGCTTCAATCGTCTGAGGGTATCAGATCCTCGCTTCTTCATTCTTCCAAAGCAGACTTTGCTAGTGATTCTAGAGGGAGTTTCCAAAAGTCTTGGTCTCAGACGAGGGTAGTGCTGTTGATCTCTCTTGTTGTGGGGCTTCCACCTCTTGGACTGTGCAGCTGCTGGTTCTTCCAGCTCTCCAGCTGCAGACGGCCATTGTGGACTATCCAGCTTCTGGTTGTGTAAGCCAATCTAATAAATCCCCTTTTTATAAGCATACTTCCTGTTGATTCTGTTCCTCTACAGAACCCTGAGTAATACAACCAGCTTTACACCAATTACCCACAACTAGTCAGATTAACCAGAAGAGCAGCCACAACCAATAGTGTATAAGTGCCATAAAGAGACATGGCACTTCCTTTCCTTCCCAGTCTTCCTCAGCCCTAACCTTGAAAGTAGGCAAGGGAAGACAGAGATGGAAGAAGTGGGGGTAGGAGGGGAGGAAGAACAGACTCTAGCTCCCTAAAGTCACTAGGCTAGCAGGTTATGGGGTGGGTATATTAGTTGGCTAGTGATGTTGTAACAAAAAATCACAGACTGGATGCTTTAAGCATCAGAAATGTATTTTGTCACAGTTCAGAAGACTTGAAATCCAAGCTCAAGGTGCAGCAGGTTTGGTTCCCCTGAGGGCTTTCTTCTTGGTCTTCAGATGACTGCCTTCTCAGTGTCTTTACTGGCCTTTCCTCTGTGTGCATGTGCATCTTAGCTACCTCCTCTCTTCTTTAAGAGTCTTCAATAGGACGCCAGTCATATTGGTCTAAGGCCCCACCTTGATGATCTCATTTTAACTTGATTATCCCTTTTAAAACTCTGTGTTCAAATGTAGTCATATTATGAGGCCTTCAACAGATGAATTTAGGAGAGTGAGGGACACAATTCAACCCACAATGGGTATCTTCGTATTTTCTATTTCTTCTTGAGTCAGTCAGTGATTTGTGCATGCACAAAGGGATGACCACATGAAGAGGCAGCAAGAGGGTGACCATCTGCAAACCAAGGAGAGAAATCCGGAGTAGATCTTTCATTATGGCCCTCAAAGAAACTAACACTGTTGTCATCTTGATCTTGGACTTCTAGCCTCCAGAACTGAGAAAATAAATTTTTGTCATTCAAACTACTCAAACTATAGTATTTCATTATAGCAGCTCTAGTAAACTAATACAGACTCATAAGAGATTAAATCAGTAGCCAAAAAACTTCCCACAGAGGAAAGTCCAGAACCAAATGGCATCACTGGTGAAATCTACCAAGCATTTAAAGAATTAATACCAATTCTTCACAAACTCTTCTCAAAATGGAAAAGAAGGAAACATTTCCTAACTCATCATATAAGACCTTACCCTTATACTAACACCAGACATCTCAAGAAACTAGAGACCAATATTCCCTATGCATATAGGTACAAAAATCATCAACAAAATATTAGCAAACCGTATTCAGAAACATATAAAAAGGATTATGCACTGTGACCATGTGGGATTTATCCCAGGAATGCAAGTTTGGTATAATACTCAAAATAAATTAATGAGATAAAAGGAATTTCTGTATCTATTCAACAACCTTCATTATAAAAGCACTTACCAAACTGCAAATAGATAGGTATTTCCTCAACCTAGTAAGACTGCCTGTGAAAATCCTGCATTCAACCTCATACTCAATGGAGAAAGACTAAAACTTTCCCTTTAAGGTTGAGACCAGGACAAGTATGTCCAGTCTCATGACTTCTATTCAACATAGTACTGGAGGAGCTAACCAGAGCAATTAAGCAAGAAAAAGAAATAAAAGGCACCAAACTAAACAGGAAGAAATAAAATCATGTCTATTTACAGATGACAGACTCCTGCCTCTACCTTCAGGCTCTTCGTCTCACTAGAACCGAAGTTGAATATGTGACAACATATTCTTCCCTGGAAGGAAGAAGTTGTCAAATTTCTCTTTAATAGGTCCCTTTTCCTACCTTTTCTCCTTTCTCTGGATAACCACTTCTCTTTCTGTTTTCAAGTCCTTCTGCTTAACTGACACTATCACAGACTAGGTAAAGGAAACCCTGACTGCTGCTTTTGCTTGCTGCACAGAGAGGGCTCCCCAGAGGGCTTGACAATCCTACAATCTTGCATTATCACTGCTGGCTCCATCATGTGCTAAAGCACACGATGGACACGGGGACAGCTGTTATAGGTGCAGCTGCTGTCAGAGCCTGTTCACCTGCCCTGCACACACAGGCAACTTTTTAAAGCCTGAGGGCTTCATCCAGCTGCCAGTATAAGCACTTTGATTGACATCTTTCCATCCTGCTCACCTTACACCCACACCAGCCCCAAGAGGATCATCCTAATGTGACTGCTCAGATAAACTACTTGTACTGGAATCCTTGTCTCAAGGGCTGCTTCTGGAGAACTAAAACTATATCAGATAATTATAGTAGGCTATGTAATCAATTTAGTGGAGCCTGACCATTGAATTAATAAAGTCAAAACAGAAAAGCTAACAAGGTACTCTCTGCAATTGTTTCAATTAGGACTGTACACTGTTATCTCTTACTATGGGCAAAGGCAAGAATATTTAGGAAACTTGCTTTAAAGAACTTTCATTGTTTTTTTTGTTTTATTTTGTTTTTGCCACCAGGGATTGAACCCAGAGGTGCTTAACCTCTGAGCCACATTCCAGTGCTTTTTATTTCTTATTTTGAAATAGGGTCTCACTAAGTTACCTAGGGCCTTGCTAAGTTGCTGAGACTGGCTTTGAACTTGTAATCCTCCTGCCTCAGCCTTCTGAGCTGCTGGGTTTACAGACTGAGCTGCTGGGATTACAGACGTGGACCACCATGTCCAGATCATTGTTTTTTTAAACAATGTCATGTCACCATATGACCTTTTTTAAAAGGTGCCACTTTTCTAGAACACACTGAAGAGAAGACAAAAAACAATATCAGGTTTTCTAAATAGGAAGGTATTTGTCCCCCACACCACCCCTGCTAATTTTGTGATTAATTTTCAAAAATTATTATAATAATTTCCCAGGATGACTAGTGAGAGTGAGTTCTATACGTTGCTGATGGCATTGTGAAACAAACCTCTCACTTTCAGTTAGCAAGCCTATACATCCTTGGATTTATGCCAAGAAAAAAAGAACACAAAAGAACTAACATGTGATAAGCTGAAGGAGGCACTCTACAGTGTTATGTATTGTTTTTAGATGGAAACAACTTCAGCATCTGCAGAAAAGGGATTCCAAGGGCCAATATTCTTTAAAAGCCTTGAAGTGGAGTTTGCAGAGCGCTTTACAGAAAGACTGAAGAATCACTCAGATCTAACACCTCATGGGAATGCTGGGGAAAACCGAGGGTGCTTCAGGTGCCTCAGTGGCCCCACCATTGATGAGCTGGGCTCCCTGCTCCCCTACCTAGGCTAGAGAGGCAGGCTTGATGGAGGTCCAACACAATGCACTATGAATTTAAGACAATGACACAGCTCTCACGGATTCCTGCATCAGACTTAAAACTTAACCTAAGACACTAGAATGAATCGGACATGACTTTCCTATGCACATATGAATACACGATCCGTGTAACTCCACATGAACAACCACAAGAATGGGAAGTTATACTCCATAGACGTACAATACGTCAAAATACATTCTACTGTCATGTATAACTAAAAAGAACAAATAAAATTCTTTGAAAAAACTTAACATAAGAAAGCAAAGTGTTTCTTGCAATATTATAGGTGAAAGGCCATAAGGAGCCAAAAAGAAAAGTAGTGGGCAAAGATTTGTCCTTTCAACCTGGCACCCAAGACCACACTGGACCTGTAACCCACCGGGACACAAAAATCACCATTTTTTTTCCTTCTTCTTCTTCTTAATGGCTGTTCTTAAAAGGGCTTCCCACACCACAGAATAATCAGTACTCAGGCAACCCAAGATCATGGAGAATTTTTTTTATTTTAAACCCTGGGTCATCTCAAAGTTTTCGCTGTTGTTTAAAAAAAGTTTAACTATGTGGACCAGGAAGGTGAGGCACCAAAGGGCGAGGGAGCCATTCGCCCCGAACGGCGATCCCTGAAGGACTGGAAAGGCCCGGCGGGAGCCGGGGCACAGCAGGAGCCAGCGGGGCGCTGCAGCCGCAGCCGAAGCCCCGCTGGGCAGGCGGGACACCGAGCGCCGCCGGGGCCTCCGCGCACGCCCGAGGCCGACGCCAGCACCCGCCGAGCGCCCCACCGCGCCCCGCCAGCAGGAGTGCGCGCGGGCCCCACGGGGCGGGGTTCCCGCGGTCCGGCCGGGCGGGCGGGCGGGGCGGCGGGTTTAAGGCTCTGGACGCCCAGACCCGGCTCACTCGTGCTCCCGCCGCCGCCACCCCGCCATGGAGCGGCCGCCGCTGCGCGCCCTGCTCCTCGGCGCAGCCGGGCTGCTGCTCCTGCTCCTGCCCCTCTCCTCTTCCTCCTCTTCCGACGCCTGCGGTCCCTGCGAGCCGGCCGCCTGCCCGCCCCTGCCCCCGCGGGGCTGCCCGCTGGGCGAGACCCGCGACGCGTGCGGCTGCTGCCCGGTGTGCGCCCGCGGCGAGGGCGAGCCGTGCGGGGGCGGCGGCGCCGGCAGGGGGCACTGCGCGCCGGGCATGGAGTGCGTGAAGAGCCGAAAGAGGCGGAAGGGTAAAGCCGGGGCAGCAGCCGGCGGCCCGGCAGTGAGCGGCGTGTGCGTGTGCAAGAGCCGCTACCCTGTGTGCGGCAGCGACGGCACCACCTACCCCAGCGGGTGCCAGCTGCGCGCCGCCAGCCTGAGGGCGGAGAGCCGCGGGGAGAAGGCCATCACCCAGGTCAGCAAGGGCACCTGCGAGCAAGGTGGGCACGAGCGCTTTCCTCGCCTACCCGGTGCGCGCGGGCTGACCTGACCCGGCGCCCGGCTGGTACCCGCGACTCCTCTGGAGAGCATCCCCGGAGACAGAAGGGAGGGGAGGAGTTGGCAGCCGCGGGGTACCAGGAGCCTTGGGCGACGCTTTCCTGCTCTTTCTTAGTGGTTTTTGAATTTAGTGCGGGCGCCAAGAAAATGAGAACTCCCGGTACCGGGTGTATATATAGAAAAGATTTTCCGAGACCTCAGGCTCCTGCGTCCCCAAAGCTCTCCAATTCGTATCAACAGCTGGCAAATCCATTCGTGAGAGCTGGCTCCACTCTTTTGGAAACCCAGAGATGTCATTTTCTCGTCATTCTTTCTTGGCTGGAGTGTGTAGAGAAGTGTCGTTGAGAAAGGGAGGGAGTTTGACAAGTTTGAAAGTAAGGACTTTCAGAAAGTTGTTTGTCCCTCCCTTAATTGGCTACACTGTAAGAATTTTTTTTTATTGTAAACAAATGGGATACATGTTGTTTCTCTGTTTGTACATGACATAAAGGCATACCATTTGTGTAATCATAAATTTACATAGGGTAATGTTGTTTGGTTCATTCTGTTATTTTTTCCCTTCCCCCCACCCCTCCCACCCCTCTTTTCCCTCTATACAGTCCTTCCTTCCTCCATTCTTGCCCTGTAAGAATTTTTTAATTGGATTTCATCTTTTAAAGGTTCACTTACTGGAATTTATCAGTTTTCAAACAGTAATCTGGCTGGCTAATTATACTTGGGCAAAAATAAAACAAAACTCTTTGAAGAATCTTTTTATGATATAGTTTATGTTGTGACGCTTATGACAATTTTCTTTCTTACTTTTTTCATAATTTGTCCCCAGTACGTACGAACTGTTCAGCAGGAATAACTCTGAGATTATGTTTGTTTATTTTATTCCACACAAGTCCAAGATTGCCATAAATGAAGTGGGAAAAATAAAGTCCGGACTTAAAAAAAAAAAAAAAAAAAAAAAAAAAAAAAAACAGAACAGATTTTAACTCCAATGCCTGAAATAACATTTTCCGTGGGCAGTAGTTTCAAGGGAAAGTTAGAAGTCCAACCGGTTGGCAGCTTCTCTCATGGTCCAAGCCAAGGTAGAAAAGGGAGGGGAGGCTATTCTACTGAGATGACAGAAGCCAGTTGCTTCTTTACACAGTTCAGACTTTCTTCAAAATTTCCAAATATTTCTTTCTTTAGAGATTTTTTTCCAGAAGTCCACATACTAATAGGTTGTATGTCATTAATTTCTAAGATCACTATCCAAAGTCTTAAATCTCTGGTTCACTGTTAGCTATTTATAGTATCATCAACTGAAACTTAGAAAATCACAACCCATAATAATCCATGTATGTTTCCTACTGAAACAGCCATCTTCCTTTGGACCTCATTCGTCATTTTCATCCTGAAAAGAAAAATGTGCATCATTTAAGAATTTATTCCAGATATTGAGATTTTCTTATAAACATTCCAAGGGGAATTTTTCCCCTCCATAGTCTTTCAAAATGACTGACCCTTGCCTTAGAGCTGAAGATTGGCCTGGTAATTCTTCAAATCACCTGGTGATTTTTTTAATTTTATCCCTTTCTCTCCTGCTACTTACTTCTCTCAGTATTCACACATACATGGTAAAATATTGAGACTAATGGTCAGACAGAACCAGTCTTCCTCATTACCCTGGACACTCCATTTCTTGGTACTTCTCCAGTTTGCAAATCCCTTGAAGGTACAGACCTGACTTTTCTTTATGTTTGGGAAAATGTTAGGAGAAACAGCATCTAAAACTATAAACCTTGACAAAACTATAAACTAGCCTTTCTTCCCAACTTGAACTAAGAGGTTCCAGGTCTGATTCCTGAGAGGGAAAATGCCCAGAGAAAGTAGAAGAGAGGATGAGGTCCATCAGAGCACTTTTCACTGCAGAGATGAAAGGAGTGAAAACTCTCCTGATGTATTTTTCCTGACTCGTGGGTGTGTTTTGACAATGATAGAAACAAATGGGACCGAGTACATTTACTTCTGTACCAAAGAATAGGAAATGCATTTTCTAGCTTCCTCCAGTCGTTTCTGTCCTCAAAAGAAACTTGAATTGTGCATGAATACTGAGGGTGAGGAGGCATTGTAGAACTCAACCACAATGAACTGGTTCAGTCTGTGCTCTGTGCTTTCGCTCTCATTTGTTGAGCAGTTAGCTAGCGTCCATATTGTGCCACGTGCCATGGTACACAGAACAAATATGATCTTGTCAATTAAAAAGAAATCATACACAAGGGCTGGGGATGTAGCTCAATGGTGGAGCACCTGGGTTCAATCCCCAGCACTGCCAAGAAGAATAGTGATGATGATGATAATAAGTAAATAGAAAGTATGAGTACGAGTCACAGGCTCCCAGAGCACTTTCCTGGATCCTGGAGCCACTCCTGATCTTTACTGAGACCACTTCACTCCCCCCTCAAGAGATCTTGTTCAACTTTTTTTCTGTTCCTCTGCAAAAGAAGGCAAAGCCATCTGCTTGAAAATCTGAAAGACAACGAGCTAATAATCCCAAATCTGAGAATTGTCATCATGAATGTAGTGCCATCCGATCTTTTTGAGGCCCCCGCAATCCTGGGTAACTGGAAGGTGGAACTTGACAATCTAGTTTAATAAAAAGAAGTTGATACAGAGAAGCAGAGGTGTATGACGAAATCTCACTGTTGGAAGAGATGTTCCCTCTTCTTCCTCAGAGGAACCAGAATGTCATTCTTAAGGTTCTTGCTTCTCGGTGCTTTTAGGACCAAGTTCAGACTACCCACCAGGGAGGGTCCCGGAGGGTCTGCATAGTGTGACTTGTTCCACTGTTTTGGCCTCTTCTCTCCAGCCTCCTTGATGCTCTAGCCAGAGTATGTGGTTTCCGCTGTTCTGTTTTCTAGGCATCCTCTTTCTTCTGCCTTCCCGCCTCTGTGGATGCTGTCCTTTTGCCTGAAATACCTACTCGCCTTTCCCAGCTTATCTTTCCACGCTTTTAACTCTTATCTGGACTTTAAGGACCTTGACACTTTCTCAGGGAAGCACCCTGACTCTCCCTGCCCCATCATGATGCTCCTGTTCTCCTAGCACTGTTCAGCATGCAGCCATTGTTTCATCCAGTGCTCACTGCACACGTCATGTCTGCATGTACAGGGGCACCATAGCAGAGTAGTTTGGACCAAAGCAGACAACCTGGGTGTGGATCTTAAGCTATCACTGACAAACTATTGCCTTGAGCAAGCTACTTGACCTCTGCCCAGGAGTTTCTACCTTTGTAAAACGGGGACGATCACTCCTAATTTTTAGGGTTGGTGTGAGGATTAAACAGCATGAAGATTATCCATACAAAGCACTTACGAATATTCATCTTTGTCATTATTCAACCAAAAAGTAAGCTCCCTGAGGAAGGGGGTTTTGTTCCCTCATATCCTCATGGGCCCAGATCAGTGCCTGGCATGTAGTCCGCACACACATCAAGTGAATGAATGAATGAATGAATGAATGAATGAATGAGCGAGTGATTTGGCCAGCACTCTTCTAATCTCAGGGTCAGCAGCCTTGAATAAAATAGACAAAGGACCTCTCTTGTGGAGTTTAGCAAACTTTAGACGGAAACAAGTAAACAGATATTTTCCCATGATTGAAGATGCTGTGAAAGAATGTAAAACAGGGACCTAGGAGAGAGGCTAGGGATGATTGAGCAGTATTCATTGAGGTGAGCAGAGCCATGCCAAGATGCCAAGAACATGGGTGAGGACTTAAGAAAGGGACCAGCAAGGCCATGGACCTGAGAGGAGAATACGCACCACTGACACAGACTGTACCCACTCTCTAAAGGGCTCTCTGAATGTCTGTCTTCCCCACTAGACTGTGAGCATCACAGAAGAGGGACTCCTTCTTATAACACATACAGCAGCTGGCTAATAGTTGGGTATTTTGTGAATATTTGTTGATTAAACAAAGGAGTCCTCTTAAGAAAGTACCTTTCCATTTGGAAATGCAGGCAGTTGACCCTCCGGCCTGTCTTCTCTTTACTTCTTGCATATTCTGCCTTCCCGAAATCTTGACCAGGGGACTCATCTGGCATTGACTCACCTTCCCAAGCTCAGCTGTCCTGCACTCTAACATTAGATGGTCACTTTTCCCCCTAATCCCAACATTTCCACATTCCATTGCTGGCTAGAATTAGATCCAAAAGCTGCTTTGTACAGGAAAAAAGCTTCAATAAAAGATTTTGATTTCCAGAAATTTATTTGAATTTTAAACATTCATTCTTTCAGGAGATCATTTTAGACTCATTATTAAGTTTGATAAAATATCACTTAAGTGTTCATAACCTATTATTATCCTTCAGTGGATCTTTGTGAACTTCACTGAAAGTTAAAGCAGAGGGGTTCCAAAATTAAATGAAATTGTTAATGGTCTGTTTTGTCTTGGGGGAAGGTAAGTCAGAGCTTTGCTAAACTCAGTCACACCATGAAAACAGAGAAGGGGCCCAAAGGAGGGGCCCCTCCAGAGCTGTGGAGGAAGAGCCAGGAATGACTTCAAGTAAGAGTGATATCCAGCCTGAGACAGGAACAAAATAAATTGGTTGGAGAAATGCTACTGTGGAGGTTGGTGTGGAGTTATAAGAAAGAGGAAAAGAAAATGTAGCACATGCACACAATGGAATACTATTCAGCCTTTAAAATGAAGGAAGTCCTGTCATTTGTGACAACCTGAGTGAACCTGGAAGACGTGTTAAGTGAAATAAGCCTGGCCCAGAAAAACAGATGCTGCACAATCTCACTTACATGTGAAACCTAAAAAAAGTCCAATTCATAGGAGAGGGTAAAATAGTAGTGATCAGAAGCTGAGATGGGGTTGGGGAGACGGTCAAAGGACACCAAATGTCAATTAGGAGAAAAAGTTCAAGAGATGTGGCACATCTTGGTGACTATAATTAATAATACGCTGTATCTTGAAAATTAGACAGTAGATGTCAAATGTTCTCACCACACACACACACACACACACACACACACACACACACGCTATGAGAAGGAACTGATATGCTAAATAGCCTGCTTTAGCCATTCCACAATGTACACATGTATCAAAACGTCATGTTGTATACCGTAAGTACATAGTTTTACTTGTCAGTTAAAAACAAAGTTTTTTTTTAAAAAAAGAAGAGAGATAAGCAGAGCATTATAAGCAGAAGGAACAGCCTGTGGTTCCACGGGGCTGCTTCACAGCAGGATGGCAGAGCTAGCAGTGGGCCACTGCACTAGGCCAGTGAGGGAGGACCTCCCGGTCATTAAGGTATGGAGATGTCAGGACAGGGGCAGTGGGAGCCACCAGTGATATAATTGGATTTGTGCTCTCAGGAAACCTCATGGCCACCTGCTGAAGGATTGGGACAGGGCAAAACTGCAGATTTCCACCAGAAGCTGTCACCATAATCCCAGCAGGAGATGTCCAGGGCCCTCTTCACAAGACCTTTAAGGGTCTCTCTCACGTCTCAGAAGCATGCCAAATCCAGGTTTCTTGTCATTTCAGGAGATTCTTCCTCCCTCTAATTCCCACTATTCACTCTCTCAGCTTTCAGATCAAAAAGGGGGAAAACAATCACATCCCTAAGAGTTTACCCCAGCCCAGTAAAAATGCTTTTGAGACTTCTCTGACCTCACTTGGCCTTCTTGAGCATAGAGACTTCTAGAATGGTGAATATCTCACCTGCTCTTTGTTACCACTTTACCTAGATCAGATTTTTTCCCCCCATTTTCTTATTGATGCATTATAATTGCACATACTGATGGAATTCGTTGCTACATGATTCGTATATAAGCACAATACAACAATATAATTTGGCCAATATCACTCCCCAGCCCTCCCCCTTCCCTCCTTGCCTCCCACCCCCTGGTACCTTCCTTCTCCTGATCTCCCTTTGATTTTCATGCGATCCACCCCCACCTTTGTTTTCTTTTTTCCTCTCTAATTTCCACATATGAGATAAAACATATGACCTTGACCTTCTGAGTTTGACTTATTTTGCTTAACATGACAGTCTCTAGTTCCATCCATTTTCCTGCAAATGCTATGGTTTCATTTTTATTTATGGCTGAATAAAACTCCATTGTGTATATATACCACATTTTCTTTATCCATCCACTCGTTGATGGACACCTAGGCTGGATCCATAGTTTGGATATTGTGAATTGTGCTGCTATGAACATGTCACCCAGTTTTAATCTCTGCAGTGGAGGAAAGCTTTGAGAACCTGAAGAAGCTTTAGGAAAGAAAATGGACAGCCTTGAAGAAGGATCTTAAAGGACAAGATCCTTTTAGAGAAAAGTAGTCCAAAGAATGAATGAATGTTTCTTCATAGTTCAGAAATTAGTTATTAAATTACAGTTCTTCCAGGAACTAGAATTTTAAAGTCTGGAATTAAATAGACACAAGGCACGTTTGAATGATACACCAGGAAGAACTTTCTAGTAAAAACTGTCAAATACTGTAACAGGGTCATGTGGGAGGCAGGAGAATCTCATCAGAAGAGCTGAGGAATAACCTGTGGGGGAGGGGGCAGCGAAGCAGGAGGATTTTTAAACTTTGAGTCTTCTGTACTGTGCAGGGTGATGAAGCTAAGCATTTACTGATGTCCTGGACTGTGATTCCCATCCTGTCCCTTGAGCCTGCCCTCAGGGTCCACTGCAGCTTTGCCTTCTAGAAGAAACTGCCTTATAAGGCTCTCTTTTGGATAGTTCAATGACAAAACACCCTTGGGTAACGTCCAAGGCCAGCCGGCCTCCCTCACTCTAGAGTCCTCCCAACGGATAAGATCGGGCGCTTCCTTTCCCCCCAGCTGCCCCACGCATCTGACCTCAGCTGTGCTTTTAACTATAGAACAAACAACATCTTGTTCTTCATAACTGGTAAAAAGGGAAACCTGAGTTATTGTTTAAAAAAAAAAAAACTGTTAAGCCAGGGGATATCTGAATGTAATTTTCTTTTGTAATTTAGGAGTGGCACAGTTAGAAAGCTTTGAAAGGGAAGGAGACTTCAGTGTACATAAATTAATGAGCCTGTTTATTTTATTAAAAATTTCCCTGTACTGTGTATGCATGGGGAACACTAGAAATGTTCATGGAAATCTTCCCCAAGCCAGTTCTACTTGGATTTTCCAGGTCAATCAAGGCCATCCTCTCTACCCTTCACCCCCAAGCCTCTGAGAGAATGGGGGGTGATCATGAGCAGAAAGCCAGAGCTGATAAAGTAGGGGAAAAAATGTTTTTTACTTAAAATTGATGTGTTCAAGAGTTGAACTCTGTTTTATCCCCCAAATTAGATTAATGGCAAATAATGTGTCCTTTGAACAAACAGTTTATTGAACGGCCTTTACCATTCTATAAAGGAAGGCAGGGTAAGGTTAATTAGAAACAGCTGGAGCTAACAGCTCTGCCCCTTCGATGTCCCCACCAGGCAGAGGGTTACCCGGAAATGTTCAGGAAACCCAGGGAGGGGACTCTGTTCCCAAAAGCAGGCCAGGGCTGCAGAGAAGTTTTGCTTCTGAAAAATAAGAAAGTTCAGACCAGGTAAAACAGACCTAGTAACCCAGTGTTGACAAAGCCCCATTCATAAGAGAAGAGTTTACCCACAGTAAGTGCTGAGAAGGCCAAGTGCAGGCAAACAGTTTCAAAGAAGAGTTGTCCACTGTGGGGGAAAAAATGCTCACAACTTCAGGAAAATGTATGTAATGAATGAAGGGAAATGTAGTCTGCCTGCAAAAGATCATTTCCAAGGTCAAATCACATAATAGACAGGAAAGCACTGTGCAAACCTTGGGGGCAACAGACACCTGTGAAGGGCGTGATTGACTGGACTGTGAACTGCTCAGGGTCAAGGGCTGCATCTACACGGTGCCTTGCAGTGAGTGCCCGTGGTAGCTGATACAATGCTTTACCATGCTTTAGAGTTTGCTGAGAGCCCTGCTAGATGGTCCTGGACTTCCTGTGCACAACAACCCTGGAAGGTAAGAGGACTCTATCCCAGTGTCCAGAGAAGGAAACTACAAGTCAGCCACCACACAGCCAGTATATAGCCCTGCTAGAACTGGAATCTCAGTATTCAATGGCCTTGTTCTGTGTGTAGGCTCTCTGTAATGTTTTTCTCTTCTATGAATCTGAAGTCACTTCAACATAAAATGTTTAAAACAATAGTAATTCAGCCAAGCGTGTGGTGCACACCTGTAATTCCAGCAGCTTGGGAGGCTGAGGCAGGAGGATCACAAGTTCAAAGCCAGCCTCAGCAACTTAGCAAGATCCTATCTCAACATAAAAAAATAAGAAGGGCTGAAGACATGGCTCAGTGGTTAAGCACCCTGGGTTCAATCTCTGGGACAAAGAAAAAACAATTCCAAAGTCAAACCCTTAGATATGAAAAAGTTTTGGGGATGCAGACACCTTTATGAATTTATTTTGCATATATTATTTTTCTCATAAACTGACAGGGGGATATGATACCTTCATGTCTAAACAGGTCTTTGGTAACTCTTACACTGAACATAAAATCGAAACCCTGTATATGAGAACAAAATTTAAATCAGCTTAATTGACTTTGTGTACACATGGTACACCTTATAATAAATGTCATGCTACATTCAGTGGAAGACAATATTTCTTAAATGAATGAATATGTCCCATGGAAGTGGATGTGGTCTGATTCCTTCATTGAGGCCCCTTCTTCATACATCCTAACATCAGGCCTTCTGGGGTCACAGTGGAAACTGTGGCGTTCACTTCCACAATTGCAATCAGGAGGTAAAGGATCAGTGTGCTGGGGCAGCTGGTCTGAGTATTTGCCCCAGCGAGATACTTGTGTATGCTGTTTGATCACTTGCCTGGCCTTCCCCCGTTAACTCTTAGTTGTCCAGGAGAGAAATCACTAGCTGTCAACATGCTGAAGTATTCACTTTCACCTGAGGTTTTAACACTGAGTGTTGACCTTGACCCCTGTTCCCACCCTGCTCTAGGGTCAGTTGTACCATCTTTAATGTTAACTGCATATCTAAGGTACAGTCCCCACATAGTAGGGCTTTTCTCCTGAAGGAATTTGAATTTTTATAAACTGAAGCCCTTTTTTTTTTTTTGTCAGCCACATGAAAACTTGCAGAAGAAAAATTCATATAGGGATCTGAGAACTCAGTTAAGCATGATACATTTTGACTTTCTGGGAGGGGAAAAAAGAACGCTTTAATGTTCTAACAGGCAGAGATGCAGCTGACTGCAATCACCCTGTCCTTTCATGGCCTTTTGCTTGAAGAAGGGACTTGACAAAGGCTTGTCTTCCCCCCACCCCCGGAGTGAAGAAGGCTCAAAGGCATTTCATTTGCATCACCTCAGATTAGCGGACCAGTGGTCAAGTGGGAAAGCTTTAGATCTGACATCTGCTCTGTTCTCTTCTGGCCTGACCCCAAGCCAGGAAGAAAAAATTATCAAGAAATAGATCTCCTGGAACTTGCAGAAGGTTTTGAAAGAGACCACACAAAAATGAGGCTTCAGGATTCTGTCGGGGCAGCCTAAGCCTGCAGGATGCAATGCCTGTTCCTTCTCCGTGGGAGCTTTCAGAACTTTCTGCTCAGGGATCCAAAAGTGAATTTCAATGGCAGCTTCAGCAATTACATAGCAACCTTGGCTTCCAAAGGACCCACCTCAGGAAGCCATCCAGCTTTTGATGGAGAATGAAATGCATACACAGCACCACTGCTCTGAGTTAGACACGAGGGATCCGTGCAGCGTGGCTGCTTATTAGAGATGCTCAACCCAGCTGGAGAGAGGGCAGCTGGGGCAGAGATCAAGATGCTGCCAGATATTTGACAGGCCAGGGCTTCGGCTCCTCTCTGCCCAGGTGTGCATCAGATCAGAGGCTCAGAGCAGGAGGGAAAAGTTGATCTGACTTGGCTCTTTCTACACCACAGAGCCTTTGGTTCACTGGAAGATAACTGGCAGGGCAGGGCAGGCCTTTCCAGAGCCAGTCATGATGAGGTAAAGTGAGCGGCCCCCTTCTTCACTCTTGCCTCCTGATGTGTTCTCACCTGAGGCCCCTTTTTCTTTGCCCATCCTGCCTGACTTATCATTGCATGCTGCCCCTTTTTCCTGTCTGGCTGTGCTCAAAGAAATCTGGTTTTCTTTCTCCAGCCCCTAACCTTTGTTAGGTACGGAGCTGAACCAGCACTGTATAAATGGTGAGTTCTGCTCAGTCAAACCCTCACTCCACCCTCAGACTCATGAGCTGCACCCTACGTGTCCCCATCAGAGCTCAAATGAGCAAAAACCTGGCATGTCCCCTCTGAAAGGCAGCCAACTCAGTCCAAGTCATCCAGGAAAGGTGACTGTCCCTTCTTTTCTTGACACTATCTTGGGATGAATTTCTTTCACATGTCTTAGTTGGATCCACTCCATACATCAGCTCAACCCTATTGCCCCACTCAGAATAAGCCTACAGGATGGGGAGATAGCTTCCATCCTGTGGTGACCTTCAACTTGATGGTTCTCCAAGGCTGATCCAAGGCCATCCCTACCAACTGCCTTCACTTCTTGTGGTGTTTTGGTTCTGCCAGCTACCAAGACTTAGCCTCTGTATGTGAGGAAATACAGCATGGTGGTTCCAGATGTGCAGTTTGAAGACAGATCACCTGGGTCAAATAGCCATTCTGCCACTAAACCACCTGTATGATCCTAACTATAGTTTTCTTATCTGCAAAACAGGCATAATAATAATGTCCACTGCTTAGAGTTGTTGAGAAGCATGATAATTTATGAAAAACATTGGCACCTGGTATGTAGTAAGGTCTCATTAAATTGTTTCATTTCCATTTTTATAATTAGCATTATAAAACCTAGTAGGAGTTAGTTTATAAGTACCTTTACTGTGATGTGTTGATGTCTTACTTCAACTGATCCCAACACAATATTGCCTCGTGTGTCTCCAGTTGGAGCTAAAACCTGTGTTTAGGTCTATGCAAAACAATTGCAGGTAGTGTTCTTATAAACAAATCCCTGGAACCCTCCACCTTGCTCTGCAAGAATTCTAGGACAAGAAGTCCTGCCCTGTCTCCTGGGAGATCCCAGGATGCAGCATAGTCTATTGGGATCTATCCGGAATGCTGAATAGACAGTGTGTTTTGCTTTGCAGCATAGACTATTTCCATCTTCAGGCTTAATGTCACATATGCTATTTCCTAATAGTATCTTTTAGAGATGTTCAGGATTTAGAAGTCACTCACATTCAGTAATTATTGTCCTATCTCTATCCTGCATATTCTATCAGTATTTTGTACATAGGAAATGATCAATAATTTTTGTTTGGTTAGTGCATTTAAAATGAATTTTGGCTCTAATGAGGAATGTGAATCAAAAACACAGTTTGGAGAAAGAAGAATATAATTAGTGCCCAGTAGGGACATGTTAAGTATTATCTTTGGCTGGTAGAGTCTTATTGATGGATATAATAATTCCTTTGCTGCAATTCATGCATCTGTTCTTTGACTTACACATGTAGCCTTAGCTTAGCAGGAACTCATTTTAAAAATCAAAACCCTTAACTACAATGGGCATATTTAGAGGTGCCCTCTTAGGTTGGTTCTTTGCATCTGAGAGATGATAATGTTCACCTCCCAGTATTGGATGGAGAGCAAAAGAAATGAGGGCACGGAGAGCAGATCCAAGAAAAAGGATTAATTTTCAGATCTACCAGCATCAGCAAGTTTGAGTGGAATTGGCAGAACATTGGGACTAACAGCTCTCCACCCACGAGGCACTCCATCACCCTCTACAGCAGTGTCTCTCCACCTTGGCTGTACATCAGAATCACCAGGGGATTTTTACAAAATGCTAATACCCAAGTTCCACTCAGCATTCTGATTTAATCAGACTGGATGTGACCTGGGCGGCAGGATTCTACACACTTGCCAGATGATTTAATGTCCTACCCAGGTAAAAAACTACTGCTCTCAAAAAAAAATTCCAGGGACTTTGGGGGATCTCTTATTCCCTAGGGATAATTCTAATAATGATGGGCCAATGTTTGCCCAGTTTATTCAGCATCTAGTACTTTGCAGCAGGAAGACTTTTCAGAATATTGAGTTCACCTAAAGCTCAGGAAATAATGCCAAGAATTAATAAGTGTGATAGCATCAAATTAGGAAACAGTGTGAAGAGAGAGCCACCAGAATGGCTAGCTTACGTTTTGGTGAAGGATGAATATCCAGAATATATAAAGAACTCAAAAATCTTACCACCAAAACAAACAAATAACCAAATCTGTAAATGGGCAAATGAACTGAAAAGACACTTCTCAGAAGTACAAATGGCCAACAAATATATGAAAAACTGTTCAACATCTTTAGCAGTTAGGAAAATGTAAATCAAAACTACACTGGGATTTCAACTCCCTCCAGTTTAGAATGGCAGCTGTCAAGAATACAAATAATAAACACTGACCAGAATGTGCAGGGAAAGGAACACTTTTTCACTGTTGGTAGGACTATAAATAAGTACAACCACTATAGAAGTCAGTATGCAGGTTCCTCAAAAGAACAGGGATGGAACCACCATATGACCCAGCTATGGCCAGGCATAGTGGTGCACATCTGTAATACCGGCAACTTGAGAGGCTGGGGCAGGAGGATCACAAGTTCAAAGCCAATCTCAGCAATTTAGCAAGGCCCTAAGCAACTTAGTGAAACCCTGTCTCAAAATAAAGACTAAAAAGGGGCTGGGGATGTGGCTTGGTGGTTAAGCATCCCTGAGTTCAATCCCCGTAGCAAAAAATAAAAAAGGATTCAAGACAAAAAACATGACAATACATGTACATTCATATTTATAGCAGCACAATTCACAATAGCCAAAGTGTTTGTCAGTGGCTGAATATACAAAGAAAATGTGGTATACATACACAATGAAATTTTATTCAGCCATAAAGCAGAATGAAAAAAAAAATGTCATTTGCTGGTAAATGAGTGAAACTGGAGAACACCATGTTAAATGAAATAAGTCCAACTCAGAAAGTCAAGGGCCATGTTTTCTCTCATATGTGAAAGCTAGAGAGAAAAAAGGATTTTTTAAAAAGGTGGGGGGATCTCATGAAAATAGAAGGGAGATCAGTAAAGTAGAGGAAGGGGACCAGTGGGAGGGAAGCAGGGAGAGAAGAGGGAAACACAGGGATGAAAGGGAGCAAGTCGTACTGTTACATTGTCTGCACGTACAAATGTAACAGTGAATCCCACTGTTATGTATAATTATGATGCACCAATAAAAAGGGAAAAAAGAATATGAAGTCCACCACATGAAGTCGACACCCTGGAACACAGGATGGCTTCGTGTCAGGCAGGTAGTGTGATGGTCTGGTACTTTTTTTTTTCTTCTTTTGGTATCCAGAGACACCCTTTTTAGTTTTTATTTTGAGACAGGGTCCTGCTAAGTTTCTTAGGGCCTCACTAAGTTGCTGAGGCTGGTCTCAAACTTGTGATCCTCCTGCCTCAGCCTCCCAATTTGCTGGATTACAGGCATGTGCCATCATGCCTGGCTCTGTCCTGGCTACTTCTTATCTCCTTGGCTATTTCAGGGATCTTACCTGGATCAGGAAAAATAACAGTATGTTTGCATGTTTTAGTATTGTTGATATTTTTAGAATTTGAGAAAACACAGCACTTCGAGAAAAATATTCACCTAAGCCACATGATCTAGTCTTTCAATTATTTCTCCAGAGCACACACATTCTTTGAACTTAGGGTTTTTATCTGTTGTTCATCACTAAATCCCCAGTGTCAAACAGTCCCTGGGGCGTGGGGAGTACTTAATGCACACTTGTTGAGTAAATAAATGAACAGTTAAAGGTAGACTTATCATGCACCCTGTTAGAAAGAGAAACCTTCACACTGATAGGAGGTTGCCTTTCTCTGTCACCTCTCTGGAATCCTATTAGGATGAATACTCTCTGTTCAGCTTATAGGTCCCTTAACCTAGAGGAGAATCTCTTAACACTCAGCTAAGACCTTTCTGATTGGCATTTTCTCAAATTGTCCCTTACACTTAGTTTCTACTGTCAAAAAACTCTGAAGCAGGGTGCAATAGCCCACACCTGTAATCTGAGAGACTCAGGAGGCTGAGACAGGAGGATCACAAGTTCAAGGCCAGCCTCAGCAACTTAGCAAGGCCCTAAGCAACTTAGTGAGACCCTGACTCAAAATAAAGAGAGCTGGGGATGTGGTTCAGTTGTAAAGCACCCCTGGGTTAAATTCCCAGTACCAAAAAAAAAAATAAATCCTCTGAGACTGAGAACAATGTTCCATTTAATTTCATCATTCCCTAATCATTTCTCAGACAGTGAGTATGATGTTTTACCACAGTCACAGGTTGTGTGACCTTGGGAAATTTAACCTAACCTCCCTGAGCATCGGTTTTCTAATCTCTGTAAAATCAAAGTACTACCCACCTCACAGACTGATGGGGAGTTACATAAATTAATATATTTTAGGTTGGGGATATAACTCAGTAGAGTGCTTGCCTAACAAGCACAAGGCCCTGAGTTCCATCCCCAGCAAAAAAAAAAAAAAGCTAATACATATGTTAATATATTGTAAATGCTTAACCCAGTGTTTAGGCCACCACTGGCCTTCGGTGAAAGTTAATCTAGTCTGCCTTCTCCTTCAGTTAAATAGCAGCAGAGGAGAGCTCGAATATGGTGCATTCTGGTTATTTGCAGTAGTTTTATTCCGTAGATTACTGTGAGCACTGAATTAATGAACACTGAACTGCTGCTCCTAGGCACTACAGTTAGGATCCTGGGAGCCTCTGACCACAATTTCATCCACCTGTCATACATAACCTTGTTTTGTATGTGTTTCTGCTTAAAGACACCTTATTTGATAGATGTTAGGATTCTCATTAACATTGAACTCACAGCCAGCAGCACCATAACATGCCTGAATGAGGCTTATCAGACGCATACTCTCTGTGAGGCACATCACAGCCTTCTTGTTCCTGGGGACACTAGACAGCACTTCAGCACAGCACTTGGAGAACATTCTAAACAGCTAAATCGTCAACCGAAAGCAAATGCACACAAAATAAGTGGCACTAAATAGATTGCAAAAGGGACACCTGTCCTGAAGCCAGGAGGCACAGTGGCACCTTGACGGGAAGCTGCACTTTGAGTGACTTGAATTTCTCGCCACTCTGGATGTCTGGCAAATGACCTGATTCAGGGTTTGCAAATAAGTGTTAGCAAGTGGGAGAATTGCAAATGCAGAAGCTGCGAACGAGGATTGACTGTGTTTGGAAATGGCCAGGAGATCAGCAACCAGCATTAGGACCCTTCCCAGGAGCTTGAGGGCAGAGCTCACGTGTGGACTGTGCTTCCTGTGTGTGCCCCAGAGCACAGGACATAGTTCTGGGCACCACACATGTGTTCAGGGAATAATTCTTGGATTGAATCTTGCTCCAGCTTAAAAACACATATGCTGCCCCTGCTTGGGCTATGCCATTACAAACCTTTTTTGCCCTACACCTCCTGCAAACAGGGCTCCTGTTCTACAGGTCATTTCACAGGGGGACAGTAGGGAAGGTGTATGGGAGGGTGCCTACTCCTTTCTCCAACCTTCCCTCCAGCCAGCTGAGAAAACAGGTTACCGTGGATTCCATTATAAATGGAAAAGTCTCATAGTTCCCCTTCATTCCCATCAAGTGCCTGCTGTTGGTATAGTTGGACTGGGGAAATTTCGTCTGATGAAAAAGACGAAATTATTCCTTTCTAAGGAACTTACAATCCGGTGGTCCATCCTTGTGGTTTGTGAAGTGTGAAAAGGCAGAACAGGCAGTTACTCCTGTGTAAGTCAAGTCAATAGAAAGGCTCAGGTGGAATATTACTCAGCCTTAAAGAGGAATGAAATTATGGCATTTGCCAGTAACTGCATGGAGCTGGACAATGTCATGCTAAGCGAATAAGCCAATCCCAAAAAACAAAAGCTAAATGTTTTCTCTGATACACAGCTGCTAATTCACAATGGAGATGGTCAGGGAAGAATAGAGTTACTCTAGAGTAGGTAGAAGGGAGTGAAGGGAAGGGAGTGAGCATGGGGGTAGGAAGGATAGTAGAATGAATCAGACATTATTACTCCATGTACATATACAACAATATGACCAGTGTTATTCTATATCAGGTATAACCAGAAGAATGAGAACTATATAATGGAGACTACTCCATTATATATTATGTATCAAAGTGCATTCTACTGTCATATATAACTAATCAAAACAAATTAAAAAAAAATTTTTTAAAGGCTCAGGAGCAAAGGATGTACATATACAATACACATGCATGCACCTTTCAACCCTATATTTTTAATCATAGGAAGTATATTTTCTGTGCAATTTCTACTGAAAGGGAAAAGATGAACAAGGATATTTTCACAGTTGTGGTCTATGAATACATTATAATGTGATTACAGATTGTAAGAGCTTATAAATAATGTAACTATGGCTAGATGTCAATGAATTAGTTATCACTTTGCCCAAAGTGATATTCAAGAATGGAGATGAGTGAATCTTAGTTTATTTTTATTTGCTCTGAATTGAACTAAGGAGAATATTGGTCCAAAAGAATCTTACAGACATGTTTAATAACCTTAATATATGCTAAGAAAAAAATACACAGTGAACTCATGTCTCACTATCTAGTTCCCTTGCAAAGGGATAAAAGCAAAATTTTAAGTAGGTGCAATGACTTTTTGAGATGTTGAGGGTACCATATTCCAGGTAGTGATCCACAATTCATTATCAGATGTTCTTCACATTTTGGACAAACCACACTGAATTTTCAATTTGAGACTTAGATATCCATGTTAATTTAATTTCAGCTGCCATGGACCTTCTGGTCCATGTAAGCTAATGGAATGTAAGCTAATCTGATTTTGCTTTCACTAAACCTCTTTTTGTTACTAAAAACTAACATTGGGGCTGGGGAGATAGCTCAGTGGGTAGAGTGCTTGCCTTGTAAGCACAAGGTCCTGGGTTCGATCCCCAGCACCCAAAAAACAAAACAAAACAAATAAAAACTAACATTGCAGGGCTGGGGAGATAGCTTAGCTGGTAGAGTGCTTGCCTTGTAAGCACAAGGCCCTGGGTTCAATCCCCAGTACCACAAAAAAAAAAAAAAAAGCTAACATTGCAGAAATTTGCAGAATTCATTGAAATCAAAGAAAATTATTGCTAATATTCTTATTGTATTCCATTTCATATCATATTTAATTATAATCTTATTCCTAGGAATATATAGTATGATTATTTTGATCATGCTATCCATAAGATATAGGTATATCCACAAGGTATTTTTATGTCTTGTTTTAAATTTATAACTCATATTTCCCACCTGATTAAAGGAAAATAGATTATATAAGTATTATTCCTAATTCTGCATAATTTAAATGAACCATAATCTACTTCTGTTTTTCTCTGATATAAATAAACCTTTTATTCACATCTGTGGACAGAAAGCTCTTTCTGTTGAGTGTCCTTTAGAATAAGTTGCAAATGGAATTACTGAGTCAAAGATACAAATGTTTCTTAAAATTTTTGATGTATATTGACACTGGTACTTCCAGTTTAAAAATTAGCATCTTCCAAACAATTTTAACACATTTTCCCCTAAAAGCAAAAGGCTAAAAGCTAAACTTCCGATACACAATAGAAATTACCTTTCAATTATGCTCAGATTTGTTTGTGAATGAGTGTTGCACCTGCATTCCAGTTCCTGGTATAAAATTTGCAGCTACTGGACAGAAGGCCAGGGTCCTGCCAAGTTATCTGGTTTGCATGTAAGATTGGAGGCACTGGCAGTTTCTATCTCAAATCATGTAGAGTTCTTCCAGCAAAAGCAGAAAGATACCTGTTTGCTGTAATACTTTTCTTTCGTTAAAAATCAAATTTTAGCCAATCAGATATTTCAAAATAATAGGAAGATGGAAAGAATGTTCCTTTGTATGTAACTGAATTCAGATTCAAAAAAAAAAAAAAAAAACTGGATCCCTGCTGGGAGAGTTTGAAAAGGTCTGTTATGATGGCAGCCACATGTGTGAAATGTAAGCAGTGAAAACTGAGTGAAGCCAGCATGGTGGCACACCCTATAGTCCCAGCAGCTCAGGAGGCTGAGGCAGGAGGATCGAGAGTTCAAGGCCAGCCTCAGCAACTTAGCAAGGCCTAAGCAACTTTTTTTTTTCATAGCTTTATTGAGTTAAAATTGAAGTACAATAAAATGTACATATTTGAAATATGCAAGTAAGCAACTCTTATTGTTTCTAAATACAATATAAAAAAGGGCTGGGGATGTGGCTCAGGCGTTAAGCAGCCTGGGATCCAGTACCAAAAAAAAAAAAAAAAAAAAAAAAAAAACCTGGGTGAAATTCGGAGTTATCCTTGATGTTTTTTATGGAAGGGAGAAAAGTCTGTACTATTCTATTTGACTATAGTGCATGGTGTACAGTAGTCCTCTTATACTTGGTTTTACTTTCTAAGGTTTCAGTGACCTGCAGTCAATTGTAGTTTGATTATACTAAATGGAAAATTCCAGAAATAAGCAATTCATAAGCTTTAAATACCTTTTTTAAACGTTTTTTATTTGTTCTATTTAGTCATATATGACAATAGAATGCATTAATACATTTTGACAGATCATACATAAATGGAGTGTAATTTCTCATTTTTCTGATTGTATACATTATAGGATCACATCGGTCATGCAGTCATATATGTACATGAGGTAATAACGTCTATTTCACTCTTCTACCCTTTCTACCTCATACCCCTTCCCCTCCCTTCACTCCCCTCTACCTAAAGTAACTCTATTCTTCCCTATCCCCCTACATGCTTATTGTGAATTAGCATCTGAATATCAAAGAAAGCATTCAGCCTTTGATTTTGGGGGTTTGGCCTATTTCACTTAGCGTGATATTCTCTAACTCCATCCATTTACCAGCCAATACCATAATTTCATTCTTCTTTAAGCTGAGTAATATTCCATCATGTATATATATATATCACGTTTTCTTTATCCATTCATCTGCTGAAGGGCATCTAGGTTGGTTCAATAGTTTAACTATTGTGAGTTGAGTTGCTATAAAATTGATGTGGCTGCATCACTGTAGTATGCAGATTTTAAGTCCTTTGAGTATAAGCCGAGGAGTGGGATAAGTAGTTTTTTTACAGAATATTGTTATGCTTCTTATGTTAATCTCATACTGTGCATAAGTTATAACCTAAACTTTATTGTTGATACATATGTATAAGAAAAAGCTTAGAATATACATAGGGTTTGGTACTACCCCGTTGCAAGCACCCACTGGAGTTCTTGAAACATATCTCCATGGATAAGAGGGGGACTACCCCACATCATTGATTCTCAGCATCTCTTTAAATACTAGTTCCATGTGCACCCCTGAGACCACAATTGACCACTGTGTCATCTGTTTGTGAACGGTACTGTTACCCTCCACCTCCAGGGAGAACTTGTGGGCTGCTCGGTTATTAAAACCATCTATTTACAGCATTTAACCACACATGTCCTGGGAGCTCCCTTCAGTCCTTAAGGAAGCTGCAAAGCCTTGCTTCTCTTTTTCTCAAGTCCTTTAATCTCCAGCACATTCAGCAACAATGGCCCTTAGTCAGGTAGTTATTTCTGTTAATACAGTAAACAGCGCTGAGAATATATTTATAAAATGGAGAAACTGCTTGTGATTTGCGGGTAGGATTTTTCTCATATTTGATTGCGAGAGAATACATTCATACAATGTAGTTTATAAGAATTTTCACATACACGCGCAGACTTATCACCTTTTTAATTCTCATTAGAACCTATGGTAAAATATTGCCCCTCATTACAAATTAGGCGACCAGGGTTGAGCGTGTGGGTGTGCCCATGCACAGCTCCTGCTCCCTCCTGCTTCAGTGAAGCTGGAACGGCAAGCTGGTGTGTGCACAGGCACACACACGTACCACACCTCAACCCACAGGAAGCTAAACCTGGTGTCAGAGCAGTTGAACACAAGAGTTTCGTTCATTGACAGCTTGATCCGTGCCTTTCAGTTTCCATTCCACACCTTGTATCTTCCTTTAGATTTCCTGTATGGTTAACATTCTGCATTTCCACCATCTCCAGTTACTCTGTTATTACTCGTGTGTGGAAATACATATGCTTATGCTTGTTTTGTTAAATCATGTATGTGCTTTTGAAGAAAAATATCCAGAGAATCTACAGCTATTGTTTGACCAATCAAAATAACTTAAATCCACCTTTTGGCAGTGGAAGTTTTCTAATATAGTATGATAAATTTATTTTCCAAGTTGCCATGGTCAGCCTGGCTAATTACAAGTGATCCAACTCCTAAGGAGTGCACTCTGCCTGGATCTGTTAGTTTGGCAAAAATAAAATAAATAACCAGTGTATTGTTTCATTCCCTGAGAAAAATGCAAAATAAATTTGAATAGGTAATCAGATAAATCAGTGCTTTCACTTGCATTTTCTATAAAATAAATAAATTTTCTATATAAATAAAACCTATATTGCTGAAGAGCATAAGAATTCTGTGAAGAACAAATTACATTTTCAGTCGTTTGGAATAAAATTGAGTCATCAGGGGAGAGGCCTCACTGTGTGTGTGTGCATGTGTGCACATGTATATTTCAGCTCTACAGAATAAGAATGTGACCCACTGAGTCCTTAAAACCAGCAGGGTGTATCATAAGAACTGGAAGGCCTAACTTTTTACACTGCCAGAGAAAGCAGAAAGTAGTAGGTTTCTCAAGGAAGCGTGACATTTATTTCAGACTCAAGAAATTCTTAGGAGAACAAAATGAAGGAATATTTCATGACAATTTTCTAAATCAGCTCTGTGATAATATTTTGGTTTATAAATGCTTTTAGGTACATAAGTCTGTACCTGATGCTGTTCTGTACAGTTTCCTCAGTGTATTAGGAGATGATTGGATTTGGGAAAGGGGAAGAATATAATGATGGCCAAAAGGGCTAAAACTGGTCTATTGATAAGGAATGTGTTTGGTGCAAATAAAAGGGAACCTGGTTCCCGTAGCTTGCCCAAAGGGGGTTTATTTGCTTGCAGAGCAGGAGTCCAAGAGCGAGTGGCCACTGGTATGGGTTTAACTGCTCAGCAGTGCCATCAGGGACCTATTCCTTTCCGGTTTTTTGCTCTACCATCCTTTGTATGTTGATTTTTGTCTTCATACTTCATGGTTGCAAAAAGGCTGCTGTGTGTCCAATCATCAAGCCCTCACTAGAGACAAAGGGATGGAGAAAAGGGCAATGCCAGCCAGGTGTCCCATTCTATCTGGTGAGCAAATGTTTTTCAGAAGCCTTCAATTTTGAAATTTCTGCCCACTCTCATTGGCCAGAAATGGGTCACTTGGCAAAACAGAGAAGAGGGTTGGTGGGAACTGGGGTGGAATCTGCCTACTGGGTGTCTCCTGAGCTGGACAAGAGTTCCTCTTTTCAGCATCACATTTCAGACACAGTCACTGAAGGCGAATTTAAAGGATGACTAGAAGTTCAGTGTTTTAGAGCCACAGACCCCACCAGACTTCAGTGAACTACAACCATTCGCTTTTGAAAACCAGGTGATAGATTAGGTCATGGTGGGTGGGGGTGCAGTGAGAAGTTTTGTAGCAAAAGACATCATTCCCAAAATTCAGTGGAAAGAAGTCCAATCCAAAAGACGTAAAAGATCTGCATAGACAGAATTCTCAAGGAAACGACATTTCCCTCTTTAACAGTTTTCTTCACCAAAATGATGACTAGCAGTTTGAGGTAAAAAATTGATTCACTTTCATATGCAGAAAGAGATGATTTTTTTAAAATAACTTCGGACCTGGAGATGTAGCTCAGTGGTGGCACCTGCCTGGCATGCTCGAGGCCCTGGGTTCAATCCCCCGCAACAACAGCAGAAACCTCAAGAAAAGCTTTTTGTGGATACACGCTGTGAAAATGCTTAGAAAACAAGCATACTTTGATTTTCATATATCTTATAAACTTCCATTCATCCTCAGACCTAAATGGGGTGAATTTCTAACTGTTGTAATGTTTTATGTTTATTTAAATCATACATATTGCACAGATTAATGTTGAGGAGGGTATAGGGTTCAAATCATCAGTCCCCAACCCAGGGATTGCAGGATCTTAGGAAAATGATTTCTGTAAACCTCAGTTTTGTCATTTGTAAATTGGGGACAATGTCTCCTACCCAAAGGGTTGGTGACAGTATTAACTTATATGAGACTTCAGGCATGGTCCCTGGCAGTAGGTGGAGTCTCTCAGTCTGGTCACTGACTTTATTTTATTTGTTTATTTTTATGTGTGCTGATGACTTTATCATTAATAGTAACGACTGATGCTCCCGGGGTACCCCCAAACATGCCTGGTACTGTTAGCTTCGTTCTTCCATCTTCTCTGCAGCTACCCAGAGACATGGTGCCGAAGGGTGGAGATAGAAACTGAGAGTGGTAGGAGAGACTTGGAGGAAGGCATAGAGAAAAGGAGGGCTGTTCTTCCCAAACTAGCCCTGAACTTTTTTGTTTTATATATTTGTACTCTACATCCTGCCTTCTTCCAATATGGGATTTGAGGAGTTTCTATTACCTGCACTCTTCAAAGTATAGCAACCATGTCGCCGAAAGCACTGAACTCGGAAGAGTCCAGACTCTTCATAGATTGAGTGATCAAGAGCACATTTTACTCTCTGGTTCCTCTCTTTCCTTCACCTATAAAACAGAGCCATCAGGGCCTGCATTAAAGGGTTAGGATTAGGGTTATAAAAGAAGAAATGGATGTGAAAACCCTATAAAGACTATAAAGCCCTGGATGGATGCAGTTCTTATTCCTTTTGACTTTGCTAATTATGAGAGCAACAGCTCTCAAATAGCCCCAATTCGTTGGCCACCTTCTGTACATCACGTCACACGGTTGCATTTAAGTAGACCACCCGGTGTACATTTGGGCCACCCCCTGCCTTCAAATCACTACCAGCAAGTAGAACCCAGGACTATCATGTCATCATCTTAGCCTGAAACAAACAACTAGTAAGGAAATCTGCTACAGCACGTTTACGTGTAGCAAAATATAATCAAGTACTTTAAAAGTCAGCATCCATTTGAGCTGGTCTGTTTCCCTCCTGCCCTTCATTAGCTGAGTAATCAAGATCTGGCAGCCTTCTCCCAGCTAAAAGCTCCTGTTGCATATTGACCTGGAAGTATAACAATGGCAACTTTTATGTTATCCATCAATCACTTTAATGAGTACAAGAAAGCATCCTATCACCCGGCCAAAGGCATAGGAATTAAAAGTGACTCATTCCTCTGTCGGGTATGGGGGCGGCTTCCTGTGCGTCCAGTGCCACGCTGGTGCGGTGGGCACAGAAGACACACTCCAGGCTCCAGGGATGTCCAGTTTCATGGAATTGTGGCAGCAGCAGAGTTTTTTCAGCTCCCTGAATTCAGTCCCCTCGTAAGAATGAGGCCACTGTAAGTGTGATTGCCAGCACTTGGGGAAAGAGAGGATGGGGAGTTATTTAGTCTAGAGTTTCAGTTTTGCAGGATGAAAAGATTTCTGGAGATCAGTTGCACAAGAATGTGAATATACAACATTACCCTATGTAAATTTATGATTACACAAATGGTATGCCTTTACGCCATGTACAAACAGAGAAACAACATGTATCCCATTTGTTTACAATTAAAAAAAATAAAATAAAATAGTTTGGAACAACAACAACAAAAAAAAAAAGACTGTGAATATAGAGATGCTTCTCAACTTCATTTGGGTCACATCCTGATGAATACATCATATAACGTTATATATATCTCCCCTGTACCAGTATATCATCTATATTGGCATAGAGGAATCTAACCCAGGGGTGCTTCATCACTGGGCTGCATTCCCAGCCTTATTTCCTTTTTCTTTCTTTTTTTTAATTTTGAGACAGGGCTTCACTAAGTTGCTGAGGGCCTTGCTAAATTGCTCAGACTGGCCTTCAGCTTGCAATCCTCCTACCTCGGTCTCCTGATTTACTGGGATTACAGGCTGCACCACGTCACCTTATTTTTAACACCAAATAAAAACAACACAAATGGAACTCTGAGAAGTTTCCAAAAGGTATCCCGGATAACACCTTCAAAAAGTTCATGAAAACTAATTTCACATCAAAATAAGCACAGAGGAAGATTAAGATTATATCCCATGCCAGAACTAAATCCTGTATTAAGAGAAAAAGGAAACAATCTCCCTACCGTGAAAAGATGTCTGAAGGATTCACCTACAAACATAAAAACCATAACTGACTTTTTGAATTAAATGAGTTAAAAGGCATCACAAAAAAATAATTTTAAGACATGCAGTGACAATATAAACCAGAATTAGAACTCAAAACTGAGGAGCTCATAAAATAATTAGAAATAAAAGACATAATTGTTTCAGAAATGAAGACAAAGCAAAGGAAGCACAAGAACAAGTAAACACAACAGATAATTGTGCTTTCCTCCTTTGGAGGAAAGGAGGAAAATTGTCAATTTTTTTTCAATGAAGAAAAAGAAGCAGAGATTGAAGACACACCAAGCAGATCTACCATACAGATAATAGGAAGCTAGAAGGAAACTAAAGCAAGTGAGCAGAACACTAAAACTGTAATTCTAGAAAACTTTCCTAAAACACAAGGAAAATTTAAAACATCATTTTAGAAGAATAGACAGCACGTCTAAGAATATGGCAACAGAATAGACAAGATGCCAAATCACATTCTAGTGAAATCACTTGACTTCCAAGAAGAAAAAATTCTTTGGATGTAAAAGAGTAAAAACAACAAATGACTTATAAGTGGAAAAATTAAATTATCATCAGACTTTTGACAGTGGCTCTTTAGGCCAGAGAAAACAGAGTAGTTATTGGCTAATAGAAGCAATTTAGATTTCCCTGCAAGCCATTTGTGAATGGTGGGAACAAGAATCACTATGTGTGGCCAAAGAAGCAACCAGCTGGGGGGATTCCCGGGAGAAGTGGACTGTTTGCGCCTTGAGGTGTCGGAAAATTTTTAAACTGCTAATACATCAGAGATTGATAGTATAACATATAAACTTTTGTGTGACTTACCATCAGAATGTTGACCTATGCACGATATCGAATTCACTGCATACTATTGCATGTTCATATTTTTCTTCATTATTTTTAGAAAAAGCACATCATTTTTTGGATAAAGGGATTTTTTAATTATTGGATTGAGTGATTTATTCTGCGAATCCATCATATACTGCTATTAAGCAAATTGCATATAATTCAGCAATTTTATTAAAATAGAGATAATAAGCAACATACTTAAATTTTGTGTGTGTCTGTAGAAACCTTAAAAATCCAACCTCTGAGCTGGTTGATAATTGAGACAAAAGTGATTATAAATAACTGGACAAAACTTCTGAGCAAAATTACCTGTCCTTAAAGGATAGAATGCCTTAAAGAATATCTTTTTTTTAATTCATTTTATCTTATTTTACTTTGTTTTTTGTTTTGAGATAGCGTCTCATACTATGTTGCCCAGGCTAGCCTTGAACTCATGGGCTCAAGCAATCCTCCTTCCTCAGCCTCTTGAGAAGGTTGGACTACAGACACATGCAATCTATTTTTTTGGTTTATTAATTTCAGATATTTCAATGGCATATACAATGGGTGGTAGAGTGTATCTGCATTTTAATGTATAAAAATACCTTCAGAGCTACAAAGAATTTACACTTTGCTTAATGCTTTTCACACAAAGTATCCACCAAAATTTAGGGTTAATTTACCCTACTCATATCAGAAGCAAAACTAATTTAGGATAGATTAGAACTCCAAATGGGAAAAAATTAATGAAACATGAATTCAAGATGGATTAAAGAATTAATTCCAAGAAAAGAAAACTAATAAGAGTTATTCTGATAACTGAGAAACCGTAAAGAAAAATATGGACACACTTAGCTGCATTAATGTGTGTGTGTGTGTGTGTGTGTGTGTGTGTGGTGTTAGGGATGAAACCCAGGGCCTCATGCACGCTAGGTAAGAACTCTACCACTGAGCCACAGCCCCACCAAGCTACACTGAATTTTAAAGCTTTTATACGCATTAATTCATCCACTCACTAAGCAATTGTTTTATTGAGAACATACTATGTGCTGGGCACTGTTCTTTTTTTTTTTTTTTTTTTTTTTTTGCGGTGCTGGGGATTGAACCCAGGGCCTTGTGCTTGCAAGGCAAGCACTCTACCAACTGAGCTATATCCCCAGCCCTGGGCACTGTTCTTGATGCTGGGGACACAGTAGTGTACCAAGCAGCCTCAGGGCCTCTCATGGAGCGTATATGCTAAATGGCAAGCAGTACTGTAGACAAAACTGAAAGACAGTGCTAGCCTGGAAAAGTTTGCAAACTGTGTGATAAACAGAGTAAATATCTGTAATGAACAGAGTTCATATAAACTGACAAATAGCACAATAGGAAAATGAGAACAATTATAAATAGTGAATAAAAAGAGGAGCAACTTTATACATCCAATAAACACGCGAAGAGTTGCTCAGCCTCACAGATAGTCCCAAAATGTGATTAGAACAATAGTAGTCTACAATGTTTCCCTCTTCAGTTTGGCCTAATTTTGGCAAACTACTAACTCCCACCGCTGGGAAATGTATGAAAAAATGGGACTCCTCACCCTCTACTGCCACGACCACAAATTCCTAACGAGCTTTAGGAATCTAGCATTCTCATACCCTTTGACCCAGCAATCTCATTTCTTGGAACCTATCACAGAAACAAAAACACTAAATACATAAAGACTTACGTGTAAGAATATTTATTTAATCCTAGTCTATACAGAGAAAATAAATGGAAACATTGAATGTTCTTAAGGAAGTATATCCATGTTATAGAATGAATTTGGTCTCCATGCATTGACCTAATAAAATCAACATATGATATATTGATTGTTCAGTGAGAAAAAGCAATTTGCGGAGTAATATGTTTAACATTCCTCATTTTAAAAGAAAGAAATTGAAAGCCGGGCACAGTGGCACACACCTGTAATCCCAGCAGCTCAGGAGGCTGAGGCAGGAGGCTCTCAAGTTCAAAGCCAGCCTCAGCAAAAGTGAGGTATTAAACAACTCAGCAAGAGCCTGCCTGTAATTAAAACACAAAATAGAGCTGGGATTGTGGCTCAGTGGTCGAGTGCCCTGAGTTCAATCCCCAGTACAAAAAAAAAAAAAAAAAAAAAAAAAAAAAAAAAATTAAATTAAAAGAAAGAAAATGGAAAAAAAATGTGTATATATGCAGTTATATAAGTTATTGGTGCTAAGCTTATTGTGGAATCAAAGTAGGCAATTTACTGCCATTTTACATACTTTTATATTGCTTGAATCATTACAAGGAGCATGTTCTTTTGTATATTTTTTAATATAAAAAAAATTTTTTAAAGAATACTGTCCTATTACATCATAGCTCTTTCCCACATAATGTGATAAATGCTGCTTAAATATGAAAGAATTTTCTCTACCTCCTTTGCCAAAAGGTTAATTAAAAGTTAAGAGTATAGCTGGGTGCAGTGGTACATACCTGTAATCCCAGCAGCTCGGGAGGCTGAAGCAGGAGGATCAGCAAGACCCTGTCTCTAAATAAAACACAAAAAAGGACTGAGGTTGTGGCTCAGTGGTAAGTACCACTAGTTAAAAAAAAGTGTAGACTCATAGGTCTAGAATGAGTCTGGAGTGATGTTTTAGTTCACTATTAACCTTCCTCTGCCCACTACCCTTACATCCCATCAATCTAGGAAGCTGCACACAGACCTCATTTTGGCACCCATACTGATGTGGAGAAGAAAATTCTAGAACATTCTTTGCAAACTCAGGCTTACTCTCAGGAAGGTCTTTCTTACTACGACTGCTATCCCCTGGGCTGAAGCTTATGCTTTTTTCCTCCACTTCAGATACTAAGACAAAGAATCCAAAAGGATTCCAGACCCCAAAGGACCTCCTAGATCACTTCTTCAACCTTCCCATTTTAGAGATGGAAAAACTGAGAAGCAAGTAGAATGTAGTGAAAACTGGAGCCAAAACCCACTCACTCAGCTGCCAACCAGTGCACTTCTGATGCTCTTGCCTACCTCTCTGACACACGCCAGCATCACCTAGTTGGCTCGACATACTGTTCCTTTTTCACTCTATCCAAAGTCTTTGGATGCAAACTGTTTACATAAAAACCCAAAAAAATGTGAACTAATTTATCAGTGTCAGAGGACCAGGAAGGCAAAGCGATTTGATTACAGCCCACAAAAAGGAGCATTTGGGAGTCAGGATAAAACATTTCATAGTCCCTTGTTTTGTGCTGAGGACCTGGAATTTCCACTTTTCCCTCCCTGGATCCAGGCTTCACGCTGGGACTTTGTTTTAAAATCAAGGCCCCACAGAATTAGAAACTAAGAGGAGTCCCCCTGCCACCTGGAAGCCAAGGTCTTCATCAGCTTCTGCTTGTGTTTCAGCTCAGGGAAAATCCCTGGGTGGTAGTTGACGCTTCCGGCCAAATGGTTTCTGCACGAGGTCCAAGCACGTGGCCTGATAGGAGGGTCACACCACACACCAAGAAGGATGTGACTAATAAAGAATGTGACTTCAGAGACTCCACAAGTCCAGACAGCTTCTGATAAACATTTAAACACAGGTCAGGAATGTTTTCCTTTCTGAGGAGAAAATATGTGGTCTATGGTGTGAGTGGGAGGGGGGAGAGGGGACTAAATCTAAACATCAGCTTCCTCCCTTCATAATTCTTAAGCATCTGAGCAGCAGTCATTTTTAATACCTAGCAGGCTTTCATGTTTAGAGTCCATAACTGGGTATGGACCATAAGAGAAGAAGAATAGGAACTGGGAACAGCAGGCAATTCCAAGTGATTACCAACCAAGTTTAAAACTAACATGGAGGGCGTTGGAGCAGTTTCCCACCCCAAGGCCAGGAATTTTCCAGAAGGTATCCACTCAAGGTCTACTTTAAGTACCTAAGTTGGGATTCACACTTCCTCTTCTGACAAAAGGGGGAAGCTCTGTGGAGGAAATGGGCCTTGACTTCCAGGAGAGGAAAGGTGAGATGGATCAGAGGGCATCTCCCGGCATCCTCAACCATGCGGGGGATTCCAGGAACATTGGCTCGGTAGAGGAGGAGGGATTGAAGAGTAAGGAGTTGACGTGGACATCCCCTTGACAGGGGAAAGAGTACAGCAGATAGCTTTTGTAACCAAGAGCACTTTCATTGGTGTGCTGATCACTTTTCTCCCTGTTGTCTGTTTGGTGTGTCTTTTCACATTTCCTGAACTTGAGTATATTGAGGGGAAGGAGTTATAGGTAAGGCTGTCATTCCCTCAGATCAATTCTAAATAAAAAGTAAGGAAAATGTCACTCAGAAATCTCTCAATAAATAACAGGGATAGGAGGGTAAGTATTAGAAGGTATGGTTTTGATATTAACACTTCATGTATCTAAAATTAAGATTCCTTTTTATTTATTTACTTATTTTTTTGTTGTACCAAGGATTGAACTCAGGGACACTCAACCACTGAGCCACATCCCCAGCCCTATTTTGTATTTTATTTAGAGACAGGGTCTCACTGAGTTGCTTAGTGCCTCACCGTTACTGAGGCTGGCTTTGAACTCAGGATCTTCCTACCTCAGCCTCCCAAGCTGTTGGGATTACAGCTATGCACCACTGTACCTAACTAAAATTGAAATTCTTTTGAACATGTTAGTTTCATTTGTCCATTACCACATAGCCTGAAGCACTCAGGGCCAAAGTGTGTAGAATGCAGTAATAATGTCAGATCCCCTTCTTTGAATCTTAGGCAGGTAGAGAAATGATCTAATTTTGAAACCATAAGGATTCCGTACTGGATTTTGGACCTTTGTGTTCGGCAGATTTCCATCACTGTGACAAATACCTGAGATAACCAAGTTATAAAGAAAAAAGGTTTCTTTGACTCACAGTTATGGAGGGTCCAGTCCTTAGTAGGTTAACCCTATTGCTTATGAGCCAGTGGTGAGAAACACATAAAGGAACAAAGTCACTCACCTTATAGTCAAGATACAAAATAAAAAAAGGAGAATGGTGGTAGGGTTCCATTACACCATTCAAGGGCATGCCCCCAGTGACTGGAAGACCTCTTAAAGTTTGCAAAACCTGCCAATAGCACCACAAGCTGGGAACCAAGCCTGTAACATATGGGCCTTTGGGGTTGGGAAACACTTAAGACCCAAACTATAGCAACATTTCTTACTTTTGCAATGAGATAAGGTATGATATTTTGAAAACCTGATCTTCAGAAAGCACATTCTCTTGTTTGTTGATTCTTTCATTCTTGTTGACACTTATTCATTCAAGTGCCCACAAGCCCTATGGTCGTCTCTGAGGGGATGGAAAAACTAGCCAGGCACAGTAACCCATGCCTGTAATCCCATCGACTGGGAAGGCTGAGCAAGAGCTCTACCACTAAGCTACAGCCCCAATTGATTGGCAAGGTTGAGGCAGGCGGATCACAAGTTCAAAGCCAGCCTTAGCAACTCAACAAAAGTAAAATAAAATAAAATAAAATAATAAAATAATAAAAAGGACTGGCCATGTAGCTCAGTGATAGAGCACACTGGTTCAATCCCTAGAACCACATCGGGGAAGAAAAGAGATTATTTAGAAAACTTTGGGAATCTTGGTCAAGATGGACGTTTTAGGGTCAGACCTACCCTAGAATCCTGACCCTGCTGCTGCTGAGCTCTGTGAGTCTGTGCAAGTTATTTAAACCCTTACAGCCTCCAATTCCTCATCTGTAAAATGTGGCTAATAATATCTCATAGGATTCTTGAGTATGATCTGAGATACTCTGTGGAAGAGCCTGCACTGGTGCCTGGGAGATAGTAAGCTCTATAAATGGTAGTAGAAGCAATGTTAGTGGTGGTGCTAAGGGAAATGGTCTTTTTTATTATTAATGACTATTATTATTAATGAAAAAATGTAACAATGATAGAGGTTAGATGAGATGCTGTTAGAGCTCAGCAGTGGGGAGATTTGCTGGATAGAAAACACTTATGAAGATTTCACGCAGAACTTGCTAACTCTCCTTCCCTGAGCTCTTTTGGTTTTTTTTGTTTTTGTTTTTGTTTTTTAATTACATATTAGTGGAGAATTGGGAAACTCCCTTTAATTTTGCATGTACTTTCTGTTGCATTCCTGAACTGAAGCTTCAGTACCAAATTCATCTGAAGGCTGCATCCCAGCATTTACAATGGCCTTGAAGTGTCAGAGTAATTATTCTGTCAATTATTTGACTTTTTGCAGTACTCCTACCTTGAAGAACCTGGCAAAGGAGGAACTTGTTAATGTGTAACATGGAGATAAGCAAGGCTCTGCTCTTTTTTTATTATTATTCTTTTTTCATGGCTGTTCAACTGGAAAACTGAAATGGTTCTATTTGCATCTCATCAAGCAGTGTTGAAAGGTGGGGGAGAAAGGGCTTTTGCTAATGAAGTACATGGGAAATTTTAGCAACACGAAATGCAATGAATCACCTGCAATTTGTAGTTTAAAAAAAAAAGAAAAGAAATCACAAGACAATGGAAAGCTGCTTGAAGAAATGATGATATTTCAAAAGAAGACAGCAAAGAGGAATGCTTTTGAGTTGAGACAGTAGATATGGACTGCTTTTGTAAGTGGAGTGAATGCTACTTGCTTGCATAGACGGCACCTCATTTGCATAGGCACAATAGAAGGCATTAACATCAGCGCTAGAGAATCACATTCAGGACACACAGAAAATGAGCACCTGCAGCAGGAGGCAGTGAGTCAGGCCAGAAGGTTGGGTGACCCCATAGCAGGAACCAGCTCTTCCCAGGGGGAAGCTCCCAGGTCGCTAGGGGTGGGTGGCGCTGGTCCTCTCCAGCCCTAACAACTGGACTGGGAACTTTCCTCCTAGTTATCCTCCAAGCACATTTCTGAAATGCCTGACTGTGCTGGGAGCTCTGTGTTTACCAGCCCTCCCTGGACTCGGTCTGCATTTAAAGCAAAGATCAAAAAGATCATGGTGGAACCACATTTTTTTAAAACCCTAAACCCACAACTGATTGAGAAATACATATTTATATCACTGGCTCATCAAAGGTAAGGGTGTCTTGTGAAAGGTGAGGAAGAGAAATCAATAATTGGGCATGAAGCTCTTAAAATTGGAGCTAGAGGAACTGCATGGAAGGCTGAGGAGATGGAAGGCTGATGGAGACTGGATCTTTTGCCACTTTCCCGTCAGCTACAAGTAGTTCACTTGTAAGCTGTTTAGTGGTTGAGGCAGAATTTTAGGTTGCCTAGGAGGTACTATGGCACGGTGGTTAGGATCCTGGATTCTAGAACCACAATGCTAAGTTTTTAATCTTGTGACTGCGGGCAAGTTACTCAACCTTTCTGTGCCTCAGTTTTCTCCTCTGGAAAATGGGAGACAGCCCCAACCCCAAGGGGCTATTGAGAAGGATGAATTGGTTGCACATGTGAGCGTCCATAGTGAACGATAGGTAAACAGGTATTGTATTTGGTTTTGTTAGGTGGGCACTGGTAGGGGTGGGAGCAGGTGTCACTCAAGGGTGGAAAAAGTAAGATGGAACAGGATAACAGAATAGGATGGCTGAAAGGGACCATGATCGCCATCTCGTCCAACCTCCCCTACCCCAGGAAACCTGTGGCATTTCTAAACCATTATTTTGAAATCATAAGTAACAGCGGCCATTTATTGAGTGCTCCCTGTGTGCAGGCAGCGTGGGGAGCCCTGGGCATTCATGACCATCACCCTGCAAGGCCCAAGTGCTATCATTACCTCATTTTATAAATGAATACATTGAGGCTCCAGATGGTAAGGAGCTTGCCCAAAGTCACCTGGGTTTGAACCCAGATCTGCTTGAATCCAGAGGTTTTATTAACACATCAAGGTCTTTGCCTTTGCATTCCATTCTCTATTACATTCCTGAAGACTGAAGCGTCAGTGCAGAATTCAGCTGAAGGACGTGTGCCCGCGATTTGCACTGGATCCACACTGCCAGATGATTGTTCTGTCAATTATTTGCCTTTTTAATATGTACTTACCCCAAGGAACCTGTGCAAGGGGAGGACTATTCTAATCCTTTTATTTTTTTATTTTGAGACATGGTCTTGCTAAGTTGCCAAGACTAGCCTCAAACTTAACATCCGCCTGCACAGCCTCCCTGATAGCTGAGATTACATGGGTATGCCACTGCGTCTAAGAAAGTCTGCATTCTCTTATACCTTCTTTTTTGAGAAGGATTCTCACGAAGCAAATGTATAATACCTATTAATAAGGGCCTTATTCTTATTTGTTTCTTTCATTTAGATCCAGAACACCATATTTTGAAAACTATTTTAATCCTGTTGATCTTAAATAAATCATTTAACAATACTAATGAGGTGAGTTGTTTAAAAGTAATAGTAACATTAAGTAATTAATATCTTTTGGACTGGGGATATAGCTCAGTTGGTAGAGTGCTTACCTCCCATGCACAAGGCCTTGGGTTCAATCCCCAGCACCAAAAAAAAAAAATATTATCTTTAGAATCAACTCATCACTTGATTGGATTTGATTGAAATTGTGAATAAAATGAAAGATGCATCTCTGATAACTCTCAGCTGTCACTCATTCATATACAGCACTGTGTCCATCTTGAACAGACCCTGTGCTGCAAGACTGGTCAGGTCAGTACAGGACGCAATGGAGCCACGTATGTTCACACTAATGCAGACCAAAATGGCTGGCTTCTCAACCTCATTGATGTCAGGGAGGTTCCACAGTTAAATATGAAGCAAAGTGACAAGTGGAAGCCAAGAAAAGAACTCCCCGAACTGTTTTCAGGGTGGTCCATGGTAGAGGATTCATGTCATTGTACTGGTTATATTGGTTCCAATAAAGAGATCTGTGATGGACTAAATGCTTGTTAACCCAAAATTTATATATGCAAGCCCTACTCTCCAATGTGATATTTGCATGTGGGGCCCTTGAAAGATGATTAGGTCATGAGGGTGAAGGCTTCATGATTAGGATTAGTGACTTCATAAGAATAGATACGAGAGAAATGATGTCTCTCTCTCTACCATATGTGGACACAGCAATAAGGCAGCAATAAATCAGCACCCAGCCATGATGGCATTCTGATCTTGACCTTCCCACCACTTGCCTGAATGAGAAATTAGTTTCTTTTATTTAAGCTGTCCAGTGACTGGTATTCATTACATAGCCCAGGCTGACCAAGACAAGATCCTTGATATTCAAGATTTTTATATGATATTCCTAAATTCTCAGGTAGAAATTCCACAAATAAAGAGTTGTTTCTTCTTTTTGAGATAGAGCCCATTTGGAGTTGGGTATACAACAATTCTGTGTTCCAATAGACAAACATGAGAGGAAAGAGAGATTTTTAAAGTCAGATATTGTGATGTTCAGGTGGTTCCCTTATGACCTGCCTCCTGGAATACTCTACCTGTGTCCACCCTTTTTTTTTTATATGTGAAAATTATTTGGACTTGATTTTCCTGCTTGTCAGAATCTCTTGAGCTTTTTTAGCTGCTGCATTGACCTTTTCTCTCCTTTAGAGGCATTTGGTTATTTTTTTTTTTTAAATGTATTTGCTTCACTGAAGCTTAGTGTGCTTTTTATGGTTTTATGGTTACCTTGCAGAAATCTCGTTAGAAAAGCACTTTAATATATTACTTGGCAACCAGACATCTGACAACGTTCTAGTTCATTAGTTAGGAAACCTCCCTGAGCTTGGAGGAATAGACATTCCTCTGTGAATGGGGAGCTTTGATCCCTCCTGCAGGGTCCAGGATTATTTTCATGCATTTTAGGGGAAGAGAAGGAAGTATCCTGCACCTGGCAAAATAAAAATAACACTGATTAAGAAACCCATGAAACATCCTTGAAAAAGAAATGCACTTCAGTTCCTATTATTCTATGATATCTCCTGAGTCCTTTGAAGACAGTGTTCCTATTAGAAAATGGGTCTCCTTTCCTGGGCAAGAGGTTAGTTAAGCGGCGTCACAGCAGATCACAGATTACATTCGGATGATCCTAATGAGGATAGACTCTTCAAAGCTATATTCATTTTAGCGTGAATAAATGGATTCAGGTCTTATTCGTGGGTCTTTAATTTTCAACTTTGAATTTGCAAACTATCAAATTCCTTCAAAGCCATGGTGTGCAGCAAAGGCTCTGAGTAATAGGATTGCTTATTTCTAAAGGAAGATGCCCCTTAGCAAAAGCACTAGGCTTTGAAATGTGATCAGTCAAGGGTCCAGTGGGCCTGGATTTCCCCACACGACACTGTTTCTTGTTGAGTTCCAACCAGATTTAATATCGCTCCCACACAACACACACCACCCTGGGGGTACCTAGTGCATTTGAAGTAAACATAATGCTGTATTGTTTTAACACAGATTATGCCAAATGAAGTATAATTTAAATTCTTGAAGCGAGACAGTACTTGGGTGTTGGTGACTGGTTGGTTTTTTTTTGTTTATTGTTGGTTTTTCTTAAAAGAAGCAAGCTGCCCCGGCGGTGTTTAGAAAGAGCTTGGTTGTTAGGGTGGTATACACAGGACCCAAGGCAAGGGTCTATAAAGGAAGGACCTCCGTCCAACTCTGAGGTAGAAGAAAGGGTGCGGCAGAGTGACTGAAGTGAGGCTGGAGAGTCACTCAGCGCCTCCTGTGGCAAGGAATAAAGGGTGGCCTGCAGTACTTAAAGACTCATCTGAATGAAAAGCAGAACCCAAGCACCAGTTATGGCTTATTTTTATTTTTTAACACCTTCAGAGGCAGGTAGGAGAGAGGAAGGGAGCAAGGTTGAGGGGCCACGTGTGGTGATGAAGTTCTTGCTGGCTGTGTCCCAACACAGAGGCCACCTGGAGAGAGGCAGGGAGTACCTGAGAGACCTGGCCAAATTGGCTTTTATAGTAGCCCCACCCTCCCGACAACCCATTAACCCTCTAATCCATTAATCACATGAGTGGATGAATCCATTCATGAGGACAGAGCCAGGATCACCTCTTAAAGGTCCCACCTGGGCCCTCTTATTACTTAATATCTCCTAATGGGGATTAAATTTCAACACAAGTTTCAGAGCAAACCATATTCAAACCATAACACGGGGGAGAAAATAAAATGGTTTTGCTCTAGAGTGGAGATGTATTGTTCAAAGAGGAAACAGAACGAGCAGTTTGGAGACTTGCTTTCTCCTTTCAAGACAGCTGCTGCGTGGGCTGCCTGAGCTGCAGGCCTTGGGCAAGATACTCAGCCTTTGGTTCCCCCCCTTTTCCTTACCTTTGTGCAGTAGAAGTCACCATAGCTCCTAGCAACTCCCAGAACTCTGCTGAGGTTGGTACCTCGTCCCTCAGAGCCTAGCCAGGTGCTGTGTCATCCTGGAAGCTTACAGGAATATCTTTTAGACTTTGGGCAGACCAGGTCTGACCTCATGAACCACAGACCTTGGTAACCTTGGGCAGTTCTGGGATGGTCTTATAACCACTTCCCTTCTCGGAGCCAGAATTTCCAATTCTCAAAGAGAAAAATGCTTTTGAAGGCAAACCCTTGTTTTGAAAGTCAGTCTGGACCTGAATACCTTCCTGAATACCTTCAGCTAGGTCTGCCTCAGGATACCAATGTGGCTCCCAGGGGACCTACTCTGAGACTGACCAAGGCTAGCCCCCTCGGCTGGGCTGAGTCCTGGAACTGGGACTAGGGGTCTAATGTCTCCGCACAACCTGTTAGAGGACCTCATCCACACAGTGCCCATCCAGGGAGAAATAGACACCATCCTTCCTTCTACACTGCAGCTTGCCAGTTCGGGGAGCTTGGGCTGCTTAGTCTAAGCCTAAGGAATTGAGAAAAAGCTACAGTGCCAGACTGAAAGCAAAGTGTGTCAGCACAGAAGGCAGGAAACAGACATGCTAGATGGCAGGCCCCTAGTAGGCCACCTGCTGATGGCTCCTCCTCTCCTTACACATGCAGGAGGCTCCCAAGGTGATGAGATACCAGTACTCAATGGCAGCACAGAAGGGAGTGTGTAACTAGAATCAGTTTTCCAAAAGCCACAGCAGGAGGAGCATTCTTGGTGAATACCAAGCTAGTACTTCATACCCCAAATAGATCAAAAGCAGTGCTTCGGTAAGACCTAGAGGAAGAATGCATTGATGGCTGAGGTTTTTGGCCAGAATATACTCATGCTGCACTTTATACTGATTCACACACAAGGACCCTTGTGACTTCATTAATCTGGAGGGCCAGGCATGTTCAGAGCAGGGAAAAAAAAAAAAAAAAGGAAATGGTGTACAATTAACAAGTACAAGGAGACTGTATTCTCAAATGAACTGACTTTTCAATTAGCAGCTTTATTTCTATAAATTACTTAATGCATTGAAACGAGTGTGTTGTACCATTCAACAGTGCTGCACAAGACTGATCCATTAGTCAATCTTAAGTAGGAAAATACTCCAAGTCTCCCTTGCATCCAGTGCTCATCACCCCTTCCCCCAATTTGTGAACCAGCTGGAGTTGTTCTAGACATTCAAAAGAGAAAAACAAAGGTTTTCTTATTTAAGGTTTTGGCTTTGTATTTTACATGTATGATTCGAGAACAATCATGGTTCAGCCCTGCAGTAAGAGATTGAAAATGCTACATCATTATAAGTGTGACCTGGAGCGCCCACATCATTTAACTGGAGGATAATACGGAGGAGTGATCTGGGACTGACTTCTTCCATAAACTAATCTTTTTAAAGGGTTTGCACTTTTTTCCGTCCCCAAAGCAATTTGTTAAATGTGATTTTTCGGTAGGAAATGTACTTTTTTTTTTCGATTTGTTAGCCACAATGGAAATGCATAGATAAACAGAATCTGTGTTAATATAATGAGACAATCTGATTATTTTTTCTTGAGTTTGGGGTTTAGAGAATCAAGAAAAAGGAAACAGAAAAAAGTTCATCAAACAAAAAATGAGCTCTTTGACTTTTTTTTTTTAATTCAGCCTCCTCATTAAAAAATGACCTCTTCCTTCCCCTCCCTTTTTCTTCTGCTTTTTGAGGAAAGATTTATTTTTGGTAATAGTTTCAGTCCGTAGTCAGTCAGCTACATTGCTTTGGGCCTCAGGTGAGGCAGAGAATCGTGGCAGAAAGGCATGACAGAGGAAAGCTTCTCAACTCATGGAACCAGGAAGGAGGGAAAGGGAGAGCAAAATAACTTTCTTAATAAGACATTATAGTATAATAAGTACAATCAACATTTTGAGGGGAAAATGGAAGAAAAAGGTCACACTCTGGAAGGACTTCTAAATGAGAGAAAGACTCACCCAACTTTCCCACAGAGAAGGATGCTAAAGGGTCCTGGCCAAGGGAGGTCCTTCTGATTTCATTTTGTTGTGAGGGGTCATAAACAGCCTGGAAGTCTCAATACAGTTGTCCCTCAGCATCCACAGGGGATTGTTTCCAGGACACCCCACAGACACCAAAATCATAGCTGCTCAAGTTCCTTACATAAAATGATGTTATATTTGAATATAACCTACACACATTCTCCCACATTCTTGAAATCATCTCTAGATGGTTTATAATACCTAATACACTGTAAATGCTCTGTGAATAATTGGTATACTATATTGTTTAGGGATGACAAGAAGAAAAGTCTGTACATGTTCAATACTGATACAATTTTTCCCAAATATTTTCAATCTGCAGTTGGTTGATCTGTGCATGCTGAGTCTGTGAATGCAGAATACAGAAGACCAACTATAATTCAAAGTTCCCACTATGTGCTGATACATGGCTCTGCCTAACTTCTCTCTGCTTTTTGTTGCCTTTATTCTTCTCTGGGCTCCTTCCAGTCCCACAAATTGTCCAAGACCCCAAGTGGGCAGGTTAAGCTTCCCTGACAATTTGAATGTCAATTTATTGGGAAAGTCTGGCTATCTTAATGAGAGTCTGTTTTGAAACAATACAAGGGACAGGCCTAACATCTCCCTCCTCTTGATGGCTGGAAACACCCAGGGGCAGGTCTGGGAGTGGAGGGCCATAGAGCTGACCAGTGATCAGTCCTCCAGCTCAGATCCTCCTCTAACATCCGCAGACGGGGCTCAGAGTTCTTCTCTAGTCTTGGTCTAAAAGACTTCCTAATGGCTTTGGCATTTCTCTCACATCCTTCAGAAGGGCCTACGCCCAGAAGTGGTTATCAAGAGCTTCCCAGAATTAGCTTTTTTTCCCCTGGTACTGAGGATTGAACTCAGGTGTACTCTACCACTGAGATATATCCCCAATTCCTCCCCACCTATTTTTGGCCAGGGTAAGGCATGGGGGACAGGATCTTATTAAATTGATCAGGCTGGCTTCAAACTTGCAATCCTGCCTCAGCCTCCCAAATTGCTGGGATTGCAGGTGCATAACACCCAGAATTCCTTTTTAATGTAAAAAAGTAACAAATTAAGGAATGACTGAATGACAGTGTGCTCCAGCTGCCCGTCAACTCTGAAGGCATTAGTGTATTTCCAAATTCAAGCATAACTTGACCCTTTATCCTTGTCTTAATATCCAGTTTCCTTTTGCGGCTCCAGATTCCTTCCACTAATCCCATTCCTGGTTTGCTAGATGGCAGTTATGTACATGCACAGTGACAATGCAGCCTCTCCTGTGCCATTTCCCATCTTCCATATGTTCTTTCCTTCTTTCTGTGAAAAACAATACGTTCTCCATTTCTCCCAAGGCACTGCAGTCTTCTTTATTTTCCTCTGTCCTTACTGATATAACTCAAGGCCCCTCTTATCTGTGCATTAGCTCATTGCTGGCTTCTCTGGCCTTGATCACTTAGTGTTTGTGTCCACACATCTTTGCTGTAGGGAGAATTAGATAGTGAACTGGTGACATGGGTCCTTTATTTGGGATTTAGCTTTGCAAACACTCAGGTGTTCTGTTTTTTTTTTTTTTTTTGAAGGTCCACTGTTTTTGAAACTTCAAGTATCTCCAGATCAGGAATTCCCAAACTCCTTAGAATTGTTCACGTCCTCCCCTTCTGTTTGGTTTGTATGACATTGACCTCCTTCCACACCCCATCAGTTCTCCTAGTAGAAGAGAGGAACATTTGGTTTTGAGGGGGTTTTGAGATAGTTTAACACTCAGTGCTCTGTTGGAGAGGGATGGGGAGTTGCAAAAAAGAAATCTCTGGTTTGAATTTTAGAAGAAGATCATTTTAGTATCACTCACTTTTTTCTTTGTTGTAAAAAACACATAGCAAGAAGTCTACTCTTAACACCTTTTGAAGTATACAGCACACAACCGTTGGCCAGCAGGTCTCTAGAACTTTTTTATCTTGAATGACTAGAACTGAACAGAATCACCCATGTCCCCATTTCCTCAGCCCCTGGCAGCCACCTTTCTGTTTTCTGCTTCTATGAATTGAACTATTTTAGATAACCTCTTATGTGTGGAATTTTGCAGTATTTGCCGGTCTGTGGCTGGCTTATTTCCCTTAGCGTAATGTCCTCTGGGTTCATCCATGTTACAGCCTGACAGGTTAATTTCACTTACTATTCCTTAAAATGTAAATACAAGATGAACAAGGTGGGGGAAAGTGCCTTGTTTTCTATAGGCTGTTTAAAGTTACAGATACTCACAGTAGAGACATCCTTTGGGGAGACTGAAGAGATACAAGTTTTAGTTCTTTTTTGCACAATAGGAAGGTAATGTAACAGGTTCTAGGATGGCAGTTATAAAGGACACACAAAAGAAAGCCCTTGAAAATAGATATTATCATCATTTCATTGCAGACATCTCCTTAGAGGCAAATCATAACTGTCCCAAACCAATAAGTATCCATCCGTGAGGATCTTGTATAAATGTGTGTTGTTGGTGCTTTATTTCATTTTGTTTTTGTTTTAGTGTTTACCCTAATCCTTGGGGGGAGAACTTTATGACCAAAAACAGACAATAAAAAGTCATTGTTATCCTAAGACCAGCTATGATTGCTAATTAAAGTAGAATACTTGCTGATGATAGGGAAAGTTGAAAGAAATTATAATTGTATTGGTTATTTAGTGTCACATAATAAATTATCCCAACCTTCACAAAGCCAAAACAACAATAAATATTTATTACCTTACACAGTTTCTTCTGTGGGTTGGAAATTTGGGAGTAACCTAACTTCATTGTTCTGGCTTGGGCTGTCTCATGAGATAGCAGTCAAGATGTCAGAAGGACCTTTGGTCTTCCAGACTGGCTCATTCACATGACTTTCAGCATGAGGACTTGATTCCTCATCACAGACTTTCCTTTGTGCTGTTTGAGTATCCTAACAACATGGCAGCTGACTTCTCCAGAGCAAAGTGACCCAAGAGAAAGCAAGAAGGGTGCTGCAGTGCCTTTTATGACCCAAACTCAGAAGTCACACATCATCATTCCAACACATTCTATTCAAGTGAGTCACTAGAATAAGTCACTAAATCCAGTCCACACTCAAGGGGGGCAGAAATAGACTTTACCTAAGAAAAAAAGACTGGGGATTATAAAGAGGTGGGAGACCAGTGCATCAAAAGGGATGAACAGAACTTGAACTAGATACTCTAGTGATGCTGGGCAACAAAGGAAGAGAGGGAGAATAAGTAAACTCAAACCAATGGTTGGTGTAGAGAATAGGGAGCAGAGGCAGGAAGTCAGGGGAAACAACTGGCCATCCAACCCTGATCAGTCTTCTGGGAACCAGGAGTATGGAGCAGAGACAGAAAATAGGACAAGATCTAGCAATCCCACATCTGGGTATTTACTCAAAAGATTTGAAATCAGTATGTCAATGAGATGTCTGCACTCTCATTCATTGCAGCACTATTCACAAAAGCCAAACTGAGGAATTGACCTAAGTTTTCAGCAGTGAATGAATGGATAAAGAAAATGTGATATATAGCCAGGTGTGGTAGCACCTGCCTATGATCCCAGTGACTCAGGAGGCTGAGGCAGGAGGATCACAAGTTCAAAGCTAGTCTCAGCAACTTAGTGAGGCACTAAGCAATTTAGCAAGAGCCTGTCTTAAAAAAATTAAAAATAGGGGCCAGGGTCGTAGCACAGTGGTAGAGTGCTTGCATGTGTGAGGCACTGGGTTCAATTCTCAGCACTACATATAAATAAATAAAATAAATGTCCATTGACAACTAAAAAACTTTTTTTTTTTTTTTTTTTTTTTTTTTGTGGTGCTGGGGATTGAACCCAGGGCCTTGTGCTTGCAAAGCAAGCACTCTACCGACAGAGCTATCTCCCCAACCCTAAAAAACTTTTTTAATAAATAAAATTAAGGGCTGGAGATGTGTCTCAGTGGTTAAGTACCCCTGAGTTAAATCCCCAGTACAAAAAAAAAAAATGTGGTATATGTATGCATAGAATATTATTCAGGATTTAAAAAGAAATATCATTTGCAACAACAGAGATGGAATTGGAGAACATGCTGGTGAAATAAACTAGGCACAGAAAGACAAATACAGCCTGTTCTCACATGTGGAATCAAAAGTAATTGAACTCAAAGAAGAGAATAGAATGGTGGGTACCAGTTGGTGGTGGGGTGCTGTGGAATGGAGAAATGATGGCTGAAGACCATAAACCTCAGTTAGAAGGAATTCTTTTTTTTTTTTTTTTTTTTTTACTGTAAGCATATTGCACAACTTGGTGAATATGGCAAATCATAATGAATTGCACATTTTGCATCACTAAGAAGCTAAATTTCAAATGTTCTCACCACAAAAAAATAGTACTGGGGTGAGGGATATGTTCATTGGCTTGGTTTGCTTATTCCACATTGTACTCATAAATCACAATGTCGTCTTGTACCCCATAAATATATATACAACTGTCATTTGTCAGTTTACAGTTAAAACACACACAGGAAGGGAGTAAGTCATTGCAAGATATGTCAGAGATTTCCTGAGACGCAGGGCCTGCCAAAGAAGTGATACCATAGGGGCAGTGACTTTGACCCAGGAACAAGGGTGGATGCTCCAGACCAGTCAGACCGTCATTTACCATTGCGAAACTGAGCTGTGCTGTCAGGCCCTCTGCCCCACTAAACACTGCTCCAGTTCCCAGGAGAGCTGGCTGGGAACCCACGGCCACATGCGTGCCAGAGGAAGGAGCTGGCCTCTCACGCCGGCCTTGGGAGCTGCCCATGGAAGGTGTGCTTGTTGCCACTTCCAGTTCTCTGCCTTTGAGAGCGAGCCTGTCTCTCCCCTGTGGAGTTAGACTCCAGGAATGGCATCTGTGTTTTCTCCGGGATCCCTTTCCAAAACCAGACTTCCGTTTGCTTTCTAGATTGCCCTCCTAACCTCCATAGCCTGAGTTTATTTGTCTTAATGGATGAATCAGTGTCCTAAATTCATGTCCCCTGCTCCAACTCTCTTAGCAAAGAACACATGAAGATAGGTTTTTGCTTATGTCTGTGTTTTGGGAGGATTTTTTTTTTCTTTGTTTTTCTGTTTCAAACATAGGCCCTGGGTGAACCAGCACCTGGGACCATAATGAGCATGTGTGGGCTGTCACATGGGGCGTCCTATCCAGTACTGTTTGTGATGTTCCTGAATTCCAGAGTAGGCTGCAGTTTTCCAATCCAAGGCTCAGGGTAACTGGGAAATTACTTGCCTAGAGCCAGTCTTATCTTATTTGTCCATGTTTCATTCATGCAAATTGGAAATATTCCCACAACAAACCGTCTGCTGACCATCTGCTCTGGAAATGTAGCTGTGGGTGTATAATGGCTTGTCTCAGCACCTTTCTAATCTCCCAGCTCTGCACCCATTAGAGGGTGTCCAGCTGATAGAGAACAGAGAACGTCTTCACTGTGTTATCAATCAAGTGCAAGGAGATGAATTCATATAGTTCTAGTTTCTTTTCTGCCATTATCTAGGAATGAGATTAGGCAAATACATAATCCCTTAGGCCTCATCTATAAAACGAATGGATAGGAAGGATCTCAGGGCCCTTCTAAGACTACAGTTTATTGACTATGGGATAATTTAAGAATGTGCAAGAATTAACAGGGAAGGATTTATTTCCCAGAAGAGGGGAATCCGTACGTGCTCTCTTGTCACCCAGTCACTTGGAAAGTTCTGTCCCTTAGTGAGAGATTTCCTTCTACATTATGGAATCAGCAATTCTTCCTTCGCGTTGGGAAACAGATTGCAACTTGATGTTCTTCACTTAAAACTGCATATAACTGCATATTACAACTGGGGCTTAGTGCCTTGCTAGCTTTTTTCTTTTAAATCCATCTTTTCCAATATAAATGACTGCTCATCAACATAAACTTGCACTTCTGCATTGTTAAATAGTTGCTCCAAACTTCACTATGGTTTCTCCCGAAAAAAGTCTGACTACTGATCTCCAGTGTCTTAATCTTATAAATTAACTAATAACAGAGTATTTTGGTACAGAACCAGTCTTATCTTTTGTCTCATGGGATTGAACCAAACTTTTAAATAGGATTGCTGCTTTCTTTAAATAGATTTAACATGCAATCTATGTGAGTATAAATTTAAAAATATAGACTTAGTAACTCTGGCCATTTTATTACCATAGTTGGGTAGCTGAGTCAGGAAGCTAGGAAGAGCATACCTTATTGACTTATTTGTAGCTACGAACAGCTGACAACCAATTTTTAAATAGGTCACAGTTAATCAAACTAGCTTTTGGGAAAGGTTAACATAGAGATTTTGATTAATTGTGGCCCGTTTCATGCAACTATTCAGCAATTAGTTAATCACCCACTCAGTGTTTGGAACCGGGACACAGAAAAGAACTGCAGAGACTCAACTGGCCAGTCCTTACCACCTTTGATCTAATGGAATATGCAGACGGTTATAATGTAGTGTGAAAATGCTGGGCTAAGAGTAAATGTGGAACACCAGATAAGAACCAGGAAGGAGCTGGGAGCAGTGGCACATGCCTGTAATCCCAGCAACTCTGGAGGCTAAGGCAGGAGGATTGTGAGTTCAAGAGTTGAGAATGTGGCTCCGTGGTTGAGCAACCTGGATTCAATCCCTGGTACAAAAAAAGTCACAGGAAATTTGTCAAATAAAAGTTAACTAAGCTGAGACCTAAAGGATATCTAGAAACTAACTAGGCAAAAAGAGGATGGGGTGGGAAATGGGGAGAATGTTCTAGAAGAACCAGCAGGTGCAAAGCCCAAGGAGAGCTGGACACGTTTGAGGAGACACAGGAAGTTTAGAGTTCAGGAGACACATGACAAGATCTGAGACTGGGAGAGTACTCAGAGCTGGATCTTATTCATTCTGGGTTTATAGTTGAGTAAATAAATGTCTTAATTCAGCTCCCTTTATCTCCTTCCTGGTGGTTGTTAAGTTTTTCTCAAGATGAAGATGTAACCTAATACATATCTAATGCCAGAGAGAAAACATGCTCACTAATTTGAGAGTTCACCAAGTGTTAACATTGACTTTTAAAGTTTTCATAGGATTTTCTGCCATCAAAGGTAATTTCTATGAATACAGCACCTTCCTAATGATTTGCAAGGACAAAACGCAAAGCATGTTTTCCAATAATGATTTTCACTTTAAACATTAATTGAAAACGTTAAAATCCAATACAAAGGGCTGGAGTTCACAGATATTTTTAATTCTAAGTTGTGGGTAGGACTCAAATCATTTGATAGGGGAAAAAACTGCCCAACATTCAATGGAAGGAGGATGTTTCTTACTTATCTGGGTTGCAAATCCAAACTACTTACCCAGAACTAATTAACACCTATGAAACATTTCAGACCAAAGTGTAAATGATAAGCCACGACCCCGCTACGATTTCTGCAATTATGTGAACTTTTCTCCAAAATATATTAATGAATTTGTTCTCCCTGCTCCATCCTCATAACTTGAAGACATCACTAATCTCTTTGGCTTGACATTGATAACCTCTGCCATCTAGTCTGGCCTCTAGTTCTCAAGGGTCCATTTTCTTCCACAAACACCCAAATGCCTCATCCTCCAACAAAACAGAACAAGACAAAAACATCGCGTCCTTACTGGACTATGTAGAGAAGCCCACAGTAGCGTAGGGAAAGTTCTAGGTTTGGACTTGGAAAACCTAGACTCATGTCCTAGCCACATCACTCACACTCTGTGTGACCCTCTTACAAGACCCCTGACCTTGCTGAAACTCAGTTGCTCAGTCCATAAATGATGTGCTTAGCTCACAAGATTGCAGTTACCTCTCTGTGGGATACAAAACCCCATGCCAAAATAAAGTATTATTATATCTACCACACATGGCACCCCGGGCCTCCTCACATCTTTGAACATACTGACCTGCTTGCCTAGAATGTCCTTACCTACCCCCACCCCACATCCCACACCATCGTTAACTGTTTTTCTTTTTCCTTTGTTCTTTTCTTTGTACTGGTGATTGAACCCAGTGGTGTCTAACCACTGAGCAACGTCCCCAACTCTTTTTTCTTTTTCTTTTCCTTTTCCTTTTTTTTGTGACATAGGGTCTTGCTGAGTTGCTTAGGGCCTCACTAAATTTCTGAGACTGACTTTGAACTTGTGATCCTCCTGTCTCAGCCTCTGGAGTCTCTGGGATATGGGCATGCACTACTGTACCCAGCTACCATCTTTAACTTTTGAGAGCCTTTTCCTTTCCATAAACTCAGTTCTAACCTACTCAGTAGGAATATCTTTTTATATTTATATTTATATCGTAGGGCCAGTCACACTCCACCCACATTATAATTGCTCACAGACTTGTCTGCCGACAATTCCTGGATTGCAAATCCTGGGTAGGAGTCCAAAACCCATCATCTCTCTATCCTTCATGACACCCAACACAGCACTTAGTTCCTAGTGGACCCAAATGAATTCATCCATTCCTGTTTTACCTGAAGTTTGTCTTAGTTGGTATTATTATGAACCTTCCTCTACTTTTATACCATTTTCCATTGGAATTTTCTCTTAAAGAATAAATTCAACTAGACAGTGGTAGAAGATGATGTTCTAACTATAGGGATGGATATTAAAGTTGATGGTGATTATCACTTTTTTTCCTTATATCCTTTCATTATTAGAAATTCAATCTCTGGAGAGTCAAAGTTTACATTTGATGATCAGTATATTCTAGAGAGATCTGTTCTTTAATCATCTTCTGGCATGTTACATGCTATTTGGAGAAGGCTCCCCGTGCTGCCACTGTGGAACATTTATGGAATTGTTATTCCTCATTACTGTTTAAGTTCAAATGCTACTTGTTTATTGAAAAGAAAGAAAGAAAGAAAGAGAGAAGAAGAAGGAAGGAAGGAAAAGAAAGAAGGAAAGAAAGAAAAAGAAAGGAAAGAGAAGGAAAGAAAGAAAGAAAGAGAAGGAAGGAAGGAAGGAAAAAAGGAAAGAAAGAGAAAAAGAAGGAAGGTAGGAAGGAAGAAGGAAGAAGGAAAGAAAGAAGAAAGAAAGAAGAAAGAAAGAGAAGGAAGGAAGAAGGAAGAAAAGGAAAGAGAGAGAAAGAAGAGAAAGGAAGGAAGGAAGGAAAGAAAGGAAGGAAGGAAGAAGAAAGAAAGAAAGAAAAGAAAGAGGAGGAAGGAAAAGGAAGGAAGGAAGGAAGGAAGGAGAAGAAAGAAGAGAGAAAGAAGAAGAAAGGAAGAAGGAAGGAAGGAAGGAAGGAAGGAAGGAAGGAAGGAGGAAGGAAGGAAGGAGGAAGAAGAAGAAAAGAATCACCCAGAGTCTCTCAGTTTTCAGGATGAATGCTCTCTCTGGTCCTCCCAGAGGTCAAGCTCCCAGAGATATGTGGGCAGAAATGGAGACAGGTTGCGTGATCAGCCAACATCATACCATCCCAAGGACCTTGTTCTTATTTTCTCTGAGTTTACTTTGTGTTTTCTCCTCTTCAAATGTCAGTGCAGCTGATTTGCAGGTTCTGAGGCCATTATCCTTCCCCATGGACTAGATAAGCCTGTTCTGCTTTTCCACTTCCTCCCCTTGTCACGAGCAGCTGAGGCTCTTGAGCAGCATGCTCCTGACGTCTGAAGCTGCCCGCTTAGCCAAGTTCAGAGATCCAATTCATCATCTTTGAACCCGTTTCCTCAAAGGATCACACATTCTGCTAAAGAGACTCCCTAAGAATGTACCCGAAAGGCAAGGACGAGGGAGGCGGATGCTGCAGCCTCGAGGCCAATTTCAGGAGTATTGAGGACATTTGCTTCACTGTCTTCATGAAAGAGTAGCCTACTTTTATGTATCACTGCTCTGAAAAGACACCGTGTTCCCCTTTTTTGAGGAGGAAATTATTTTCCCTTAAAAGAACTAAATCTCAAAGGTTGGAACTGATGGTTGCTCTGGAAGGAAAACCTGTGGAGGAAAGTCTGGTTCTACCAGGCTTAGCTGACCTTGGGCGCCCCCTGACCTTGGGTGCTCCCCTCACCCTTGGGATACTTGGTGCATGTTGCTCCCAGTCCTTATGAAAATGCAGTCTCTCCACCTTCAAATTTAGTGTTCTGTAGAACCATGAAAACCCCTTTCCTTGTTTCTCCTTCACTGTGAAAAGAATTAACAACTCAAGTAAGACAAAACTCCAAGAAAGCAAGCACAGTTAAGTACAGAAAAACAAAAACTGACTACAAATAGCCAAAGTACTAATGCAACAAAAGCAGCAAAGAATGTTTTCCTGCTCCAAGATCCCTTGACCTAGGGTAACCACGCCCAGGTGTGTTGCACACTCTACTCTACCTGGCCCCCATTTCTCAAAGCTCACACAGAACAGGATGGGTTCTGGGTTGTTCCTCAGCCTGATGAGAGCAAGTGTCACTTGCTCCCTAAATGATAAATACAAAATGCATGCGAGTCCACCAGTTCCCATTTAGATTGGTCCTACCACACATGACGGGGGAAACATACCTATTTCCCTGATTATCAGAGTAGTATACTACTCTGACTACTCTGATAATTTGGCACTTCTGAGCCTCACGGAATAACTAGCTCTTCCAAGCCCAGATTCTCCACTGCACCCACAAGCTAGCACCTTCTCAGGTATGAGTTTCCTCTCATACGGTCTTGTAGTTGTGCTGGAGCACCCAGTAGGGTCTCAGAGGCACACAAGTCAAGCACACAGTAGCATTCCTCGTAAGCATCCAGGACACACAAGAATTAGCCCACAAGAGGAAAAGAGGGCTGTTCTGTTCCAGGTTGAGCCTTCGGGACAGCAGTAGAAAATATAGAACATGGGAGAAGAAATACTAAATCTTATCAGAAGCTCGGAGCAAATCTGAAAACACTCAGCAAAGAGGAGATAACAAAGGCTGTGACTGGTGCAAATAACTGAGAGCTTTTGGGTCTGTGGACAACATGAGAGGGTACAGAAAATAACCAGAGGGACAGGCTGAGAGGGGAAATACACTGAGAACAGGGGGAGCTCAGTTATGGGGGCTGATTCATGTCTGGAGTTGTCTGCCAAGGAGGCAGGCGACTGCAACCATGAAAATGCTGAAGGAAAACGAGGCTGGGCCTGAGGGGAAAGGGTCCCCAAGTACCGAGGCCACATGTGGGGCAGCAGCCAGCCTGGGGGGCCTTGCTCACCCAGGGCCCCTCATCTCATTCTGCCCCTCGCCCCCTCAAAGTCAGATCCAGTGTGTCCTCACGAGGTGACCTGACAAGAAATGAGCAAAGGCAGGGTCCCTGGAGAGCAGGATTTTAAATAGCACCACAAACTCAAGAGCTAGAACCATGTCTCTGTACAGTCCGATTAAGAAGGGAATCGGGAGGGCAGGAGAGGGGAGTCACGAACCTGGAAAATGGCACAGAAGGAGAACTGCCAAGACTCCGAGAGCAGGAGACTCGACGCTTCTAACAAGAGGGGGTGTGGAAGATGCTGCCACCGTCCCCGATGGTTAAACAGTAATACCAACGAGAAAGTGCCATCCTCATTGTCTCCCACACCCTTCACCCAGAGCCAGCCCGCTCCGTTTTCTACATTTGCCTTGAAAACGTGTACGTTGGCTCTCACCACCACCCACACACACCCAGGGCCCTGATTTCTCCAAATCTCTCCTCCCCTGAGCTCTAACTTTCCGCCAGCCTGTCTTCCTCACCATCTGAGTATGTCCTGCCCTACAGCCATGTTCTAATTGAGTGCCAGACTCCACACCCACAGAGACTCTGGGCGGGTGGCCCAGACGTAGGTGTTTTTTAAACACCCCCAAGGTGAGTCCAGCATGTGGCCAAGGTTGGCAGCCCTGGTTGAGATCCTGCAGGCTGCTGGGCAGGTGACTGGGACTTCTCTTGTGGGCTCCATGTGCCCCGCTGCCTATATTTTCTACAGACAATCCTTTGCAAGGTCTTTTCCAATCCCAAGACAGAGCAAGTCCCTAGTAAATCCTCACCTAAGACAACACTGCACTGTCATCTCCCTCAGGCTGCTTCCAGAGCTGCCAGTCGGACATGGAGGATTTGCCGGGATTCCTAGTGGGAATCTCATGCTTGGGCAGAAAGTGGTGCCCAGGGTTTGCCTACTAGTTCTCAGCCGAGGAACTTCCGTCTACTACTAAAGACCCAGGTGTTTTTCTTCCTGGTACCCCGGGAATTTGGACCTCAGCCTTCTTCAAGTAAGTTTAGCAAGTCCAGCCCTCCCAAAGTGGAAGGCTGCTTGGGAGTCCATACATCCTTCTCCCAGGGGGGGCTATGAGAATGTCTATTTCTAGCCAGATGCAGCCCTCGTTGGTCAATGCAGGGTCTGTGCATGGAGACGAGTCTCTGAGGGTAGGTGAGCTTCCAGCCTCAGGAAAATATTCCCCTGAAAGCTAGTTCATTTCCCCCAGGCCCGAGGATGCCAGGGACAACAGGCATGGGCATGGACTCAGATGCAAAGCCCTGGGGGCACTCACTGTCTAGGCTTCTAGGAATCCAAGAATCAGGTGTGACCTTCCACATGGTTTGGCAATAAGTACCCTCCTGTGGAAACTTCCCCTCCCAATTCAGTGCTTGTGGAATAGGGGGAAAATAAGTGACCAGAAACTTTAATACGTTGGATTTAAGGTGAGTCATAGCCCAGACAGAACAGGCCCATGACTGGCAGAAAAAAAGCATTTCCAAGGCTACATTAGTATGAACAAGAAACACCCTGGTAACTAGGGAGTTTCTCTATATAGAGAAGGCACTCTATATAAAGTCAATTCTTCCATATGCTCAAACCAAGTAGAATCTAGCCTGCTAATTTAACTTTCATGGGCATTCGTCAGCCTGGTAGTAGGATGGTAGTTTGGGTGCTCCAACATCTATGGAGCTCTGCTGAATAAATTGGCTCATCCCTTGGCATTGCTGCTGGCACAGGGCTGTGTTAGCTCATCTGCCACACACCTCCCAGTGAGCTCAGCACCTTACACATCTGAACAGAGTTTACCTCCGAGGATGACCCAGGACCACATGTGCCAGAATCACCTGTGGGTGGTAACCATATCCTGCATTCAGACCTGTGATCAGTACCCCTACTAGATCTATAAAAAAAAAAAAAAAGTCATCAAATAAGATTTTTCTTGCATGCAACAAGTCGTAAGAAGCAGCTTTTGTTTATGTCCTGTGGTTAGTTCAAACCTCTGGTAATAATTTTGAAAGAGTGCAAGATTTGCTATCTGAAAAAAGACATCTGAATACTGTCTACTTGAGAAAAAGGAGATTTTCAGCATGGAAGACTGGAGCCAGGATGGGGTGTCTCACTAATGCAGAGGCAACCAGGATTCGGGCAGGAAATGCACTTCACCACGTCCATGTACGCTGTCACCAGGACTGCGCCATACTGGATAGCCTGCCCTCGGGAGAACCACCCAGCAAATGGGAGGCTGCAGGCTGAGGGCTGAGGGCTGCCTTAGTGACCCACTTCTCTGCCTTATCCAGGCCAGGGTGGGGGGGCTGAGTGGTCAGCAGCAAGCTGAGAGAATTCCCTCTGGGAAAGGAGAGCAAAGCTGTCTTCCTTCCACAAGAGGGAACCCACGCGGCCTTCCCAGGGATACTATGGAAGCCATGTTTGCCTGGGTACCACTGGTCCCCACTGTGAATCCCTTCTCCCCTCCGGTGGATCCAACCACTCCTTATTGCCGGATGATGCCTGGAGTTCAGCACAGCCAAACCCAACTCCATCCTTCCCCTCCACTCCAGCACCTTCTTCAGAGTGACACCCCTGCTTCTGTTCCTGGTGTGGCATGGTCCTCTAAGCTGTTAGGCCAACAGCCTTAAACTTATTCCCGTGTCCCCACATCCAGCTGGCTCCTGGACAGTGTCAATTCTTCCTGAATGCTCTCTCATCTCCCTTTCTGGTATCCATCACTACAACCTGATTTAGACCTTAATCCCACCATGTCCCATCCTGTGGCAAAGATGTCCAAACTCATCTCCTGAAGTGCCACCTGGGTCATGTCACACCCACATTCAGAGACACACTGGAATTCTGAAATTAAAAAAAAAAAAAAAAAAGATAGCTAGTACTTATGGAATGTTTACCCCATGCCAGGTACTCTGCTAACTGCTGTATTTTGTTTGATCCTTCTGATAATCTAATTTCTTAGATATCATTAACCCATTTCACAGATGGACAAACAGAGAAGTAAAATCAACTTGGACAATTTTGCATAAATCAGAAGGGGTAGAACAGAATATGATTCCAAAGGCCATGTTCCAAACTGGCCGTAGTCTATCATCCCTCCAACACTTTTTGTTCATGGTCTAAGTGTGCTGACCCTCCACCACCCCACCCCAATAGGTTTTTTTCACAGAGACACTTTATTTAGGAAAGTAGATGCACATTCAAGGAGGAATGCCAAACAATCTCAAGGAAGAGACATCTTTTGGGATAACACATTCAAGGGAGAAGGTGGACTAGAAGTAGGAAAGAGACAGCCCCCAATAATTTCTTTCTATGGAAGATGAAACAGTTGTATACATTTTGCCCCAGACGATGTTTGGCAGGGTCCCATCATTATACACTATTGATTCTTCATTCAGACTAGAGTGTAAATGACAGGCAATGTCATAACTATATGAATTTTGAATCTCTGAATTGAATCTGGTCTATGCTGCTTAAGATTTAGTACTTTCTTTTCTTCCCCTTGTTATTCTCAGTTGATACTTCTGAGACGCTAGATTCCCATACAAGGTTCAGCAGCTACATCACACCACGTCTGGAAGTTTCCAAAATGACTTGCCTTGGCAGATGACTCTGCTCTTTAATTAGCCGTGCAGTTGCTGCTTCCCTTTATTTAATATCAGGAAGTTTCAACTTGTTTCATCCCCTTCCCCCACCTGACCATAGTGCCTTCCTACTATTCTTTTCCCATTTTGTACTTTTGTTTGGTCCTTTCCCCTTCAATGAGTTATCGGAATCCCATCTCAATCTAGGGACATTTGCCAAATTATCTGAACTCCTTAACTCCATAAGTAGCATCTGAAATCTTCCTTAAACCTCTTGTCCCCTTATTTGGTAGGAATGCACCCTCTCTGTATGAACTATTCCAAGGCCCAGCACCATTAAGAGTCAAGATGAGTGTGGTTTGCAATCTACCCTAACTTGGAGAAATCCTACCCTCAGCTATGTTAGCCATGTTCACAAGTGCTCTGTGAGCACCACAATGTGAAAAATAGGACCCAGCATGGCGCAAAATCCCTTATTTTTGGTGTGAAGATAATTGATGCATCTTTCCCCCCAACACACCTCCCTTCACAGTGGGTTTTGCTTTGTGTGATAGACACTCAATTAACTTGCATCCTCTGGGCAGACACGAGTTGGTTGGTGGGTGGGTAGCAGCCAAGAAGCATTGCTTATGGCAAGAGAAAGTCAAGTGGAAGATTAAGTAAAATTGTGATAAATAATCCCCCAGCTGATAAATAAGATGTAGTTATAACACCACTTTGGTTAGGTAACTGGGGCATGAAATTGTGAAAGGGAGATGGAACTTTAGTCTTAACACTCCAAATAAAGGGAATGGAATAGGCAAGAGATAAGAGGAGGGAGGACAGTCCAGGGAGGCAAGTACATCAACATAAACAAAGACTCTGGAAATGGTAATGAGCACATAATGATGGATGAACATGACTGTTGGGAGAAGAGAACTTGGGTAGAAATAAGAGTGAGTTTTTAGGGTAAAAAATTAGACATGACAGAGGAAGTGAGAAAGGCAATGAAGCAAAACATGTATAGTTGAATATGATATTGAAGGGTAGACATGATGTTTGGGGAGAATTTTTTTTTAACCACCTCCTAAGCTCCATGGACTATATTCAGCTTCAAAACATGACTTCTCCTGACATCTTCTACTTAGTTCTGTCTGATTAAAAAATTGGCTAACTAAGTAACTGGTGATTTCTTTGTAAGTTCTATTTTCTCATCACTGGGAAATGAACTTTGTTCTGAGTCACACACTTTGCTCCTGAGTGGATGAGGAGGCACATGGACTCAAGGCTCCAGAGCCAAGCAGTGGAACCTCAATACCTCATGGATGTTGAAGATACCTAACAGCTGTAACTCCAGGGCATTCATAACAGATACAATCACTCCCAGAACCATGACTAACCCTGGCCTGGTTTCTTAATCTGTAAAAATGGCTAGAGGGTTTGTTTAAGTGTCTAAGATTTGGCAAGGGTCCAGAGCCTCCCTGGAGAGTTCTGTCTCTTTTTTAACGGTAGCCTGTTGGGGACATCTCAGGTCATGGCGGGCAAGTGCTTTGTGCTCTGCAAAAGACTAGGAAATTGTTCACATACTTCTTTAGCATTATCTCTCCCTGTTCTTGTAATAGGATAATGAACTTTAACTCTGTCCTCTCTATTACAACTTTATATGAAATCAACTTGTATGAATTGCTGGTCAAATTCAAGGTCTTCCATTTTAAGTCTTTTTCTCATGTCATTTGTATGTTTTGTGAGAACTACCCTTCTTAGCCCCTTCAGAACCAAGGTGTAATATTCCAAGTTTAAATATATCCATCTGCAATTCTGCTTTTGCTATGTCTTTAGTGATTTCTCAGGATATAATATACCTAGATTAAAGCTGAATATTCCTAAAGAAATCTGGTAGTCTGTGGGTCAGATATCTAGAACATAATTAAAGGGACTACGGAGGAGGATGAAGACTTGGGTGGAGATTCCACAGGAGGCCTCTGTCTGCATCTAGATGTCACTGACTCATTAAACTGAATTTTACTTTCCTTCCAAATTTAGATCTTTCCTCCTACAACTTTGTTTAGGATCTGTCTTACTTCTTGTCATTTTTTTTTCTTTCTTCTTCTCCACTCCCTCCCTCTCCTTTTTATTCTTCTTTCCTTTCAATGAATGATTTCAAAGAAGAGACTATCTAAGGGTGTTGGGTAAAAATTATAAAAAATAGGGGAACAAAAAATGAATTTTAAAGATATACACTGATTTTTGTGAATAATTGGTAAGGTTGAGAAAAGACTGAATGAAGATTAATTGAGTTGTGTAAGATAAGAAAACAGTAGCCTCTTTTGGAGGTAGTCATGTGAAATAGAAAACTCCAAGAAGGTTTAAAGTTGGGGAAACCTCAGATAGACTTTTCCTGGCACTAACCACCACTATAAGCAGTGTGGTTGTTTTCTGCAGTTGCCTGGGTAAGAAGGGGACAGAGAGGGGCAGTGGACAGTCATTCTATAGACAGGATGTTTTCTAGACAGATGTTTGAGCAGCCTAAAGTCCTTAATGGAATAAGAGCAAGAATAAATAAATAATTGGACCTAACCTGGTGTCTGTCTCTATACATTTAAAAAATCCTGTGACTTGTTTTAATTGGAATCCAAACATAGACCCTGATTTAGATTGCAATGTCATAGCTCATGGTCTGGCCCCAAAAACCAATTTTGAGCTTTTTGCGTGAGAAAATCAACTCAGAGTGAATTAAAAATTTCTTTAACCTTAGAAACAGAAATAAATTCTAGATCTACTTTGACCTTCTTGAAAGAATAACAGAGTGGATGCCAGGATGGTGGCACACCCTGTAATCCTAGGAGCTCAGAAGGTTGAGACAGGAGGATCAGAAGTTCAAAACCAGCCTCAGCAACTTAGTAAGGTCCTAAGCAACTCAGCAAGACCCCTGACTCTAAATAAAATACAAAAAAGGGCTGGGGAGGTGGCTCAGTGGCTGAGAGCCCCTGGGTTGAATCCCTGGTACCAAAAAAGAGAGCGAGAAAGAAAGAGAGAGAGAATAACAGAGTGGAGAGCATGAGAAGTTGTTTAGGAAAGAGTTATGGAGCTGAGTGCTCTCCTGAAGTAAAACAACCTTCTGGAATTGTACCATGGGACAGACAGGCAGTTCAAGAGGATGGTTGGCAGTAAAGTTGCTTTTCAGTGGGATTTGTGGTGATGGACTTCAGAATTGGGGTGCATCGTGTGGCTGCCAAGATGGCAGCAGATGGTATTTTCATCTTCTCTTCCTTCTACACAAGACTTCTCCTCTTGGTATTCCCATGGGGCACCATGAAATCTCTTCCTCCCGCCCTACCACATATCGTCGCTCGGTTCTCTGTAATGCTACCATGTTCTGCCTTTATCAAGAATCCCACAGGGGCTGGGAAGATAGCTCAGTCGGTAGAGTGTTTGCCTTGCAAGCACAAAGCTCTGGGTTCAATCCCCAGCACCCCACAAAAAAAAAGAATCCCCCCATTCCCTCTGCTTATGCCCAGGGAATTTCCAGACCAGGTGAGCAGCAGAGAGCCAGGGAGAACCCAGAGGGCAGATGTCCTGCCAGGTGTCAGCTCTGAATGAAGTCAGTGGAAAGAAAACCAGGCTGCTGCAGACTCCTCCAGCACAGTCAAGTTGAGGCCATCCCCCTCTACAGAGTCTACAAGGCCTATCAGTCACTCCAGTATTTGCCTAATTATCCATCCATGTGACCTCCCTTTGTAAGAGAGTACGTATCAAAACCTAAAGGCCATTTTATAGATCGGCACTTTTCAGTCTAGAAATTGTTAAATTCCTCATTGTGCTAAGGAGTCCAACCTTTGTTCAAGAATATTTGAAATCACCCAGGTTCCTTCCTCTACCCTTCCACCCATCACCCTACAGGAGTTAGAAAATAATACAGATTTTTATGGTATAGGAATCTGGTAGAATTCTAGAGATGGCCTGGTAATAGGATGGGCAAATTTATTTATGTTTTTAGAACAGTCTAACTGTTGACTTAAGCCCATTTACCTAAAACTTTATGTGTATTCCAGAGGTTGGGAGAGAGAAAGGGGACCTCATAGCAAGGTTTGTTCTGATCTTGAACCCCCTGGTAAAGCCTCTTATTCAAAGTATTCCTGGGTTCAAATATTTTTTTAAAAATTCTGGCTTCCCTGGAATGTTCTGTTTCTTGACATAATAAGAGGGTTTAAGGGAGATAGATATAATAGGTCTGCCCTCTCTTTAGTGCTTTAATTTTAGCATAATTAATTCTTAAATTATACTATGGTTGTTGGTGCAAGAAGAGACACACAGACCAGTGGAACAGAATAGTGCAGAAATAGACCCACACATATATGGTCAATGGATTTACCACAAAGGCATTAACAATTCCGCAGGAAAAGGATGGTTTTTCAATAAATGGTGCTGAAGCAATTAAATTTCCTTTTGAGGGGGAAAGTAACCTTGACCTCTACCTCACAGAAATTAATTCAAGACAAACCAAAAACCTAAATGTAGAAAAGAACTTATGTACAAGGCTTATAGAAGAGAACAGAGCCAGGCAGGTTTTTTAAACAGGATACAAAAAGCACAAACCATGAAGAAAAAAACTTGATTAAGTGGTCTGTATTAAAACGAAGAACATCCACTTAAAAATGATTCCATGGGAAAATCCATGGCCCGGGTTCAAGGTCTCTGACAGCATGCCAGGCTGGCGCTCCTTCCTGTGCACCCCAGAGACTGTCCCTGGCCAAGACCGAGGGCTCTGCTGCCACTAGGGAGACCCACACAGGTTAAAACAAGCAGGACTTTGCAAGGCAAAGGTACTCAGATCCTCACAGCAAAACCGCCTTGCGTTCCTTGTGTGGTTTTGAGATGTGAGAGGCAGCTTTTTTCCTGCGCCCCTCCAAATCTCTGAACACTGGTATATTCTTCCCAGAACAATCCCTCGAGATCCCCTGAGCTTTGAGGTCAGGCTGCCAAGTCTGTGTGTGGGAAGGAGGACGACCGAGCAGCAGGGGGCCCTGAGACACATGGGTGAAGGTAGTTCAAAGTCCAGCCAGATCCAGTTATGTGGTGTCCAAGTCCTTGGGGGTCTCCTGGAGGAAGCCCAGGAGAGGGTGCGGCCCAGCCCTTTGCAGAGTTCTGTATTGTGCACCCAGACTAGGAAACATCTGAGACAGAGCCAGAAAAATACATAAATACAGCACAGCTAAGGCCCAAGTCCACGCTTGCAACAGAAGCGCCAAGACCCCCAGTCAAGATATATGCTTCCTATTCAGACCTGTGGTTTGAAGGGAAGGAAGCACAAAATATATTTAGAGCTTTCAAAACTTTGATTGTTTTGCACATTCTTACAAAGGAGAAAAAAATAAAAAATATCCTGAGGGATTAAAAAAAATCAGCTTCTAATACTTTAGATGAGTGGGAAAATCTTACATAGTGGGGTCATTTCCTTTCTGTTTTGAGAAATTAATATGTGCTGGAAATAACCCGTTGTGCAAAAGAGGAGACTTCATGTCCTTTGAATGCTGATTATGCCAGAAAACTTTCCAGCCCTGAAGGGGAGGTTGTCCTTTCCCAGGACCCTGATGTGGGATGATCATGTAGTTAGATATTTGACTAGACTAGAAGACCCCGGGCCGCCAAGATAAGAAATTCAGAAGGAATAATTAACTTATTCATTTGAGAAACAGTGCAGAGCATAGAGGAAGGGCCACAAGGGGCTCTGAGTTCTATGTCCTCTCCCCTTAGGACTGTGCCAATTCTCTTGGAAGGTCCCTGGCGGCTGGATGTTGGTTTCAGAATTGACAGAAGTGAAACAGTAATTACCACTAAAAATGAGTGCGTGTCTCTCCTCCTGCAGAGCTGGCACCTCAGGGAGAGGGAGCAGTAGTACGGACACACTCTTTCAATGTCATCTGTTTGCTCCAAAAGTGTGTGCGTCAGGGCTGGACCAAAAATCACCCAGTGGGTGTGGGTCTATCACACCACTGGGGACTAAGGTTCTGAGCCATTCCACCTTTTTTAGGCCTCCGTCTCTCCTCAGTTGATTAGAGCAAGAGTCAGCAAATTTCTTCTGTAAAGGGCTAGATCACCAGTATTTTAGGCCACAAGGTCTCACATGTAACTGCTGACCCCTGCCTTTGTGACACAAATGGGCACGGCTGTGTTCCAGTGACACTTTATTCTACAGACACCAAAACATGAATCTCTTACCATTTTCACATGCCATGAAATATTATCCTTCTTTTAATTTTTTTCCCAACCATTTAAAAATGCAAAGACTTTAACTTGCAGATACAACCCAGGGCAGGGGGCAGGGGGTGGGGGTGGGCAGATTTGGCTCAGGGACCATAGTTTGCCAACTCTGGGACCAGAGAGACAAGCCTAGTAACAAAAGGATGCACAGTGTGAATGTTCCTTCACTGAGGGGAGTTGTGATAGAAGGTAAGGGCTGGCTTCCAGAATTAAGGGCATGGGGAGGTGTCCTTCAGGCCTCTCTTAGAAGACTGAGGGAATTGAGCCTGCTCACTCAATTCAAGCTGTACCTTCGGGGTGACCCCACTCACAGTGCCCCTTGCCAGGGACCTGGACACTGAGAACTCTGGAAATAAGCCCTCTCCTTGGGGGTCTGGTCACAATAGGCCGTCTCTGTTCTTTACCGATTATATTGGAAGAGTGACCCTCTACCACCTTCCTTGATGAAGACCCTCCTCCCAGTCTCCCGGGACACCCAACACTCCTCACTTTCCTCCCCATCTTCACCTGATCACCCTGTACCTGTCAATCTTAGGCCCTCAGCTTCTTGAGGCAGGGGCTTCCATCCCAAGTCTGGGTGCTCAGCACACTTTCAGATAACCTCGTAGGTTTTTTTTTTTTTTCTTTGACTACCCAACAGTGGTTGGTTGTTTACCCCCCTCCCCCAAATAGAAATACTGATAAACAAATGAAGGAAAACATTAAATTTTTGGAACTAAAATCAATGGAAAAATCCCAGATAATGCAAAACAGCTGGTAAATTAAAACTCATTTAAGCATGGTCTGGGAAAGAAGAAAATTTTGTTAACAACAGATTTTTCTTCTTAATTGTTTTTGTTGGTTTGCTTGTTAAGATTCTTGCATTCCCTAAGTGGAGACTCAAATCACACTAGTAGCAGGAAGAAGCCAGACTAGTCTTTGAAATTTATTTCAAATAATCCCCAGAGGGGACAGCTTCATAAACATCATCAAGTATTTCGTTTCTAGGATGCCAAATAACGTTAAGAGCTGTTAAAAAATGGGTTTGGCTTTGTGCCCTCTCTTGTAGGTCCTTCCATAGTGACGCCACCCAAGGACATCTGGAATGTCACTGGTGCCCAGGTGTACTTGAGCTGTGAGGTCATCGGAATCCCAACCCCTGTCCTCATCTGGAACAAGGTCAGTGGCACAGATTTTTGGAAGACCCTGGTGTGACAAGCTTATCTCACACTGCACAGGGACCTGTAACCGCGTACAACCCTCTACAGGTCCGTTGTCTGCTGCTCCTTAAGCGTGCAGGACACGGCAACTGTAGACACCACCCCTGAATCTAGTGGATATTTTACTGACCTCCACAACAGCCCCTGCTCTGCTTTTGCTAGCAGGGCCCTAGCAGGGATCCTGAGAAACCAGAAGAAAAATAATACTGAACAGCCTAACCCAGCCTGGGTGTGTGTATGCGTGTACCCAGGGGAGACATGGTTGAGAATTCCTTTCTATCCAAAAGTGTTTCCCCAGACTATTTGCCAAAGCATCAGTCTCCTCGCTTGAGACTGAAGTTCCCAACATTTGACTCCTTCAGATCCTTTCTGCTGAGAGACTTTATTCACATTCTATGGGGAGGAGGTGTGGGGGCCTGGCGGAGAAGGTGAAGGAAGCTCGTGAGCTCAACAGATTCCCACATGCTGGAAAATAGGATTAGTAAATTTTAAAGACAATGGGAGTGGGTGGAAGGAGCCAGGTGGGATGTATCCCTCCAGGTACCAAGGCCACAGGACCCTGTGAGGGACAGGAGAGTCTATTCCAGAACAGAGCATTTAAAAAGAACACGGGAAAGAATATCAGAAGACAAATTTTCTCCTGTTTGAATTTTGCTGAATGCTAGGCCCAAGTGAAAAAGCATGAGATTCTTTTAATAAATAAACTTCGAAATGACTTTCCAAATAGAAAAATAAAGAATGTGAGTTCCTTGGCCAGGTTGGCTGGGTTCTTTGTAAGCCAGGGTTTCTCAGCCTCAGCACTGTTGCCATTTGGGGGAGCCAGATAATTTGGGGCTTACTGTGCTTTGGAAGATGTTTAGCAGCATCCCTGACCTGTACCCACTAGATACCAATAGCACCCTCCCCTGTCCTCTTGTACCTTGGGGGAAAAACATCACCCCAGACTGAAAACCACTATTGTGGGCTGGGGGTGTAGCCCAGTGCTTGCCAACGTGTGAGGACCTGGGTTCCATCCCTGGTACCACAACCAGGCGGGCAAAACCCAGAGGAAAGAAAGGACTTCCCTGCTGCAATGCAAAAATCCCTCTGTAAGTGCTCTGAACAGGTCGGGTCACCTGTCAGCCTCTGGCGCCCCCACGTGGCCACAGGGATGTGGCCACTGAGAAAGCACCTGGTTTGAGTCTGTCCTGGTAGAGATACCAGAAAATGCTTGAGGCCTTGGGGGGTGGGTAGAGATACCAGCTATACTACGACTGCCCTTTACAGCTGAAACTCCAGTTATAGGAAGTGATGAAATTTAACCTCAATACAATATGTTTTAAAGGCGGGTGTGGTGAAAGAAGAGTATTAAGAGCAGAAGTGCAGCCCCCATGTGTTCATTTGCCTCTTCTGCACAAACTGCTGCCGTTCCTCATTGCTCGTTTGGATCTTACTGGTTTGCCCAGTGGGTGAAGAGATGGAGAAACGTTTCCAGGGAATTCCCATAAAAAGTTCTGTTGCAGTTTTCTACAGTTCCCTAGGGATACTTATACAAGAGAAGTCAGAGTGCTCCGAGTGTCCTGGGGCATACAACCCTATTGCCAAATCTTGGCAGAGAGTAATGTCTTCAGTCTTGCTCTGCCACACCCCAGCTGTAGTGCACACGTATACCAGGGAACGATTTGCCTTGGGAATCTTTTCCCTTAAGCTTTTGTAACTGCATGGGACATATCCCCTGGGCCTCCCAGAGAGCACCATGACAATCAATGAAGAGGGCAGAGTGAAGGGAAAGGAAGGAGTCAGGATTGGTGGAAAAACACACAAAATAAGTTTTCTACTGACTTGCTAGAAAGGAGCAAAAGCCCAACCATGACACTCCACTGGTTTCCTCTACCTTCGTGATGTGATTTGTCGCTTGCATGACCTAAAGCAATGGGTCTCACACTGTAGACCATGACCCACATTAGTGAGTTCTGTAATTGGTGTAGGGATCACAACCGGCATGTTCTTATTAAAAAAAAAAAAAAAAAAAAAAAAAGACAAACAGAACATAAAATATGTTAGGGCATATTAAGGTATTATTTTATAAAACTCATATATCCCACGTCACAAGGTAAATGTACTTCTTGTTTGGGCCATCGCAAAAACCAGGGGAGCCACTGACCTGGATAATCCAACAGGCATTGGTTTCCCTCTACTGTCCTGAAACCAAGCCTTGAAGAATACAGACAGATTTAAGATCATATATTGTTTCAAATCCAATTTAAGCACAACTCTTTTTGGATAGACGTGAATGTTAGAATCCTTATTTGCTGAACAGTGCACCTGACACTCAGAGAAGGCAGTGTTCTCTGTAACTCAAGGACTTAGCAGCAGCAGAATTCTGGGGACACACAAGTCTCCTCTGTAAGCCACACGAGGCTGCAGCAGCAATTTTTGTGGGGAACGCCAGCCTGGTGAGCGGTCTGTTACCATCAACCATTCTGTACCTTCTCAGCAAACCCACAAGAAATATTTTGAAATGGGGACATGAACTGCAATAGCCATATCTGACCAAACCTCTCTGTAAGTCTGAGATGATGCTTACAAAGAAGGCAAATCACCTAGAACTTCTTCCAGACATGAATGTTTCTGAGATAAAGAGGCTGTCCATTTAATTCTTTTCCTGTGTGGACAGTTCTTTAGATTATAACTTGAATGGCCTCTAAGAATGTTCTTTTTTAAAAAATTAAATACAGTGATAATGATAAGAGGGAACTATCCAAAGATGTATAAAGGAAGAGTTCATAATGCCCCCTCTTCCCACCCCTCAAATAAATACCCAACAGGAACTGCCCTGATTTGTATCCTTCTCTACCCTTTTTCAGACCCATACTTACAAATACATACCCCCTAGAGTGAGTGGTAAAGTGGAAATATAGTGTACCAATAGATTCATTTGGATTTGCTTTTCTGAATAAAAACTTCATGAACATCCCTCTAAGTCTTCTCAGTAGCTATTATATTCCACAGATGGATGTGCCAAGATTTATTAAACCATTCCTGTATTGTTGTTTCCAATTTTTTTACATCTTGAACAATGCTTCCTTAACATCTTCGTACATGTATCCTATACACTACTGCTTCTACTTCCATAGGGTCGATTCCATCAAAACTACGGAACTAGGTCAAAATACCTGTGTTCGTTTTAATAGACACTGTCCAATGACTACCTAAGAATGGTAGTAAGTCGCTTTCACCAGCAGTGTGGGATGCCATTTCCCTGCAACCACCCAGCCCTGAATACCATCACGTCCCTTGTCAGTTGGGTTAATACATCTCATTATTGCTTTAATCTTCTTGACTACATTGAGATTTTCACATCTGGGTCTTCTCATCTATGAACTGCCCATTCATCTGCCTTTTGCCCACTTAATATTGCAGTGTTTCTTGTTACAATCAGCCTGTGGCCTTTTTTACATTAAAGATATTGACCCTTGATCATGTATTACAAAATTTTTTTTTCCCAGTCGTTTCATCTTTTATTCGTTTACAGTGGCTAGGGATTTGAATGTTTTAACAGAGATGCACATTCTATTTCATCATAAAACTCTTCTGAAGATTTGCCAAAAAGCAAATATGTTCTATAATGCATAAATGTCCTTTAAAGTTTCCCTGAAATTCAGCAAACTCTTGAAATCTTTTAACCTATGAGAATCAGACTAATCTATCCTGCTTCTGTAAACACTAGAACTTTTTCTTATTTATTGCTCATTACAATAACAGGTTTCAGGAAGACTTTGTTGTAACTAAAGTACAACCCGAGAGGCTGAAATGACTTCATGAGTCAGTCTCCCATGGTGAGCACTGACTGACAAGGCAGTTTTTTCTGCCTGCCCTACAATGTTAAGACTTGGAGGCACTTCTAGCCTATTGAATATCTTCAGAATTGTCTTAGAAGCCACTTTTCTCAGCCTGTATCAGTTTTTTAAGTAGAAAAGGGAGAACTTGTCATATAAAAATTTGCCATAGAAATTCTTGACATTTCCATGTTTTCTACATGGTATATAACTGTGTAATGTGTTAATTAAAATATATCATAAGTCCTGTTAAATATTGTATTTAACAATTTCTCCACGTATAGTAGATTGGGTTAATTAGCACAAAAGCCTTCTTTACCAAGAGCTACATGATCTAAGGATCAACCACTCAGTTGCTAAGATCCAGTACATTTGTGCTATAGTGTTTTTGTTTTGGTCATACACGAAATCTTTATACAAGTGTTTGCTTTGGCAGCACACATACTAAAATTGGAATGCTACAGATATCAGCATGGCCCCTGTGCACGAATGACACACAAATTCATGAAGCATTCCATATTTTTTAGTCAGTTAATAAAAAGATGAGGGTTGGGGAGATAGCTCAGTCGGTAGAGTGCTTGCCTTGCATGCACAAGGCCCTGGGTTCGATCCCCAGCACTGCAAAAAAAAAAAAAAAAAAAAAAAAAAAGATGAAAATGCGTGCTTTTTATCTTCACTTTCCCAAAGCATTAAAATAGATATTTCTCAAAAGCAAATCCCCCCCAAAAAAATTTATACAATTCTGGGATTTCATAAATAAAAGCCAGACATATTACTTTAACCACTGAATCAAATTACTATTTAGCCCAAATTATTAAGATCCATTATTTGTGTGTGTGTGTGCGCGTGTGTGTGTGTTGTGTTGCATGTGCAGGGGGCCACACCTCAGTCCTTGCACCTGCTAAGCAAGCACTCTACCACTGAGCTACACCCTCAGCCCCAAGGCAATTTTTAAGAAAGTAATTCAAAAGCTGCTAACATAAACTGTTTTTGCCAGCTATTTGGAGAAATGAAGGAAAAACATACCAGTTATCCATTTTGTCTTTGTAAGCATTCATATGAGAAAGATATTGAATTACCTGGTTTTCTCTAATGGTGGCAATATGAGAAAATTCCATTTTAAAAAAATTAACAATGGCTTTGGCAAAGAAGAAAATGAAAAGGAAACTACCTCTCTGAAATTGTAAATCCTTCCTAATTACAAAGACATTACCAATAAACACTTGGTTCTTAAAAGAGGCCAAGGATAGAATGAACAAACATTGCTTTCTGTATCTTTTTTAAACCTTAAAATTTCTGTACTCTGTAACTGAGTTGCTAAGGAGTACACATGGAGGGACTACAATTTCTTCTATTTTCCAAAGCTTATATAGTGAACTTTAAGATGAAGGAGAAAGTAAGGATGGTATTCATTATTGGCCTTAAACCAACTGAATTTCCTCTTAACCCATCTTCTAAATCTCCTCATGACATGCACAGAAATAGGCAGCAAGTTTTGTCATGAGAACAAGGATAGCAGCATGTATCTGACAGGTCTTTTTGACCTCAGGTCTTCTGTAAATCATTTGATGAATACTTAGCCCTCAGAACAAAGTAATGGAACTATTTTGGACTCGAGCTACTGTTTATCCATTCATTAGGCTGTTATAGTTAGAGCCCCAAGCTCACCAAGAATCAAACTAGCACTGGGTGACAGCTTGTCAATCTAACATGGCCTGTGGGGCAAGAAAGGCCCAGCACTGAGAATTTCTAAGGGTCTGGGTGAGTGATAGCAGCCAGTGGCAGAAAAGGCTGACCTCGTGCATTCCCCAAGCTTCTAGAGAAGTACATTAGTTTTGGTTAAAACATGCTGCTTAGAGGGAAACAGAGGAAATATAAGAGGACCTCTGTTTTGTAAATATTTGGGGAAATGGAACAAGTAGGAAAGTGTGGGCTTAACCCAGTGAGAATGTCTGAGGACCACCATGTGCAATTCTGGCAATGTAGCCATCTCCAAGTTGATGTTTTGATGCAGAGAACTGACTTTCCTTGCATTTTTGCAGGTACAAAGAGGTCAGTATGGAGTTCAAAGGACAGAACTCTTGCCTGGTGACCGGGACAACCTGGCCATTCAGACCCGGGGTGGCCCAGAAAAGCATGAAGTAACTGGCTGGGTGCTGGTGAGTACCAAGAGCTGGCAAGAATTTTGTTCTTAGGATTAGACACACACAGACCTGGCAAAGGTACCCAATGTCCTGCCAGCCTGAAATTCCTCTTCCACATCTCTTTGGAATAGTCTGACCAAAAAGTCACTGGTTCCATTCAAAGGGAACTAAAGGAAGTGTTGAAGTTAGATGTTTTAGAAACAACCAATAAATTAATAAGAACTCAATTTTTTTCCTAAAAGTTCAAAGCAAAATTCTCATGGGAAACTAAATGGTCCAAGCATTATTTTGAGTAGTGATTAATAAATATTTTATTTGACCTTTGATAGTCAGATATCACTCAGAAAATATTGCCTATCAAGGTTTCCCTCAAACTGGCATGTGCACCTATCCAGTTTTTAACTTCAACAGTATTTCAAAAGCTGACCATGAGGGCTGGGGTTGTAGCTCAGTGGTACAGCACTTGCCTAGCATGTTGTCAGGCACTGGGTTTTGATCCTCAGTACCACATAAAATAAGTAAATAAATAAAGATATTGTGTCCATCTAAAAAAATTAAATTAAAAAAAAAGTTGCCCATGACATTTTCTCAGAGTATGAATCCTCTCAACAGACAGTAAGTCTCCCAGCACAGGATTTGCACTACTTCTAGCAGTGTTTTTGCTACAAATCCCTTGGTCATCTTAGGAAATTAGATGTCATGAAAACTATTAGGGGGGAAAAAAAAAGAGAGAGACTACCAGAGGAAATAAAAATCCTTCATTCCCCCACAGGTATCTCCCCTAAGTAAGGAAGATGCTGGAGAATATGAGTGCCATGCATCCAATTCCCAAGGGACAAGCTTCCGCTTCAGCAAAAATTACAGTGGTTGATGCTTTACATGAAATACCAGTGAAAAAAGGTATGTAATCAATCTCACAGCCACTTAAAAGAATGACTTGTGCTTTTGCTTAATAAACAGAACCAAGAATCAAAGCATCAAACATAACTATTAATAAAAATTCAGTAAAGTCAGGAATCCCCAAGGGCATTAAGTATGCCATTAAAATGTAGATTACATGGTTCCAAAAGAGTATTTGGATGGCTGACGAAGGCCAATATTTTGACTTAGAGGCTTTCAACTTATCTTTCATGTAGAGTCAAAACTCAAACCTGACTGGAATGGCTTCTATTTCCCCTAAGTTTTTCTACCCATGTGAATTTTTGAATGAGAGCTGGACCACAAAAGAAAATTCCTTAGCCTTGCTGGACCTCAGCTTGGTGTTTGTGAAATGTCCTCTTCCAGGTCTATAAGGTCCTCTTTTGTACATGGACCAATACAGCAGAACTACCTTCCATATCTAACATTGTATAGCTAAAATACCTCAGAGGACTTCTGAACGTCATTTATACTATTACCCATTTATCCTTTATCCCAATGTTTTTGTTTTGCTTTTCTAAAGAGATAGGGTCTTGTTATGTTGCCCAGGTTGGCCTTGAACTCCAGGGTTCAAGAGACCCTCCTGTTGCAGCCTCCCAAGTAGCTTGGACTGCGATCGAGTGCACATCGCCATGCGCTACCCTTTATTCCTGCATTTTAGCATCTTTATTTATCTGTAACCCTGAACTAATTGCTAATCAGAAAGTCACCCTATCCATATATGTAACTAATTTTTATCTTTTTATCTTTTTAACAGGTGAAGTGTGCTGAACTATAACCCTAAAAATATATTACTCAACAATAGCTAAAAGTAGTCACAGATAACTACAACCTGTTCTTGCCCTAGTAACAAGTTTCTTTAATCCAATCCACTAATGCTTTAGTTATAGTCACTGTTTTAACAGAGAGAAATACCCAAGTAAATACAACACATCAAGACTATCTACAAAACTTTATTGTCTTATTTACAGAAAAAAAGCATTGCATATCATTAAACAAAACAAATAAAATGCTTTCTATCGCAACTCAATACATTGTCATTCTTTTAAAGCTTATCATAGAAATGACAGGTTTTTTTGTTGTTTTTCCTGGTACTGTGGATAAAACGCAGGGATGCTCCACCATTGAGCTATATCTCAGTCTTTTTATTCAATTATTATTTATACATAGAGTCTTGCTAAATTATGAGGGCTGACCTTCAGCTTGCCAACCTCTTGCCTGAGCCTCCCACATTGCTGGGATTATGGTCCTATACCACTGTGCCCAGCAAGACATGGACATTTACAAGAATCTGGTTGAGAATCCTTTAAAGATCTAAACACTCAATCATTCGAGTGCAATACTCATAGACATAAGTTCCTGGAACAACAGCTTGCATGCATAAGGCATTCGCACAAAGAAATCTGAAAGAAAAAATAAGTAGTAATTAGCAGGACTGTATGCAGTGACCCCACTTCTCCTAGCCCCAGGAAAAGGTAAGGATTGATACTACAGATGACAAGTGAACGAGCAAGCACTGAAGTGTTCACCTATCCTGCCACCTTGCTTTAGGGTATTTCTTTTCCCTAGCCAGGCTCTGTGATGTTTTTATAGCTTGTTTTTTTTCTTTTCCTTTTTTTTTTTTTTTGCCAGACACAATTGTATTCACCCTCCTCAAAAGATTTTAGGAAAACTTGTTCTTTAAATTCCTGTGCAAGGAAGGCCTTATATTTTCAAAACCATGATCGGCCTGGATAAATTATCAAACTTCCACTGACTTGGAAAAATCAGTCTTTTTTCCTTGTATAAAATAGGCATCTCGCAAAGGTTATGTTACCAAAATTGGGGAAAAGGTCAACCTGTTCCACCATACTCAATCTGCCTGGATCAATAGCCAACATGATTTATACCTTAAAAACTGATCAAGTCTATACACACCTGGGTTTTATTGCGACAGCCCCTGCATTCATATGTATGGGTCCTGGTGTTAGCAATCGCCATTATTCCACAAAGATTGCAAACATGACCCTGATATGGATCTGATGCCTCAAACAACCTTTCCCTTAAAAACTGGGCTGCTCCCTGGGCAATGACAATCTCGTTCCATTTTCTCCAAAACGCAGGCCACCATCATATTGAGAGGAGACAACAGATTATTTTTGTACTTATTTTTTATTATAAACACCACCTTGACTAACAGCAAAGGTAAGGATGATATCAGTAAAGAAAGAGAATCCAGCCTTAATTTATATACCCTAGTGTTATGGTTATATGTGGTGTCCCCTAAAAGCTCACGTGTGAGACAATACAAGAAGGTTCAGAGGAGAAACAATTAGGTTGTAAAATCTAACCCGATCAGTGAATTAATCCCCTAATAGCGGTTATCTGAGTGGTAACTGAAGTGGTGGGGTGTGCTGGAGGTGGTGGGAATTAGGGGCGTGGCTTTTGGGTATACATTTGTATCTGGCAAGTGGAGTCTCTCTGCTACCTGCTCACCAAGTAAGCTGCTTCCCCTCTGCTACACTCTTCTGCCCATTGATGTTCTGCCTCACCTTGAAGACGCCAAGGAATGGAGATGGCCTTCTAGGACTAAGACCTCTGAAACTGTGAGCATTCAAAACTTTTCCTCCTCTACACTTGCTCTGGTCAGATTTTAATCACAGCAGCAAAACAGCTGACTAAAACACCTAGCATTCTCTTTGCTGGTAGGAAAGAGAGAAGCCTAACAACCATTTGATGTTCATTAGAAGGTACCCAAATGGAATAAGTACATTAAATCTCACGTACAGAATGTAATTTTCCTCATAAAATACATGGTGTATAGGCTCATCATGTTATCATTTAACTTTCTAGAATTCAACTCTACATTCAAAAATGAATTACCAAAGTAAATCTAAACAAAGCAGCTTCTCAATGAATAAGTCTCCCAGGAAGAACACCTAAAATGATAAATGTAACGTTGGCAAATGTAACAGAAAAACAGGTGAATGATTATAGGTTTCCCCAACACAGAAATGAAATACACTGTGCCAGAGGATGATAACAATTTCTTAACATAAATACATAAAACAAAACAAATGGGTTTACAGTATTACAAAGTAAAAAAAAAAAAAAAGTTCCTGCTGATGGGCCTCTGGAACAGGAGTCGCCTATGTGTTTCTCAAAAAAAAGAAAAGTCATTATTCAACTTTGGAGAATACTTACAACCAACTCATTATTTGAAAACTGGCAAATAAAGGAAAGAATCAAGCATTTATCCTGCCTTTACCACAGGAACCACATACCCAGGTAACCAGTTAAGAAACAAGAAGCAAAGTTGAGAAGTAGTTCAGGTAATGAAGAAGGAATGATAAAAATTAGAATCTCATGAGTTTGCAATTCCTTTTTCATCAAGGGCTTAAGGTAATGATCATTAGTAGCTACTAAAATCATAAAAAGAAAGGTGACCAGACACTGTAAGTACATAATACCATCTAAGAGGTGTTACTGTCAAAGCCTCAAGCCCTAAGCCTATGGTGGCACATGCCTGTAATTTGATACCCTGAGACAAGAGATTGCAAGTTTCAAGGCCAGTCTCAGCAATTTAGTGAGACCCTATCTCCAAAATAAAAAGAGCTAGGGGTGTAGCTCAGTGGTACTGCACACTGAATTCAATGTCTGATACATTAAAAAAAAAAAAAACTCAAACCCTAAGTATCATCAAAACTTTTGATCAAATTAGCTCTTTATAGACCAACATAAGCCCTGAGATGTAATCAGCAAACCCTAGACTATCTGAAAACCTTCCAAAATAAATAGTCCTATTTCTTCAACCATCTACAAGAAGAAAAGGATGGAGGTCAACCTCTAGATATTTTTAAAAAGGACTTAAGAAACATATCAATAGCAAAACATGACCTTATTTTGCATCCTGAGTAAAAACCAACAAACTTCCCAATGACATTCCTCACAAAAATAGAAAAGCAATCATGAAATTCTTTTGGAAAAATAAGAGACCCAGAGTAGCCAAAGCAATCCTTAGCAAGAAGAGTGAAGCAGGAAGCATCACAATACCAGACCTTAAACTATACTATGGAGCTACAGAACAAAAACGTCATGTTACTGGCACCAAAATAGGACAGGTAGACCAATGGTACAAAAATAAAGACTCAGAGACAAATCCACCTAAATACAGTTTATCTCATACTAGACAAAGGCACCCAAAAGTATACATTGAAGAAAAGATAGCCTCTTCAACAAATGGTGCTCGGAAAACTGGAAATCCATATGCAGCAAAATCAAATTAAACCTCTATCTCTCACCCTGCACAAGCTCAACTCAAAGTGGATCAAGGACCTAGGAATTAGACCTGAGACCCTGCACCTAATAGAAGAAAAGGAGGCCCAAATCTCCCTCATGTTGGCTTAGGACCTGACTTCCTTAACAAGACTCCTAAAGCACAAGAAGTAAAATCAAGAATCTATAAATGGGATGGATTCAAACTAAAAAGCTTCTTCTCAGCAAAGGAAACAATTGGTAACGTGAAGAACAAGCTTACCAAATGGAAGAAAATCTTTACCACACACACATCAGATAGAGCACTAATTTCCAGGACATACAAAGAACTCAAAAAGCTTAACACCAAAAAAAAAAAAAAAAAAGTCAAATAACCCAACCATAAATGGACTAAGGAATTGAACAGACCACTTCACAGAGAAATACAATCGATCAACAAACATGAAAAAATGTTCTTCATCTCTTGGATTAGAGGAAATGCAAAATCAAAACTGCTCTAAGACTTCATCTCCCTCTAGTCAGAATGGCAATTATTAAGAATACTAGCAATATACTTGACAACAAGTGTTGTCAAGGATGTAGGGGAAAGGAACACTCATACATTGCTGGTAGGACTGCAAATTGGTGCCACCACTCTGGAAAGCACTATGGAGATTCCTTAGAAAACCTGGAATGGAACCAACCATTTGACCCAGTCATCCCACTCCATGGTCTATACCCAAAGGACCCTAAAATCAGCATATTACAGGGACACAGTAACATTGATTTTACAGCACCATCAATTCACAATAGCTCTTCAATAGATGATGAATGATAAAGAAACTGTGACATATATTTACCACAATGGAATATTACTCAGCCTTAAAGAAGAATGGCATTTGCAGGTAAATGGATGGAGCCGAAGAATAGCATGCTAAGCAAAATAAGCCAATCCCAAAAACACCAACAGCCAATGTTTTCTTGTGATATGTGGATACTGATCCATAATGGGAATGAGAGAACTTTAGACTGGGCAGAGGGGAGTGAGGGAGGAAGGAGGTACGGGGGATTGGGAAAGATGGTAGAGTGAGACAGACATTATTACCCTATGTACATGTATGATTGCATGAATAGTGTGACTGTGCATTGTGTATAACCAGAGAAATGAAGAGTCCTGCTCAAAGAAAAAAAAAAAAAAAAAAAAAAAAACTGTTTTAAAGAATTATGTAATAATTGCAAATCTGAACTTGTATTTAGTAATGCTAAGAAGATTAAGGTCTTTTAAAATGTACTAATCTTTTAGAAACAGTCTCTCTCAAAGTATGCTCTGTAGACCTCCTGAGAGTCAAAAATATTTTTATACTGATTCAACGTATTATTTGCCTATTTCACTGTGTTGACATTTGTACTGATAATGCAAAAGTGAATAAAACTAGTGACACCTTAGCATAAATCAAGGCCAGTGGAATCAAACTTTACCAGCAGTTGTATTTGTACTCAAGTAAAGGTCAGTTTTACTTAAGAATGTCTTTGTGTGTGTGTGTGTGTCTGAGGATTCAAACAAGGGCATCATGCATGCTAGGCAAGCATTCTACCAACTGAACTACATTTCCAGCCCAAGAATGTCCTTAATGAAACAGTAAAAAATGATTATAAACCCTGATCCTGGAATACCCATCCTTTTTAATATTCCAAACAAAAGAAGTCCTCAAAAAACGTATCCACTATATGATGAAGATGGCTGTCCTGCAGAAAATCACTTGCACAATTCTGAACAGTCACTTTTCTCATAAGAACAGAACATCTTTTCTACCTGAAAGCCAGCTGACACTAACCATGTTATCAATAACATTCATACCAACAATGTAATTCAAACTTAGATATCTGGCAAAGAAATCAAGAAAGTGAACATAGTGAACTTTTTACTCCAAGAATAACAAATTCAGTTCTCTCCTCCTCATTCTCACTTGCTTCTCTCTCTCTCTCTCTCTCCTCACTCTCATCATTCTCTCCTTATTCTCTCACTCGCTCATCTCACTCTCTCACTTTTTTTTATTAATTTTTTTTTAAATTTATATGCGGTGCTGAGAATCAAAACCCAGTGCCTCACACATGCTAGGCAAGCGCCTACCACTGAGCCACAACTCTAGCCCCCCTCTCACTCACTCTTACTCTCACTTTTACTCTCACTCTCACTCACTCTCTCTCTCTCTCTATTTCTCTCTCTCTCTCTATTTTCTCTCTCTCTCTCTCACCCTGCAGGCAGACACTCTGCCTGTCCACTTAATAAAATCTCTTGCGTGAAAAAAAGAATAACAATTTTAAGTATCTGCTGAAAATCATGATTAAAAATTGACCTAACGGGGCTGGTGTTGTGGTTCAGTGGTAAAGTACTTGCCTAGCATGCCTAGCATGCCTAGCATGTGTGAGGCACTGAGTTCAATCCTCAGCACATAAAAATAAACAACAAAATAAAGGTATTGCATACATCTACAAACAAACGAAAAACTTTTTTTTTAAATTTTTGACCTAAGCAAAAGAAAATCAGAATTTTAGAAAACCACCCACAACCATGGGCTTGATACTTCTCCATAAAGGCTTTTCTAAATGACCTCAGTGGTGATATTAACAAAAATAATTTTTTAACACACACACACATATGTGTAATGAAATGTGTCAACATGTGAAATTCTATATACCTCAGTGAATCATTATTTTCCAAATGACCAATTATGATACTTCGAAACTACACATTTGGGGAAAAAAAACTGTATTTGTAAAAGATGCATTCGAAGCATACAACAAATCAATGGATTTTAGATACTATGTCATGACTAACCTTTAAGTAACTACAATTTGTTTGTGTTGGTGTCACATCAAAAAATAAATGCAATTACCTGAAAAAAATCAAAATATCCCTCCCCTTTCTAACCAGGTATCTTCATGAGATCAGATATTCTTCATGTACTTTAATATTTTTTTAAAAACTATAATACTGTAATGGAATTAATACAGAAGGGGCCAAAAAAATCCAGGTTTTCTTTGTGGTGCTGGGGACTGCATATCATTTTACACAGTTGGGTTTTTGTTTTTTTGTTTTGTTTTTTAAACCAGGTATCTTTTTTTTTTTTTTTTTTTTTTTTTGGTGCTGGGGATTGAACCCAGGGCCTTGTGCATGCAAGGCAAGCACTCTACCGACTGATCTATCTCCCCAGCCCATAAACCAGGTATCTTTTAAAAAGCCAGCTCATTAAAGAAATGTACAAGAATGTAAACCACGATCACTGTTGTCAGTATTGGAAAATACATCTATTTTTCACTAAGCATATTATTTATGTAACATGTAATGGGTTTATAAATGTTTTCAAAATAAATTGGGAAATATTTAAATCTTTCAATTTAATTTTTTTTTGGCGGGGGGTGTTTGTGATACTAGGGATTGAACCCAGAGGAACTCTACTGATGAATCCGAGCCCCTTGTTTTAATAAAATTGTTATAGAATTATTATAGCCCTTTTTGTTTATACATTGTTGAAGCTGGCCTTGAACTTACAATCCTCCTGCCTCAGATATGTACACCACACCTGCTCCAGTTTTAATTTCTAATGTAATAAGTATCAAGAGATACCTGACTTGCATGAACAAAAGCTCTCTGGGCTCTTAGGATCAAGAAATTTGGGACTTACTCTTTTATAGATACAACTGAAATATTTATAGAAGAAATTATATGATGTCTGGGTCTTGCTTAAAATAGTCATGAGTTATTCCAAGTGGGGAGATGGATATGGTAATAAAATCGGTCACAAGTCGATAACTAGAAGTGGAGTGACAGGAACATTATACAACCTTCCCTATTTCTCCATGTTTGACATTCTTCAAATAAATGGCTAATTAATAACAAAGATGATGATGAAGCTCTTTACCGAGATCTCCCCTCCATGGGTTGTCTATTAAGGATCTGAATAGGTCCCCTAGCACGAGAATGAATTTTGTCATCCACCATATGTTTCAACGCTGGTAGTAAGTGGGGCCAATAAAAATTTGTGATGTGATTTTTCGACCAGTGAACCCATTGTAGCGAACCTGAAACAGATTTTGAAGCACAGAACTAACATATTAAACAAGTTTAAAGGACATATGTATATGTACTATATAATTCCATTTTGTGTAAATCAAACAGACAAAACTACTATATAATGTTAGCAGTCAAGAGAGTGCTAGCTTATAGTGTGGGTAGGAAGTAGTGATTTAGAAGGGGGCTCTAGGCATAAAAAGGTAATTTTCCTTCCAGATGCTGACAATAGTCATGCAGGGATGTTTACTTTGTGAAAATTCATCAAGCTGTCCATTATGAATTGTGTGCATATCTGAAATAGTGCTAAAGGTTTGACTTTTTAAGAATAAACTATGCAATACAAAAAAGAATACCCGTAACAAATACTACAGTAAGAGAAAATATACCTCATTCCTCTGAGATGGTAGCCATAATCAGACAAAAGATTAGAAATCTTCTGTACATTAACAGCATCATTAAATGGAGTGGCATCACCAATTTCACCCTTGTTAGCCGATACCTTTGAAATAAAAGTATTGAAAATGCTGCTTCATACCAATTAAAAAAAAAAAGATCTTAATAAAATTGTTGTTTCCATTTTGTTTCCCCTTAGAAGTTTTATATCAATAAAAATACACTCAAGTAAAATTAAAAACCCTTTCTATAGTAGGGAAATTTAGGACTTAAAAGCTTAAAATATAGAGATTCATTTTATTAATATCTTCCACAAAATATTCATAACAAATTAATTAACCTAAAAGAGAAAAACTCAAATGATAGGCCTTCAAATACAAATCTATCCATGGGCTAATGTACAAAAATAGTAATACTCCCAAATACTTCCTATGGCTCAAGGAAAATGACATTGTTCACGTATTAGTCTATAGCCATTCTACCTTATTAAGGTGCTTAACATTAGAATGCCTCCACAGAAGCATGCATGCACAGCAGGCAATACAGCTATAAAATTACTAAGTTCACAATAAACAAACCACCAATAAATTAACTCTTCCATCTATAGAAAAGAACCAGTTAATAAGATAAACATATATGTAGATAATGTGTCTTAAAAAATTCTGTACTGGCCTTAATTTTACAAATTTCTTTAAAAAAATTCAAAAAGGCAGAACTATAACCAATTTGAAAGCAGGAAAAATAAGTATGATACCAACTTTTAACAAAGTACCCTGGCTTAAATATGATAGAAACAATCTATCATTGTTTAGGAACAATCATCATTGTACAACCTATATTTTTTCAAAACATCTCTTACCTTCCCTTGAAGACATTCAATCAAGTGACCAATAGTCATACGAGAGGGGATGGCATGGGGATTTATGATGATATCAGGCGTAATACCTTCACAGGTAAAAGGCATATCCTATAAAGAAAATTTTTTAGAAAAAAACTTAGATATTGAAAATCTTACTTTTAGTTACAAAACCAGAACTGACACCACCCCCAAATTTTTGTATATCCTAATTCTGTTCAAGATAGTATGTTAACATTCAACACTAAAATGTAAAAGTTAATTAAGTTAAAGAAAACTGTGAATTAATAAAATGCTCACCAAAACTCTGGGCTAGGAGTGAGGGAGATCAAGACACCTACCTCTTGTCTATACTGAATACCACAGGTACCCTTCTGACCATGTCTGCTAGCAAATTTGTCTCCAATCTGTGGAATTCTAACAGAGCGTACCTGAATTCACATAAAAATAGGTTAAGTAAAATTGGTTTACTTTCTAAAACCAGTTACACAAAATGGATAAAGCTATACTCACCTTATTTTACAAAATTTATATCCTTCCTGGTTGAGAGTTACCATAACCTGATCCACAATGCCTGTCTCACTGGTTCTGAGAAACGTGCTACAGTCTCTCTGGTTATAGCGTCTGTTGGTACTTTCCAATTCATCCTCATTTTCAGGCAAGGTGACTGTTTTACCTATAATAACATCATCTCCAGATACTCGAACCCCTGGGGCTATCAAACCATCATCATCCAGCTTGTCATAAATGGCATGCCTCATACCTGTGAAGAAAACAGAATTTTCTTGAAATTATACTCCCATACAGAAAAGTAATGGAAATGTCCCCATAAGCCCCGACAAAGATTAAAATCCACACACATCAATCAGTTCTAAGTCAGTAAGAAGTTCACAGGAATCTCTACCACTACAAATCACGTTAGTAATAATCTAAAGCCCTCATTCCAAATATTAAAACTATTCTGAATTCTGTAATACTACAGTTTATAAATAAAGTCTATAAGAAAAAAGAACACTGGACTGTGCAGATGCTCCCATGACAGACATCTACTGAGTGGCTTTGAGTAAGTGTATGTGTTGCCATCTCCACATTATATGAGACACAGAAAATCTGTGTTCTCTGCACATCCCCTCACAGAATTCTGAATTCCATCTTGTGCTATCTTAACTCCACTGAACATCAACTCACTACCACATTGAAAAACTCAATGGAAATGAAGTAATAGGAATAAACCAAAGGGAATAGAATAACATTCATCTTTATGAAATGCCCCTGAGAAGTCAAAATTGTAGAAGATACCACATCTCCCTGGGAACATGCCATCTATCCCACTGTATAAGTAGTTTTTACATGTCCATGAAATAATAGCAATTAGAAAGTAAGTTCACATTTTTCTATTAGAAACAGCAAATGCTTGATATGTTCTCATTTGTTCTTTAAATGTTTACACGTATTATGAGTGAACAAATATTACAGGCACATCACAGTGTGGGAGAGAAAAGGGGAGTTCCTATGCAAATGTACAAACTGAAAAACAAGTATAAACATAGAACAGTGAGAATAGGGCTATGAGGTACAGCCCATGAAATTACACAATCTGTCTGATTTCCTAAATTTCCTCCCCATGCAAGAACATTCTTGAAGGTACAAAGAGTTTGGGCAAATACACCAGGAGTTCTAAGAATAACATGAAAACACATTCCCATAATACAAAATAAGGAGGGCAAGGGGCACAACCTGGCAAAATTACTTAGGAAAACTACTATAAACTAACTTTAAATTCCACAATTTAAATGTTAGTGTCACTTACCCTGGCATGTTTCACGTGTAGGCTTCTCAAAAACCTCTTCTTGATCAAATCCTTTTTAGACTCCTGTTCTTTGTATGAGCGATAGAAAACAGACCTAAAAACACATGGTTTGAAAGATAACTTCCATTTTCCATTAAATAAAGGACTTGGAATAGACCAACAATTTCTCATTTAATTGATATTTGGGAGACTATCTAAGCCACGGACAAGAGTAAACACACTAAGGATCAAAGTTCAATCCTAAATGGGCTACACAAGTATCATTTGGCTCAAAACCCTAACCATATGGAAGCACAAGTGGAACTAGGAAGGACTCACAGTCACTGAGACCAAACTCCTACCCAATACAAGAATCCCTTTCATAATAACCCTGAGAGCTAGTCACCCAGGATCTGCTTGGATATTTCCAGTGACAAGTTTTTATAGTGAGCCATAATGTTCACCCTCTAAAACTACAAAGGAGTGAGGTGGAAGGGGGAAAAAAAAAATAAACATTCTTCCCTCTAAAGTCCCCAATTTTTTAAAATCTTTTTTTAGTTGTAGGTGGACACCTTTATTTTTATTTATTTATTTTTATGTGGTGCTGAGGATCGAACCCAGTACCTTACATGCACTAGTTACATGCACTAGGTGAATGCTCTACTTCTAAGCCATAACCCCAGCCCCAAAAGTTCCTATTTTTAAATAACCTTCATAGGCAGTAGATTTGAGACCAATAATTTGTCAATAAACCACCTAAGTGAAGTATAATAGAAACTAGAAGAAAAGAAAAAACACTAGAATTTTTTTTTTTTTACTCCTCATTCAATTTTATTTGATCTTAATATTCTGCTACATTCCCATTATATTCCATTTTTAGAAAGTTGAGATATTTGTCTTTTAAAATGTGCTGGGTGCGGTGGCACACACCTGATAATCCCAACAATTCCAGAGGCAGGAGGATTGCAAGTTTTGGGAGGTGGGGTAATGGGGTTGAACCCAGGGGTGCTTCACCACTGAGCCATGTCCCCAATCCTTTTTATTTTTTATTCTGAGACAGGTTCTTAGTTAGTTGCTAGGGCTCTGCTAAGTTGCTAAGTTGCTAAGGTTGGTCTTGGCCTTGAACCTGGTGATCATCCTGTTTGAGCCTCCTGCTTTGCTGGATTATAAGCATGAAAACACTAGAATTTTAAAAGTACTTATTGATGGTTCTAAGACTATGGGCTTTTTTTTTTTTTTTTTAATTTATCTTTGGTACCAGGGAGTAAAGCCAGGGGTGATTAATCACTGAGCCACACCCCCCATCTTTCTCAGTTTTTTTATTTTGAGACAGTGTCTCGCAAAATTGCTGAGGCTGGCTTGGAACTTGCAATCCTCCTCGCCTCAACCTCCCAAGTTGCTGGGATTACAGGAATGTACCACCACACTCAGCTTATTTCTTCTTTATATGTTTCTATATTGTCTAAATGCAAATGTATATTTGTTTACAAAGAAAAGACCCAAACCAAAATATTAGCATCTGAAAATTCAGAGGGACACAAGCAGCAGTATCCTCAGCTGTCTGGATCATCAATCAGGCCTTTTGCTTTTGGGAGCAGGGTATAGTCAAACCAATTTAACTACTCTTTATTTTAAAAATAATAATAATATTTCCACTATATATGTTTTGACAAATTTTATAAGAAGCTGACCTGAAAAAGCCTCGGTCTACAGCTGAACGATTCATGATAACAGAGTCTTCTTGATTATATCCAGTGTATGACGCGATGGCCACAATTGAGTTGATACCTGCCATTAATTTAAGAGCACATATTAAATCATCAACCAGGGGGAAAAGAAAAAGAGCCCTTTCTTTTAAATTCATTTTATTCAATCATATTTGCCATGAATGCTTGGATGTTTTTAATCAAGGCAACTGTCAGTCTACTTTACCTGGAATAGGAGTCTGTGAGATAACTACTCAGCGGGCTAAATGCCTCATACAAGCAAATCCTAAGCCTGTCATTCCCAATGTATCCATTTTACAATCAATAATTATGTGTACGAGTTGCCTCATATTTATAGTACTTCCCTAAGAAGTTTTATGATCCTCTCACAGCAACCATATGCTTCAAACAAGATGCTATCAAGAAAAACTAACTAAATAATTTATATATGATTCCAAGTTAATAAGCAATAGACTCAAGTCCCAGTTCCTTGCCTCCTGATTTCCAGTCTTAAGTTTGAAACTGGTACTACCCTGCTCCTAACCCTAGGCAACCAAAAACATGGCACTGTATTTCCACCACAAAGTAATTTTTGGTTTCTGCTGCCAAAAAACTACTTTTGATAAGGTCATAGATAAAGTAACAAGTACTAAAGAAAGAAGACCCATACCCCAAAGACCAGGCACTAGGAAAGATGTGACTGGAAAGAAAGAAAAGACAAAACAACTGGGGAGATAGCTCAGTCGGTAGAGTGCTTGCCTTGTAAGCACAAGGCCCTGGGTTCGATCCTCAGCACCCAAAAAAAAAAAAAAAAAAAAAAAAAAAAAGTAGTTAATATTTGCCGCCTTAAAGCTAAATTTAATTTTTAAAAACATTCACTCTTCCTTTTTGTTCCAAGTACTGGGGATTGAACCTAGGGGCACTCTGCCACTAAGTTTCATCCCCTAGCCCTTTTATTTTTAGACAGAGTCTCATTAAGTTGCCCACGTTGGCCTTAATTATCAATCCTCCTGACTCAGCCTCCTGAGTCACTGGAATAACAGGGTACATACCACACCCAGCTCATTTACTCTTTTATGTGTACAATGGGGGAGCAACAGTTCTAACAAGTAAAAAGGTGCAGATAAGTGGTGGCAGCAACTACAGACACATAGCATAGTCACTTACTCTACAGGATAAATGAGCTCATAATGTAGCCATGCAGCTGGTGTCAGGTATGGCTAGGGCCAAGAATTCAACCAAAATGGTCAGGAGACTGGTTAAATACATAGACTGAGCAAATAAGCAATATATTGAGAACAAAGAAAGCCAGGATTCTCATGAACGGAGAATGGAATTCTACAATAAACTCCACTGTTAGAATGGGATAGGAATACTAGGGTGAACTGATGGTTAATATATAGACATAAATTCCCAGCACCAAACAAAACAAAAAACAAACACAGGTGTCTAAGTGTGCATACATATATTCTGAGCTCTGTCAGCTGAAAAGATTTACAAGAATGATATCTAATTAGCAATAAGCAAACCTACCACCCAGACTTTGGTTTCTAAAGACTATCTTCCACCAAAAAGAGAAATAGCCGAGTCTAGGTTTAGAAAAGGAAAAGTTCAAGAGGAGGCAAAATGTAAAAAGTGTGAAAAGCATGATGAGAACCTATCAGAAGTTATCTTGAAGCCAGGTATGGTGATGCATATCACCAGTGACTCAGGAGACTGAGGAAGGAGGATTGCAAGATCAAGGTCAATCTGGGTAACTTACTGAGATGCTATCTTGAAATAAAAAATAAAAAGAACTGAGGATGTGGCTAGGTGATAGAGCATCCCTGGGTTCAATCTCCCGTATCCCAAAAAAAGAATCTTGAAGATGTTCCCACTGGCTTAAATCTGGAACAATGTGAATATCAAAGTAAAAAAAGACAGAATTGCAAACTACCATTTCGCAACAATCATCAATGCTGAGTATTTGACAAAGAATATTTTTATTTGATCTTAAACTATCTCTCACAAAAGACTTATTACTTACTAATAAGTATAAAATACAATTAACAAGTGAAGAAAACTGATAATCACTGGGACCGCTGACTTCATGGGTGTCAATGTTGCCCTGATGGACTATGGAGAATGTCCTTATTTTCAGACACGAACCCTGAAGAATTAAAGACTCACGTGGCTTCATGTCTGCAACTTACTTTACATGGTTCAGGAAAAGAGAAAAGGAAGAGAATGATAAGGCAAACATGACAAAATCTGGATAAAGAGTATACTGAGAATTGGGTGCAGTGACACATGCCCGAAATTCCAGTGACTCAGAAGGTTGAGACAGGAGGATCCTAAGTTGGAGGCCAGCCTGGGCAACTTAGAAGGACCTTTTCTCAAACTTATAAAAGGGGCTGGGGGAATAGCTCAGTGGTATAGTACTCCTGGGTTCAAATCCCAGTATCTTTAAAAAAAAAAAAAAAAAAAAGTATACAGGAGTTCTTTGTACTAGTCTTACAAGTTTTCCATAGGTTTGAGATTATTCCTAAAAAGGCTTTTTTTTTAAAGTTACCTTTAACATACCTTCATTTTATTCATGAAGGCATGAATAACAGAACTGATAGCCATTCTGAAGTCTCCACCAGTCATGTCTCACCACTTCATATCAGTAACAAAAAAAAGAACAGTTTCTTTCAAATTCAGCCCTACACTATATTTCTTTTCTTATCGAGCTAAAAGAAACTATATTTATAAAAACAGCACTGCAAGTACAGCCCAGAGATATGAGCCTATTACAGAAAACCTAATGGATTTTATTAGACAAGAGTAACCCCTTGTGGAAGATTTTGAAAATGATTTTAACATGAGAATTTGCTATCGGATTGTCGGAGTTCCTTTGAGTTAACAAGTTAGAGCCACTCAACAAACTTTACTAATAATATTAATAATGAAAGTTACCCACGTTCAAAGCCAAAATTCCATTAACACAATAAGATAATAGTGCCAAGAATTACACAGTCTCCCTTAACAGTCAACATTCTCATTCTTCAGATTTCTCTGCACCATTTTGCCTACTGAGCAGGCTAAGACTCTTCTACAGACTCCTGATTCTGCTTATTAGCTACTTCTTAGCTTCTCTCCTGATTTCTTTTCTTGGTGCCTAAATTTCTGCATATTTCTAGCCTTTTCTCATTCTGAATTCTCCCTAGGCAATTTCATAGCACTCTTCCAACTGAGTTATACCCCAGCCCCCTATATTTAATATCAAAAAATTTCACATAGTAGACTTGACCTTCCTCAAACAACACTGCAACTTGCTGTTGGAAGACCACTTCTTGTAGAACTCAAATCAGCATATCCAAAAACAGAATTTATGTCAAACACCTCTTCCTCCTCCTATCATGCTCCCAATCTTGGTTCTATATTTGTTTCTTTGTTTTTCTTTTTGCAGTGCAAGAGATCAAATTCAGGGTTTCCATGCATGGGAACTACCATCAAGCTATATCCCAAGTCCCCAATTTTTTTAAAAGCATCTCTCACTCCTCAATCACCCAAGCCATAACACCAACAATATTTCCAATTTCACTCTTCCCTCTCTTCATCATTCCATATCCAAACAATCATCAAGGTTTATAAAGTGTGTATTTCAAAAGATGTCTCATTCATCATTCTTTTTATTTCTTTAGACCTTATCATTTCATACTTGGACTACTGCAAAAACCTCTAAATAATCTACCTGCTATTGTAGGACCTAATTCTAACCTTACACTACTGTCAGAATGATAGTCCTAAAACAAATTTCTAATCCTATTGCTTTTCTGCTCAAAAATGTTGGCTAAATCTTCATTCTCAAATAAAATTCTGGCTCTCTCCACACATTGAGACCAACCTTCACTTCCACATATTTATATTCCAGCCATACTAAACTGAAAGGACCTCTAAGTATTCCCACATCTCACCTTTGTGTGTCTTGGCCCTTGCTCAAACTGTCTCTCAATTTCACATATCCACTTCACCAGCATTGCTCCAATCTAAAACTCACCTCTTCCATAAAATTGACTACACTTTCAACTGGAATCAATTTTTATCACTCTATGCTTCCAAAGGACTTTGTAAGTCTATCGTAAGTTTCCACATACCCACCTTCTTACTACATTCATGCTTCCCATCTCATTATAAATTTCTCGAGATTAGGTACTGTGTCATGCATTTTTTAACCCCCCAAGAACCTAGTGAAGTGCCATAACCATGGCAAGATCATAAAAAATGTAAAACAAACTGAACTTACCTGCTGGCAACTCTCTAAATCGAAGGTATTCCATAGACCGGGTAGTCACAAGTGGTTTTTGAGGATAATAGAGAACATGGGCCAATGTGTCCATACGCACATGGAAGTTGGTGATATATACTCCCATAGCCTGCTTACCCATAGCAGACTGGTATGTGTTTCTAGGGGACTAACAGAAGAAATGAAAAGTAAAATCAATGAAAATTTAATCTCTAAATGAAAAGACTCGAACCATAAGCCAGAAAAATAATCAGCAAAAAAGTTTCTGAAAGACAAGTGATCACCATTTGGCATAATCAAGTATATCTCATAACAATGAAACACAATAGCAAACATGTCAAATTGCTGATTCTGTAGGCATTCATGGGCTTTTCATTAAGTCTTTTCTCTAGGATTACAGACTAACATCTAATTTTTAGAACTTTCCCCAATTCTTTTGCAAATCAGAAAAAGTGCTATTAACCAACCTGGTTATGATCAGGAAAGGGAATAATAGACGCACAGACACCAAGGATCATTGATGGATGAATCTCACAATGGGTATAAGTGGAACAATAAGCAACTTCTTTCTCCTGTAAATCATCTGGGGTCATTGCAAGCATCACTGTTTCTTCTTCTAGGGTATCTATATATTCTACTACCCCACTGGCCACAAGATCCTGCCAACTAAAAAAGAATTCAGTCAATTTCCTTATTTCTTGAAACATTTTAACTAATAAAGCTTCCTATTTAATAAAAAGTGTTCTTACATTTATATGTACTGTTATGGAAAAAGTTCCAACATAGGTATATAATTATTAATAATGAAAAAAATAAGCCACTGAACAATACTATAAATTACTGTCCCATAACTATTATTAGTTTGTTTTATCTTAAAGATACTGTACTTGCAGGGAGGGGATAAGTATATAATACACAGAAAAAGATCTGGTAAAATACATGTACCCAACTGTTACTAGTATTTAGTTATGAAGAGGAGAGTATGAATTGGGGATTTAACATTTTTTATTTTTATATGTTTTTAAAATTTTTAATAAGACTACATTTACATATTACTAAGTATTCGTTTAAAGCAAGTTCATCTTTTTATTAAATTTCTTATATTATTCATATAATTATATATTGTTATACACATATTTATTTCTTCTTGTTATTTTTAGAATTAGATTTTAACACATCACAGAAACTTGCACACTTAAAACAGAATCCTACAAATCCCTTGCATTATAAAACTATATTCTGGAATTAGTGGTGATGGGTGCACAAATGTGTGAATATACTAAAAATCCCTGAACTATACACTTTTAAAAAAGTTAATTTTAGAATGTGAATTCTATCAATTTTTGAATGCACACATTCTTCAACTTGTTTTTACCTGTAGTTGTTATATTCTCTCTCTTTCAATTGGTCAATATGTCTCTTCTTTAAAAGTAGCTTTTGTTTTTCCACAATCAGAAGTGGTCTACAAATACGTCCTGCATCTGTATAGATCCGAATCTCTCTCTCTCGAATATCTCTGATCATAGAAACCTATATATAAAAAAATGAAAACGATCTCATGAACTTTTACTTTCTCTGTATCATCACAGCTTAGCTAAATATGAAAGTTCTAAAGAAGTACAATGGTGTGCACCTGTACTACCAGCATTCAGGAGGTTTAAGATGGGAAGGTCACTTGAGTCCAGGAATTCAAGACCAGCCTGGACAACACAGTGAGGCCCCCATCTCAAAAACTAAATAAAAGATCTGGTGTGGGCACATGCCTGCAATCCCAGCAACTTGAGAGGCTGAAGCAGGCGGAGCACAAGTTTGAGGTCAGCTGTAACAACTTATCAAGACTCTCTAAAAATAAAAAGGACTGGGGATGCAGCTCAGTGGTAAAGTGACCCTGGGTTCAATTCCCAGTACTATAAAAATAATAATAGTAATAATAATAATGATAATAATAATAATAAATTCCACTCAACTTCTGAAGCAACCAATTATCAATAAAATGGACAAATCTTAGTTACCATTGTTCAAACTATTAAAAATCTTGGTACAATTTAAAATTCTTAAATGAAAAATCCTAATATTGGTTAGGATTATTTCCATTTGTTTCTATTTTACTTTTTTATATGACTACTAAAAATTTTTAAACCGCATATGTGGATCACATTCTCTCTCTTTTTCTGTGTACCAGGGATTGGACCCAGGGGCACTTAACCACTGAAGACACATTCCCCAGTGCTTATTTTTTCTCTTGAGACAGGGTCTCACTAAGTTGCTTGGGGCCTTGTTAAATTGCTGAGGCTGGCTTTGAACCTATGATCCTCCTGCCTCAGACTCCTAAGCCTCTGGGATCACAGTGGTGTGCTACCACGCCTGGTTCACATTCTATTTCCATTAGAAATGAAGGTATAAAAAATATATTCTTTCAAAATACCAAAAGTATTTTGAGAAAGTTTGCAATAAAGAACATATTGAATTACTAAAAGCACTGCAAGATATAAAGTCAAAAAGGAAACAATTTCCAATGAATTACGTAGATCTAATATATAATCTTGGAAGTCAATAAATGAACTGCCAATCAATTAGAAAATTGAAGAACAGATTAGTGTTTCCCCACAAAAAGACCTTTAAGGGTTGGAGATACAGTTCAGTGGTAGAGCACTTGCCTAACATGCACAAGGCCCTGGGTTCAATCCTAGTACTGTCAAAACCTTTAAAAAGTAAATCACATTTGGATCCTTTTACTAAAGGATTTTTACATTTGGATCTAATTTACTAAAGAAAGGACTGGATTTAAGAAAGAAAAATATTTGAGTTAGTTCAAGAACCATGGTTAAGTAATAAAAGTTTGATCAAAAACACTAAGTTCTTCTCTAAAATTAAAGGGTAAAAAGCCAAGAAGTAGAAAACATTTACTTTCCTATTCATAGAAAATAATCTTGGAAGAAACATTATTTGTGAGCAGAAGTACCATGAATGGCATTCTGAAGTTCAAGATACTGCTTTTAAATGCAATTTTAACAGGATGACATAGAGCTTTCCTCCTCAAAAGGTCAGTTTCCTGGGGCTGGGGATATAGCTCAGTTGGTAGTATAGTGCTTGCTTTGCATGCACAAGGCCCTGGGTTCAATTCCCGGCACCACCAAAAAAAAAAAAAAAAAAAAAAGTTTCCTGAGCTCCAAAGGAAAAAGGCAATCTTTAGGAGGTCTACAGACAACTACTGGTAGCAGGAAAGTCTACCTAACAAACATTAGAAATGATAATATATGGACCTCCAGTCATCAGAAAATATGAAAGAAAAGAAAAAGCATTAAACACCTAGAAAATATACACATTTTCCCACTTGGAGTCTCCCAACATAGAAAAGCTGAAGACTTGGAAAGGAAGGGGTAAAAAAAAAAAAAAAATGTAGATTCAATAATCATGGACAAATTTTTCCATCACGAAAAATATAATCAGTTCTAGGTCATTCTCTGAGCCTTGCCTGCCTTTGGTGAGGCTTTGTTCCTCTCTTTAAGCTGTAAATATGCCTGAGTCAAATCCCAGAGCCCATCTGCTGCAGAAGGCCTGGACCAACTCAATACTCTTCTCTGCTTTGCTAGGTTTAAAGGAGGCCAGCTACTTGCTAAGGATGATACAGTTTTTCCCCAAACCCACTTTCACCTGGACAAGTCCCAATGTATGGTATAAGCATTCTGTCTGAAGTATTTAAGTAAAATATATTATATATAGTAACAGAGCAGATAGTAGGTTTGGGAGAATAAAAAAATCTGAGAAATATCCCCCAAACCATATACTAAAAGCCCTATTTGGGGAAGTAATAAAGTTCGTATATTTTAATGACTTAAAAAAAAAATCCATCCTGATCTCAAATCACTTCAACATCCACTTTAAGACAATCTATTAGAAGTGCATCACGTTTGTGAATCTCTGAACTCAGACAAAGGATAAATCAGAGATGAATATTCCCCTTTTTAAAAGTAGTCTCAAGGGCTGGGGAGATAGCTCAGCTGGTAGAGTGCTTGCCTTGCAAGCATATGGCCCTGAGTTCGATCCCCAGTACCGCAAAAAAAAAAAAAAAAAAAAAAGTAGTCTAAGCTTTAGAAAAACATCTCCTAAAGAATTTACAGACCCATGCTCTCTTAGCTAATTAAAGATTCTTACATCAGGAGCTAGAAATGTTGCTCAGTGACAGAGCACTTGCCGTACACAGGCCCTGGGTTGGATCCCCAGCCCCACAACAACAATTCTTACTTCAGACACAATGATGTCCATCTGACGCCGCAATTTCCTCAGGGTGTTCATGAGTTGTTCAGGATCTTTATGTATTCCAACCCAGCAGCCATTAACAAAAATCTTAGTCGCACTAAAATGAAAAGCCAAAAGCATTTTGCACTTACCAATTATATACTAAGCTATAACTAAAGAGTAAAAATTGTTTAAAAAGAAAACTCCATTTATACACACTCAGCAATAGCTGCAGGAGAAATTTCTTCTAAATTTTCCATACTCCATTCTTCTAAAAATTCCAGAATTGGAGAAGGTTGAGATCCAACTGAAATATAAGCCATCAGGGCTAAATTCTTCACAAGTCCTACAGCATGGCCCTAAGGAACAAATCAAGTAATTATCCACATTGATTTTACATATCTATAAAAATTCTTTTCCATACACATTTTTCCTTCAATTTGATTTCAAGATTTACTTTCCAAGAACAAAATGGTTAATAATACCTTACGTCTAAATCATAATGCATAATTACAAAACTAGTTCTTAATTATGCCCTACATAATGACCAGCAGACTTTTTGAACTGAATATAAATTCTAATGTATTACCTCTGGGGTCTCAGCAGGACAAACCATTCCCCACAATGTATTATGTAACTGTCTTGGTTTTGCTAGTTTGCCATCTCTACCAATTGGAGAATTTAAACGACGCAGGTGAGACAGAGTAGATGCAAAAGTCAAACGGTTTAATACCTAGGAGAAAAATAACTTCATTATAAAGTTTGGGCATCTCTGTGATTCACAGTATCACACTGAAGAAAAGTCAAATTTTTACACACAATACAAGGGGTATCTAACTGTCCCCATACCTACCTTTTCTAACCTTTCCTTGGGTAATCTTGTTTAGAACCATACCTTAACTAAACCTTATTATAGCAGGGATGGCAAATATGTGATGTACAGTTCTAACACAACATATAAACATTTTGTGATCTGCCTCCAAACACAAGGACATTAGTTCCACAAAGGAAAAGATTTTCTTTCTTTAAATGTTTTATTTTCAATTGTTCCAAGTATCCAGAAACACTGTGGCATGCATTTGCTAATAATTTAACATTTATTAGAAGTATTAAATACCAACTTACTCCCCCTTTGACTACAGCAGACATCATTAATCCATCTTAGAACTTTTTCTAGGTTGAGGCCTCTGAATTTTAACACAGATGCAAAAACATTCATTATCAATACATATAGGACATTTTAAGCAAGACCAATAAGGTAATACTTAGGAAAAAAGCAAGCAATTCAAGCCCAACCTCTAAATAAATTACCTACTTTCAGCCAGCCCTAAAGTAACCCCAAACCTCATCCCTCTTCCTAACCTGACTCACCTCCAGGAAGAACTCTTCTCTTTACTATATACTCTATGGAGCTTTCCATCATTCCACTGGTCAATTACAAAGTCGATATTATAAAAGCTACTTCCTAAAAATTTCTCAAATTTGACCCCATTCTCCAGCTCTACAAAACTGCTCTTGTCAAGGTCCTATTAGGGTTAATGTCATCACCACCTTACCTTGATCGCCCAACCTAGAAATCTTTTGTCTAAGTTATTCTTTCCACACATCAATATACATGTTGATTCTATCTCCTTCTACACATCAATAAACATACCCTGTCAATTCAATCTTCAAATTTTCTAAAATATCTAGCCCTCCCATCCCAGTGTTACAACAGTACCTTGAATCAGCTATTTATAGCACACCTATATGTCCCTGACTTGTTGCCTCCCATCTACCCTCCTCAGTTTCCAGAATGACTGAAAATGTGTCTATATCACTCACCTGCTTAAAAATTATTAAACAGGCTGACCCTGGCTTCAGTAGAGCATGACATAAAGCCTTTCTCAATGAAGACCCAAACACTTTTCCCCTATCAGTCTCCTGACATTCTTGTACTCTACTGACATTGCCATATACCTTCACCTCTTTGCCTTGGACCATGCTATTGCCACAGAATGGAACGCACTTCTCCACTGTCTTGTCTGATGAACTGTTATCATCTCTACAAAAGCCATCTGACTCACCTCCAGGAAGAACTCTTCTCTTTACTATACACTCTATGGAGCTTTCCATCATTCAACTAGTCAATCACAAAGTATTATAAAAGCTACTTCCTAAAAATTTCTCAAATTTGACCCCGTTCTCCAGCTCTACAAAACTGCTCTTTTAGAGGCCCTAATAACTTCTCATTCAGACTGTTATAATAATCTTTCTGACACAAACCTTGTCCTCCTTAATTCTTTTCTCCACATTGTCAATTACTATGTACATAAAAAACAAAAATAACCATGTTATTACCATCTGTGAGCAGTTTCCAACCCCCCGTTCAACTCTACCTAACCATTTTAATTTGAAAATCCTAAATTGTTCTAGCTCCCATAACATACATACACTCTTTCTTGCCTCCATCCCTCTATTCAAAATGTTAAGAAGGTTTCTGCAGTTTTTCTGTGAGCTGCTGGTTCTACCCTCCTCTCCACCTTGTGCTGTTTCCCAGCTATGCTTCAAGATTCGTTTCAGATGTTACCTCCTAAAGACTTCTTTTCACCCTCTAAGGCTGTGATAAAGCCTTTCTCCAGCACTCCCACAGAGCAGGTGTGCAGGTCTCTTATTATGATACTGTACCATGTTGTAATTACCTGCTCATGTCCATCTACAAGTGTAGGTAGTAAACTACCAAAGATCAGGGATCTTGTTTTATTCATCTTTCCATCTCTAAAATGTAAGAGAGTACCTGACACATCGCAAGGTCCAATAATAATTCACTGAACTGACTTTGCAGTGTGGCATCATTTATCATATCAAAGCTCAGGGTACAGGAGCTATATATAAATGAATGTTACTCTGCTAGATGCTGATGAACTCCTTGAGGGTTGGTACAGAGGGTTGGTTCAGAACTTATTCAAGTTATGAACCCAGCATCAAAAACATCAACTATACCCCCAAAATCCTTAATGAATTAAAAGGAACTAGAAATTTAACTTTGCTATCTGCAGTATCCTAGAATTTTGTAGAGCATCTAGTTTAGGAATTTGAATTTGCTATCTGAATGCCAAATCAATCAGGTAATGCCAATATACCCCAAAAGTGAGTATATACCCCAAAAGCCCATAAAGCTAGATAAGTACATTACAGCTTTAAAATTGCAGAGGAAAAGAAAATATATATGGCATGGTGGTGCAGGTCTGTAATTGTGGTAACTTGGTGGTGCAGGCTGAGATAGGAGGTTCTCAAGTTCGAGGCCAGTCTTGGCAATTTAGCAAGACCCTGTTATCAAATTAAAATAAAAAAGGACACTGGATGTAGTGGCACATGCCTATAATACCAGGGACTTGGGAGGCTGAGGCCCTATCTCAAACTTGGCCCCCAAGTTCAAGACCAGCCTCCGCCACTGAGCAAGGCCCTATCTCAAAATAAAAAACAAAAGGGCTTGGAATATAGCTTGGCACCCTGGATTCAATCCCTAGTTAGCAAAAACAAAAAAAGTAAAGCAAATACAAAAATGTATTTAAAAAAAAAAAAGCCTAATGTGCCTTTTAAAAGATTTTTCTTAATATTCCAGTTGTGATTACTGACTGCATTCACTACATTAAAAACTCAGAACTACCATGCATTTTCCAACAAATGAAGGGGATACCTATTTATTCTCTGGATCAGTTTCTAATATGGAGTTTTTAATATTTTTCTTTTTTGGGGTTTTTTAAATACACAAAGTTTTGCTAACACATACTGTCTCACCTCCCATGTAGCTACTCTTATTAACTATCTTGAGTTTCTAAACTGTAAGTCAAAAACTTAAGTTCCTCTTTGTTATGCTAATAAAGAAAAATATCATTTTCATAATTTAAAACCCCTAGTGATTTCATATTTGAGAAGAAAATAAAAAGCAAAACAACTTACAGTAAATAAATTAAAGATACTACTAGTCCTATAACAGATTTCCTATGAATCCTATAGTCATAGTTGACACCCTTACCTGAGATACTCCAGCTCTGGCTTGATGAGCTTTCTTTTGGTCACCCCAATTTCCAGTAGCTAAAGAGTATTTTAAGCCATCAGATATTATTCTCGTTTTAATTGCCAATTCCAAGTTAAAGTCCTTTCCTCGATCAATAAACTTCTGTGCATAGATTCGCACTTCTTTCAGCAAATTCTTAAACATACTGCCAAATAAAATGGTATAGCTTTAAACATGTTAATGTCTACAAAATTCATTCTTAACAAGGACAATATTGCCCACAAGGGTGAAAATGGTTGTGGAAGGGCACAAAACCAAAACGAAACAAAACAAAAACACCCACACACATATATAGCATATACACATATGTGGCAGACAAAGCAATGAGGAAAATGTGTCAAGAGTCTCAGTAGGACAATAACAAAAAAAAAACGCTGAAAAATACTTATCTATAACAAACTAACAAAACCTGTGCAAAATACTAATGTTAATAATCTTTTTGTAATGCCTATGTATTTTGCTGTTAAAAATAACTTTTCTGAAAGTTCACTATAGAAAATATGGGAAAGGGAAAAAATAACAGAATGAATCAAACAACATTACCCTATGTAAATTTATGATTACACAAATGGTATGCCTTTACACCATGTACAAACAGAGAAACAACATGTATCCCATTTGTTTACAATAAAAAAAATAAAATAAAAAAAACAAAAAAAAAAGAAATAGGACACAGACCACAGTTTCAGGAACATCATAGGTCTACAAAGACACTGAGGCTCAGGAGAACAGCACCAGTAGTGCTAGTATAATCACAGCAGCTCAAGGTAAAAAAATAAAAAAAAAAAAAAAAACATTGTTGTGATTTTATCTAAGCAAAGCTTCATTTGTTATAACCTGATGAATTTAAAATTTCTGCTATTATCTTGTCCATAATTTCAAACATGTAACTCTAGCCTAAGGAGATGACTGCATTTCCAAAGGAGAAATTCCCCACTATATTTCAATAAAATGTACAAACATCAAAAAAAAAAAAAAAAAGAAAATACGGGAAATATAAACATCAAGAATAAAATTTAAGGCCAAATTACATTGTTATATTGTGTGCATTCAGGAATATGTAACACAATTATCATTATGTACAACTATAATGTACCAATAAAAAAATGAAGGGAGGGCTGGGGTTGTGGCTCAGTGGTGGAGTGCTTGCCTAGCCCTTGTGAGGCACTGGGTTGTATGCTCGGCATCACATAAGAAAATAAGTAAATAAAGTTATTGTGTTCATCCACAACTAAAAATATTTTTTTTTAATGTGGGAGAAAGGGTGTTGGTTCTGCTGTTCAGGTCCAGCTCTGCGGTCCCAGCCCTTCCCAATGGCTGACCCTGAGGAGTTTCATGTTTCTTCGCCTCCCCAACTGCCTCCCTCCACTCCCTCTTCTTCAGATGTTTCATCGGCATCCTCCCCCAGTGTCCCAGTGAGTTTGGGCTGGTCAGTTTTGAGCAGGAACAGCAACTAAACTGTGGACCCACTGGGGGAAGTGGAGCTGCAGATCGGAGATGCAGCATTTTCTCTAACCAAACTTCTTGAAGCCACATCTGCAGTATCAGCTCAAGTGGAAGAGCCTGCCCCCAAATGTACAGAAAATGCACATTTCCTTAAAACCTGGCGGGACCTCTTGAAAGAAGGCTATGATTCTTCGAAACCTAACAACTGATTTGGCCTGATTTGGACAGTGTAATATCTTTCTTAACATAAAATTTTTGCACTTGTATTGCATAATATGATGATCTCTCCAACAGTTCTGTATACTCAGAATGAATTTTTCCTGGACTTTTATGAAAACAGAATATGGATATTTTTGATGCAGACCAGTATTTGTTTATTCTTAAATACTTTCTGCCCTCTAAACTGCTGTAGAATCCTTTATGGAAGTTAATTCTATCAGTAGATAATTAATGTTAACAGTGCTACCAGTAGCATACTACACAGATCAAGGTGCAAGAATGGTAGAGTTTGAAGTTGTGCCTCATTTTATGGTCCAAAGGAGGTAACTAAGGTTGCCTATGCTAGATCCAACTCCATTAGGGTAAATTCTCCAAAACCTATGATTGAGGTTTTATATCCTTAGCACCTGAAACAGTGTCACACAACACTTGCTAAATCCTTGTTGAATAAAAGACTTGACAAACATAATTAAAAGCTTTTGTTCCTTCCTATTTTTAGCATGAAGACTGTAATTGTTTCTCTGCAAATGTATGAATCTGAACTTCACTGACTTGAAGGAAAACATTCTTTTTTAATGGGGATTTGAACTTTGTTGATAGTTTTTAAAAATACATGGTTTTTATTTGCCCTTTGAAGATGCTTTTTTAAAAAGCATGTCAGAAAATGAAAGCATGTCTAGACAAAATGCATGTTTTTACCCTATTTATTTCTATGGTTAATTGCTCTCATTGTTAATATTTCTTATATTTTACATTTTTGTATGTTTGAGTGCTTGCTTTAAAGTACCTTATCAAATTTGTGACTCAGTACTAAGTTGCAAGTTATTTACATAATAATTCTAAAGAGGGCTGGGGAGATAGCTCAGCTGGTAGAGTGCTTGCCTTGCAAGTACAAGGCCCTGAGTTCAATCCCCAGTACCACAAAAAAAAAAAAAAAAAAAAAAAAAAAAAAAAAAAATTTAAATAATTCTAAAGAAATTGCTTTGTTTCCAGTGTATCAAATTTGAATGACGTATTATTTGATCTCAGTGACAGTGTTCTATTTTATGTGTCCTGTATCTTATATTGCTTTTTGGTGGTTTGTGTCATGTGTCAACAATGAAATCAACTCTGGTGCTCTACTATATTTTAATTTTTTAAACATATTTGATGTGGCATCTTAATTCTTTGTAGAGATGGGAGATGTGTCCAGAAATATATTCTTAAGCCCCACAGTGGGGGCAATGCAAAGGGACTTATGGATGGGCAAAGAATAGTTTTGTTCAGCATATTAGGTCATAGATCTTCAATAATTTTTTTAGTTCAAGATCACACATATTGTGGGATTTTTATACCAAAGAGATGCTCATTTCAGTATTATAAAAATATTTTTCTTATATATTTCTGAAAGTTGCAGTTTTTAAAACATATAAAAATAAACTTATTAAAAGCAAAAATTAATAATAATAAATGAATAAATAAATAAATGGGGGGAAAAATAAAAAGCCAGGTGTGGTGGTGCACGCCTATAATCCCACCAACTTGGGAGGTTAAGACAGGAGTATCACAAGTTTGAGGCCAGCCTTAGCCAATTTAGCAAGGCTCTGGGCAACTTAGTGAGATTCTCTCTCAGAGAATTAAAAGCGCTGGGGATATAGTTCAGTGGTAAAGGTCCCCTGGCTTCAATTCCCAGTACCAAAAAAAAGAATAAAATTTAAAATCCCAATGCTCAAAAAAATGATCACTGCTAATATTTTCATACATTTTCCTCTAGCCATACTTTAAGAGAAGCTACAAAACAAGAATAAAATTTCACTATCAGCACTTAGAAAATCAAGTCATGGTTGGGAATATAGCTCAGTGTTAGTGCATGCCTTGCATGCACAAGGCTCCAGGTTCAATCCTCAGCACTGCAAAGAAAAAAAAAAAGAAGAAGAAAGAAAAATCAAGGCAATGTATTATTTTCTCACACTTTCCTCAAGGCTACCTGAGGAATAAAGAAAATATGAACTGCTGGACACAGTGGCACATGCTTATAATCCCAGCTCCTTGGAGGCTGAAGGAAGAGGATCACAAGTTCAAGGCCAGCCTCGGCAACTAGTAAGATAAACATAAAAAGAACTGGGAATATAGCTCAGTGGTAAAATGCCCCAGGGTCCAATCCCAGCATTAAAAAAATATAAACAAACAAACATAAACAAGAAATACACTGTGCTCACAAACATCATTCCCAGATATGAACCCAACCTAAATCTGAGCAAGTAGCAAAGAACATAGCAAGTTTCAGAGGTACATAATATGGTACCAAGATGGTTTAGCAACTCTAAGTGTAATGAAACAATCTACCATCAATCTCCTTATTTCAACAATCTCCTTCTGTAACATCTTACCCTCTAAATAAGAACGCAAGTAGTGGCCCGGCAAGATCCAATCTTTTGTTTCCATAGTGATCTCTGTCATCTAGTTCTCTTCTACCCAAAGCGGCCAGAAGTAACCTATGAACCATATATCTTTAAAAAAAAAAAAAAAAAAGGAAAGGAAAAAGAATTGAAAAAAACACTTGGTTTTGTTTTCTCCCCCCATAATATTTATCAAAAACATCATTCTTTACATTTAGCTTTAAGAAAAACACTCTATCTCAACTATATCTTAGTAGAGAACTTAAAACAATAAAATTTAACATACCCCAAGAAATATGCTTTTTTGGTCTCACAAAAATCACTAACACCAACATGAGGAAGCATTTCTTTTTGTAAGACTTCTTTTGCATATTTAATTCTTTTCTCTTTAGTAACGCCAGGCTTTGCCCCTCTTGAACCAATGAAATTTAATGCAACATTCTGTTCTTGAATGACAAAAGCTTCATCAAGAGAAGGTTTAACCTGTCAAATAATTTATATAGAAATTTTCAAATTCATATTTTCACCTCAAAATGAGTCAGCTCTCATTTAACTTAATAACATGCCAAATATTCCTATAAACCTAATCAAATATGTGTTTTTAGAAAATCAAGGAATCATAAAAAGCTTAGAACTAGAAGAACCACCTCAAAGATCTAGAGATCTGGGCTGGGGTTGTGGCTCAGTGGTAGAGTGCTTGCCTAGCACGTGTAATTTTACATAATAATGATCCTCAGCACTACATAAAAATAAATTAAATAAAGGTTCATCAACAACAAAAAAAATCTAGAGATCTCTGACAAAATTCATTCATCAGCACAGGCAATTTTACTTTCTAGAAAAATACAAATAATTCCTCTATGAAAAGAATTATGTGGTTTCTCTGTTTTTACAGTTTAATGACCAAAAAAAAAAAAAAGTTACTTCCAGATATCAAAAATATTTAAAGAAATTCTGTGGTTCAATAAAAATTTACTGAGCTACGAATGAATAAATTTGTCAAACTGTTTTCAATTTTGGTGTTAACCCCAAGTATTGGGATTGAACCCAAAGACCTCATGTATGCTAGGCAAGTGTTATATCACTGAGCTATATAGCTCCAATGCTTTTTTATTTTGACACAACATGTCACTAAATTGCTCAGGCTGGATGTGAACTTGTGATCCTCTTGCCTCAGACTCTAAAGTGCTATCCTGGAACTTGTCAAAATGTCAAAGCAACTGTCACAGAAATAAAACCAGAAAAATCACTAAGTTAGACTACATAAAGAGTCAAAAATTGTTAAGACTACTGTTTAGATTAATGCATTCTAATTAGGTCATAAGTAGCTAGAATTACAGGCCTGCAATATTGTACCTGGCCAAGAAATTTTTAATACATAAATAAAACCATTTGATATTTTTGTAAAGCACATTGCGCCCTGAGGCAGGAGGATTCCAAGTTTAAAATATAAAATTTACACGTTATTTTTATGAATGTGGCTGTGTGTATATATTTATATAGATAAATGTATATTACTGCAATATATTTAAATGTAAATACATTTATGTATGCAATATATATTTGTTTATATATAAAGAGACCTGCATTTCATGTCTACTACTAGCTATCTGGGGCCTCCAAGTAGTCATATAATCTGTTTCCTTATCTACAAATGGGTTGGACGAAGTAATTTCTAAGTTCCATTCTATTCTGACATTATAAATTTCTAATTTTACATAATAATGAGCCTGAGAAATAAGGAGTAATATTTCATAACTTTGGTCTCTATAAGTAACCCTTAATTCTAGCATATATATTAAAATGGCTTTCTTGCCTTTGACTTCCTACATCTTCCTGCCACTTATTCACCAGTTTAAACATCCAAAGTTCAATCATGGCACCAAACTTGAGGAAAGAGTATAGAATCAGGTGGGATGAGGCAGGCCTGTAATCCCAGCAACACAGGAAGCCAAGGCAGGAAGATCTCAAGTTTGAGATCAGCATGGGCAACTTTAGCAAGCCTTTGTCTCAAAACAATAAGGGGGGCTGGGGATATAGCTCAGTTGGTAGAGTGCTTGCCTCACAAGCACAAGGCCCTGGGTTCAAATCCCCAGCACCACAAAAAAAAAAAAAACAATAAGGGATACAGATATAGGACAGTGGTTTAATCCCCAGTACCACCAAACAAAAAACGAAAAAGAAAAAAATGTTAGCATTACTGAAAATGGGACAAAATGACATCATGTGACTTAATGCAATGCCCTGTGAAGCACATAATATTGCTTCTCTATTATGTCCCCCCCACCAAAAAAAAGCCTAAATTCAATCTAATCATGAGGAAATATCTCAATTCCATTTAAAAAAATGGCATATCTTCTCTACAAAATTAAGAGTCATAAAAGACTTGTTATCCCAGCAACTGGGGAGGCTGATGCAAGAAGATCACAAGTTCAGGGCCAGCCTCAGTAACTTAGTGTGGCTCTAAGCAACTTATTAAGACCTGGTCTCAAAATTAAAAATCAAAAGGGCTAGGGATGTAGCTTAGTGGTAAAAACACTCCTGGGTTAAAACCCTGGTACAAAAACAAACAAAAAAAAATGCAATAAATTATCCTGATTTGGATTCTGGACTAAGAAAAAAAAAAAAAATACTATTAAAGATATTACTGGAGCTGGGTATGGTAGGGCACTAAGGAGGCTAAGGAAGGAAGATTCCAAGTTCCAGGTCAGACTAGGCAACTTTGCAAGACTGTCTCAAAATATACAAAACAATATGGGAGTTGAGGATGTGGCTCAGTGGTAGAACACTCGTCTACCATGCTCAAGGCCCAGAGTTTGATCCCTAGGCCCAGAGTTTGATCCCCAGCACTGCGTGAACTCACTCACTCACTCACACACACACACACACACACACAAATGAGGCTATAGCTCAGTAGTATAATGTCCCTAAATTCAATCCCCTATATAAGGGAAGGGAAGAAAAGGTATTATGGGGACAACTAGCAAATGTGTAAGATCTGCATATTCATAGTATTACATCTATATTAAATTTCTTGATTTTAGTAATTATACTATGATTAAGTAAGTGAATATCTTGGATCTTAGGAAACAGACACTGAAATATTAGGAGTAAAGAGACATAATACCTGTTAACTTACTCTCAAATGGTCCAGAAAAAAGTCATGTATATGTATAGATAGAATAATAAAGCAAATGTAGCCACGTTAACAACTAAATCTGAGTGAAGAATACAGAGTTCTGGGTACTACTCTAGCAACTGTTCTCTAAGTTTGAAATTCCTACAAAACAAAAAGGTTTTTCTTTTCCTCAAAATAAAAAGAAAAAAAAAAGATATCAACTACTCATTTTCCCTTTTTATTAAATTACACTAGACTAGTGTACTTTTATAATTTTCCTTACTGCTTTCTTCATGGGGCTGCCATTGAACTTTTGGCTGTCTCTACTTTTTACATCTATTTTATACAGAACTGTCAGAGAGGTCTAGACAGAGAAGACTTTCACTACACATGAAATTTGTGACAGTCAAATTGCTCTCCACAGATTTCTGCTGTTTTAGGGTTTGTTTGTTTTGGTACCAGGGATTGAACCCAGGAACACTTGACCACTGAGTCACACCCCCAGTCTTTTTTATACTTCATTTAAAGACAGGATCTTGCTGAGTTGCTGAGGCTGGCTTTGAACTTGCCATCCTCCTGCCTCAGTCTCTGGAGCTGCTGGGATTACAGGTATGCGCCACCACACCCAGCTCTGCTATGTTTTATGGTTAGCAACAATTAGTACCCTAAGTTTCTTATCAGACACTATAAATACATTTTGTTTTCACATTACCATTTCCATCATCTCTGGATCTTCAAAATCATAAATAATATGTTCTAGGATATCTCTATCAGACACAAAACCTAATGCTCTGAACACAATAATGATGGGAACTTCTTGCTTGATATATGGTAGAGTTGCCACGATGCGCTGACCAATAGCACTTTTTTTTGCACCCTAGAAAAATAAATACCATTAGAATACAAATATACAAGAGCTCAGAGAAATATAAAAGCACCAAGAAAACCATTTAAATTCCAGCTACTCAGATGGCGTAGGCAGGAGGTTTATAAGTTTGAAGTCAGCCTTGGTAAAATCTAAACCAGTCTCCACAACCTAGCAAAACCCTGTCTCAAAATCAAAAATAAAAAGGGATAGGGGTATAGCTCTGTGGTAAAGTACCTCAAAGTTCAATCCCCAATACCACCAAACAAAAAAAAAATAATTTTTTTATAAACCCCCCCCAAAAAATGGGAGACAGCAAGCAAACCACTTAAGTTCATATATTTCAAAAAATCACGTCTCCCCATACTCTGAGGAACCTCCTACGACTGCTTTTCAAAACCACTTAAGCTAACTAATTTTACAGACATCCTGATCATTTAAACCATATAGAACTTCCATTCTCATCCATCTACCTGTCAAGATCCTCTAAGAATTAACCAAATACCACATTTGGAAATGACTTTTGGCTGCCAAAGAATACAAATACAATTGATACCCTCCCCGCCTGGGGGTTAGGGGGTCTTGAGAAGAAAAAAATAGATGAGCAGTAAAAGAGCAAGGACATGAATAGACAAATATAGAAAAAGCTAAGTACAAAAAAAAAAAAAAAGAAAGAAAAAGCTAAGTACAGAATAAAAACTAAATATTAAGTCAGAGCTGATCTGTGAGTGTTGTTGTTTAGATGTGCTGTCCCCTAAAAGTTCACGTTTGAGGCAATGCAAGGTTTGGAGAAGAAACAATTGGGTTATATCCTTAACCGAATGAGTGAATTGATCCAGATAGGGATTAACTGAGTGGTAACTGAAATGGCAGGGTATGGCTGGAGAAGGCAGGAATTGGGGGCGTGGCTTTGGGTATATGACAAGTGGAGTCTCTCTTGCTTTCTGATTACCATGTAGGTTGTTTCCCTCAGCCCCACTCTTCTGCCATAATGTTCTGCCTCACTTCAAGCCCCGAGGAATGGAGCCAGAATTCTACAGACTAAGACCTCTGAATTCATAAGCCCTCAACCTTTTCCTTCCCTACCATCGTGCTGGTCAGGTCCTTTAGTCACAACAGCAAAAAAGCTGACTAAAACAGTGAGGTATCTTGTTTGAATACCACTTCAAAACTAAAAAACAGCCTCTTACATACAAGCTCCTCTTTTTTAATTTCTTCCAAAGGAGTGGGGATGCAGTCAGAAGAGCACTCCTGGGTCCATTCCCAAGTACCACAAAGAAAAATAAAAACTTACGATAGAATCCCTGAGTAAGCTATAAAAGAGTGGTTCCAACTTGCTTATACTCTCTAGCTCTTCTGCCAGCCCCTACTCCCCATACCAGGGATTACGTGGGCCTTTCTGGGCATTCTACCACATCCTTAGCACCGACCCTCCCCCCCGTTATTTTTTTTGAGACAAGGTCTTGCTAAATTTCTCAGGCTGGCCTCACACTTATGATCATCCTGCCTCAGCCTCCCAAGTTGCTGGAATTATACACATGTGTCACTGTGCCTGGCTCTATGGCTCTTTGTGCTTGCTCTGTGTCAGCTACTGAATGGAGAGGCCCACATAGCAAGAAAACAGAGAGGCTTCCAACCAACAGCCAGTAAAGACCTGAAACTGTCCAATGGCTATTAAGGAACTGAATCCTGCCAACAAACATGTGAATAAGCTTGGGATGACTGCAGCATAGGCAAACACCTTGACTATCACCTTATGAGAGACACTCAGCCTGAGGACCCAGTTAAGCTGCACCCAGATTCCTGACCCACAGAAACTACAAGATGATAAATGTTGCTGTTGGAGTAATCTGTTACATGGCAATAATAATAATACCTAACACATAATACCAATAACATGCTCCAGAGAAGCTTTTTTTGACTAAGAATGCAAAACAAGACACAAAGGAATGAAAAAAAACAACATATCATATCCCAGACCATACCTGCCCTCCTCTTGCCAGCATGCTAACCCATATAGTACTGGTAGGTCGGGAAGAATTCTCCAGACATGACCTACACTCTCCTGTGTAGGCATATTTAGAATCCTTTTTGGCAAACACATAGACTGTGTTTGTTGCCATTTTCTCTTGGGCAATCAGAACCTGTATGGGCAATAAGAAAGTTATAGCCAGGAAACCAAAAGGACATTGAAGTACAAAGAGTGAAACGTGCACCTTAATTTAACTTGATCATAAAGGTTCACAGGGAAACAGTAATTCTTGAACTTTACAAACTCCATTTTGTATTAAATGCTTCGTAGAAATATATAATTCTAACAACCGATGAAATACTCGTTTATATTATATTCATCTAAATAAAGCTTAAGTTTAGCTGTCATACCATAAATAATTTTAACTTCCACTTTCTGGTTACCCTGTATGAAAGTCTACTTTTTCATTTCAACTTTAATAATTTAAATTTTAAATATCATTTTGTAATGTTTTAAAATAATGTTACTATACCTTTTCAGATCCATTAATAATAAAATAGCCACCAGGATCCAAGGGACATTCATTTAACTCACAAAGGTCACGATCTGTTAAGCCATTTAACAGGCAGTAAGTTGAACGCAACATAATTGGAATTTTTCCTATAAAAGTTTTCTGATGCTGAGTCTGAAGTTGTTCTTCACCTTCTTTAATGACTGTTTTTGTTATGTCAACATAAAGTGGAGCAGAATACCTTTAAAAATAGAAGTAGGTCACAGTTGAGCAATAGTAGGGTATTTGCTAAAACATAAATCCTCACCTGGTTAACACATATTTTCTGAATTCTATTTCAGTATCTGTTGATGACAAAAAATATACATATATTTCTTACGTGAGATTTCTTAATCTGGCCTCATTTGGCATCATTGGTGAAGGAGCACCATCTCTTTCCCAATGGGTAGGTTTGGAGAGGTAAATCTGTTCAAACTTCAACAAATACCTTGGCTAAAATTAAACAAGAAACAAGATATGGGTAAATAATTTATCCCATAAACATCTTATTGATTCTGACGTTAATAACTGATAATAATATTTTAAGTAAAATTAGCTCTTCAAACTGGCAAAATTAATCTATTGTATTGATATGAGGACTCTTCAAAGTCAACATACACACTACATATATGTATAGTTTTACATCTAATTGCTTTCTTAAGGCAGAAATAAAATGATTTAATATGCCATAGGTACATAAAACTGCATACAGGTTTATATCAGTCAAAACAAATTTTATTAATGATCTATACGATTTCATACCCCTTTCTCTGGTTAAGGTCAAAAGTACAAAATGACCAGAGAACAAAAATAAACTGACATTTAGAACTGTTCCAATCTAATCAATAGAATATTAGAAAAAAATAAACCTAACTCTTCCATTAAACATCCAAAAAAAAAGGGGGGGAGGGGGAGGCACAGTGGCACATGCCTATAGTCCCAGAGACTCAGGAGTCTGAGACAAGAGGATGGCAAGTTCAAGGACAGCCTCAGCAACTTAGCAAACTCCTAAGCAACTTAGCGAGACCCTGTCTCAAAATTGTAAAAAAAATTTTAAAAGGCTTGGGATACAGTTCAGTGGTAAAGCACCCTTGGGTTAAATTCCCAGTACCAAACACACAAACACAAACACACACACACACACACACCCAAAAGAGAAATCCTAATCATTCTCATTCTGTATAAAGTACTAAGCACTTCCAATCCTGGCTGACTGTAACTCAACCCACAGCAAAATACAAACAAAAAGTTCTCAATTAAACATTTGCTACCTAATTAAACAAGATCCATGAATATAACTTCAGAAAAAAACAGATACAGGATTCTCTCTACATCAAATCTCATAGAAGATGGCACTAAGCAGAACCTTTCCTAAGGGAAAATTATTGATATCCAAAGCTCCCAAGCTAGAATAGATAAAGGGAAAACAGAATTGGTTGGAGTACTGAACCAAGGAAAAGGAACCCTCCATTCCTTATTTCCATCATCATTCTAGTTTAGGAAATTATCTTAGACTATTCTAAGATTTTCAACTACTTCCAGCCTCTTTCCCTTCCAAGTAAATACCATTTCAAAAGCGACCTTTCTTAAATAATGCTTTATGCATATTCTCTTGACAATTTTTCAACAATTCCTCACATCATCCAAAATCTCTGACAATCTGGCTCCATCTTATCATCCAGTAAGACCAAAAACAGAAACTGAGCTGGGTGCAGTGGCACACACCTGTGATCCCAGCTACTTGAGTGACTGAGGCAAAGACTGCCTGGGTAACTCATTAAGGCCCTATCTCAAAATGAAATAAAGAGGGCTGGGAATATAGCTCAATGGTAGAGGACTTGCCTCACCACAGGTGAGGCCCTGGGTTAAATACCTAGTATTATGGGGTGGGAGGTGGGGGGAAGATAAACTAAAATTTAGAGGTTGACTGCTGTGGTTCCCATCCCATTCTCAAACCAAATACATCAAATACTTTCTTGTGGAAATGCCTAAGCATCTTTCTCATCTGCTCTTCTTTTCTACTAAGCTCTGATAACTAAGCTTTACAGATCACTTCTACTGGTATTTTGAATACGCTGTTATACTATTACCTCTCTACTTATCCATAAACCATGAGGAAAAAAATGAGATAAAAAGAAATCTTATGTTCCTTTTTCCATCACAGCCCCTGAAAACTCAATTACTTTTGCTGTTAAGAGCAAAATTCTGTGTAGCATGTCAAATTAGAATGAGAACAAACCAGCCCTTTAAATATAAGCTATGGAGAAATAAGACTGAAATGGCTAGAAATAACCACCTTTCCCACTATCTAACTCTACCTCATTTTGTTTTACAGTTTTCCCTGTTAATCAAAGTCCAACATTATCCCTCAGCTGCCTCTCTCTACATTTCTAAAACTGGGGACAGCCAACTCATTATTTTAGACTTTACAATCATTATATAAAACTAAAATTATACATTTAACAATTTTATAATTTTAAGTTATAATTTTAACAATGCTTAAAAATTCACATATGTGAATAAAACTTTAAAGAACTGAAAAAATAGAAAGGGTTAATAGGTTTTTGATGATTTTCCTTTTTGTCTTTTGTTGGTGCTTTGAGAATGGTCTCCCCTTCTTACCCAGGCTGTGCTCAAACTGAAATAGCTAGGATTACAGACAGGCATCCCCACATTCAGCTTGTGATTTTCCTTTTTTAAATCTCATACTGTTATAATAATGCATCCATGAAATAAACAAAAATCAGGAGAAAAAGTCCTCCTAACACTTTTTCTTCTCCAGGCATGATGGCACTGCCTATAATCCTAGCTACTTGGAAGTCTAAGGCAGGATGGTTTTCATGCTTGAGGTCAGCCTTTGCAAAGAGAAAGACTGTTTCAATAAGAAATAAAAAGGGGTTGGCACATAGCTCAGGGGTAGAGTGACTTCCTAGCATGTACAAGGTCCTGAGTTCGATCCCCAGAGCTGAATGGGGGGAAAAAAGGCAAAAAGAATTACTTAAAGTAATTATTTCTGGCTTGCTTCTCTTAGTTGTTCATCTTTGAGTTCCTTCTTCCCAACTATTAAATACCCCCATTCTGCATAAGGATTAGGGTTTTCACTTACTTACAAAATCATGTCTCTAGTAAGAATAAATCAGAAGTTGACTGAAGATGCTGTAAGTACACTGCTAAAAACTCTTACTGACTTTTAACCTTCAAAGCCAAGTGCAAGCAGGGCTGAAATTTCAAACTATCTTCTATCTATGTAACTTATTAGAATAACCATCTTACTGGTTCTTCGACTTCTCCACTAGCATGTTGAGCTTCAGCTTGTAGGTCAATAGGTGGAGCATCTTCCACAATTCTTTGAACGGACATCTGAATAAACTCATCAAAAGAATCCAACTGTTGTCTGACCAAGCCTTTTTCATCAAAATAAGAACTAGGAAAATAATGAAGTCCAAAATCAGTTTCAACTTGGTTTTTTTTCTAGCATATTTCTTTATTCTCATTATAATTCAATTCAAATACTCTGAAGAACCAATCACTAAATGCCAACCACTAAACAAGATATTATGAGGTACCTAAAAAAAGGAATAACGTCAACACTAGGTATTTTGTAGACAAATTTTATTCAACCACTTTGAAACATTTCTTGAAAAAAGGGTCAAAAGAAAATGGAGAGTGAAAAATAATATTAAAAATTTTAATTTGAATAAAAGGGAAGATGGTGATATTAACAACTACAATTGGGGGCAGGAACCAGTGGTACACGCCTGCAATCCCAGTGGGTTGGGAGGCTAAGGTGGGAGGACTGGAAGTTCAAAACCAGCCTCAGTAACTTAGTGAGGCCCTAAGCAACTCAGTGAGATCCTCTTTCTAAATAAAATACAGTGGTTAAGTGCCCCTGAGTTCAATGCCCAGTTTAAAAAAAAAAAAAGAACAAAAACAAACAAAACTAAAATAGGGAATGTGTATGAATTTTAGGTTAGAAATCATTAGTTCTGGGGTTGGGGATATTGCTCATTAGCACACACAAGGTTCTGGGTTAGAGCCCCAGCACCAAAACAATAACAAAAACAAAGATCATTAGTTCTCTTTAGAATATGTTAAAGGAGAGATGAGAGTAAGTCATTTAAGTGAAAATACTCAGCAAATGACTGGTGATAAAAATGAAGCATGTGTGAGAGATGAGTTAGTAGTATAGATACAGAAATTACAAGGTCCTAGAGGAGGATGGACCTTATTAGTCACAAGGAACAGGAAAGGGACAGGGAAAGAAACACGTAAGACAGAAAGAGAGAAAAATGCAAGAGAAATCTCAGCAGATGACTCCCCAGTACCACCCAGGAAAGCTGCAGTTAGGCATCAGAGGCTGGAGAGTTCTGAGATCCAGCACAACCCTAAGAACTGGACTGCCTCATCAGTCCTCAGCAATAGGAAGTACCTCATCACATCTGTCTCAATTCCTCCACCTTGTGACACTGCCATTTAATGCCTGTGAGTCTTAGCTTCTATGTCCCTCTTCCTAGTAATTACTCACTGACTCTCTTAGATCCTTACATCAATTTTCTAAGATATGATAGCCCAAATAATCACCAGCCTCCCATTTTGGCATCATCAAATCACCTAGGTCATTGGCAGGCCTAAAAAATGGCTGACTCTCTAACAAGGCCTTAACCTGATCCAATCAATTATGACCACCAATATTGAAAGTTAGGTCCTACGGTACAGAATAAAGCATACAACCATCCTTGTATAAAGCACAGCCTAAGAATGGGGCATTTTCTTTTCTTTTTCTTTGTAATCTTTATTTATTTATTTATTTTTATATGGTACTGAGGATCGAACCTAGTGCCTCAAACGTGTGAGGCAAAAGCTCTTCCACTGAGCTACAGTCCTAGCCCCTTTCTTTTCCTTTTTTTAAGTGGCTGGGGCATTTTCTTTCAGTAGACTGTGGGATAGCAGGAGAAACTTCTCAACTATCAGGGACACCTACCGATATGTAAAAATCACATGGAAAGCATAGCTTAATATAAGTAACAATGGTTGATATGGAGAATTTAAGATGAAAAATCTTCACAAAACTATAGAAATGTTTCATTACTTCAGGACACTGATTCATAACTATTTTCCCTAAAATCTTAATAGTACTTCATTAAAATGCTGTCCTGTACGACTGTGAATGTAGATCAGTGGTAGAGCAAACGTTTTCTAGCACACATATGGCTCTGGATCTGATCTCTAGCACTCTTCTCGCCAACACATACAACAATCTAAACAGCCAGGTGCAGTGGCATGCACCTGTAAGTCCCAACTACATGGGAGGCTGAGATAAGAGCAACATTTGAGCCCTGGAGTTTAGGGCCAGACTGGGCAACAGAAAGACCCCATCTCTCTCTTTTTTGGGGGGAGACTGAAGAGGACCAGGGATTGAACTCAGGGGCACTCAACCACTAAGCCATATTCCCAGCCCTATTTTCTATTTTATTTAGAGACAGGGTCTGAGTTGCTTAGCACCTTGCCATTATTGAGGCTGGCTTTGAACTCGTGATCCTCCTGCCTCAGCCTCCCAAGCCACTGGGGATTACAGGCATGCATCACCACGTCCAGCAAAAACCCATCTCTTTAAAGAAAAAAAAAAAAAAAAAAAAAAAAAACACAAGCATAGCAGCACACGCATGTTAATCCCAGCTACTTAGAAGGATGAGGCAGGAGGATCCTAAGTTTGAGGTCAGTCTGAGCAACTCTGTGAAACCCTGTCTCAAAACAAAAAGGGCTGGGGATACAGCTCAGTGGTAAAGTGTTTGCCTTGCATATGCAAGGACACAGGTTCAATCCCAGTGCTTAAAACAAAACAACAACAACAAAAAATCACTTGATGTTAAAAAGTGAAACAAAATTCCGCCTGACAATAAGAAAGTACCTTCAGTCAAAAATTTTTAAATGAAATAACTTATACTTGGGCTGGGGTTGTGGCTCAGTGATAGGGCACTTGCCTGGCATTCGTGAGGCACAGATTTCAATCCTCAGTACCACATAAATAAATAAAATAAAGGTGCTGTGTCTATCTATAACTAAAAAAAATTTTTAAAAAGGAAATAATTTATCTTGTAACAAATGATAAATAAATGTTGTGACTATTCACAATACAGTACTTTATCTTTCAGCAATCTCCTACATGTATTGAAATAACTTTTTTGCTTCAGATCAAAATACTTTTTCTAACAAAACAACATTCAAGAAAGATATTCAGTTATTTTCCAATTGCAAATGGCAAACTGTCAGAAGCACATATTCTTTGAAAAGGATATGTTAACCAAAAGGATATGCACTCTGAACTAATAGGGCTCAGAGAACATCCATAATCATGTTACCATACATAAAGTAATGTCAGTTTGTTATTCAGAGAGAAGGGTCATAAGCACTTAATATTCTAACCTAACAGGATGCTACTTTATCATAACAAGATGCTACTTTATCGCTTATAAGTTACATTTTTTACTATGTAAGGTTTTTGTTTATTCATTTGTTTTGGTGCTGGGGCATCAGACCAAGGGGTCTTCTGCATACTAGGCAAGTGCTCTACTACTGAGCTGTACCATATATAAAGCTTTTTACCTAGTTTAAATACATTTTGATTACACTTAGAATTGGATGGGAATTGGGGTTGAACGCAACCCATTGTAACTTTACCCACTTACAATAATGTTAAAAACGGGACATGGTGGTGGTTGCCTGTAATCCCAGCCCTCTCAGGAGGCTGAGAAAGGGGGATCCCAAGTTCCAGGCCAGCCTCAAAACCTTGGTGAGGCCCTAAGACCCTTAGTGAGACCCTGCCTCAAAATAAAAAATAAACAAAAAGGACTGGGGATGTGGTTCAGTGGTTAAGCACCCCGGGTTCAACACTCAATACCAAGAGAGAGACAAAGAGAAAGAGAGAGAGAGAGAGAGAGAGAGAGAGAGAGGGAGAGAGAGAAAGAGAAAGAGAGAGGGGGAGAGAGAGAGAGAGAGAGAGAGAGAGAGAGAGAGAGAGAGAGAGAGAGAGAGAACACACACACAACACACACAAACCATGGAATTAACTTAATATCACAGTAATAGAACAAATGTTCTTTCTGATACAGGGCACTAGAAAAGAATATCACTTCTGCCAAAAGTAATCTGAATCTAGTTCCAAAGAAGCATCAGGGAAAAAGGAGAAAAAAAAAAAAAAAACTAAAAAGCATTCTATAAAATAACCAGGAGGTTCAATGTGGATCATGGTAGAAGGCATGCCTGCATGCATAAGGCCATAGGTTTAAATCCCAGCATCTACACCCCCACCTCAAAAAAAAAAAAAAAAAAAAAAGTAATTGACCTATATTTTTCAAAACTGTCAAGGTCAAAAAAAAAAAAAAAAAAACTAGAGATAGACCAACTGAGAAATTGTTCCAAATTAAAGAATATAGAATAAGAAGCCATAAAAACAAAATACAACAGTATTACCCTATGTATATGTATGATTGTATGAATGGTGTGAATCTACATTGTGTACAACCATAGAAATTAAAAGTTATAACCCACTGAATCCAAATGCAGTCTGTAAAAATTTTTTTAAATTTTAATAAAAAAGAATATGTGGTTCTAGATTGGACCCAGAATCAAATAAAGAAAGTTTTGGTTTTTTTTTAATTTTTCTGTAATCATTATTAGGACAACTAGAAAATACCAATACTGATTCAATTCCTGTGTTATGATTATGTAAAAAACTGTTCTTATGTAACTTACAAATGTTTCAGAAAAAAAAATATGTACAGAGGAGAAAAAAATACTAATAAAACGTTGTATAAAGTTAACATTTAGAGAATCCAGTGAAATGTATAAGTGAATTCCTTATGTGACTTTTAAGTATGAAATACTTAAAAAAATAAAAGTGAATAAAAACTCTCATAACATATTCATAGAGAACATCTACCTATGAGGAATAGAAAAAGCAGAAAAATCCCCTTATGCTTTATAGTGCCTTTCAAAGCTTATTCAGTTTGTTCAAAAAAAAAACATTACCTGATTACAATCCAGCATGCTTCTTGCCACAAATCTGGGGTGATTTCATCATCATCCTCATCATATTGCATATCTGCAAACACAAAAATATTATATGCAATACCATTAGCTAACACTTTAAGCATAATGTCTGCTGAATAAAAAGCAATCATTTTATCCCGTTTTTCTAAAATTTCAGCTAATGACATAACAGAATAATATGTCTGTGTCACATAGGTATTCTTCCCATATAAAAAGAGATTTTATTACAAAGTTTCAATGTAAGTTTGCAAGAATTTGTAAGTTTTCCATCTTCTCCAGAAAGTTCATAAAAATTTTCACTTATAGTTAAAGATAATGATAACTAGAAGAAAGCTCAGACATAGTCCTCTAACCAATAAGCTCCTCAGAGACTACAGGAGATCAGGCTAAGGGATAGAACCAGAAAAGGTTCCAATACCTGTGTAACACCCTAAGGTAGAGAGGTCTATTACAGCAACATTTCATACATATACAGGTATAATAAACTATATTTTCTAAAGATGGTCATGATCACATTTCCCATTTCACATGCACTTCTATGATGTGATCTACTATCAAGATATAGTGGTCAATGTATCCTCTCCTTGAATCTGAGTGAATTTTCAACTCTCCGGTAACAAGAATAAAGCTGCATGACTTCAGAAGTTATATCAGAAAGGCAATTCAGTTTTGATCAGCAGAAACACTGGATCCCTGAATTGCCACTAAAAAGTACTACTACTCTGAGGCTGCTTTCTCCTTATGCTCAAACCATAAGGAGAAAGTCACTTACAAGAGCAATCCTAGTCTTTGAGTACTCCTAGTCTGGATGTCAGACATGGGAGTAAACCAGATCCTGTAAACACACACAGGCTATCAAGTCAACACTCAGACCTGCATCTTTCCAGTAGAACTACCAGCATTGTGGGGCAGAGATAAGTCATGCCCAATGCCCTGTACAAATCCCAGAGAACCCAAAAATGTAATAATTTTTAGGCAAGTAAGTTTTGGAGTAGTTATACAGCCAACAGTCATTTAAACAACAGGCACTTTAAAAATCATTATGCAGGGCTGGGGAGATAGCTCAGCCAGTAGAGTGCTTGCCTTGTAAACACAAGGTCCTGGGTTCGATCCCCAGCACCCAAAAAAAAAAAAAAAAAAAAAAAAAAAATCATTATGCACTGGCACTCAAGTATTAGTCCCATTTTCTTCTATTAAAGAATAAGTGTGCTTGCACCTCAGATAGAGCTTTAATCTCCAGGATACATAAAAAACTCAAAAAACTTAACACCAAAAAAAATAAAAATAAAAAATCAACAAATGGGAGCAAAGGAGTAAACAGGCACTTCACAGAAAAAGAAAATCAATCAACAAACATATGAAAAGTGTTCAACATCCCTAGCAACTAGAGAAATGCAAATCAAAACTACACTGAAATTCCATCTCACTCCAGTCAGAATGGAAATCATCAAGAATACAAGCAACAATACAAGTTAGCAAGGATGTGGGGAAAAAGGTACACTCATATTTGCTGATGGGACTGCAGACTGGTATAACCACTATGGAAAGTATGGAGATTCCCCAGAAAACTTGCAATGGAACTACCATTTGACTCAATCATCCCACTCCTAGGTTTATACCCAAAAGATTTAAAATCAGCATACTACACTGGGCAAGGTAGTACATGCCTGTAATCCCAGCGACTCAGGAGGCTGAAGCAGGAGGATCACAGTTCAAAGCCAGCCTCAGCAACAGCAAGGCACAAAACAACTCAGTGAGATCCTGTCTCTTTATAAAATACAAGTAGGGCTAGGGATGTGGCTCAGTGGTTGAGTGCCCCTGAGTTCAACTCCCAGTACTCACCCCACAAAAAATCAGCATAATATAGTGACAAAGTCACAACACTGTTTATAGCAGCTTAATTCACAATAGCTCAATTATGGAACCAACCCATGCCCTTCAAGAGACGAATGGATAAAGAAACTGTGATATATGTATGCAACATGGACTATTACTTAGCCTTAAAAGAATGAAATTATGGCATTTGCTGGTAAATGGATGGAACTGGAGAATATTATGCTAAGCAAACTACACCAATCCCAAAGAATCAAAGGCGAATTTTCTCTGATACGTGGATGCTAATTCACAATAAGGAGGAGAGGGGGGCAAGGCTAGTGATATTTTGGACTAGACAGAGGGGAATGAAGGGAGGGGAGGGGGCATGGGGATAGGAATGACAGTAGAATGAATCAGACATTATTAACTTATGAGCATATATGATTACATGACCTATATGTAACTCTACATCATGTACAATCAGACGAATGAGAAGTCATATTTCATTCATGTATGATGTGTCAAAATGTATTCTACTATTATGTATAACTAATTAGAACAAATAAAAGTATATTTTAGAAAAAAAGAATGTGCCCTATATATCTGGTTTTTATTCTGATTTATACATACATAATATACATATACATAATACACATACTAAAAAAAAAATCTAAGAACAGTACCAACTGTGGAGAGGGTTCAAACTGGGCAGTTGGTAAACAAAAATGAGACCTGACACTTTTCAACACTCATATTTTCCAGCTTGTGAGTGATGAGAATATATTACCCAGCCAAAAACTTAAGCTATAAAAACCTTTTCTTGAATTTTTCTTCCACTGAGAGAGTAGTTAAAAAGTAGAGAATATAACAATTCTAAAAGATTTCTAGACAAAAACGATGAATGACACTGAGATGTTGAGCTATTTTAAAATTTTAAGCTGCTGCTTCTATTTTCTCTATGAGATAGCTAACAGAATGAGAAATATGAAAGATGGCCAGAAAACTGGGAGCTAAAAAAAAAAAAAAAATGAAGTTTGAAACAACAGAAGTGGAGGGAAAGAGGGAGCTTAAAAATATATGCAGGTGCAGTGGTACACACCAGTAATCCCAGCAACAAAGGAGGTTGAGGCAGGAAGATCCCAAGTTCAAAGCCAGCCTCAGCAACTTAGCAAAGACCTAAGCAACTTTATGAGACCCTGCCTCAAAATAAAAAATAGAAAAGTCTGGGGATGCGACTCAGGACTAAGCACCACTGGGCTCAATCCCAGGTACCAAAAGAAAAAGAAAGAAAAGAATATACATTAGGCACGACTAAGAATTCTATATGTGAAAAGTAAAAAGACGAATTGGCCCTGTTCAGCAGAATACATATAACCTGAGAACTATGTCATCCTGTGGGAGATTTAAAGGTCATCTTTTAAGGCAATTTATTTAGACTTAAGACTGCAAAAAGTTATGCCAAACTAGACCAACCCTTCACCCTCCAAAATTCTTTGTCCCCGGTGTATTTAATAAGCCTAGTACAATCTGGCAAAACACAGGTGCTCAAAAATCGAGCTATTCAATAAATCAACTGCAACGAAAAGAAATGTGGGGAGAGAATCTCATGAAATGGAAGAGAGATCAGTAGAGGAAAGGGAGCAGGAGTAGGGAGTAGGGAAGGGATGGGGGAAGTGCTTGGGAGAGGTATTGGTCAAATTATATTGTTATACGGTGTGCATGTACGAATATGGAACAACAAACCCTACCATTATGCACAACTTTAATGCATCAATAAAAATTATGAGAAAAAATTAATCAACTGCGACCTCAATGAAAATTGAAAAGCGGGGGTGGGGGGTTAATTCAAGTTCAAACGACTCATTAGGGCTGGGGATATAGCTCAGTTGGTTGAGTGCTTGCCCCTCAAGCACAAGGCCCTGGGTTCAAATCCCCAGTACCGCAAAAAAAAAAAAAAAAAAAAAACCACTCAATATGGGACAGAACAAGAACAAGACGGTGGAGAGAAACACAGAACCCGACTGGAAACATCAACGCACGTTCCCTGACCCTGCGCCTCTCGCAAGCCCAGTTTGGTTCCGGCCGGGCCTGGGGGATGTTGGGAACACGACAAGGGGCTCCCGGGCGGCGGACGCGGGAGAGAGCCTCAAACCCTCCCTCCACCCACAACCCTCACGCTTCCCTGCTTAAACGGGTCTCCGCCGACTGGGTTTGGATCGTTCACCTACCCTCGTCCGCGTCATACATATTGGCAAAAGGTTCTGGAGCGCCTAACTCGGGAAATCAGAGACAGGCGCAAGACAGCCTCCCCGACCCGAAGAGAGAAGCGAAGTAATTTCCGTCTCCGGAGTTCCCAGAATCCTCTGCGTGCCGCAGCAAGGGCCGCCCACAAACGCCAACGTAGGATTTGCGCCTGCGCAAACAGTAGGATAAAATTAAGCCGGGCAGATTTCTCGCACACAATCTATAGCTGCTAAGAGGACAGCTCCTTTAGGCCAAGGGTCGGTTCCAGACGGTCAAAGCTTTTGGTCTGTTTTGTTTTTCAGTGTAGTTGCACAAATAATGACCCCCGAAATATAGCCAGTGTATTAATGAAAGGACGTGGACGTTATGGACGTGGGTCCGCAGCATTCTATGCCCATTTTTTGTGATTTTTCTAAGGACAACTTGTGGCACGTTGAAGAATGCCCCAAAGCATTCACTACTTTTTTCTGTCCACCTAACTCCTTGATGGTACCTTCTCAATTTTAAGTGGGGTCTGCAGCCTCAGTTTCATCGCGAGAACTCACGGGGCTTCACGCGCCGCGCACAGTTCCCACGTGCCCCGGCTTTGGTCTCGGGTTTCGCTCACTTCTGGAGCTCTAGGTAGAGTCGGCGGTCGTGGCTCCGCCCCGCTGTGGCTTCGATCCCCATGCTGCCCGTACGCCGGACGCGTAGGCTGCTGTGGCAGTTTCTGCAGGGATGGGCGCCCGCGGTGGCGCGCCATGGCCTCCCAGATTCGCTTCTGGAGAGGAGATGCGCGGCCGCCTTCTTCCAGCACCCATCCCTCCTGGGACGTGGGCTTCCTCATGACACCACAGCGACTAGGGACTATGATGGAAGCTCTGACACGGAAGAGCGTTTTGTGTTCCCCGAGTATGTCCCGAAGCCCCCGCCCGCACCAAGTCATGAGGAGAAGTTTCGCGAGCTGCTGCAGCTGCAGCAGGAGAAAGAGCGACAAAAGGAGCGGCGGAAGGAGGAACGACTCCAGCAGAAGCTACGGGTCGGCCGCCGCCCGCGCCCGGTTGTGCAACTCCCAGACCCGACACTGCCTCCTAGCGGCCTGAACTGCACGGGCTGCGGGGCAGAGCTGCATTGCCAGGACCCCGGCATGCCCGGTTACCTGCCCAGCGAGAAGCTCTCCAGCGCGGCGCGGGCGGACAGCGGACCGGTACGGCTCGTGTGCCAGCGCTGCTGGCTGCTGGTGCACCATCGGCGCGCCCTGCGCCTGCAGGTGAGCCGCGAACAGTACTTGGAACTGGTGAGCGCCGCGCTGCGGCGGCCAGGGCCAGCGCTGGTGCTCTATATGGTAGACCTGCTCGACCTGCCCGACGCCCTGCTGTCCGACTTGCCCACGCTGGTGGGCTCCAAGCAGCTCATAGTGCTAGGGAACAAAGTAGACCTTCTCCCCCAGGATGCTCCTGGCTACCGGCAGCGGCTCCGGGACAGGCTATGGGACGACTGTATCCGTGCAGGGCTCCTACCGGCCCCTGGCCACCAAGGACCACAGCAGCCCGGCGGGGACAAGCCACGGGACGCGAAAGAGAATTCGAATCCGTCGACCTGGTCGCGCACTGTGGTCAGGGACGTAAGGCTGATCAGTGCCAAGACTGGCTATGGAATCGAAGAATTGATCTCCGCACTTCAGCGCTCCTGGCGCTACCGTGGCGATGTCTACCTGGTGGGCGCCACCAACTCCGGCAAGTCCACTCTTTTTAACACACTCCTGGAGTCTGATTACTGCACCGCAAAGGGCGCCGAGGCCATCGACAGGGCCACCATCTCCCCGTGGCCAGGTGAGGCTTAAGAGGCTGAATTGCTGAGAAATTGGACATCAGGTCTTGGCCACAGGCACGTCTTTCCTTAACGTCCAAGTTGGGGTACCTGGAACCTTCCCTTTAAAAATTCTCTCCTACCCCGTTGCTCACCTCTCTTCTGTGTCATCTTAGTGCATCGAAATTCAGTGTATGTTGTTTTCTAGCAGAAATGTTTATGGAGAGCTTTTATGTTCCACTCACTACTAGACACTGGAAATAACACCAGGAAACAAAGCTAAGTTCCCACTTTCTTGGAGATTTCCCTTGCAGCTTACTTCTTTGTATGTTTTTTCTTGAAAATTGTGCTTCCTTTTTTTTTTAATTTTTACTCTGTGAACCTCCCTCCACTCCTCAAGTCTTACTGTTCACATCCTCAGTTTATTCTTAGGACCATTATACCATACATACATAACATCTGAATAATTCGTTAATGCAATATAGTGTGTGGCTTTGCTGAGAAGTGTTACTTTTCTGACTTATAAGAAACTTCTGTAATTGGAAACAGTTCTTCTGTGACCCTCTTCATATTTAAATTCACAAAACTAACTGCCCCATTTGTTCCCTTGAAATCGGGGTTTAATTGCATTGGTTAGCTTTTTTCTTTTTTTTTTTTTTTTTCTTTTTCATTTTTTGTTTTGGTACCAGGGATTGAACACAGGTGCTTTAAGACTGAGCCATATCCCCAGCCCTTTTATTTTGAGACAGGGTCTCACTAAGTTGCTGAGTCTGGCTTTGAACTTGTGATCCTGTTGCCTCAGACTCCTGAGAGGGCTGTGATTACAGGCATGTGCCAGTGTACCTGGTCTGGTTAACTGTTTTTTATCTTGCACTTTGGTTAGAATATACACAGAATTGACTACAGCCTTGCCATTTTGAATGCACCCAATCACATTTGACTTGTTTTTGTACTGGATAGCTGTATGGAAATGGGAATAATCAGGTACCAGATTTTGTATTCAATCCCTGGGTTAGCCTATGAGCCAATCTTTAAGACTATTTCCTCATTTGTAAAATGGCAATAATTTTATAGAAGGTTGTCATGGAGGTTGAGTGAGCTGAATCACAGCCAACATAGTGTAGATCCTCAGAAATTTTTGTTTTCCTCCTCTTGACCCCTTTTCTAAAAACATTTATTTTTTGATACTTCAGGTACTACATTAAACCTTCTGAAGTTTCCTATCTGCAACCCAACTCCTTACAGAATGTTTGCAAGACATAAAAGACTTAAAAATGATGCAAATAAAGCTGAAGAAGATCTTAGTGAACAAGAACAAAATCAGCTTAATCTCTTTAAAAAGCATGGTTATGTAGTTGGTAAGTGCCCTTTTTCAGAAAACCCTTGTTGATTAAATGCTAAAATTCTTTGTTGGGACCTGCAATACAGCTGTCTTAAGCTAGCCAGTTTCTGAGGGAAGAGACTTCTTTCCTTCTTTTGGAACAGAGGCCCTTTAGAGGCAAGGGCTATGCTATTTGGAAACCTACACCAGTACAGGTGGTAATGGCCATTGATTCTGTGCAGCGCTTTACATTAGGTTATCCCTCTTTTTCAGCTTTGCTTTACTGAAAACTGATTTTCAGTGCTGTCTGTCTCAGTGTACAGCTAACCCCACCCTTAATCATTTTAAGATTGCCTTTGGGGGGGGGAAACAGGTATCATTATAGTCTTACTTCCATACATACACTGTAGTTTGACTTAGTGAATCATTTGAGATAAACATAAAAATTGTCTGCCTGGAAATCAAAAGCATCGAAGGAGCAACTGATAACCTCAATATCATTCATTCTAGGAAGAGTTGGAAGAACATTCTTATATTCAAAAGAACAGAAGAAAGAAGGTACCTTTGAGTTTGATGTTGATTCGCTTGCCTTTGACGTGGGAAATGAACCTGTCATGGTTGTGGAGAAATCCACCAAACAGGTAGAATTGACTCCACAAGATGTGAAAGATGCCCACTGGTTTTATGACACCCCTGGAATTACAAAAGAAAATTGTGTAAGTATTTGGTTTCTTTTATAAACTTTTACTTTCAGTTGCAGAAGTACTGTCTTAATTGGTAAACACCAGAAAAGAGGTATACTTCCACTTTAGAGTTAGTTCTGATTCATTCATAAAAGCAGCTAGGGGCAAGTCTATATGTCATCAAATCTCCGTTTGGTAAACATCACTGAAGACAACCTCCTTATATTATGGTTATAGTTGTTAAGTTAGTTATGTGTTTACAGGATCCTAAATTTTGATGTTGGAAGAAATCATAAATACCACTGCAGTCCCACTCCCTATTCCATTGTTGAATTCCCTCCATAACATATCCATCACAGGGTCATCCAGCTTGAACTGAAATAAGGAGTGACTCACTATTAGGTGAAGCAGTGGCACATAACCTCACCAGGTCTTTGACCTGATGTTTGTCTTGCACTGAACAGTTTTCCTATAACTTGTACTCATTGTTCCTCAAAACTGTATAGAACAAACAATACTTATTTTCCTGCCAGACCTTGAAATACTTTAAATTGTTAGTCCTGTCAAATGAGCATAATTTAATTTTTTCCACTTTTTTTTTAGGTGAGCATAATTTAGAATCAGATTAATTGAAACTGTCTTGCCTTTAGGCCTCTTTTTAATCCAATTGCAGGATCTCATGAGTAACTTCAATTTTGTCTTAATTAAGTATATTTTGCTCTGTTATAGACTTATTAAATCTCACAACTTTTTATTATTTGCAGTGTTGATCTTTATCCAAGTCATTGGCTTACGTGGGCATCTGGGATACAACCTCACAATAGTTCCATTAATCTCTTCCTTTGAGTCTGGCTACTGCCAGTTTTTAATTATCCTAATTATCCATCTCCCTGTGAAACAACACTGGTTTCTTAGGTACTTTCCTTTGTCTTATCAGGTTCACTTACTATTTCATTCTCAGAATCATATACTCTTTGGTGTTCCGCATCATAAGATCATATAGACATTTTAATATTTAATGCCCTCCTAGAGTACACTCATGCTCAGTCTTTTCTTCTTTAGCAGTCCAGTACTATACAGTAACTGGACTGCTTTGTAATGATGTTCTATTACTGTAACTTCACCAACTCTTTCCTTTCATACTCATTTAGGTCAAGATACTCATTACTTCAGTCATGTACTCTCATGTGAAATAGTTGGGTCAGAATTTGCAAAATATTTCTAGCCAGCAGAATAAGTCTCTCTGTGATATAAAAATCTATCAGATAGCCAGGCACGGTGGCTCATAACTACTGAGCAACATCCCTAACCCTTTTTTATTCTTTATTTTGAGACAGGGTCTCAGTAAATTGTTCAGGGCCTTGCTAAATTGCTGAGACTGGCTTTGAACCTCTTGCCTTAGCCTCCTGAGCTGCTAGGATTACAGGCATGAGCCACTGTACCCAGCTAAATTCACAAGATTGTTTACCTTACCTGTGCTAAGGATTGAACCCAGGCCCTCATGTGTGGTAGGCAGGCATTCTGTCACTTACCTACACTCCCAGCCCTCTTTTCTCTTTTAATCTGATTTTTTTCCCCTTAAATCTTACTAGAATCTTTTACTTCCTATTTTTCCTTTTCCATTTTCTCTAGTCTTTAAGAAATCTTCATTTGTTTAAGACTTGGCAAATCTATATTTGCCAAGCTGTAATCCCAACTACTTGGGAAACTGAGGCAAGAAAATATAAAGTTTGAGGCAAGCCTAGGCAATTTAAGTGAGGCTCAGTCTTAAAAAAAGAGATCCGAGGATGTAGCTTAGCCCTAGGGTACCACCTAGCATGCAGTAGTCTCTGGGTTCAATCCCCAGTACTACCCAAAAAAAAAAAAAAAGAAAGAAATCCTCATTCTTATATAAGCCAGAGAAAGCATAACTTTTTCTCAGTTCTTCCTGAATATTCAGGGGAAATAAGGATATTGAAGTCCAGAATTTAGAAGGAGGTCCTGAATTTAGAAGAGCTTGAAAGTTCTTCACTTACATACACCTAGAATAGGGTGATCTTTTTGCATCTGATACATACATACTTAATCACTAGGACATGAGGTTACAGTCTATTAGTTTAAACTGGAAACTACTGTTCCCAGAAGACCTGAGCATATGTTTTCTTCCTTGGTATTGATCCTGCAGTGTTTTCAGGTTCATACCAATTTAGACATTGTAGGATACTGCTGACATAGAAAGTCTCATATAGTTATGAAGTTATTTTGTCACTGCTCAAGACTCAGTTGTGAAATGAGTAGAACCACCAATAAATTGAGATCAATTTAGACAGAAAGAATAAAGTTTATGTGTGGCTAACTGACATATTTGGTTTATCTTGAAGTCAAGTTTTTCTCATCACATAGGTGAATCACAAAATACAATATTTTCAATAAAAGTAATTCTCTATAACACTTTTGCTTCACAGATTTTAAATCTTCTAACAGAAAAAGAAGTAAATATTGTTTTGCCAACACATTCTATTGTTCCAAGAACTTTTGTGCTTAAACCAGGAATGGTTCTATTTTTGGGTGCTATAGGCCGCATAGATTTCCTGCAGGTAAGAAAAATCTGTACTATTCAAAAATTACTAAGTATTAGGATGCACTCCAAGGAAGCAGATACATGGCAAAATGTTTATATAATTAAATCATGATTGTATATGGAGTTTCTTATTCTTTTTTTATATGTTTGGAAATTTCCATAATAAAAACTTGCAGAAAAATTTGAAAAAATGTCTTAAAAACTATATCTACAATAATATATTGATAGTGCCTCATACAACTTAGCATTTAAGACCAGATTCTGTCCCTTTCCTATGCTGTTGTTTCACAAGGAAATCATAAGATCACACCTCTAGATCCGGAACTAGTATGCATTGAAGTAATTCTGCACTTCTTTATGATATATATCTTTTTTATATATTCTTTTTGCTTGGTATTCATCCATATAATACCATTCTGGGGATTTTAAAGCATCTATAGAATCATTCTTCATTTTGCCAAAGTGAAGAGAAGAAAGGAAAACAAAATATGGATATGTCTAGCCACATGCAACTAACAGGACATTGCAATAGCACATTCCTTGGGTTTTGTGTTTGTTCGTACTTTGTTGGAAATTTTAGCCTTACACACCTAAAACCCTTGTATGTTTCATTAAGGTCCATAAGTTGTTAACATTTTGTACCTAACTTTAGTAGTTTCAACAAGTCTGTAAAAGTCATAGTCTTACAGTTGACATGAATTGTAAAATGCACTCCTTTCATATTATGCTCTTTTATAGGTAGTTGTGTAATTTGATTACAGCTGCTGTCGTTACCAGTTCTTACAAAGGGAGTTTGATTTGGTTTCTCATTTTTTTACTGTACGTTGTAATGAGGTTTTCCAGGTTTTTCAATGGGTAAAATAATTTTTCTCCTCCTTTCTTAAGGGAAATCAGTCCGCTTGGTTTACAGTTGTGGCTTCTAACTTCCTCCCCGTGCATATTACTTCCTTGGACAAGGCAGATGCTTTGTATCAGAAGCACGCAGGTCATACATTACTTCAGGTAGGCAACCAGCTTGACGACTGCACAGTTATAGTTGGTACGCCCTGTCATGTTCCCACAACCCTGCTAAGAAAGCTTGTATTGGACCAAACCATCTGTTATGCATCATACAACAGCTAGCTAACCTCTTACCTCATTCTCTCTGAATATTCTGGCTATAAAGCAAAATTGGCTCTATCTGAAAAAGAACTGATCCTAGAAGAGCCACAGAACTGTGTTTTCTGTAGAGTATACTGTCTAGTATGGCAGCCACACTAGCCACATATACATATGGCTATCTAAATTTAAACACATTGGTTAAAATCAAATAAAATTTAAAATAAGGTTATTTAGTCACACTAGCCATTTTTCAAGTGCCCAGTAGTCACATCATTGCAGCGTTGTACTGGATAATGCTGAGTGAAGAGAAGTCATAGATTTTATCACAACTGGAAGATGCTACTGGCCTCTAATGAGTGAGGTCACATGATGCTAAACATCCTGCAATGCACAGTGGATCTCCTGATCCCCTCACAACACTGAATGATCTGGTTGCTAGGCATGGTGGCACACGCCTCAAGCTCCAGCTACTCTGGAGGTTGAGGCAGGAGTATGGCAGGATCGAGGTCAGCTTGGACAACTTAGTGAAATTCTGTCTCAAAAAGGAGCTGGGCATGATGGTGTATGCCTATTATCCTAGCAACTTGGGAGGCTGAGGCAGGAGGATCAAAAGTTCAAGACCAGCCTCAGCAACTTAGCAAGGTCCTATTTCAACATAAAAATTAAGAAATAAAATGGGCTGGGGGTATAGCTCAGTGTTAAAGCACCCCTGGGTTTAATCTCCAGTACCAAAAAAATATACATTCATAAATAAATAAAAGGGCTAGGAATAAAGCTTACAGTAGAGTCCCCCTGGGTTGAATCCCCATTCTCAGTTCCAGACACAGATTTTAGCTTAGTACTCCTCTTCTTTCCTGCTGTTCTAGCTCCTTTCTTGGGCCCATATATGTGTTTTAAAAAAAAAAAACTGGAGTGTCCTGCTTACTCCTTTTCACAGACCTGCTTATTGCTGGCTCCCCATGTCCCACCTCTGCAGTAGTCTCTATTTGGTCTTTACCATGCCACTGAAATAGTTCTTACAAAATTTACCAAAGCCCATTTGCCTGAGTGGAGACCATTCTCGGCTCTTTTACAAGATATGCCATGTTTACTATTGGATAGTGTATATTGTATATTGGTTGTATTTTTGGAAGCTGGGCACAGTGGCACACACCTGTAATCTTACCAATTCTTGAGGCTGAGATAGGAGGATAACAAGTTTGGGGCCAGCCTCAGAAATTTATTGATACCTTCAGAAATTTAGCAGGACTCTGCCTTACATAAAAAGGACTGAGGATACAGAGTGCCCCTGGGTTCAATCCCCAGCACAGAAAAAAAATTATTAGAGCCAAAATTCCCTGGGTTCAAATGCCTACTCTACTTCACTATTTAACAAAGTTTTGTGACTACCTTTCTGTATTGTACCTGCCTCATAAGATTGTGAAGAGGATAAAGTGCCAGGGCAATGTTCCTTTTTTTTTTTAATAACTCTGAGGTATTGAACCCAGGAGTGCTTAACCACTGAGCCATACCCCCAGCCCTTTTTATTTTGAGACAAGGTCTTGACAAGTTGCTTAGGGCCTTGCTGAATTGCTGGGACAGGCCTTAAACTTCGAATTCTCTTGCCTCAGCCTCTGGAGTCTCTCGGTTTCCAGTTCTTTCTGTCCTGTTCCTGCACTCACTTGCGTGCACGCACACGCATTCTCTCTCTCTCTCTCTCTCTCTCTTTCTCTCTCTCTCTCTCTCTCTCTCTCTCTCTCTCTCTCTCACACACACACACACACACACACACACACACACACACACTCCACCCCCAGGTATATCTTCGCAAGGAAGAAAGCAGTGGTTCTCAACCCAGGTTGATTTCCACCCCACCCTCCCATGATCATTTGGCAATGCCTAGAGATACTTTAGGTTTTTATAACTTGCGGGGTGCTCTTGGTATTACTGAGCAGAAGGCAGAAATGCTGCTCAATATCCTACAATGCACAAGAGAGCCTCCCATGACAGTTATTCAACCCAAAATGTCAGTAGTAGCTGAGGTTGAGAAACCCTGCCCTAGAGCAGTCTTTCCAAGCTGTAAGGCAATTCACATTCTTTTTTATTTGCATCTCTGTCCTCTCTCCTATGTATAATTCCTTGGTAGTTCCACACCCCTGAGAGAACTCTAAACTGCTGACAGCTTCATCAATAATCTGCTCTAGCCAGGTGCACACCTGTAATCCCAGCAGCTGGGGAGACTGAGGCAGGAGGTCGCAGGTTCAAAGCCAGCATCAGTAACTCAGCAAGGCCCTGAGTAATTGAGCAAGACCATATTTCAAACAAACAAACAAAAAAAAGAGCTGGAGATGTGACTCAGTGGTTAAGTGCCCCTGAATTCATACCCCACCTCCAAAAGAGAAAGAAAAATGTGCTCACCCCTATACATACACATACTCTGGACAATGAAACTACAATTCCTTAAGAAAACAAAGCTGTCTGTTTAATCTAGAGAAAAGTTATTCTATTGCAGAAGGGGAAGTATCTTGGGTAATTTACTGTCTCAAACAACTAAAAAAATCACTGAATAAATGGGCTCATCATGTGACCTAAGAAAAGCTAGGCTTCAGTTCCTGTCCCACCATGTTTTAGACACATAACTTCACTCTGAGTCTCCAATCATTTGGTATGAAACTAGAATAATAATAGATTCTGTCACTTTCACAAGAAAGCTGAGCAAATAAGATGAGAAAATCAGTAAACATGTGATTTGAGTATCAGAAACTACTGAATGAGACCTACTTTAATCCTGATACAAACTATGTATTTATATGTAAAGCTTACTCTCAGTCCTTTTCAGATATCTGAGCTATCTTACAAAGGTAATTTGTGGTGGAACTCATACTGAAGTTGAGTCCTTTGAATTGTATAGCAGGCCATTTTCCACCACAATTAATATTATTAACATCTTTAAAAAAAAAAACTACAATTCCTTGAACTCATCATCCTTTCTCCAGTTTGGGTCCATACATGTAATTAGTACCTTTACACTTAGCAACTTTGACCCATTTCTCAAAATACTGCTCATATATTGCTTCTTCTTTAATGTTTTCATTAACCAAAACAAATTCATTACTCCTTCCTCCACAACTACAGAAGTACTTCCTAGATGCCTCTCATTTCTTACCTTGTATTTGTTTACATGTTATTTTATATTATTCAGACCCTTCCTTGGAGGCAGCCACCATATTGTGACATCTTATCTTTGTATCCTCAATTCTGAACACAGGAGAAGTTTATTAATGAATGGATAAATAAATTATTTTCTAGGTACTTTCAATTCTTGGAAACATTCATAAACAAAGAAACTAAACCTTATGCATTCATTATACATGGATCCTTGACTTGTAAAGAGGCAGGGATTAGCCAGGAGCTGTGGCAGCTATAATCCTAGCAACTCTGGAGGCTGAGACAAAAGGGATACAAGTTCAAGTCCAGCCTCAGCAATTTAGCAAAGCCCTAAGCCATTTAGTGAGACCATCTTAAAATAAAAAATAAAAAAGACTGGGGATGTAGCTCAGTGGTAACCCACCCCTGGATTAAATCCCCAGTACCAAAAAAAAAAAAATCTGGATTAATCTTTGTAGCCACAAAGATTAACAATTATTTGGAAGGACCTTGCCTTAAATGCCAATGGAAGGCTATAAAAAATGTAAATAAAGCATAATTTCAATGCATGCATAACATGTCCTTGGCCAGGGATCTTTTAGGCTTGGTCTCATCACAGAGCTCCTATGCATTACACCAGAGTTGAATATTCAGAAGGAATTTTTTTTTAAATTTGTGGTACTGGGATTGAACCCAGGGTTGTTCTACACGAGCTACATTCCCAACCCTTTTAATTTTTTATTCTGAGACAAGGTCTCCCTAAGTTGCCTAGGCTGGTCTGGAACTTTATGGTCCTCTTGTCTCAGTCTCCTAGGTTGCTAGGAGTATGGGCATGTGCCACTGCACCCAGCAAAAGGATTTTATTTTTGACCCTGTACAGAATTATCAGGGATGTATCTAATATTACAGTTGCAGGGAATTTAATTTGTACCTTCAGGCATCTTCATTATATTTCAATGGAAGGTTCCAATGGGTGGAGAAGAACGAATGGCAGAATTTCCTCCTCTTGTTGCTGAAGACATAACATTAGAAGAAGGACTTGGGGAATCTGAAGCAGTGGCCGACATCAAGTTTTCCTCTGCAGGTAATATTACGCCAAATACTCCTCTCCCCCCACCCTGTGCTGGGAATTGAATCCAGGGTCTTATACATGATAGGCAAGCACTCTACCACTGAGCTGCAGCCACAGCCCTAAGCTTCACTTTTTATAAAGCAAATTAAGTAGCCTTACTGACTTGAGTGTATTTTTAGACATGTGCCTTATTTTAAGGAATACGTGCTAGTAGCCCAGGGATATAAGAGCACTTGAGGTCCTGGTTCAATTCCCAGTACCAAAAAAAAGGAATACATACCAGTTAGTTTAGATAATGTAACCCATTCTGAAAATAATTATATGCTTTTTACAAAAGCATTGTATGCTTTACTTTTTTTTTTTCCCCCTTCTTTGGTGCTGAGAATTTAACCCACGGACACTTTACCACTGAGCCACATCCCTGGTCCTTTTTATATTTTTTATGTAGACACAAGATCTCACTGAGTTGCTAAGTGCCTCAATAATCTGCTGAGGCTGGCTTTGAACTCTGAAAATCCTCCTGCTTTAGACTCCAAAGTTGCTGGGATTACAGGCATGTGCCACTGCACCTGGCCACATCCCCAGCACTTTTTTTTTTCTTTTGAGAAAGGGTTCCGCTGAATTGCTGAGGCTAACCTGCAGTTTGCAGTCTTCCTTCCTTTTCCTGCCTCATACCACCAGTGTGTGGCTCTTTGTTACAAACATACAGTGAAAGAGAGCGTAATAGCCTTCTTTGAGTTTGAGCTTTGGTTCTGTGGGAATTTTGAGGGGTTGTTTTTGTTTTCGTTTTTCAGTACTGGGGATTGAACCCAGGGGCACCACTTTATCCCTGAACTATATCTTATTTTTTTTTTTTTTTTGAGACAGGATCTCACCAAATTGCTGAGGCTGACCTCGAACTTGTGATCCTCTTGCCTTACCCTACCGGGTCACTGGAATTACAGGTGTGGCTCCATGTTTCTTAACAAGGTGGTTGCTAACAGCATTTTGTGTTCTGTCCCATGCCTCATAGGTTGGGTTGCAGTAACACCTCATTTGAAGGACAGATTACATCTCCGAGGCTACACACCGCGAGGAACAGTTCTAACTGTCCGGCCTCCTCTCTTGCCATATATTGTTAACATCAAAGGAGAGCGCATCAAGAAAAGTGTAGCCTATAAAACAAAGAAGCCTCCTTCCTTTGTATCCAATCTGCAAAAGAAGAAGAAAACAAATGTATGAAATGGACCTGGGTTCACATTTGGATATTAACTGTATTAAACATGGTAATATACATTGAAATTGTATTAAACATGGCTATAATTAAGTCCCCTTCTGCTGTCATTCTTTCCAAAAATCTTAACAGTTGACTTTTTAAAACTATTCAGTCTTGTGCTGAACTATTGGTAATATATTGAGCTTATAAATAACAAATGACTTTTTGTAGTTTATGTATATGTATATATCTGTGACCCAAATATACATTAAAAGGATCACTAAATTCAGATTTTTATTGAAACCAGATTTCATTTCATTTATTTGGAGTCTGTAGTTGACAGGGCAGTTAAGCAGTCAGCATATGAAAAAATGACCGAAAATCCTTCTCCAAAATACTTTGGCTGTACTCCCTGTAGTCAGTCATCCAAAGATCCAACTGGTGGAACATTACCTGGTTTCCATCTCTGTGTCCAAGGAGGCCATTCAAGCTGTCATCCTTTCCCAGCAAGTGTGAAGAGGGGGAAAGAGTGGGCAACAGGCAGCTCCCTACTTAAAAGGAGGAGGAAAAGCAGGATGGTGCACACATCAGCTCACAGTCCCTTGGTCAGCAGTCACATGGCCACACCTACCCACAAGGAAACTGGGAAAGGGGAGCCATTTGGGGTTTTATCCAGAGAAGGGCAGAATGAATTAGAAAACTAGTAGAAATTTACCTTGCACAATTTAAAAGGACCTGAAAATCTTAGATAAAAGGACTCAGGCTCTATCTTCATAGCATCTAAGGTCTATTCAGCAACTAAGAATTTTAACCACTTACTCCTTTTTTTTTTTTTTTTTTTTGGTGGTGCCAAGATTGAACCCAGGGAGCTATATCTCAGCCCTTTAGCCACTTATTAACATGTGTCTGTGTGTAGCTGAGCAACATTACATCAGTCAGAAGTCTGTACTTTTTGTTATTCCTGTATAAGTGGTACTACAGCTGTGTACAGTGAACTTGTGGCGTATCAGGTGACAACCTACATTAAAGCTGGGCTCAAATGCTGTTAAATCCATGAACTTCCTAATAGACCCATATTCTCATCCACCATGTGGGAGCCCCTGTGAATTTCACACTCATGCCTTCTCCCCATCCCTTAACCTCCCTCCCACTAAGCCCATTAGGCTAAACATAATGGAGCACTTCAGATAACTTTGATGCAACAGGTAACTTTGTACATTTCACCTCTCTAGTGTTCCAAACAATTCTGGCATCTGGGAGAAGGTGGTTTTTCATATATAAAACTGCATTTCAGTAGATCTGGCATCCTTTTCCCCAGAAACCAAACCCCACTAGCCACTACCCCAGACCCCTCAGTTACAACGAAAAGTACCCCCAACATTTCCAAATGCACCTCTAGAGGGCAGTAACTTCCCAAGATGACAAAAAAAAAGGTTGATTCTAGTGGTTTTGTTTTTTAATTCAGAGAGAAAGCAACACTTGACTTTTTTTTTCGATTTTTTTAAATTTTTAATTTTTTAATTTTTATTTTTTTGGTTCTGGGGATTGAACTCAGGGGCACTTAACCACTGAGCCCCAGCCCCTCTTTTTTTTTTTTTTTTTTTTTAATTTTTTTTTTGTTGTTGTCAATGGACCTTTATTTTATTTATTTATATGTGGTGCTGAAGATGGAACCCAGGGCCTCACACATGCCAGGCAAGTGCTCTACCACTGAGCACAACCCCATCCCCTCCCTAGCCCTTATTTGTATTTTATTTAGAGACAGGGTCTCACTGAGTTGCTTAAGAAACTTAGCCTCACTAAGTTTCTGAGGCTGACTTTGAACTCATGATCCTTCTGCCACAGCTTCTAGAGCCACTGGGGTTACAGGGGTACACCATCATACCCAGCTTTAGTTTATTTTTAGTGGACATAGTAATTATGTTTATGGTATACAATGTGGTATTTCAAAGCATACATTGTAGAATGATAAAGCAATTAGCCTATTGCCTCAATTAATCATCATTTATTTGTGGTGAGAACATTTAAAATCCTTTTAGCTATTTTGTAAAAATATACGATACATTATTACTAACTTCAGTGATCTAACTAACCGTAACTTTGTAACCATTGTCAGATGCCTCCCTTTTCCCCTTCTAACCCCTTACCTCTGCTCCTGGCAACCACCATTCTAGTCTCTACTAGAGTTTAACTTTTTTAGATTCCACATATAAGTGAAATGATATGGTCTTTGTTTCTTTGTGCCTAGTTTACTTAGCATAGTCTTCTAGGTTCATCCACATTACTGCAAATGACAAAGTTCCTGATTAAAACAACATTTTTAGCCAAGTGCAGTGCTGCACACCTGTAATTCCAGCAGCTCAGGAGCCTGAGGCAGTTCTGGGAATATAGCTCAGCTGGTAGAATACTTGCCTCCCATGCACAAGGCCCTGGGTTCAATCCCCAGCACCAAAAAAAGAAAGGAAGCTGAGGCAGGAGGATCACAAGTTCAAAGCCAATCTCAGCAATTTAGCAAGGTCCTAAGTAACTTCATGAGACCCTGTCTAAAAAGAAAAGGACTGGGAATATGGATCAGTGGTTAAGCACCCCTGGATTATATCCCTAGTACCAAAAAAAAAAAAAAAAAAAAAATGATAAAATGGGTGGTGTGGCACATCTGTAATTCCAGCAACTCAGGTTGAGGCAGGAAGATCACAAGAGAGTGGCCAGCCTCTGCAATGTAGCCAAACTCGCAAAGTAACTTAAACCCCATATCAAAATAAAAAAAGACTGGGGTTTAACTCAGTGGTAATGCACCCATGAGTTCAATCCCCAGTACCAAAAAGATTTTTTTAAATAAAAATTTAAAAAGAATGATATATATAATATATAGATGATATATATATACATGATATATATATACATGTGATATATATATATCATGAATGTAGCTTAAGGAAAAACAAAAAATTAGCCAGGTATGGTGACACATGTCTGTAATCCCAGCAACTCAGGAGGCTGAGGCAGAAGGATCACAAGTTTGAGACCAGTCTCAGCAACTTAGTGAGGCCCTAAGCAACTGAGTGAAACCCTAACTCAAAATAGAAATATTAAAAAGGGGGGACAGAGCTGGAGATGTGGTTTAGTGGTAAAGCACTCCTGGGTTTAATCTCTTGTACCTAAAAAACTAAAAAAGTTAGCAAAAGAGCTGGGGATAGCTCCGTTGGTAGAGTGCTTGCCTTGCATGCACAAGGCCCTGGTTCAATCCCCAGCACCACCAAAAAAAAAAAAAGTCAGCAAGATCTTGTCTCAAAAAAAAAAAAAAAAAAAAAAAAGGTCTGGGGATGTGGCTTAGTGATTCAGCATCCCTGGGTTCAATCCCCAGTACCAAACACACACACACACGTCGAACTTCACATTTGCAGAGAAACAGAGTTTAAAAGTTCATTGTCCTGACAATTTGTGAATATGTATTGTAGAAAATAGAACATTCCCCTCTCTTTAATCTTCTCTCTACACTAATAGATTTTTAGGTCTTTGGACTAATAAAGATTTATTTTTTAAATGTTCATACTCTCAGGATTCTCTTACCTCTAAAATTCAAAGGTTTTGTTTCATAAAGCTTGACCCAGGCATATTTGAAGTGTTCCCAGTAACTTGCTAGGGGTTTGAAACAGTGCAATTTACTAAGTTCCAATTTCATTATCTTAATTTCATTGGATTTTTGTTTTTTTTCATCTGTAAAATGAGTTACATTGTGTTTTTTTCTGAAAGGTTTATTCCTAACCTTTTCTAAGTCTATATAAAAACAGGAAGGGAAGCCGGCAAAGGATGGTTACAGTGCCTCAGACAAAAGAACAGTACTCCTTGCTTAGACTTGGTGGAGGGCTTCTAGGATCTGGTATTAATTTACTCCATATTCTTCCAACCCAGTGCAGCCCAGGATCACTGCCGGGCTGTTCAGTTGCCCCACAATGGATTTTGCTTTGAGAAGTTTCTGTTATTGTGCTAGTTTATGAGGTTTTGTTAGTTTACTGATACTTCCTTAGTCTATTCATCTGAGTATGGAGATTTCTCTTAGTCATTTATCATGGCAGGGTGCAGAAGCTAGTGGGCCCTGGTGGCCAGGCAAAGAGGGTAAATAATGGCAAGGCGTCAGGACAACCCCTCATTTCCACAGAACAAAGAACTGGACAGTGGCACAGTTCACAAGTAAGTTCACAAGTTCTGGGCCAACCTGGACAACTTACTGAGACCCTGTCTCAAAATAAAAAATAAGATTTGGCTCAGTGGTAGAGCAGTCCTGAGTTCAAACCTCAGTATCACACACATACACATCATGCTGGACATGGTGACAAGCCTGTATCCCAGCAACTCAGGAGGCTGAGGCTGGAGAATCACAAGTTTGAGGCCAGCCTCCATGATTAACCAAGACCCTCTCTCAAAAAAATTAAAAGAACTGGGGAAGTAGCTCAGTGGTAGTGTGACCCTAAGTTCAATCCGTAGTATCAGGAGGGAAACAAATATAAGAGCAGAAAACATCTAAATAACAGTTTGTACCTTAACCAAGTTCTGCAGCCTCGTGGTACATGTCACCTCTTTTGTCTAAATGAAGTAAAATATGCACTCTCAAAGGGCTTTTTAACTACTATGTGACATTAAGCTTTTTATTTTGAAAAGTTAAGACCTAATCTCTCTACTTTTTCCTTCTCTAATAAAATTAAAATAACAGCATCTTCATCAAACTAGAGTTGTAGACATTTTGTATTTTTATTCACCCTAAATGCCAAGCTCTACAACCATCAGGGCTCTGCCGTGTAGTTCCAGAGTATGAATTTGTTCCTTGAGATACTCACTTCTCTGACGACCAAGGAGAAGTGCAGCACAGAGGTGATCTTTTTTTCTTTTATTCATTCTTTTTAGAAATACACGACAGCCAAGTGTATTCTGACATAAGAGATGCAATCTTGTATGCCTGTTTCCTGATCAAACACTTCTCACAAAATGGAGATGGAGGCTGGTTTCCTGCAGATGACTAACGTGGAGCTCCAGCCGTGTCCGCCGTGACAGAGTTGTTATTGCTCGCTGAGTAGGCATCCAGTGCTCAAGCCCAGGCCAGCCGGTCCGTAGACAGCCTCTGATCATTTACCCTGGCTGCCCGCCCACTTGGCTCTGTGTTGTGGAGCAATAGAATCATTTCCATTCTTTCTTGGGCTGTTCCATTTTCTCTTGGCTGCTTTCCTCCTCCCAGGGGGATTGTTTTCTCTCAACTGTCAGAGAATAATGCTTAAACATTAAAAACAAGACTTCAGACTCATGTAAATCAAATAAATAGCACCTCTGCCTGCTCTTGATGTCTCTCCTTCATGTTATCTGCCCTATTAATGCCCTGGAGTAGGAGGGAAATGGTTCAAGATTACTATTTTAACATCACATTGGAATGTGCCTCACCTTTCTTTTCATGTCAAAGAGCACTGTTAGTTGTGGCCAGCCCAGGCAATATGGTCAGACCCTCTCTTAACTCTGAACAAGAAAGTTTAGCCAGGTGTGGTATCTCACGCCTGGAATCCCAGGTACTAGAGAAACTGAGGTAAAAGATCCTGTCTCAAAAAAGAAAAAGAAAAAAAAAAAGTTTCATGATCTAAATAGATCCAGATCATTTTCAAAACGTCCCCTGCTCCAACTCCCAGGTTCCTGTTTTTCAAAAGCTGCCTTTTACTTCCCAAATAGTTCTCAGAACTTAACTTTCGGGGTAGTCAGCCTAGTGGAAGATATTTTTTGGCCTTAATGTTCTCATTGGTAAATGCAATAGTAGGTATGAGGTTTAATCACAGACTCTGTGGGAACCTCTGACCGGTAGCTGTGGTGATCTGAGAAAACTGAGGCCATGAAAAACAATAAGCAGGAGGCACTAGAGAGCATGTCATCACATGTCGGGGGATTTTGGAAGTTAAAGACCGCCCGAGATCCTACCTAACCTTTCAGTAAGCCCTGGAAAATAGCAGGCATTCAATGCATGAATGAATGAATTAGTAGAGTGAAGGGATTTTGGGTTGGTTGGTTGGTTGGTTGGTTGTTTTTTGCCTTCCCTGGAAAGCAGCCAAAGAGCAGATTTAAATTTGCTTAGTAGCATTTACACTAAACCCTTCTAGAGTTTCTTCCTTTCCTGCCTAAAGGCAGCATCTCATAGAATTTGTATTTCAGGCCAGGAGCAGTAGCACATGCATGTAATCCCAGTGACCTGGGAGACTGAGACAGGAGGATCGCAAGTTTGAGGCCAGGCTCAGCCAACTTAGCAATAACCTATCTCAAATTAAAAAGGACAGGGCATGTAGTTCATTGGTAAAAGACCCTTAGGTTCAACCCTCATTACCCCTCAAAATTTTTTAAATGAAAACAATTTTAAAAGAAGTAATATTTCAGGCTACTCATAGTTGCTCATAGTATGATACCCCACGTATTCTTTGTACCCTTTATGTTCTTATAATAGCACATGCTATGTGCCAGACGCTTTTAATAAGTGCTTTACATATTATATATTCTGAGTCCTTAGAACTATATGCAAGAGATACAATTTTTTTTTCTATTACTATTTGCACTTATAAATAAGGAATCTAAGGCACAAGTAACTTGCCCCGGAACACACAATAAATAAGTAATGGCTTTGTGGTTCAAACAAACCCACACAATCTTGTTTCAGTATCCATGTGGGACGGTTTGTTTTGTTTTGTTTTGTTTTTTGTACCAGGGATTGAACCCAGGAGTGTTCAATCACTGAGCCACATCCTTTTTTTTTATTTTGAGACAAGTTCTTGCTAAATTGCTTAGGGCCTTGCTAAATTGCTGAACTTGTAATCCTCCTGCCTCAGCCTCCAGTCACTGGAGTCACAGGAGTGTACCACCATACATACCCAGCTCCATCTCGGATTATTTTTACTTACACAGTTAAATAGCCTTTTCGATGTTAAATCTATGCATTTAACATATGCATAGATTTGTTGACCATAATCAGAATACTGCTAAATCCCATCAGCACAATACTTCCTTTATATTCTAAAATCCATCGTATAAGTCTAAAGATGAGAACTCATCAGTGTAGGAAGGAAGATAGATTTCATTTGTTTGTTATTTCCAGAAACCCAGAGTGGTGGGGACTCGAACCCAGGCTGCCAGCATGAGAGGCTGACACTCTACGAGATGTGCTATATGGCCTGCACTAGTGTAGGAAGGAAACACCACCACCTCAGGAAAAGAAACCACTTTGAGACCTCCAAAAGAAATGATAAAATTTCCTTAGAAATTGTTTCTAGTTGGGCATGATGGCACATGCATGTAATCCCACTGACTCAAGAGGCTGAGGCAAGAGGACCCCAAGTTCGAGGTTAGCCTCAGTAACTTAGCAAGGCCCTGCCTAAAAATTAAAAAAAAAAAAAAATGGGGAGGGGGGTAGGAAGGAGGTGTACTAGGGATAAAGCTCAGTGATAAAGTGCCCCTGGGTTCGAGTTCAATCCCAAGTACTTAAAAAAAAAAAAAAAAAAAAAAAAAAAGAAGAAGGAAGAAAAAAAATGTTACTATCACTTAATTCTCTTTCTGGCATCTCTTGATTCCTACCATATACAATTCCACCCTGAACACATTTCTCCAAGCTGTGTGTGTGTGTGTGTGAGTTGTGCTGCACCCTTGCCATCTGACTTCAGTAATGCTGTCCAAACTTAAACGAGAGTCCCAGCCCAATTTCCATTCTTTCTCACCACCTCAGATAACTTCATATTGCCTCTGCTTTCCTGGCTGCCTGGGAAACTCACATCGCTAGTGAGCTTGCTAAGTACCACGGACAGATCACAGCATGAGTGGAGATCCTGACCCACAATTCTGATCAAGAAAAGAATAAATTAGATACACTGGGAATTTGGAATGCAAACATCCAAATTACACCACTAAACTATCATAAAAGAGAGACTGTAATTTTGAATACTTGTCCTACTAGTGATACTAGCATTAGAGGAACTGGAGCCCCTGTTAATTTGCGAACCAAGTCCCTTCGAACACCAAACTGTTAATTGGACCGTGAACTTGTTTAAAGGACCCTGGCTTCTCTACTTGTGTAGCGCTCATACCATTTCCTGTTGCTTATAACACTTACTTTCGCTAAAAGGGGGTTCTTAGTTGCCCAATTAAAAGCTATTATCACCAGTTTTTCTCAGCGTTTGGCATGTGGCCTAAAAAGATTTCTCTTTTCATCTCTTTGACCTTAAACTCTATTGTGAACACGAAGGCAAATTAGAGAAATAGGGATTGCTTTCCTTCAAAATACTAGATAAAAGAAGTATTTTTTATTGAGACACTAGCTAAAGAAAGTGTCTTTTTCATTGGATAAATCAAGCTTTATGTAAAGCTAATTCTAAGAAATGTGTTAAAATTTTTCAGCATGAGAACTTGGACAAGAGGCTGTTCAACAAAGGAGAACAATGTGTGACTGTCCCATTTACCCACCGACTCCCCCGCTGGGCATGGGGTAAGCCACTTCTAGGTACAGTGGCACATTTGTTCATTGAAAAGTTTTATTAATGGGGTTGGAGGACACGATTAGGTTTGTACCATATCTGTTGCTTAATAACAAACCACCCAAAACTTGGTAACTTTGAGCATTTATTCATCCCATTCTATAGTTTGTCAGTTTAGTCTGGGATCAGCTCAGTGGTTCTGCCCTATGGGACAGGCAGGCTGACCTCATTCACTGGAGCTTCAGCTGAGATGGATCTAACAGCTGGCAAAGCCACTGGTGGCTCTCCACCGAGGGTCTCATGGAGAAGGCTTGTTTACAAGTGTTGAGAAAGAACATCAGAATAGAGGCTACAATCCCTCAGGAGGCCAAAGCTCAAAGTCACTCAGCACCAAGTCTGCTGCATTCTGTTGCTCAAAGTAAGTCCCAGGTTCAAGACAATTGGAAGGGCTGCAAAGAATCTGTGGGTTTTATCCACCAGAAATTTAAGTGCATTGATGATTTTGAGGAAAATACAGTATAAAATTGCAATTTGTTTGTTTGTTTTGATGATAGTGGGGATTAAACCTGGATCACTGTATCCATAAACTACATTCCCACCCCTTTTTTATTTATTTATTTTTAATTTTTTAATTTTTTTGGGGGGTGCTGGGGATCGATCCCAGGGCCTTGTGCTTGCAAGATAAGCACTATACCGACTGAGCTATCTCCCCAGCCCCCCCTTTTTTTATTTTTGAGACAGGGTCTTACTAGATTGTGGAGGCTGGCCTCAAATTTGGAATCCTCCTGCCTTGACCTCCCAAGTAGCTAGGATTACAGGCGTGTACCACCACACCTGGCTACTATCTGTTCTTATGACCTATATAAAGAGAATCCAAGGTATACTTATCAACCCTACCCTTCCTGGCAAGCAGTGCTTTTACTAGCAGAAAGGAAGCCAGCTATCTTGAATTCTCTGAGGTGGGGAAGGTAACAAGAATACCCAAATGAAGAAACTTTATATCTCAAAACAGTATCCTGTTCTTTTCAAGAAGGAAAGGGAGTTAGGATAGAATTCAAACAGAGGGGTTCTGAAATTACCTTCAGAACCTGTCACACCAGCAATCTGACAGTTGTTTGGGTTATTTTTATTTATTTATTTATTTGTGGTACTGGGGATTAACCAAGGGGCACTCTACCACTGATCTACATCCCCAGGTTTTTGTCAAGGAAGGTTCTGGCTAAATTGTCCAGAATGGCCTCAAACTTGCAACCCTCCTGCCTCAGCCTCCTAAGTACCTGGGATTACAAAGTGCATGCCACAAACACAGCGCTTCTTGATTTCTCTCTCCCTTCCCCACCCCTACTCATCCCACCGGGCACACTGGGCCCAGGAGGGGAAGCAGGGAGCTGCATGAGTCACTGCGGGGGTAGGTCCCTTTGTTCCTAAAGCAGTCTTCAACTCAGGGTTTTACTAGAACTACTCTGGGGTATTTAGAAATTCCATTAAGTATTGAAAACCTAAAAGCAACAATTTGAACTGTCCTCATCAGTTAGTGTGAAAACTCACCAAAATGGAAAGTTTTTGGTAATAAGTTGTAAAGTGAAAGATGGTTTTAAAAGCTTTATGGATTCATTTCACTGGGCTTGGGCATTTACAAATTAAGTTCAAAGAGGCCACAATACATTTGATGAAAGTGATAAATGTTCTGGCAGGATTTTAAATGAAAGGGGATTGGGGCATTACAACCTCTGAGATTTCCAGGCTCTTAACTGCAAAACACATTTCACATGTACAAGAGCACAGCTAAGAGACTTCCAGAATGATCCCATCCTCTGATGTTCACCAACTTGGGAAACCATAGCCCTGAGACAGAGGTCTACACCCTCTGATCTCATCTGAATGGGCTGGACTGAGCTGGGCTGCCTGCTAGCAAGCCATCTGCTGACCAGAGATGGAACTCTGGCCAAAATCAGCACAGAATTCAGTGTTGTGTGTGAGCACACATGCTGCACATGAGAGAAGCCCCAAAATGATATCCAATGAAGAGAAAATGTCTATTACTATTACCGCCACGTAATTATTGCTGTGGCTGCTGGGAGAGACAATGCGGAGGACAGCACAAAGAGCATATTACATTTAAAGTTTGATTTTTATTTTATTTTTCTGCAGTACTGGAGATTGAACCCAAGGGCCCTCTACCACTAAGCTATACCTCCAGCCCTTTAATTTTAAAAAATTTTAGATAGGGTCTCACTAAATTACCCAGGCTGGCCTCAGACTTTTGATCCTCCTGCCTGAACCTCCTGAGTAGCTAGGTTTACAGGCAAGTACCACTGCCTGTAAGCCATTTTTAAAAAGTTTACAAATTAAGTGAAGGAAGATGGGATGTTGTCTGCCCCTGCACCCCCTGCCACAACCCCTATCCTCTTCTAACCTGCTAAGGACCTCCAACATGCATCTGCAACTCAAGTGATATTCTAGTAAGTGGATCAAATGGGACAACTGGAGAGGCTTACAATACAGGAGGGTTACAGGGCCCAACAGTATCTTCAAACAAATCCAAAACTTTGAACTGTGACCCATTCTTATAACCTTAAAGAGCCAGCCACATGATTAACTTAAACTGGCTTAAATTTCCAGTTTATGCTATTTCAGATCTCTTGCATAAGTTGAATCAGGGCACTTTTATCTCAGGGAAGTGAAATTAATCTGACTTGCACTGATAAAACTCCTATCTTGAGTAAACATAAACTGGTAGTTAGATGTTATGATAAAGGGTCCAGAGTAAGACGAACTCCTTGGTAACTCATCATTGTCATTTCAAGGCACTTTAAGTGTCCCAAATACATATATCTGTACAAAACACATAGATCTGACATTGTAGGATCTGAGTACTATTGGCAAATTTCTAACTTTAAAAACACAAGCAAAGGGCTGGGGAGATAGCTCAGTTGGTAGAGTGCCTGCCTTGTAAGCACAATGCCCTGGGTTCAACACCCAGAACCACAAAAAAAAAAAAAAAAAAAAAAAATACACACACACACACGCAAGCCGAACTGGCATAGTGGTACATGGTAATCCTAGCAGCTAGGGAGGCTGAGGCAGGAGGATCACAAGTTTGAGATCAGCTTCAGCAACTTAGTGAGGCCCTAAGCAACTTATGGAGACCATGTCTCAAAAAAGGGGGGGCAGGGATGTGGCTCAGTGGTAAAGTGTCCCTGGGTTCACAATTCAATCCCCAGTACAAGACAAAAAAGAATGCAAGCATAGGACATGGTGGTACAGCTATTTGGGAGGCTGAAGTAGGAGGATCACAAGTTTGAGGCCAGTCTAAGCAACTTTAAGATTCCTTATGTCAAAAATCAAAATGGGTTGGGGATGTAGTTCAGTGATAAGAGCACCCTTGGGTTCAATCCCTAGTACCACCAAAACAAACAAAAGCGCAAGCACAAACTTAACCTTGAGTCTAAAAGAAATGGGTGCTGTGACCATTCACTTCACAATCTCAAATTACTTCCAGGTTGTCAGTCAATTTTGGTAATGAGAATGCCTTAAGAATAATGGACATTAAAGTTATTTTGGTTGGGGGTGTAACTGAGTATTTGCCTCACATGAATGAGACACCGGGTTCAATTCCATTAACCACAAAGAGAAAACACAAATGAATGAAACAATTAGGATATTATTCTTATACATTTCTATTTGCAATTTATTCTTTAAGATCTTCCATTGAGTTTTCATAAATTTAAAAATTTTATAGTACTATCATGACAAACAGAAGTGGGATTTACATGGGTTTCAATTTATTTGGTTATACACGGGGCCCTTCAGTGTATTGTTACCCCAAACAGGGAACTACAAAGGGCACCCCCCTACTAGTCAGTGGCTAAATAGGTGAAGCCATTGCAGATCATAACACACAAATCAAGCAATAATCTCAAGTCTACACCAACATTAAGTAGTAAAATAAGTGGGAAAAGGGAAAGTTCTTGACAAAATATCAGCTAATATTCAAGTTTATTTTAACAGTAATAACTGATTCAAACAAAAACCAACAGATGTTACAACCACTGGTTTTGAAGAATACGATAGATTTAATGTATTTTTTCACAGAATGTCAACTATAGAGACGTGGGGGAAAATATAGCAGAGAAATCTGGCAGAAAACACCTTAATTAAATGAAAAAAGTTAACAACCAGGCTGGCTGGGGATACAGCTGTGTGGTAGAACAAGTGCACTAAGGCGGCCCTGGGCTCCATCTGCAGCACAGCAAAAACAGAAAAGCCAGTCAGCAAGGTGGCTCACTCTGTAGTTCCTAGATTCAGGAGGCAGAGGAAAAGGTTGGCCAAGTTTGAGGCCATTCTCAGCAACTGAGCCAGGCCCTATCTCAAAATGACAATGGGTTTGGATATAGCTCAGTGGTAGAGGGTGCCCCTAGGTTCAATCCCCAGTATAAACAAACATAAATGTAATTATAGTGTAGCAGATCAAGCAGGAATGTATAATCCATGTGTAAAGTCAAACAGTATTAAGAACTGGGAGCACAACAAGACTGGAGGAAGACCCTGTCAACAACTTTTGTACATTAAACATAGACTACCAATTTTAAAGTTAAAAAATAATAATTACTGAATCAGACTATCAATAGCATTTACATATTCAAAATAAACTCCCCACATATCCCAGTTATAAACTTCCATGTCCTTTGTCATTGATTCTACTATTCGAATAAAATTAATGCTTTAGAAATTCATTGCAAGGCTAAGGAGGTGGCTCAGTGGTACAGCACTTGTGTAGCATGCACAAGCCTCTGGATTCAAACTCCAGTACTGAGGGGGGGGTGGGGAGGCAATTCATTGTTCTGTAATTGTACGCATCTCACATCTGTAATCCCAGTGACTTGGGAGGCTGAGAGAGGATTCCAAGTTCAAGGCCAGCCTGTGAAAAAAGTATACCCTATCTCCAAACTTAAAATTTTGGGGTTTTGGGGGCTGGGGAGATGACTCAGTCGGTAGAGTGCTTGCCTTGCAAGCACAAGGCCCTGGGTTCGATCCCCAGCACCGCGAAATAATAATAATTATTATTATTTTGGGGTTTTTGTTTTTGCTAGTAAGGAGTCATAGTGCTGAGGGAAGGGGCAGTGAATAACTCAGCAATCCAAATATCAAATACCTCTTTTCCCATGATGTAGGACCCTCAAAACCATTCAGAGCATCGAGACAAAATGTTATCACACTGCCTTGATGCTTACATAGCCAGGGTTTCCTCAACTCACTTGCCCCTCTCTATACCACACAAAAACAAGAACACTTAATGCCTTAAAGCTTGGACTGCTTCTTTCCATTTCAGGGTAAGCAGAGTCTAAGATGATTTATCACTACCCCTAGGATTTCATTTTCTTTTATAAATCAAAAGGTACTAATCCTAGGCCTGCTACTAAAGAGATAAACTGTTAAGGGTACCTGCAGTGGGAAGTAATCACTATGTAAAACTGGTGAATTTTCTGATTTCTCCCCTATCCCCACCTCCCAGAAGACAGCACATCTAAATATAGGATATGGTGCAGGCCTATAATCCCAGTGGCTGGGGAGGCTGAGGCGTTCAAAGGTGCTAAGCAACTCAGTGAGACCTTGCCTCTAAATAAAACATACATATATATATATATATAGATAGATAGATAGATAGATAGAAGAGAGAGAGAGAGACAGGGACAGGGACACACTTTAGACTGTTACCCACTGCACTGTTACTCCAACAATAAAGATTGCATGACCTTTCTATCTACAATTTTATCAAGTACACATATTCTTTCAGCCCCAGAAAAATTAAGTTCAGCTTTCTTGACACATACAAATAATAAACAAAGACATTTTGCTTTTTAAAACTTTATTTCAACATAACTATGCTTACAGAAATACACTCACATTGGTTAATAGAATGCAATTTAAGTTTAACTTATCCTACACAATTTCAACCAAAAACTTGGTACATGGTTTAAGATTTTAAAAAGAATTTGCAATCTGGCTTATTTTTATCTATTACAAATGTATATAAAAGATCCGCCATCGAATGCTGCTAAAGAAAGCAGCAAGAACCTTGAGAAATATACCTTTGGTTTGCCTCAGAAAAAATAACACGTATTGCACTGTAAAAGTTTATAAAATTGGTGCAACAAAACATTGTTGTAATGTTACAATGCCAGTTTAGAAAATTCAGTAACAAATGGATATAGAAGGGGTTGGGAGGGTGCCTATGTACACACGTGGTACTGTAAAAGCTATCTGATATAGTTTATATAGCATGTAGACTGTAAATCTACACAAAGATTCAGATAATTTCTTAAATCTGAATTAACACTATCAGCTCACTTCATCTGCTGAGGTCAACAATGAAACTCTGCACACTGGCTTTAAGTTTTTTTGATGTATGCAAAGTAAATTTTCTTCCCCAGTTTTTCAGTCCAGAAGTGACAGTATACTACAGGTATTCCTTCCATCGTTAACATTCATGGGGTGACATGTGATGAGGTTAACTGGGGTTTTAATTTGTATCAGCGCTCATGTAAATGGCCCCCCAAAGTCAATGACCACATGCCTTTTTAAGTGACTAAGAAATAAAATGGCCCTTCTTGGAAGATTAGAGCAAAACATCCAGCTACAGTTATAAGAAGCCTTATCGAAACAATGTAACTCCTTACAAATGATGCCTCAATAAAAATAAAAGTAGCCCCCAAATAAGAAGCAGCTCAGATAAAGAGGAAAAATATAACTTAAAATATCTTGAAAACTAATGGGAATACAGGTTCGAAAATAATTAGATTTTTATGACTACCTAGGATTAGGCTTATAATGCATTCTAGTATTTCAAATTTACCACTAAGTTACTAAATACCAATTTACAAATAACATGCTCATTTATTGTTCCTTTATCAAGAGAAAGTTCTAGCTTCAATTCTATTGGGGGGAGGGCACTAGAAAATACAAAGATTCAAACAGTTCCATGCAAATATCACATTTTTTCAAATGGAAGAACTCCCAACTGGACCAGAAGTTCCAATTACTAATATATTTTTCATTGAAACAATTTTTTAAAAGTACAAATACATGGCATTAAGGTTCAGGACCTAATATAGGCCTGATAATCAAGTCCTTGTTTTCTGGAAGAAAGGCCTCAAGTCCCAATCAATTTCCAGTAACAATGTTTTTACACATCAACTTAATAAGGGGTTTTAATTTCCTTCATATTTTTGTTTTCAGAATTCTAGTCTTAAAGGCTAGATTAGAAATTAGTTCAATTCCCCAGAAGGCAAATTTCTTTCCTTTATAGTATGAAAGAATCCAGAAAGACCTCTTCCCCAAGCAGATTCCCAATCTCTAATCTGTGCTTAAGATGAATCTTTTTCAATATAATGTAAAAGGTAACTTAGGTAAAATGTGCTCATTAACATTAAAAACTAGTTGTTAGGAAGACTTAAAACTAGCTGTATAATTTAAGTTTTAAAACATAAATATTCGCAGCTTGATCTCCTGCTGACAATGATTGTCGGAGCCTAGAATTCAACATTTATAAATTCCCATTCACACACAACAAACACACCATTATCACACAACTTACTCATGTCTTGAGAGAATCTTCTTAAAATTCTTTGGCCTCCCAGTCAATTCCAAGTTTGAACACTTTTAAGTCAAACTTCACTCTCAGATTAACAAATTTTCCACCCATACGTTAATGCTTGTCCTAATCTTTCATGTTGTACTGCCAAAATCTGAAACCTACCTCAAAGAGATTACCAGGTAAAAGAAAATAAAATATTCTTGAAGGGGGTTATTTTTAAATAGAATATACATGGGAGGTTGGAATTCAAGATCTCTTACTGGGATCATACTCTGTTTTACTGAAATGAACTCCTAACTTTAATAAAAATCCTATGTTGGATTCTTTCATACTCTGGCAAATGGCCAAAGAACCTACGAAACAGTTTTGGAGTACACACCCTTTTTCATACAAAGTGCCCCTATAGGCACACCAGAATAGCTGCAATTCACTTGAGGCCTCACCTGTAGAAGAGGCTGTCAGAGGGACAGCCAGGACACCCACTAGTTTGTGGAGATCCCTGAGAAGTATGATTTTTAAAATCTGGACTGTACTGAAGTTCACCAGCCTTCTTCACTGTATTCACAGGAAGTTGCAGCTGACTTGCCAGAACTCATGCCATCTCTCATTCTAGATTTGCTGTGTAAAAGCTATGGCTTTGGAATCTCACAAGTGATATCCCATGCAACTTGAAGGAATGATTAATCTCCTAATTCCAGGTTTATAATTTCCAAATCTCAGTTACAGTTCTTTATTCAACTAAGTAGCTACATGGACACCAACCATTTTTTGAGGAAAGGTTCTCCTCAAAGATAACACAACTAAAAAGTAATGTACCATAACAGGCAAAAACATTAAAAAATAAAGTAACTGATAGTTGGTATTTGAGACAAAAATGTGTTTTAAAAATAAAAACCTATCGGTTTATTTATTGCAAAATCAATAAAGAGAGCTGTGAATTTATTATATTCATTCAAAATAAATAACAATGTGAAATACAGATTCTGGCATAGGTATAAAATATGAAAATCATAATGAATGGATTGAACCTGCATGTTTCATTTGCTCACAAACTTGCACACACTATTATTCTGCAAAAAAGACAATTGCAGCAAAGAAAATAAAAACTGCCCTTTTGCAAACAAGCCTAAAAATACTCCTCTGACGAGGCCAAAATAAACATGCATATATATGTATAAAGTGTTACTGCTCAACACAAATGCTATTTCTAGAAAAATATAACTGCATAGGTTAAAAAAAAAATGTGCAACATCTTAAGCCATTAAAGCACCAAAATAAAAAAACACACCCAAATCACTGTTTTATGACAATTAAAACACAAAATATTGATCAAAACTCAGGAAGTAAATACCTGGACTGATACCATGTCCATTGTTGGGCTAATTTTTCTTCAATTTAAATGTCTTTTTTCATCTCTAAAGAAATCTTAAAGTGCTAACTTTATATAAAGCAGGCAAATTGTTCAAGTAATTTGCTATTAAGCCAATTTTTATGGAGCTAAACAAAAAAGGAGAAGTAAACTAAAGTGATACAGAAGACAGACATGGAGAAAAAACTGATAAGTTGTAGATGGACAAAGCAATAGAATGCTATATACCATCATGGCCTTCTCATTTCAATTGAACACACAGGCTAAACAGATTAAGGTATTTGCTGGTCTTAGTACATTAACTCCCTTGGATTTGCTAAAATTTATACAATAGGTATGCATGAAGTCCTAAGGATAAAAGGATGCCTCTTAAAAATCAACACTGGACACTAATTAAAGCAATCTTAAAAGGTTGTTCTACTACTATAAATGAATATAATAAGTAATAGCTCTTACAAACCAAGAACTGCAACCTTGTCCAAACTTTAATTACTCCTGCCCTTGAGCTGCTTTTTCAAGGAAGTACACGTTAACCAAATGGCGATTGAGGTGTTTGCTGTAATCTTTTTCTTTCCTAAAAGAACGATCACAGAAGATACAAACAAAATCTCCCTCAGTCACTTTTACTGCCAAGGTTTCTTTTGCATCTTTCGTACTAGCGTCTTGTGGAACTGGACGAGCCCCATGCAATCCAGAATCATCACTACCCTCTGACATGTTGTCACTTAGGTCACTTCCATCATGACTGTGGATACCTTCATCTTCATCAATTTCCTGAGACTCATTTACTGCCACAGTAACAGGAGGTGAAGCCAGTGCAGTTTTGGACACTGCTTCATGTTCATCTATTGGTGGGGGAAGATCCAATGGTGAAACTGGTTCTTCAACTGCTGAGTCTTTAGCAGGGAGATTCTCTGTTGTGTTCTGATCAGTGTCCATTTCCACTTCACAAAGCATAGCTGAGTCAGTCTGATGCTTATCGTCTAAAGTTTCACCCTCTGGCATATTCAACTTTTGTCCTGAAGATGAAACACTAGTAGATTCCTTGGTACAGGAATCAGCTACACTCTTCTCTGCTTCTTCTGCTCCTACTTTCAGAAGAGGGTCTTCTTTGTTTCCTTCAACTTCAGAGAATAATTTTTGGTCTTTTGACTCCTCCTCTTTTAAGTTTTCCTCTGGCAGTGGTGGTGATGGTGCCAAAATTTCTTGTGTGCTTCTACTTTCCTTTAGAAGTTGGCTATCTTTAACAGGCACTAAGCCAACTTCAATAAGGACTTGCTCCTTCCGTGCCATTTCACTCTGCATATTGGACTTTTCCTTTCTGTTATCTTTTCGGGGAGAAGTCTTTTTGGGAACTGGTTCATTGTGAAGAGGAGGATCTATAGGAGGAGGCAGCTCCATCTGAGCAGGCTCCTTCTGAACAACCTCCATCTGAACAGACTCCAGGTTAACAGGCCCCATCTGAGCAGGTTCCACGGGAGGAGGCAACTCCATCTGCACAGGCCCCTTCTGAACAGCCTCCGTAAGAGGAGAATCCATAGGACAGGGCAACTCCACTTCAGCAGGCCCCTTCTGAACCTCCTCCATGTGGACAGGCTCCACAGGAGGGGGCGGCTCCATGTGAGCAGGTCCCTTGTGAACAACCTCCTCCATGTGGACAGGCTCCACAGGAGGGGGCAGCTCCATGTGAACAGATCCCTGGTGAACCACCTCCACAGGAGCAGGCTCGAGTTCAGCAGGCCCCTGGTGAACCACCTCCATGTGAGCAGGCTCTATCTGAGCAGGCCCCTTCTGACTAGTCTCCCTTTGAACAGGTTCCTTCTGAGAGGACTCTTTCTGAGAAGGCTTACTGCTTTTTTTACTTGGTTTACTTTTTAGAGTTTTCTTCTTTGCACTTTTTTTCACACCAGTATTTTGTTTTTTATTCTCTTCCTTATTCTCCTCCACTTTGCTATCACCCTTTGGCACTTCCTGACTATTTTTGGATTTACCTTCTATCTTCCTTTTCTTTTTTGTCACAGATTCCTCTTCATTCACAGGACCATGCAAGGAATGGGCTTCAGTTTCCGTCTTCCTTTTGCTTTTCTTGGCTTTACAGGATTTTTCTGAATTACTTCTTGTATGCACTTCCATCTCTTTAGCTTCTGTTGCTGATTTGCGAGTTCTGGTAGTGACCTGAATCACTGAAACATTGCTACCAGGTTTTTTCTCTTTTGAAACATTATCTTTTTTCTCTACTTTTACAGACTTCTCATTTTTCTTTCCAGCCACATCCCCTTTTATTTTTGTTTGCTCTGTTTCTGTTTTTTCATTGGTGATATTGTTATCAAGTAAGTCAGCCTCTCGCTTTTTGGTTTTCTTTAATTTCACTTTTGACACATCCATTGTTTTATTAGGACAAGTAGGATGCTTAGATTTGAAATGATACTGTAGATTACACTTCTTGGAAGCTGCATAGTCGCATACAGGGCAATTGAACTGCCGTGGGTTCACATGTAGCTCTACATGTTTTTTGAAGTTGCTTCTATCTGCTGTTTTGTAGTCACAGTGGGGGCAATTAAGAGGTTTAGGCCCATTGTGAACCTGTCTTGCATGGCGGGTTACTTCATGTTGATTAGAGGCCACATAACTGCACTGATCACATTTAAATGGCTTCTCACCTAAAGGTAAATAAGAGGTGTTAGAAGACAGTTTAAAACATAAACTCAAGATTTAAATATGCTAATAAGAAATTGTACATATAAAATAATCACAAACACTACTGAAAAGAATATATCATGCACCTTATATTTACCATATTTATTTGTATAGCTTTTCTCTATCCTTTGACACTGATTCTCAAACCAATACAGGAATAAATTATCTGTCCACCATCATCTTCAAAAAAGTTCATCAAGCTGGGCACGATGGCACATGCCTATAATCCCACTGACTCAGGAGGTTGAGGCAGGAGAATTGCAAGTTCAAGGCCAGCTTTGCAACTTAGTAAAACCCTCAGCAACTTGGTAAGTCCCTGCCTCAAAATAAAAAAAAAATAAAAAAAAATAAAAATAAATCAAAAAAGTTTGGTAAAATAGCTCAATGGTTAAGCACTCTGTGATTAAATCCCCAGTGCCTCGCCCCCCGCCCCCCAAAGTTCCATAACCTTAGGGTTCCCAAGCACCATTAAAGGGCAGAGATTCATCTAGAAACAAAATTACTGGAAAAGTTCAACTGGGCTGTGGATGTTTTGAGGCAATGTCACTCAAGAGAAAATAATTCTTAACTTTTTTGTGTTAAGAGAAAAGAAATATATATGGAGTACATTAGAAAATTTCCAAAAATTGTCAAGATTAACCTTGGGAGAAATATCTTTCACTCTAGGAAACATCCCCAGGCCCTAAGTACAAATGTTTTAAAACTCTGCTCTAGCCTAATATAACAAAGGGAGGAAAAGATTTTTTCTTGAAATTTAAACCTTTTGTTCATTATGGTAAGGGTTTAGTAAATTTCACTCAGTTTGCTTTCTAATGCCAGAGTTATTTTAAAGCAAAATATAGCTAAGGTAATTATTCAGAAAACTTCTGTGATTATTTCCCCTCTCATTTTTCTATAAAATGGGCACTTAAAACTAGATACACAAGAAGCCACGTACAAATAGATATGGTAACATAAGCAGAGTCATAATCACAGATACATACAAAACCAGAACCACCCCCATAACCCAAATTAAAGGCATAAGAACAACACATTCTACCTGAATACATACCCATCTAGATCACTTTCTAGTAAATATTATCAAATGGTATCCATACCCAACTGGTCCAATGGAATGCATAGTAGAGAAATGGAAATTAACATTTATGAAAATTCATCTCTCAAACATTCTTACATTCATATTAATCTTATTAAAGTTTTTCATAAAGCAAAATTTCCATGATTACAAAATGATGGTATAATACTAAATCACAAAAACAAACACTTCTCCAGGTATGTCAGGTTAGATATGTCACTAACTGGACAACTCTTTTTCATGCCAGAAATAATGTAGTTTCTACAATATGCTACGTTTCTCTAACAGTTGGTCCTACAGGGTCCCTCTCCTCTCCAATGAATGATCTAAACGGAGACAACATTTCCTTAATACATATAGATAGAGTCAGGCATGGTGGGGCATGCCTGTAATCCCAACCACTTGAAAGATTGATGCAAGAAGACAGCAGGTTTGAGGCCAGCCTGTGCAATTTAACAAGACCCCTTCTCAAAGTGGGGAAAAAAAAAAATGCTGGGAATGAAGTTCAGTGATGTAGCACTTGCCTGGCACGCACAAGGGTTCGGGGTTCCACCCCCAGGACATCGTGAATAAGAGAGAGTTGTTTTCTTGTTTTTTTATTTTGGTAATGGGAATTAAATTAGGGGTGCTCTACCAAAGCAACATCCCCAACCCCTTTTTTAAATTTTATTTTGGGATACGATCTCTCTAAACTGCTGAGGCTAGCCTGGAACTTGTGATCATCCTGCCTCAGCCTCCCAAGTGGCTGGGATTAAGCCTTGTGTCACCTTGCCCAGACAAAAAAGAGATTTTAAGAATACTTAATAGCAACAACTAAAAACTAAATATAGCAAGAAAGCCAGGTGTATGCCTGTAATCCCATGGACTTGAGAGGCTGAGGCAGGGTGATTGCAAATTTGAGATAAGATGGGCAATTTAGCAAGACCGTGTTTCAAAATCAAAGAGCTGAAGTGTAGCTCAGTGATAGATTACCCCTGGGTTCAATCCCTAGTACCACAAAAAAGAAAGAAAAGCAAGCAAAACATCAAACACTTGGTAAACTCAAATATAACTGTTTCAGCCAGTGTATAAGACACTATAAAAAGCAGCAGAAAGCTAATATGGCCTCCTAGGTTAATACTGAAGGTTATAATTTTAAAATTTTAACCATATAGCCAGGTACAGTGGTACACACCTATAAATCCCAGGAGCTAGGTAGGCTGATGCATGAGGATCATGAGTTCAAAAGCAGACTCAGTAACTTATCAAGGCCCTAAGAAACTCAGCAAGACCCTATCTCAAGAATGGGTTGGAAGCGCAGGCCATATAGCGCACCTCGTAGAGTGCCTGCCTCTCATGCTGGAGGCCCGGGTTCGAGTCCCCAGCACTGTGGGATTGTGGAAATAACAAACAAACGAAAGAATGGGTTGGAGATGTGGTTCAGTGGTTAAGCACCTAGGTTCAATCCCCATACAAAAAATAATAACTCTATGATCAGCCCTCTATATTCAAGTTTTGCATTCACGAATTCAAACAATTACATATTTAAAGTATTTAAGAAAAAAAATTATGTCTTTACTGAATAGGTAGATTATTTTCCTGTCATTATTTCCTAAACAGTAAAATACACAATTTTAAAAAGACACCATAAACATTTAAATATTGAGTTTATATAAAAACGAAACAAGTGTCATCATCCTAATCTAGTGACCCTTCATCACAAGGGGCCCAGCTAGAAGTGGCTTTAGATAATATACGTCCCAAAGTAGATATCAAGTATTTAGATTTAATTTTCAATTTACAAGTAATACAAAGGAGCTGGACCCAGTGGTACACTCCTGTAATCCCAGGAACTCCAAAGGCTAACTAAAGAGGATCACAATTTTGAGGCCAGCCTCAGCAACTTAGAGAGACCCTGTCTCAAAATTAAAAAAAAAAAAAATGAAAAGGGCTGGGAAGGAACAGCTCACTGGTAGAGCACTGCGAAATTCAAAACAAAACAAAAAAAGGGACAGAAGAAAAGCAAAATGACACATGAGAAAGTGATGAGACATCTACAAGGGAAGAGAGTCTACAGGAAAAATGGACATATTTCTTCAATGCCTTCATATTGCCATCTGTAAGATGGGAACAATAGAACTTATACAACATAACAATATTTATAAAGCTAAAATGAATTAACTTATATAAAGCAGTTAAACGTTTTATTGAGTGGCTAGAGTATTGCTATCAACATGACATGACGTCTACCATTAACCAAGCCTGATACTGAATCCAAGTTATTACCCTTAGAGCATAAAATCAGGAGGCACTCGAAAGTAATAAAACAAGGTTTCTGGTTAAGGGGCACAACACAACAGCTCAGATTTAGAAGAACCTGGTGTAATGGTGCATGCCTGTAACCCCAGCTATTCGGGAGGTTGAAGGGGGCCAGCCGTGGCAATCTAGCAAGATCCTGCCTCAAAATAAAAAATTTAAGACTAGGGATGTAGGTCAGTGATAACACTTTTCTGAGTTCATCCCCCAGTACGACAACAAAAACCAAAACAAAACATCTTCTCAGAAAGTATGCATATAGAAATTTACATTCAGTTCAGGAGTCCCACCCACAGAATCCAGGTTAACAATCCCCATTTAAAGCCAGGCAGCACAAGCCAGGCACAGTGGTGCAAGCCTGTAATCCCAACAATTTGGAAAGCTGAGGCAGGAGGACCTCAAGTTCAAGGGCAATCTCAGAAACTTATCAAGGCCCTTAGCCTTAGCATGACCCTGTCTCCAAAAAAAAAAAAAAAAAAAGGGCTGGGGATGTAGCTCAGTAATAAAGCACCCCTGGGTTCAATCACCAGAACCAAAACTAAAGCAAGTAAGCAAGCAAGGAAGGCACAGTGAAGCACACCTACAATCCCAGACACCTGATCAAGGAGGGTGAGTCAAGAGGATCCTAGAGGACCACAAATTTTGAGGCCAGCCTGGGAAATCCAGTAAGACCATCTCAAAATAAATAAAGCTGGGCATGGTGGTGCACACAGCTCAGGAGGCTAAGGAAGGAGATTCCAAATTCCAGGTCAGCCTCAGGAACTTAGCAATACTCTGCCTAAAAATAAAGAATAAAAAGGGCTGAGGATGTAACGTAGCTCAGTGGCAAAGCACCCCTGGGTTCAATCCCCAGTATCAAAAATAATGATGATAATAATAAAAACAACTTCTTTGTAACTGTAGTTTCTAATAAAAATAATGGCAGTTTACTGAAAATGGTGGGAAAATTCCCATTTTTTTAACCAACCTGAATGAGTACGCATATGTCGAGTTAGATGAGTCTTCTGAGAACTTGAATAAGGACAAAGTTCACATTTATATGGGCGTTCTCCTGCAAAATAACAATGAATAGTTTTTAAATACAATAAAATAATTCAAATACATTGTCAATAACAATGTAACAATATTCACTACTGAGCACTATATAAGATTTTTTTTCTATTTCTAGCAGAGCCTCAACTTACCAAACATTGAAATATAAATGGTTCATTTCAGAATTTACTATGTACTTTTTTTTTAAACTTTGCTGACAAATAATAATGCTGCCTTTCTGAATTCTTACAGCCCTTTTAATTTTCATATGCATACCCCCTACCCCCAATATCAGGACAATCCCCAGTAACAGTAACCAATCCTTTTTGTCTTATTTTGAGACAGGGTCTTGCTGAATTGCTGAGGTTGTCTCAGCCTCCTAAATCACTGGGATTACAGGCATGAGCCACCACATCTGGCACGATGTCATATATTATCACATTAAAGACTGAACTGCTATCTGGATAATATATCAAGGAATATTTGACAAGAATTATTCTTTTGCCGGTATGGTGGCGCACACCTATAATCCCAGCAACTCGGGAGGCTGAGGCAGGAGAATCACAAGTTTGAAACCAGCCTCAGCAACTTAGTGAGGCCCTAAGCAATTTAGTGAGACCCTGTCTCAAAATTAAAGAGGGCTGGGGATGTGGTTGAGTGTCCTTGGGTTCAATAAGCATGTTAGCAACATGTCTAAAATCCTAGTGTCTTGGGAAGCTGATGCAGGAAGATCACAAGTTTGAGACTAGCTTCAGCAACTTAAAGAGACCCTAGGCAACTTAGCAAGACCCAGTCTTAAAATAATTAGAACTGGGAATATAGCTTAGTGATAAAAGTATGGCTGGGTTCAATCATCAGTACAAAGAAAAATTGTTTTCATCTAGTCCTTAGCCTCAGTATAATAATTATGACCTTGGGCAAATTACTTAGGAGCCTGACTTCCAGTTTCCCCATATATAAAAATAACAGTATCCTCAATCCCATTATTGTGGGTTTTTTGCAATCCTTCTGCCTCAGCCTCCCAAGTTCCTGGGATTACATGTACCAACCAGCAAAGCTTTTCTGAGAATTTGGATAAGATATTACATGTATAGGGGCTGGGGTTGTGGCTCAGTGGTACAGCACTTGTCTAGCACATACGAGACACTGGGTTCAATCCTGAGCACCACATAAAAACAATCAAATAAAGTAAAGATACCGTGTCCATTTACAACTAAAAAAATAGTTTTAAAAAAAAGATATTACATGTAGAGCATTTCACACTATATTTGACACTAGTGAAGTCCTAAATAAATATCAGTTATTGAGCTTATGGGGTACAATTCCATATTTGAGCACTTCCCTGGTATGCAAAAGCCCTGGGTTCCATCCCTAGTACAGGGGGAGGGGACATTAGTCATTGACTTTGCCTATACAACAAAACAGGACATGGAAAAGATGGCATGAAAAAAAAAGGCGATGGACAGAAAACACGTTCCTTGTAACCATCCCAGTGTAATTAGCTGGTAGTTTTATTTCAGCAATGAAGAATTGGTAGCATACTTAGTGATAGGAAAGAATTAAGACAGTTTAAAAAATATTAATGTATTTCCACGTAGATACACAAATAACCCAAAGCACATGAAGAAATGCACATCCTCATTAGGAAAGAAAAGCAAATCAAAACCACAAGATGGACAGCCGGGTGCAGTGGCACACGCCTACAATCCCAGTAACTAAGGAGGCTGAGGCAGAAGGATTACAAGTTTGAGGCCAGTCTCAGCTACCACCAAGTCTGGCCCTCAGCATGTTAGTGAGACCGTATCTCAAAATAAGAAGGGCTGGGGATGTGGCTCTGTGGTAAAGTGCTCCTGGGTTAAATACCCAGTACCAAAAACAAAACAAATGAGAAAAAAAAAAAAAAAAAAAAACCATACCACAAAATGAAGATTTCATATTCACAAGGATGGGTTATAATCAGAAATTTAAAAAAAAAAAAAAATTTTTTTGGTAGTACCAGGGATGGAACCCAGGGGAGCTCTACCACGGAGCTACACCCTCAGTCCTTTTTCTCTTTTTAAAAAACAGATACCACTTTTTTTTATACCTTTATTTTATGTATTTATTTTTATGTGGTGCTGACGATAGAACCCAGTGCCTCATAAGTGACAGGCAAGTGTTCTACAACTGCAACCCCTTTTTAAAAACAGGGTCTCAGCTGGGTGCCATGGTGCACGCCTGTAATCCCAGGGGCTCAGGAGGCTGAGACAGGAGGATTGCAAGTTCAAAGCCAGCCTCAGCAAAAAGCGAGGCGCTAAGCAACTCCTGTCCCTAAATAAAATACAAAATAAGGCTGAGGATGTGGCTTAGTGGTCGAGTGCCCCTGAATTCAATCCCCAGTACCAAAACAAAACAGGGTCTCTTTAAAAAATTGCCCAGACTGGCCTAGAATTGTGATCCTCCTGCCTCAATCTCCTGAGTTGCTGGGATTAGCAGAGCATCACCACGCTCAAGGTCAACATCATTGGTGAGTTTTTAGGATGCAGAGAAATTGGAGACCTCATACATTGCAAGGCCATTTTGGAAAACAGTTTGGCAGTTCCCAAAAGGTTAAACATCAGTAAGAACAAATAGCGGGGCTGGGGAGATAGCTCAGTTGGTAGAGTGCTTGCCTTGTAAGCACAAGGCCCTGGGTTCGATCCCCAGCACCAAAAAAAAAAAAACAAAAAAAAAGAACAAATAGCATACAGTACTGCAGTTCCACTCCTAGGTATAAATCCAAGGAAAAAAACCTATCCACACAAAACTTATACATAACATATTCATAGCAGTATTATTTATAATCGCCAAAAAATGGAAATAAAACATTCACTAACTGATGAATGGATAAGCAAAATGACATGTACTCATGTAATTTAGTAATTCAAAAAAAAGAATAGGCTGGGAATGTAACTCAGTGGTACAGTACATGCTAAGAATGCAGAAGGCCCCTGGATTCAATCCCCACCCAGTACTGTCAAATAAAAAATTTTAAAAATAGTTGAGAACTATGTTACACACCTGTAACTCCAGAGGCTGAGGCAGGAAGATTCAAGTTTGAAGTCTACCTGGGCAACTTTAAAAAGAACTGGGGACATAGCTTAGTGGCAAAGCACCCTTGGGTTCAATACCCAGGACCAAAGTAATAAGAAGAAGAAAAGAGAGGTGGAAGTAGCTCTGTGACTTAGCACTTGCCTAACATGCCTTGGCCACAGGTTCAATCCCCAGTACTGCTTTAAAAATATATGAAAAAAGAGGGCTGGGGAGATAGCTCAGTTGGTAGAGTGCTTGTCTTGTAAGCACAAGGCCCTGAGTTCGATCCCCAGCACCCAAAATAAAAAAAAATTAAAAAAATTTAAAAAAAAAATGAAAAAAGAGAAAAGATTTAAAAGTAAACTATCCTTAAGTGATCCTTCATGTTAATCTATAAAGACGTTTACTTTTTCTTCTGTTACCTTTTTAAGTTACATCTTTTTAAAGATACTTACATGCCAATTAATTCCCAAAGTTGCTGAGGTTGGCCTCAAATTTGCACTATTCCCCTGCCAAGTAGCTGAGATTACCAACTTGTACTACCCCACCCAGCATTTTTTTTTTTTTTTTGGAACGGGGGACAGAACCTAGGGGCACTTTACCACTGAGCTACATCCCCAGCCCTTTTTATTTTTGAGATAGGGTCCTGCTAAATTTAAATTGCCTACACTGGCCTTGAATTTGAAATGCTCCTGTCTCAGCCTCCCAAGTCACACTTCTAACATAAGAGAATACTGAAAATGTACAATTCCACAAACTAGACATAACAACTCCTCTAGAGCCAGGCGTGGTGGGTCACACCTGTAATCCCAGCAAACCCAAAGAGAGGCTGAGGCAGGAGGGTTTCTAGTTCGAGGTCAGTCTCAACAAGTTAGTAAGGCCCTAAAGTAACTTAGTGAGATCCTGTCTCAAAATAAAAAATAAGGGTTGGGGATGTGGCTCGGTGGTGAAGCATCCCTAGGTCAATCAAGAGTACCCCCCGTCCCAAAAAAAAGACCTACTCTTCTAATTCTTCTAGAAAGCTTATTTAAGTACTGATTTTTCGGTCACACATATAGGAAAATGAGTTACCGTTTAAAGAACTTGTGAACTGGTTAAATATCATAAACTTCAATTCCCAGTACCAAAAAAAAAAAAAAAAAGCTAAATTAACAGTGTTTTCACTTAAGAGGGTAGCTTAAACAAAAGTAATCCCTAGCAGCCCTCCCTACCACACTGATAATTACCTGTAGAACAATGAGATTTCTGACCTTTGCTATGGCTATGTGACCTTAGGCACATCACTTTAGGCTTTCAAATCTTTGGTTTTCACATAAACATGACTATTACCCTACAGTCTTCCCCAATGGAATGTTCAAAATTAGCAAAGAAAAAAGGGCCCAACCATGGACACTCAAGAAGAAATGGCAAGTCAATCTGAGAACTAGGATACAAAATAAATGATTCCAGCACTCATTTTGTTTTTACTCTTCAGCACTATATGAACTTTTTCATAAACATACTTTTGAGAATGATGCATTTAACACAAAATATTCTCAATTTATATAATCAAAATATTATCCTTCAATTTATGTATTAAACTGTTTTTTAAAAAAAATCACAATGAAAAGTAAGTACCATGAGGGAGGAGATCACAATGGAAGTAAATACGAGGAAAAATCACTCTTCTCCTTTTGTGGTACTGGGGATTGAACCCAGGGGGACTCTACCATCGTGTTTACACCCCCATTCATTCTTATGTTTGAGACAAAAGTCTCGCTAAATTGCTGAGGCAGACCTCCTACTTGGGATCCTGGTTTCAGCATTCCCAGTCACTGGGATTACAGGTATGCACCACCAAACTACCTGAAAAACAAATAACTAATAAATAAATAAATAAATAAATAAAACAGGGAAAAACAGGGAATGGTTGAGTCCCCTGGGTTCAATCTCTAATACCCCCCTATCAAAATTAAAATTAAGCCAGGAATACCGGTGCCCTGCTGTAATCCCAATTATTCAGAAGGGTGAGGCAAGAGGATGGCAAGTTGGAGGTCAGCCTGGACAACTCAGCGAGACTTTGTCTCAACATAAAATTTTCTCTGTTCTCTCTATATTCTATTTTTTTTTCCCTTCTAAAACTGCTCTTACACCAACAAAGTTAAATTTGCTGTTGAATATATTTTTAGATTTTGGAGAGACTGTTAAAACTGTTTGGTAACCCAACATCTAGTTGTTACCTGTGGGATCTACATTATCCATTTTTGCTTTTTGTTTTCTTTAAGTGTCTTGCTACGTTGCCCTGGCTGACCTGAAACTTCCCTGGCTCCAATGATCCTCCCACCTGAGACTCTTGAGTAGTTGGGACTATAGGTGCACTCTACAGGTTAACAATAATAAATTAGAATCTGAAGTTTTAGAAAAACTGTTAAATGAATATGAAGTACTTATGAATGAAGCCCTGAGTATGTGAGGGCCTGGGTTCAATTACCAATACTACAAAAAGAAAAGATCGATTGATTGTACGCAGGCTCAGTTTAGTCTAACACTTTGTCTAATACACACCAGTAAGTAATTAATGGGATAGGATTCCCAAATAATTTTTTAATATTGTTTTTGTTGTTGGATGGACCTATATTTATTTATTTATATGCGGTGGTGAGAATCGAACCCAGTGCCTTACATATGCTAGGTAAGCACTTTAAGACTGAGCTACAGCCCTCAGCCCCTAAAGTATGTATTTTTGTAATGTTTGAACTTTACTTTTACTTATTTATTTACTTATTATGTTTTTGGTACTGGAAATTGAACCCAGGGATGGTTAACCACTGAACCACATCCCCAGTCCTTTCTAATTTTTACTTTGAGCTAGGATCTCATCAAGTTGCTTAGGGCCCCATTCAAGGCTGGCCTCCAACTTGCGATACTCAATCCTCCTGTCTCAGTCTCCAAAGTCACTGGGATTACAGGCAGGCGCCACCACACCCAGCTGAACTTTACTTTTGAATCAAATGGTTGCAAAGCACGGTGACATCACAGGTTACGACAAATTTCAGAGACTGGAAAATTTTTACTGGACTACATTTTCAAGCTGGGACTTGGAAATCTTTGAGGTCTTTCTTGCAATGGAATTTCTGTGGTTTTTGTTTTTGGTACTGGGGATTGAACCCAGGGTGCTCTACCAATGAGCTAATCTCCAGTCCTTTTTTTCTTTTTATGAGACAGGGTTTCTTTATGTTGCAGAAACTGGCTTAGAACTTGAGATTCTCCTGCCCCTGCCTCCTGAGTCCCTAGGATTACTGATGTGAGTTGCCCACCTTCATGGCAACCCCATCTCTTTTGATTTTGACACAGGGGCTGACTAAATTGCCCAGGATGATCAAGAAACTGCAATCCTCCTGCCTCTGTCTTCAGAGGGATTACTCCCATGAGCCACTGGGACTGACTTTCTAATGGAATTTCACCTACAAGTTTCATTGTATAAGTCTACCACTTCAAGCAAGATGGTATCAAATCCCTCCCCTCTCTACCTATGGGTTTCTACGGTAAGAGTGCCAACTCCTACAAAGAAAAGATGATGCAAACAACACCCCACAGCCCTTTTCATCTCTTATCCAAAGAGACAATGCTAGGATACTCTATTCATTTTGTTCAGACCAGTCATCAGGCCTCAAAATAAATAACTTTAACCAGGAAAATATAACAGAAATGTGAAGCTGCCAAAAACTTACAATGGAGAAAAGACAGCCTCTTCAACAAATGGTACTGGCAAAACTGGAAATCCATATGCAGTAAAATAAAATTAAACCCCTATCTCTCACCCTGTACAAAACCCAACTCAAAAATGGACCAAGGATCTAGGGATTGGACCTGAGACCCTTCACCAAATAAAAGAAAAAGTAGGCCCAAATCTCCATCACGTTGGCTTAGGACTTCCTTAACGAGACCCCCATAGCACAAGAAATAAAAGCAAGAATCAATAAATGGGATGGACTCAAACTAAAAAGCTTTTTCTCAGCAAAGGATACAATCAATAATGTGAAAAGAGAGCCTACAGAGTGGGAGAAAATCTTTTCACACATACTTCAAACAGAGCACTCATCTCCAAAGTTTATAAAGAACTTAAAAAACTTTACACCCAAAATACAAAGAACCCAATCAATAAATGGGGCAGACACTTCACAGAAGAAGATATACAGGTGACCAACAAATATATGAAAAAGTGCTCATCATCCCTAGTAATTAAGAGAAATGCAAATTAAAACCACCCTAAGATTTCATCTAACTAAAATTAGAATGGCTATTATCAAGAACACAAGAAATAAAAAAAAAAAAAAAAAAAAAAGAACACAAGAAATAATAAGTGTTGGCGTGGATGTGGGGGAAAAGGCACACTCATACATTGCTGGTGGAGTTGCAAATTGGTGCAGTCACTCTGGAAAGCAGTATGGAGATTCCTCAGAAAACTTGGAATGGACCCAACATTTGACCCAGTCGTCCCACTCCTTGGTATATACCCAAAGGACTTAAAATCAGCATACTACAGTGACACAGCCACATCAATGTTCATAGCAGCTCAATTCATAATAGCCAGATTGTGGAACCAACCTAGATGCCCTTCAATTGATGAATGGATAAAGCTAAGTGAAATAGGCCAAGTCCAAAAACCAAAGGCCAAATGTTTTCTCTGATAAGTGCATGACAATATATAATGGAGGGGGGTAGCGGGGGGAAGAGAAGAATGAAGGAACTTTGGATGGTGTAGAGGAAAATGGGGTGGGAGGCAGAAAAGAGTAGAATGAAACAGTATTACCCTGTGTATATTTATGATTACATGAATGGTGTGAATCTACATTGTGTACAACCATAGAAATGAAAAGTTGTACTCCATTTGTGTACAATGAATTAAAATGCAGTCTGTAAAAATAAAAAAGATGTTAATAAAAAAAATATAACAGAAGTGTGAAAATTAAACAACAAAAAAAAAGAAGGAAATGTGAAAATTAACTACCAGTAGTGAAAGATACTTTTTTAAAAAATGGAGACCACATGTAAGCCGGGCAAGGTGGTACACTCTTATAACCTTAGCAGTTCAAGAGGCTGAGGCAGGAGGATTGCAAATTCAAAGCCAGCCTCAGCAAAAGCAAGGCACTAAGCAACTCAGTGACTGAGTACCCCTGAGTTCAATCCCTGATAACCGCCCCTGCCCCAAAATAAAGGGCTGGGTATATGGCACAGTGGTTAAGCCTCTGGGTTCAACACCCGGTACTAAAAAATAAAAAGGACTGGGGATGTACTTACTAGTAAACACCCCTGGGTTCAATCCCCAGTACTGAAAAAAAGTGAATAATTGAGCCTGCCTATAATCTCAACTAAAAAGAGTAGGCAGGAGGCTTCTGAGTATGAGGCACAGGCAAATTAGCAAGACCTTTTCTCAAAAAGGGGATTAGGGATGCAGTTTTCTGAGTGATTAAAAAAAAAAAAAAAAAAAAAAAAGTTCCTAAAACTAATTGTGGTGACCACTGCACAACTCTGAATACACTAACACCTGTTGAACTGAAGTCTCTAATGTATTATATTCATTCAGGTTATTAGTGAATATATCACAAAAAGCTATGACTTTAAAAGATAATAACTGAAACATGACAAATGTGACAAAATAGTGAAAATCATCAAGAGTAGATAATGGTTACATGCTTCCTAGCATTTTCTTTACTTCTGAGGTGTTTGAAATGTCCTGCCCCACCCCGCACCGCCCCGGTGCTGGAGATTGAACCCAGGGATGTTTTGTCACTGAGCTACATTCCCAGCTCCTTTTGGTTTTCTATTTTGATCTACAGTCTTGCTGAATTGCTGAGGCTGGCCTCAAACTTGCAATCCTCCTGCCTCAGCCTACCGAGTAGCTGGGATTATAGGCATGTGCCCCTCACCGGGCAATTTTTCACATTTTTAAGAAAGTTTCAACACTTCTTGGTGCTAGGGATTAAATCCAGGGCCTCAGGTATACTAAGTAAGCACCTGTTGTACCAAGTTACACCCTCAGTCCCTCAACATATTTTTTGTAGTGGGGTGACATCAGAGTTTTAACCCAGGGGTACCACACCACTGAGTTACACTCCCAGCCCATTTTATTTTTTATTTTGAGACTGGGTCTCACTAAGTTGCCCAGCTGGCCTGGAACTTGCCATCCTTCTTCCTTAGCCTCCTCAGTCACTGATAATCACAGGCATGTACCACCACACCTCAAGAACCCCCTCAACTCTTGATAGAGTTGTACTCAGGATCAGAAATGTTCTCAACTGAACGCATTAGAACATGGTAAATAAAACTGTTTCTGAAATGAAAAATAGTTCAATTTCACAAATTCAAAGCCAACCTCAGCAATTTAGCAAGGCCCTAAGCAACTTAGCAAGACCCTGTCTCAAAATAGAAAAAAAAAAAAAAAAAAAGTGTTGGGGATATGGCTCAGTAGTTAAGTGACCCTGGATTCAATCCCCTCCCCCTCAGGAAAAAAAAAAAAAGGCTGGCTGGGGATGGGGATGTTGCTCAGCATTAGAGCACTCCTGGGCTCTGGGCTCAGTCACTAGAACCAAAACTAACTTCTCATATTTCATGATTTTGGGGGAGAAATTCTGTTTTTCTATTGGTTCAATGAATCCAACCAAGGACTTCATGCCATGTTAGAAAAGTGCTCTACCACTGAGCTACGTCCCCAGCCTCTAATTTCTCAGATTCTGATGTTTTGGGGAGAAAGACAGTTGTTCCATTTAGGAACTCAATACAAGTCAAATGCTTTTAAAAGTCTGAGGTTTCTGTTAAATGCAGCTACGCAAGAAAAATTATTGGGTTTTCCTTTCTGTATAAGCCCTCAACTCTTTTAGGAAACTATACTACATCTTAACTGTGCTCAATGTCACATAAATACATCTACAAACTTAAAAGCAGTCTAATTTAGGGAACTAGCCCATCCCTAGTTGTTAGAATATAAATAATTTGTCCAAGGTTACAAACAGGGCAAATGATGCACCCTGCATCCCTTTTCTGAAGCACTATTTAAAGGATCACCAAATTAGAAATCAGAAGCAATTTATGTTTAATTTATTTAAGCAATCAGTTTAATTTATGGTCTAGAAAACTTCTCTTACCTGTATGAGTTCGAACATGCTGAACATAATTGTTTTTTCTGTCTGAAAAATAGTTGCATTTGCCACATGTGTACACTTTCCTTGGAAAATGGTTTCTTAAGTGTTTCCTCCAGTGATACTCGCTTACTGTTGTGTAAGTGCAAATGATGCACTTGTAGACTCGCTCATTATCCCCAGCTCTTGTGTGGTGCTTCAGGTGTGCAGTATAGTGATCATATCTATTGGTATTGTAGCCACAGCGGTCACAGCGAATGGGACCCTTAGAGAAATCTCCCTCTTCTGCAGTAGAAGAGCCAGATTCTCTAGCTTTTGCTTGCTTCTCTGCACTTTCTTCCACAAAAAACTTCTTGGCACTATGAACTCTAATATGATGCACAAACTGCTCTTCGGATTCTGCTTCATATTGGCATGGCTTGCAGCGAAAGGGTTTGGTCTTCAAGTTTTTGCATTTGTCCTCGGCTCCAGGTGTTTCATTAGGAAGATCTTTATTTGAGCTGTAAATTTCTGGGGCAGCTGATGCCTCAAATACAGGCTGTGGTTCTACAACATTGAGTTCCAAACTTCTCAGTTCCATGTTTTCTAGTCCATTGGGTTCACCTTTTATTTCAGCAGATTCCTCAAGTCCTTCTCCATCACTATCTGAAAAGTTGTTATCCCCAACAGGCATCAATTCTGCCATCTGTCTTTCTTCACCAACCAGGTAATCACAGCAGCTGCCATTCACTTCTCCAGTTAAGGCCACATTTGCTAGCATGATAAGCTGAGGAGCAGCCAGTTCAGCTTTGGAGAGGTCATGCAAGTCATACATATCGTTGGGCAAGGTCATGCCAATGTTGCCACTGCTAGTAAATAGCCCTCCTCCTCCAGAAGACTGCCCCATCACCTGGGTAGCCATAACTGTTTTCTGAATTAAGAACAACAACAAAAAAAGAACACAAGAGCAACAGTTTAAGCACAACACTTAGTAGCCTAAAATCAAAGCATCTTATAATTCTCGCTCTTATTTGAGGAGGGGGGGGATTGTACTGGGGATTGAATCCAGGAGCGCTCTATCACACTGAGTTACATTCTCAATGAGACTGGATACCATTAAGTTTTAACTTTATTATTTAGTACTGTCCCTTTGCTTTTTTTGAGACTGGGTCCTGTTAAGTTGCTTGGGGCTTCCCTAAGATGCTGAGGCTGGCCTTGAACTTGCAATCCTCCTGCCTTAGTTTCTCAAGTGGCTAAGATCACAGGTTTGTGCCATGGTCCCTCAAACTTCTAATTCTTCCTAACTTAAAACTACATAGTTCCCAGTATAACTTCTGAAACTCAATGCATTCTGTTAACTTCTAAAAACAAACATTAAAATAGTTTTCTTAACTCCCAATCCTCTTTACTTGAGTCATACACACAAACTCCCTTTATCTCTAGAGAAAATTCTGCCAATTGTTTAACATAATTCATTCATCAACTAGGTCTATCCCTCACAGGCAAGTGCTTCAAGCACTTTTTTCTGGTGGTGATGGGGGAAACTACATTCATTTTTAATGTTAATTAAAAACTGTTTCAAACTCAGTATTGCCAGCATATGCCTGTAAAACCAACTACTCAAGACCTGAGGCAAGAGAATCTCAGGTTTTGACACCCTCTCAAAATGAAAAAGGGATAGGAAGTAGTTCAGTGGTAGAGCATTTACCTAGTATATGCAATGCCCTGGATCTGATCCCCAGTATGAGAGAAAAAATATTTTTAAAAATTCAACACATTAATAGTAAACTATTTTCCTCTTCAACACCTCAATGGTCTGAATGAGAAAGTCAAGAAACTCAAGTCATTCTGTGCATGTAGCAAGTACACAAGTCTGGAAGGAAGCCTATAATAACTGGTCAATTTAATTGAATTTCATATGAATGCAACTAACTTCAAAAGGAAAAAAAAAAAAAAAAAAAACTGCGAGACAGTACCACTTAGTCTCAATTTTTTGATGACTCCCCAAATTTAAAAGCGGAAAAAAAAGTATGGGCCTCTTTTCCTATGAAAAGGGAAGTTTGGTTTATTCGAAACTTCACAGACGAAGGTTAACATTTTTTTTTCAAATTCCCTAATAAAACAATCGCACAACTCAAGGCAACAATCAGCAACTTTCTTCCATTGTGCTTGACTTGGCCTACTTGCCTAGTGGAAGCCATTACAAGATCACCTTCTTGAAAACAAGTTGGGTTTTTAAATGGTCTTAACCAAGTTACTTTCCAGTCTAAAAGGTGCTAGACTCCAACCGAGTGTCGTTTTGCAAATCAGAAAAAAGCAAAGAGGCAGTACTAAATAATAATTAAACCGAAACATAAAAAGCAATCCGTTCCACCCAAGTGTATAAACCCGTTTAGTTATTTGCCCGAACAAAAGTTGGAATCAAATGCCATCACAGAAAACGGAGGGCAAAAGCTGTCCCAAGGCTTAACAGAGCAAGCTATTCGGGAATTTAACCCAACATCGACCTTCCTGATTCCCCAACGCACCCTACCCACCACTCTTAAAGGAATTTTAACATTTGTCAGGAAGACCGTTTGGGCACTGCCTGAAAGCCCAACGTGTTGCACGAAATTCCTATGTGCTGCTGCCACCGGCGCCTGCCTCGGCGGCGGCATTCCTAACTGAAATAGGCATTCGGCCATTTTCTCAAAATACCAAACACAAAGCAAGCTCTCTGCAAACTCGGGAGCTCTCGCTTCCTCTCCGCTCCGCCCGCTCCCTGCACACATTCGCCCACCAACTCACGGAGGGTGCCCCCACGACTCGTCCTGAACCTCTTCCTGTGCTCCCCCAATTCAAACGGTGGAGGTGGGCAACTCGGGGCGCCGTTCCCCAACTGAGTCCTTCCGGAGAGAGACAACCCCTCCGCGGCCCACGGGCCCGAGTCCGGGAAAAGGGCGGAAAGTTACCGTGTGGCGGGCGCAGGAGCTCCGCGGCCCGCCCGGCTCGCCCTCCGCGAAGGCTCCGCGGGCGCCCTCCGCAGGCGCCGACCCGAGCGCGAGGGGGCCCCACGCGGGCCGCCCCCGCGCCCCGGAAGTTTGCGAACTTCACTCCCCCACGGCGCCCGGCGGGACGTGCGCCCCGGCCCTGCCAGCGCGGGCGGCCAGGCGCGCAGGGCCGCGGCTCGGGGCGGTGGGAGCGCAGAAATCGCTGTCCAGCCCGCTGGCGGCACCGCCCGAGCCCGGGGCTGACTCAACCCGCCCCGCCGCACTCAACGGCGCCTTCCGGCGAAGCGACAGGCTGGGGGAGGGGGCCCAGAGGGCGGCGGGCCGGCGCGGGGCTGCGGCGGGACCCGGAGGCTGGAGGGTCGGGAGGAAGTTTCAGGACTAGGGCCCCGAGCAGCTCCGCTCTTGGCCTGAGAGCCCGGACTCGCAGAGGCGTGCGGGCCCGCGCGGAAGCGGCGGCCTTCCTCAAATGGGGAGGGGGTCCCGGCGACGCGCCGCTCTCCACCAACGCCCCCGGCCCAGTCCCCGGGCCGCTGCCGTGTAACCCGATCCCGCTCGGCCGCCCGCCCCCGCCCGGCGCGGCCGCCGGAGTCGGAGCCACAGTATCTGCAAATCAGCCCTGGACAGCGCCTCGCTCCGCGTCCTTCCGCGCCCTCCCCCTCCCGCCGCCGCCGCTGCCGCCCGGCCCTCCCCCACTCCGGCCGAGCCCCCAGCCCCGCGCCGCGCTTACCGGCCTTCCTCGGAGACGGGGGACTGGCGACCCGGCGTCGCCGCTCCACCGCCGACTACTTTTCTTTGTTGCTGGAGTTTCGGGGGAGGGGGGGAGGGGTGGAAAAAGTTGGGCGCTTGGGCTGTCGAGGCCCGCAAAGGCCAGGAGCGGGTCTGCAGAAAGTGCTCAGGCCGTCAGCCCTCGCCCAGCCGTCCGGGCTGCCGCCGGGATCAGGAACCTGGGGCCTCGGCGGCGCTTGGCCTGCTGCTGCGCCGCGAGCTCGCGGGAGCCGCACATTCCAGCACAGGACGCTGCGCCGCGCACCAGCCCGCGCCGCCGCCGCCCGCCTGCGGGACACGCCCCCTCCGCCGCCCGCGCGCGCCCGCGGGACACGCCCCCTCCGCCGTTCGCGCGCGTGGCCGCTAGGCGCGCCCCGCCCCTCGGAGAAGGGCAGAGCTCCTGGCTTCGGGTGGCTAGGGGCGCGCCCGGGGGGAGCCGCACCTAATCCACCAGGCCCCTCGCTCCTGCCCTTAGGTCAGAAAAGGGGCGGGCCCCGCTCCCCTTCTCGATTTCTTTTATAAACAAACAACAAAAGTTACTAGCAGCCCTGGCGTGCTTGCATGAGAATAGAGCTGTTAAAGAAAAATGTGCAGGCTTTGACCATTCTTTAGGACTATTGTCATTGGCCTCTCCAGTCGAAAGCGCTCGAAAATACCCTTCAGAATCTTTTCAACTCTCCACCCATCCTTACCTTAACTAATTAAGCCTAGTTTTAAGCTTCAAAGGTAAAATGCCTTCCAGATTTCAAACTATAAGCAGAAGGAGGGATGTGATCATTTTGAGTTATGAGAAGAAAACGTTTCAGGAAGGACTCAGAAGAGTGAGGAGGAGGAATGAGGGCCAAGTTCTTTGGACAGCTCAAGTAGCGGATCGTGTCTGAGCCTGGAAAGCACGGTTTGGGTGGATGAATTACTCTCAGATTACGGAAGGTAAAGAGAGCGGTGAGGAACCGGAGGCTGCCTGGGACCACGGCGTGCTGGAGAAAGAACCTGACTTCCGCATCATGCAGCCATGGGCGACCTTGCCTAATTCCTGGCACAAAGTAACATGCTTTGTTGTGGGGCGGGGGTACCTGGGATTGAACTCAGGGGCACTGGACCACTGAGCCACATCCCCAGCCCTATTTTGTATTTTATTTAGAGGTAGGGTCTCACTGAGTTGCTTAGCGCCTCTCTGTTGCTGAGGCTGGCTTTGAACTCACGATCCTCCTGCCTCAGCCTCCCGAAGTAACATGCTTTTAAGGAGAAATTTCTTGTACCCCTTCCTTTCAATTCTCACCTGAAATGATTTCTTACCCTGCCCCCCGCCCAAAAAAAAAAAGTGGAGGGCTTTGTTTTGATTTTGGCGAGGTTTTTTGTTGTTGTTGTTTTTGAGAGGGGTTATTTGCCATACTGGGGATTGCTAGGCAAGTGCTCTATCACTAAGCTAAATCTTTTTTGGTTTTGTTTGGTTTTGAGATAGCTTCTCCCTAAATTGCCCGGGCTGTCCTCAAACTTGAGGTTCGCCTTGCCTCAGCCTTTGGAGTAGAGGAGATTATAGGCCTGCCCCACAACTCCTTTAAAACGTGGGTGTTGTGTCATACCTGTTCTTGAGAGGTTTGTTTGACGTTATTTGTTTGTTTTTCTGGTGTTTTTGCCCAATTCAAACTTTACTACATATCTTCTTTGCTGAACTAAAACCTAACTTCAAGATACATGGCTTTTTTACTTGCTGTAGCCTAGGGCACAATTCAGCAAAGACCTGAACTGTTTTCTTTGCGTTCCGTGTCATAAAAGCCAAAAATGAAAAATCCCCCCCTTTCCCCATCCTAAACATTTCTTTTTAAACTTACTAGGTAAATGTCCTTCATTTCCTCAGTCTGACCACTTACTGGAAATGTTCTATTAATTGCGAATTTATTCCCACATATTGTGATGCAAATAGAAGAATAGCAAATGGGCAGCTGCATTCATTTAAAATTAGCAGAGGCCCTTGTTCAAGGGAGGGCATATTCAGAGTGACCCAAATTATAATGACATGAAGGCCACAGGTCAAGGCCAAATTACAAATCAATAGGTTTACTTGGGAGAAGCTGGTGTTATGAGCTTGAATTCTCTTTTTCTTTAATTTAACAAGAAAATTTTAACTTGAATTCTTGTTTTTCAAGAAGCTATATTCTATTTTGCTGCATCCAAAAATCTACTATATTCTACATGATAAAGTTTTTGAAATGTGAATGAGTTCCTTTTTTCTTATATGGGTTCTTTCCTACATGTTGAATTCATCCATTTTTTTAAAAAGTTTTAATTGTCATATGTTCTTAATCATATTTTTCTCTAGAGGTTTATTTCGAAAGTTTGGTAAAATATTGTTTTGTGCTTCCATGTACTTTTTATTCCTAACAATGTTTTATTATTTTTCTATAGAAAAGAACTTAATTTGACTGAATCACATTAATGTTACATTGAAGTTCAATAATCTGCTTTAAATGTTATGTCTGACTCAGTGCTGATTAAAAATTAGGGTATAAAGCTGGGCGCAGTGGCAGATGCCTGGAATCCTAGTAATTGAGAGGCTGAGGCAGGAGAACTGCAAGTTCCAGGCCAGACACTGGCAATTTAACCAGACACTGTCTCAAAATAAAAAGGACTGGGGATATAGCTTGGTGGTAGATTATCCCTGGGTTCAATCCTTAGTATTACAAAAAAATAAATAAAAAAGTTTGTGTTTTCTGTAACTTTGTTCAGAAACTTTCAGTAGGGTAGAAAAGGTAGTGATAAAATGGAAAATGCAATGACCAGGGAATCAGGGGTCTAATTTTTCCTTCCCTCCATTGCTTTGAGAAATCACTTCTTTGAATTTTGTGTGCAAAATAAAGAGGTTGGACTAGTAGTGCCTAAAATTCTCAACCACTTAAATATCCATGCTGCTTAAAATTCTGAAGCTTATGAATGTATTTCCTAGCACAATTAGGAAAGTTTTTAAGTTCAAGTTACCTGACATTCCTGTTTCCTCTCTATAGTTCTTCGATGTCTGTGAAGACACACTAGCCAGTCCTGAGGAGGACTGGCCTCAAGATTGATTGCATCACCAGGCACAGTGACACATGCCTGTAATCCCAGCAGCAGGGGAGGCTGAGGCAAGAGGATCACAGGTTTGAGGTAAGCCTGGGTAATTTAGAGAGAATTGTCTCAAAATGAAGTTTGAGAAAGGATAGGGATGTGACTCAGTGGTAGAGTGTTTGTCTAGCATGTGCAAAGCTCTGGGCTTAATCACTAGTAACACCTGAAAAAAATGATTGGTGGTGTCTGAAGACATATTTAAGGCCTGGTTTGGTCCTGTTTAATGCAGCATCATCTATCCTTACTACCAGTTGAGTCTGACCTTTAGTTCTGTTCTGATAACTGGAGCACAGTCTCTTATCTACCTTGACATCTACAGCTCCAGGGAAGGAGGCAAGCAAAGAACATTGAGTCTGAGCTGGGCCTTTGCCTGCCTGCTTCTGGACCCCAGCTCACATTTTGAATTGCTCTCCTTATTGTCTTCCCTTTACCACACTGGCCTCCTTGAACCCAGTCCACTCTCAGATCTACTGCTCTGATTGCTGTTCCTCTTCTGAAAGACTGTCCAGTACCCTTCTGTCCCTGTTGCTCATTCCTTTCCCTCATCCATGTAAATTCTATCTTCTCAGTGACCACATTATTTAAAATTATAACTGTCTTCCCTTTACATCCAGTTTGATTGCCTTTCCCTACTTTATTGCTATGTTTTTCTCTACCATTTATCACTAACTAACATGCTAGGTATTTTTATTATTATTATTATGATGATGATGATGATGATTATTATTATTTGTGTGGTGTTGGGGACCCCAGGGCCTCTCAGTCATGATAGGTAAGTGCTCTTTGATTGAAATACTCCCTTAGCCACCTACAACCCCTCCTTTTTTTTTTTTTTTTTTTTTTTTGGTGCTAGAGATCAAAGCCCAGGCCTCAAACATGCTAGACAAGGGGAAGGACTACCATGTAACTGCACCCCCTGACCCCGTTATTTTGTTTGCTTACCCCATTTATTGTTTGTCTTCCATCACTGGAATTTAGGCTCCAGAGGGCAGGCAAATTTGGCTTTATCTCCAATGCCTATAACTTGGCAGTTGCCCAACAAGTATTCTTTGAATGAATGGCAACAGGATCCTAGCTTGGTATGACAGTCTCTCCAAATGAAGATCCTCCTTACCCATATTGGCACTCCCAGTTCAGTTTCCCTCCTTGAATCTCTCTAGTAATTGTTTCTTTTTTTTCTTTTTTTTTTTTGGTGGTACTGGTGATTGAACACAGGGCCTTGTGCTTGCGAGGCAAGCACGCTACCAGCTGAGCTATCTCCCCAGCCCTAGTAATTGTTTCTTGAATGAAGAAATAAATTTTCCTGATCTCCATGCTCTCCCCCTATCACATTTTGAATTATTCTCCTTATTGCCCTCCATTCAGCCAGACTTACTCTCCACTCAGATCCACTGTTCTGATGGCTGCTCAGCTGTCCTCTGTGTACTGTGTTCTTAGCACGCCCGTAGGGTACACATCAATCTCTGGTTGGATTTTCCTTATGGCTATTAATAGTCTATTTGGATCTTAGTTGTCCCTCTGTTTTCTTTGTTTTTGGTATGGAAAGTGAACCTAGGGGTGCTTTACCACTGAAAGAGATTTTAGAGTCAGGTTTAGGCTCTTGTTTTATAGGTGAAAGGAGACCGGCTTGCAAGCATTCAGCTTGTCCTGGTTTGTGAGAATGGTTATAGCAAAGTCCAGAGTCGGATACAAGGGCTTATTTTTACAATCAACCCAGTACCCTGTCCACATTTTTCTCCCTGCCCCCTGGAATTGAACCCAGAGGTACTTAACTCTGAGCCACCTCCCTAGCCCTTTGCATTTTTTATTCGAAGTCAGGGTCTCACTAAGTTGCTGAGGCTGGCTTCGGACTTGTGGTCCTCCTGCCTTAGCCTCCCAAGTTGCTGGGATTTCGGGCATTCACCACGTCTCTCATGCCTAATGCATGTCTCTTGTACTCTTTCTCCAGTCTTCCCTTCACTCTATTCTGGCCGCCATAGCCCCATTCCAGAAGTTAGCTTTTATTCCTGTGAGCCCAATGAGCCACTTTGTTCAATGACTTTAAAGAAAGTATATATTTGGAGTTAAGGGACTCTTTGTCTGTGTTCTAGAGATTGAAAACAGGACCTCTCGCAAGGCCTAAACCACCAAGCTACGTCACTAGACACTCTTTCTTTCTTTTTTTTTTTTTTTTTTTGATACCAGGGATTGAATGCAGGAGTGCTTAACCACCCAAGCTACAGCACCAGCCTCCACGTTTTTTTTGGTGGGGGTTACCAGGTATTTAATCCAGGAGCACTTAACTGCTCAGCCACATCCCCAACCCTTTCTTTTTATTTTGTATTTTGAGACAGTCTTGCCAAATTGCTTAGAGTCTCACTAAGTTGCTGGTTTCAAACTTGGGATCTTCCTGCCTCAGACTGGGAGTCACCAGAATTACAGGCTTGCACCACCATGCCTGGCTTCTTTATTTTTATTCTTATTCTTTTTAATTTTTTTTTCTGTACTGGAGATTGAACCTAGGGCCTAGTGCATGCTAGGTATGTGCCCCATCACTGAGCCACAATCCCAACCCCCCTTTTTTTTAAGATAGGATCTCAACTGGGCGTGGTGTGCTTCTGGAGGCTGAGGTGGGGGGATCAGGAGTTTAAGACCACTCAACAATTTAGCCAGGCCCTCAGCAACTTAATGAGACCCTGTCTCAAAATAAAAAATAACAAGTACTGGGGATTTGGCTTAGTGGTTAAGTACCCCTGGGTTCAATCCCCGGTACCAAAAAAACACAAAAGATAGGGTTTCCTTAAGTTGTCCAGGCTGAGCTCAGATTTACAATCCTCCTGCTTCAACCTTCTAAGAAACTGGAATTACAGGCATGTTGCCACCAGGCCAGGAAGGGAAAAATAAATTTAATATATCCATACAAGTAAGAAATAAAATAAAACAGCCTGGTGTGGTGGCTACTGGGGAGGCTGACACAGGAGAAATGCAAATTTCAGGCCAGTCTGGGCAATTTTTGCCTCAAAATGAAAAGAATTTTAAAAGTTGGTGGGGCAGTAACACAGGGGTTAGGGATATAGCCCAGTGGTAGAGAGCTTGTTTAGCATGTGTGAGACCCTAGATTCAATCCCCATTACTAGAGGGAAGGAAGGAGAGAAGAAAGACAATAAACATACAGTCAAATAATAATATTCTGTGGAAAAACTTCTCTACCTTTTTTCCTTTTTTTTTTTTTTTTTGTACCAGGGATTGAACACAGGGGCACTTAACCACTGAGCTACATGCCCAACCCTTTTTTGTTTTTTATCTACAGACAGGTTCTCACTAGGTTGCCAAAAGACTGGCCTTAAACTTGCCATCCTCCTGCCTATCTCTGGAATCACCAGGATTATAGGCACGCACCACTGTGCCCTATTTATATGCCATCCTAATAAGAGAAGAGTAGGTGGAGAAAGGAAAAGAAATGATTTCTGGATGAAGAAAGAGAAGAAAGGTCATTTTTGAGAAAACAAATGGCTTTGGGGGCTGGGGAACAGTGCTCGGGGTGAACCCAGGGCCTAGAGCCTACAGGCAAGAGCTCTACTCTACGCTGCACCCCCAGCTCCCAAATGATGTTTTTGTTGTTGTTGTTGTTGTTTTTTTTTTTGGTACTGGGGCTTGAGCCCAGAGGTGCTTTACCACTGAGCTACATCCCCGGTCCTTTTTAATTGAGGCAGGGTATTGCTGAGGCTGGCCTGTGACTTTCAGTCCTCCTGCCTCAACCTCCCCCAATTGCTGGGACAACAAGTGTGCACCACCCCACCACCTTGCCAAGCCCCAGCTGACTTTTTAAAAAGATAAACAGGCCCTTAGGAGAATAGATGGTTTTGTGATAATGTCTTTTAGGTGTGTCATGGAGACTTTTCATCTCTAGTGATAAGGGTCAATTTCCCTGGTTGTTTTCTGGAAAGGGATTTATATCAATTGAGTTCTTTTGAATTCTCTGGGAGGGTCTGCTTTCAATGTGATAAGAGATCTTAAGAACTCAGTGGCTTTTGCTCAAAACAATTTTTTATGTCAAGGTTGTGTGTTTTGCACTTCAGTATCAATAAAGAGGAGCTACAGATACCTGGGACTACATAAGTGAATCTCAGCAGCCTTAAACCAAGTTAAAGAAGCTAAATACAAAAGGCCACGTATCAGAGAGAAGTAAGACATTTTTTTGAAAAGGATCTCATGAGAATGGAGAACAGTGGAAGAAAGGAAGAGGATAGTGGGAAGGAGACATGAGAAAGGGGAAGAACTGCAGAATGAATTGACCAAACTATGCTATGTGCATGTATGAATACGTCACAGTGAACGCCACTTTTATGTAACTATATCTATAATGTACCAACTACAAAATAAAGTAGCCAGGCACTGTGGCTAAGTCCCCAACCCTTTTTATTTTTAGATGGTCTTGCCAAACTGCCCAAGGCATCACTAAATTGCTGAGACTGACCTTGAACTTGCAATCCTCCCACCTAAGCCTCCCAAATGACAGATTACAGGCATGCGCAGAAAAATGATGGGCTGAGAAAAATTAACCTGTTTTAAAAGGGTCGCTTAGCTTATGCTTTCATTTATATAACATTTTGGAAAAGGCAAGATACAGAGACATGAATCCTATCAGGGATGCCTGGAGCTGGCAGTGAAAGTAAAGGAAGAGGACCAACTACAAAGATTGAGAACAAGGTCACAAGGGAATTTTGTGGGTGATGTAAATGATCCCTATCTCAACTCTGCTAAGGACTACACAACTGTAACATTTTTCCAAATTTGTAGAATTGAACAATTCAAAAAGCAAATTTTTACTGAATACAAATTATACTCAATCAATCTTTTTTTTTTTTTTTTTTTTTTTTTTTTTGCAGTACTGGGGATCGAACTCAGGGCCTTGTGCTTTTGAGGCAAGCACTCTACCAGCTGAGCTATCTCCCCAGCCCTCAATCTTATTTTTAAAAAATATAATTGTTGGGCAGGGTGCAGTGGTCTATGTGTAATCTCAGTCACTGGGGAGCTGATGCAGAAGGATCACGAATTTAAGGTCAGCCTGGGCAATTTACTGAGACTGTCTCAACGTAAAAGAAAAGAAAAGAAAAGAAAAAAGCCCAGGAATGTAGTTCAGTGGTAGAATACCCCTGAGTTCAGACCCCAGTACAGGAAAAAAAAAAAAAAAAAGAACTAGGGAGGTGGGTATGGCTCTGTTGTAGAATGTGTGCTTAGCATATCTGGATTCAATCCCCAATACCCAAAAAAGGAAGGATGGAAGGAAGGAAGGAGAGTGGGAGAGAGAAAAAACAATTGTAAATAATTGATGCCAGTTTTTATTGGTGTGGATATTTAGTTATTTGTTAATATTTAGGTAAAATGCTCAGTTTCTTTCACAAAATGTCATTGTCTGAGAATGACATCTTTCCTCCTCACAGAGACCCTACTAATTTATACTAAAAAAAAAAAAAAAATTGGTCACTTCCAGCAGGGCACAGTGGCACAGGTATTCCCAGCCATTTGGGAGGTTGAGGCAGGAGAACTGCAAGTTTGAGGCCAAGCTGGGCAACAAAGGGAGACCATCTCATAATTAAAGGGCTAGGGTGTGACTCCGCAGTAGAGAACCTCTGGGTTCCATCCCAGTACCACACATCATCATCATCACTTCCTATTCTTAAAGCTGCTAAGGTAAGACAGTGGTGTTGGGGCAGGAGGCACATAAGGTAGTATAAAATGGGGTTGACCTTCTTCAGTTTATAACCTAATTGAGGAAGTGAAACATGTTCTGCTTAAGTAAAAGCATGGGCAGTAAGAGCTTTTAGTGTTCCAGGGAGAAATTGCTTCAAGCCCAGGATGAGTAAGGATTTTGTCTTGCCAGAAACTGAGCAGTCTGTAAGTACAGTTTACATGGAGAGTCCAAAGTGCAGAAATCAATGACTTTAAGGTCCTTGTGAATGTGGTCTTCCAGGAGGGACAGAGGTTGTTCCTTCTGAACGATGAAGAGGCAGGAGAAGGGATGCAGAAAGATTCACTAAAACGAGTTGGAATACAGCTAGAGTTACAGTAAAATAGGACTGAAGCTGAAGAGCCTGGGATCGGTATGGGACACACATTTTTATATATGTGGAGGGCTTGTTCCAAGGAGGTATTAAGCAGTGAAGAAGTCTCTTGGAAAAGCACAATCACAGCACTACAATCCAGTTGGAATTCTGGTTGATAGTCAAATGTTAACCTAATCAGATACACTGATTTGGACCCAGATGAAGTCCAAATTCCTGCATTGTGCTTTGTACTTAGAAAAAAAAATTTTTTTTTTTTTCTCATTTTGGTACTGGGGATTGAACCTAGGGTGCTTTACCACTGCGTTACATCCTCAGCCTTTTTATTTTTCTTTTTATTTATTTTTTTAGCTGTCAATGGACCTTTATTTTATTTATTTATATGCAGTGCTGAGAATCAAACCTAGTGCCTCATACATGGTAGGCAAGCACTCTGCCAGTGAACCACAACCCCAGCCCTTCATTTTTTTTTTTAAGACAGGATCTCACTGAATTTCTTAGAATTTGACTAAATTGCTGAGGCTATTCTCAAAGTAATCTTCCTGCCTGAGCCTCTGGAGTCACTGGGATTACAAGTGTGAGCCACTATGCCCAGCAAAGGAATCCTTCTGTAAGAAGTATTCTAGAAAGGAGGAAAATAAAGAGGAAAAAATTGGCACCATTCACTTAAAACTGCCCAGGGAGGATTGAGATGCTGAATCTAGCAGATAAAAATGCATAATCCAGGTTTAGGACAAGGACAATTCACATGGAGTTTCTATAGTATAATAGATATACAGATTACTTATCTCTCCTGACATTAAGTCCATGCTCACTGAGTAACATAATAGTGAGTATAATTCCCCCATCCTTTGATTTAAAGCCACAATTAAGTCATTTATCAATTAGATTTTTTTGTTGTGTGATACCAGGGTCTTTGAACTTATGATCCTCCTGTGTCAGCCTCCTGAGCCACTAGGATTATAGAAAGTGATGGGGGCGGGGGGGGGGGTTTGCTGGGGAGATAGCTCAGCTGGTAGAGTGCTTGCCTCCTAAGCACAAGCCCTGAGTTCTATCCCCAGTACCGAAAAAAAAAAAGTGACGGGCTATCACTTGGTATTGTATAGTATGCATCTGCATAATGCCAGCCATAATCTTATTCCAAGCCTTTACAAATGCAGTTAAATTAAGGATCTTAAAATGAGGAGATCATACCAGATTATCTGTGTGTCTCTTAAATCTAAAGACAAATATCTTTATCAGAGACACAGACCAGAAGGCAATGCTGTTTTATTCAGCAGGAATTTATTAAGCACTTTTCTCTGTTGAACACACAGGTGTGGAAATGGGAGTCAGGCACAGAAACGTAAAAACTTTCTGGTGCCAGACATGTTGGCACATGCCTGTAATCCTAGTGACTCAGGAGGCTGAGGCAGAAGGGTCACAAGTTCCAGTCCAGCCTTAGCAATTTAGTAGTATTTAAAAAAATAAAAAGGACTGGGGATGTAACTCAGTGGTAAAACGCCCCTGAGTTCAATCCCCAGTACAAAACATAGAAAAAACTTAAAATTACAAATTGACTTGCATTATATTTTTATTTGATCAGCGCAGCTCTAGAATGTTATTTTCCTCTACGGAGTTCTGTAAAATGGCTGAGCAGCTTCGTGCCCTGAAATCTCAACCTTTACCTTCTATAAAATAAAACCAGTACAACAGTCAAGTGTTGTGGCACACACCTATAAACCCAGTGACTCAGGAGGCTTAGCAGGAGGATCGAAAATTCCAGGCCAGCCCAAGCAACGTAGTGAGACCCTGTCTTACAAAAAAAAATTTTTTAAGGACTGGGGATCTAGCTTAGTGGTACAGCATTTGTCCGCATGCATGAGGCCCTCTGGGTCCAGTAACACACACACATTATAAAAAAAAAACCTCCAAAATCTGAGGATCCTGAAGTCCCTTATATAAAATGACACTTTCACATATAACCTATACACCAACTCTTTTTTTGGTACTAGGAATTGAATCCAGGTACACTTAACCACTAGCCATGTTCCAGCCCTTTTTATTTTTTATTTTGAGACCAGGTCTTGCTAAGTTGATTAGGGCCTTGCCAAGTTGCTGAGGCTAGCCTCGAACTTGCAGTCTTCTTGTCTCAGCCTCCCAAGTCACTGGGATTATAGGTGTGCGCTACCACGCCAGCCACACAAACTCTTGGATACATTTTACCATGTCTAGATTACTTATAATACCTTATAATGCAAGGTAAATGCTCTGTAAATAGCTGTTACATTGTACTGTTCAGGGAATAATGACAAGAGAAAAAAGTTTGTACATGTTCAGTACAGACATAATTTTTTTTTTTTTATTGTTTTCTATCCACTGTTGCTTGAATTAATGGATGAAGAACTTGAACATATGGAAGACCAGCTTTGTGAGTCTGGGAAGCAAAGTAATACAGGAGAGAAAGTACAAACTGAGTCAGACAGACCTAGGTGAAATCCTGACTTTGCCATTTATACCTTAAGCTAGGTGTGGTGGCACATACCTGTAATCCCAGTTGCTTGGGAGGCTTAGGCAGGAGGATTGCAAATTCAAGGCCAGCCTCAGCAACTCATGATATCCTGTCTCAAAATAGAAAGGACTGGGTATGTAACTCAGTGGTAAAGTGCTTGCTTATCATGTGCAAAATCATGGGGTCAATCCCCAAAACAGCAACTTGGGAGGCCAAGGCGGGAGGATTGCAAGTTCAAAACCAGTCTCAGCAACTTAGTAAGGCCCTGAGCAACTTAGCAAGACTCTATCTCAAAATAAAAAATCAAAAGTACTGGGGAAGGATATATAAAGAACTCAAAAAACTTAACACCAAATAACAAATAACCCAATCAATAAGAGGGCTAAGGAATGAACTAAACAGATACTTAATAGAAGAAGAAATACAATCAATCAACATGAAAAAATGTTCATCATCTCTTGCAATTAGAGAAATGCAAATCAAAGCTCTAATATTTCATCTCATTCCAATCAGAATGGCAGTTATCAAGAATACAAGCAAGGGGCTGGGGAGATAGCTCAGTCTGTAGAGTGCTTGCCTTGTAAGCACAAGGCCCTGGGTTCGATCCCCAGCACCCAAAAAAAACAAAAAACAAAAAGAATACAAGCAATAATAATTGTTGGCAAGGATGTGGGGAAAAGATACACTCATGCATTGTTGGTGAGACTGCAAATTGATGCAATTACTCTGGAAAGCAGATTCCAGAGTATGGAAGATTCCTCAGAAAACTTGGAATGGAACCACCATGTGACCCAGCTAACCCACTCCTCAGTTTACACCCAAAGGACTTAAAATCAGCATACTACAGTGACATAGCCATATCAATGTTTATAGCAGCTCAATCTACAATAGCAAAACTATGGAACCAACCTAGATGCCCTTTAACAGATGAATGGATTGAAAAAATGTGGTACATATACACAATGGAATATTACTCAGCCATAAAGAAGAATGAAATTATGCAATTTGCAGAGAATATCATGCCAAGTGAAATAAACCAACCACAAAAAACCAAAGGCTGAATGTTTTCTCTGATAAGCAGATGCCGATCCATAGTGGGGGGTGGGTAGAAAAGAATGAAGGAATTTTGGATTATTCAGAGGGGAGTGAGGGGAGGGGTGAGGCAGTGGGGATGGGAAGGATAGAAGAACGAGACAGACATTATTATCCTATACACTTGTTTGAAAAAAAAAAATTTTAATTGTATAAAAAAAAGAAAAAAGGGGCTGTGGCTCAGTGGTAGAGCGCTTCAGTGGATTCAATCCTCAGCACCACATGTAAATAAATAAATAAAGGTTCATCAACAACTAATAAAAATATTTTAAAAAGGAAAAGAAAAGAAAAAGACCAGTAATACCACTCTGTGCTTAAGCATCCTGAATTCAATTCCTGGTACAAAAAAAAGAGAGACCTTAGGCAAAACCCCTTAATTTTTCTCAGTTTCAGTTGATTTTGGTTTTTGTATGAAATAATTTTTTATATTTAGAAAATGCTATAACTCTCAGTTATATCTACAATGAGACATCTAAAATTATTTTTTAAATTTATTTCTTTAAGATATAACAGGCTTATTATAACCTGTTTCTTAACTTTTACTGTTAATATTTATGTTTTCCAAATAACTCTATGAGACATAAACCAAATATTCATTTTTGCCAGATGCAGTAAATGAGGCAAAAAATATGAACTGACTTGCTTTCCTTCCTGGAATTACCGAGCAGTTATGATTGGGTAAACCCATCTTCAGTTGAAAATATCATAAGTGAATATGTTAGTCAGCTTTTCTTGCTAGTTATTTTTGTTTTGTTTTGTTTGTGGTGCTGGGGATTGAACTCAGGGTCTCCCCCATGCTAACTCATGCTCTACAGCTGAGCTACACCCCAAACCTCAGTTTCTGAGTCTGGGGAATCAGTTAATAATACTAACTTAACAAGACTGATGTGTGAGCCAAATAATATCACAGAGAGAGAACACCTGGCCTGGTGCATACTGTTTGCTCCATAAATGTCAGTTCTTTGCCGCCTTCTGCATTTCTCTGGTCCCATTAAGCCATGGAGAAGAGGAGGAAAGTGAGGCCTTCACCTTGCACTGGAAGGTACTCTACTGCTTACAGGGGTTTGACTTCATTCACTTTTTCTCACATCAGACCTTCGATGTAATTATTGCTGTCAATCATTAACCTCCCAAACGACCACCAGAAAAACAAAAAGGAATGGCACCTTGGCAGAATCTTTGTATTCAGGAGAGGATATTTATAGGGATCTAGGTCCTGACTGGATGACTTTTAAGGCAGAGAACTGAATGGGCAAAATTTATAACATAATAGGATAGGATTGGTGAGCATAGTGAAATGAAGGTCAGGAAACAAATATTTTGTTTATTTGCTTTTTGGGTACTGGAGATTGAACCCAGGGTCAAGCACATACTAGACAAATATAACCTTTATTTTAATTTTATTTTGGGACAGGATCATGCTAAAAATAAATTTATGATCAATCATCCTGCCTCTGTCTCCCAAGTAGCTGGAATTACAGATGTAGGCCACCCCAACTGGCTGTTTGTTTTGGTATCAGGGATTGAACTCAGGTGCACTTTACCACTGAGCCACATCCCCAGCCCTTTGTATTTTTTATTTTGAGACTGGCTTTCTCTAAATTGCCTGGGCTGGTCTCAAACTAGCGATCCTCCAGCTTATCCTCCAGAGTCCCCGGGATGACAGTATGCATATTTCTTTATTGACTGATCCCCCGTCAGACTGTAAATTCCATAATGTCAGTTTTTATTTTTGTCACTATTGTAGTTTCAGCACCTAGAATGGTGCCTGATACAGAACAGAGTTTCAAATGAATATTTTTGGACAAATGACAAGTTAGGAATAAAAAGAAGCTCACAATTTCGGGGGGAGCATAAACAGAAGTAAGGGGAGAGATGACTGTGTTCTGGAAATGCTGGAAATGCTGGCTAGAATGGAGGGAATGGGGACCTGGCAGTCGGACCTGGCACCCATTACAGGGGTGTCTCACCCAGGCTGGGTCAGAACGGGCTTCCTGGAGCAGATTGGTTTGTGGAGGAAATCCACCCAGCAAGCCTCAGAGAGAGTTCTCTGTAGGGGTTGGGGAGGGAACTGTCCCAGTGACCTATTGAGATTGAATGATAAGATCGCTTTGTGATATCTGCCTGATGCACATGATCTGTGGTCAGGTGCCACCTGATTAGAGAATAATCAGTGGAAATTCCCCACTAACAAGTATAATTTCCTCTTGAACTGGAAGTCCACATAAAATGGATTCTTCACACTTGGATAGAAATTTGGGGGGTGGGCACAGATATTGAACCCAGAGGTCCCTTACCTCTGAGCTACATTCCCAACCCTTTTTATTTTTTAAGATAGGGTCTTGCTAAGTTGCTGAGACTGACCTGGAACTAGTGACCCTCCTTCCTCAGCTTCCTGAGTTGGTGGCATCACAGGCGTGCGTCACTGGGTTGGCCTCTGCCACTCTGATGCATTCGTGACGTGTAGTTTCAGAAACAATATGAAACTTTTTTTTCACTAACAGAAGGAAAGTCTTTTTTTTTTCTTTGAAATGATATGTTTTGTATTAAATATTCATGGAAGTTTGTTTTCTTTGATATAGCCCAATCCCTAGTACCAGAACAGAAGGAAGGTCTTTAAGTGGAGATAAGGTTTGGGGGATTTGTTTTGTTTGAGGTACTGGGGATAAAGCCACATGCCTTACACATGTTAGGCATGTGCTCTACCACTGAGTCACGCCCCAGACTGAGATAAGGTTTTGGTTGAAAAGATAAGCTAAGCACATGCAGATTCCTTCAAAGTGACCTCTAAAATTCCCCTCAGAGCTGGTTTTAATCTAGACAGTGATGCGCCCCGTCCTCTCTAATGTCTTAACAGGTTGGAAAATACCAAACACATTCTCTTTTCAAATTGACACATTTTGCTGAAATTTCTTTAGTAATTTGTTGTCTTATTTCTTTACATGTTTTAGGAGTTTGAATTTTCATCTCTGTGCCAGGAGGTGGGGAATAAGGTGGTCTGATTATCTCTGTAAAACATCACTGTGGCTGATGTGAGGGAAGAGGGAAGTGACACAGCCTAAATGAAGTTTAAGTCCTTGCTCTGCTCAAAGCCCTTCATCTTATACAGCAGTGCAGCTGGATAACTCTCAATGGCCCATAGCACAGGAGGGACACTTGATTAACTTCGATTAATTGTACATTTCAAAGTAGCTAGTAAAGAGGATTTGGGATGTCTCCCAACACAAAGACATAATAAATGTTTTAGGTGATGGATATTCCAGTTGACCTGATCGGATTATTACACATGGTATGGAAACATCACACTACCCCATAAATACGTACTATTATTATGCATCAATTAAACCTAAAAATATGAATTTAAAAAAAAAAACACCTTCACAGCAGCGGGTGGTGGTGCTCATCTAAAATACTAGCAACTCAGGAGGCTGAGGCAGGAGGATTGTTAAGTTTTGAGACCAGCCTTGGCAACTCAGCAAGACCCTCAGCTACTTAGCAAGAACCTGACTCAATATAAAAAATAAAAAGGACTGGGGATGGAGCTCAGGGGTAGAGTACTCCTAGGTTCCATCCCCAGGACCAAAAAAATTCAACAACAACAACAAAAAAAAAAAAACCCTTTTATCTCAGAGCAGAACCAAAGAGAGACAGGGTTGTTAGTATTATTATTTTCATTTCTGTAGGTGAATAGTCTCTTCATAGTGCCAATAATACTGGTTGTTGTTTTGTTTTGTTGTTCTATTTTTTCCCCTGGCACTGGGGATTGAACCCAGGAGTCACTTTACCACTGAGCTACATTATATCCTTTTTATTTATTTTATTATGAGAAAAGAGTCTCACCAAGTTGCTTAGGGCTTCACTAAGTTGCTGAGGCTGGCTTTGAATTGTGATCTTCCTGTCTCAGCCCCCAAGTTGCTGGGACCATCATGTCCAGTTTAAGAACAACATATTTGGAGACAAGAGATCTGCTCCATGCACAGTAGTGCAAGCCTGTAACTCCAGTGACTTGGAAGGTTGAGACAGGAGAATCTCAATTTCAAGAATAGCCTCAGCAACTGAGTTCAGCCCATCTCAAAAATAAAGAAAAGACCCGGGTGCAGTGACACACACCTGTAATCCCAGCAGTTCAGGAAGCTGAGGCAGGAGGATTAGGAGTTCAAAGCCAGCCTCAGCAATTTAGTGAGGCCCTAAGCAATTTAACAAGGCCCTGCCTTTAAGAAAAATATAAGAAGGACTGGGGATGTAGTTCAGTGGTTAAGTGCTCCTGAGTTCAATCCCCAGTACCAAAAATAAAGTAAAATAAAATAAAGAAAACAAAAAAGGATTGGCGGTGTATGTGCCTCAGAGATAGAGTGATCCTGGGTTCAGTTCCTAGTACCACAAAAATAAAATAGTCAAGAAATTTGAGTTTAGACCCTAGAGGAGCCACATTTTTCTTATCTATATAGTGGGATTGATAATGCCTGTTAAATAAAGTAGGATTAAGATATATCTGCCAGGCATGCTGTAATCCCAGCGACTTGGGAGGCTGAGACAGGAGGATCACAATTCAAAGCCAGCCTCAGCATCTTAGTGAGGTCCTTAAGCATCTTAGTGAGACCCCCTGTCTCAAAATAAAAAAGAGGGCTAGGGTTCGAATGGTAGAGCGCTTGCCTAGCATGTGTGAGGCACTGGGTTCAATTCTCAGCACCACATAAAAATAAATAAATAAAGATATTGTGCCCATCTACAACTAAACACTTAAAAAATAAAAATAAATAAAAATAAAAAAGGACTGGGGATGCAATGGTAAAGCACCCTTGGGTTAAATCCTTGGTACCAAAATACAAAACAGAACATATCTATACAGATCCTGAACCACAATCATTACTCAATAAATGATAAACATTAGTTCCTTTCTTTGATACTGCCTGAAATATCTTAATCCTTGAAGTAAGATGCCTGAGTGTGGAAAGTGGAAGTGGTTTAAGAGAGACGGCCTCGAAGGCAGCATGGTTGCTTGCATGAGCTGGGGTTTCCTCTTTCCCTGCTTCCACCCCTGAATCCCCCAGCTGCATCCTAGTGATATTAAAAATCACCCTGGGCTGGGGCTGTAGCTGAGTGGTGGAGCGCTTGCCTCCCAGGTGTGAGGCACTGAGTTCGATCCTCAGCACCACATTAAAAAAGAAGAAGAAGAAGAAGAAGATATTGTGTCCTCTACAACTAAAAAATATTTTGTTGTAGCGGAGGCAGGTAGGAATCTGGCTGAGATCTGAGATGGAAATGCCCCCTAAAACCATGTGATGGTGGCCACAAACAGTAGAAAGGAAAACCATATTTCAGTGTGAGCCGCCTGACCTCGGAGCCTCCCTTCCCTTCCTGACTTCGCTCTCGGCAGTGCCTGCAGTCTTTGGCACCGCTGATAGGAGGCTGGGCCGCTGTTACCGAGGCAATAGTCTCCATTGTTGTGGGCCACCTCCCAGGGTAATTGACAGCGACAGGGGTTAGGCAAGGGAGAAAGGCCACAGAATAGACATCAAAGGCAATCATTGCAAAATCGAGCTTGCTGTGAATGGAGGCAGTCACTCAGAATGTCATCCTGGAGATAAATTCCTTAGATTAAAAATTTTGATAGTCACCAAGGTAAAAATGAAACCCCAGGGCTTTCTATGAAAAAGACATTTTCACCTAAAGCATACCCGCATCTGCTTCCTGGGGTTGGTTATTTCCTGGTTTGCAAATATACTCCTCCCCAGTACCTCAAACACCGTCTGATTACACTTTGAAGTGGTCACATCTGTTTTCCATTCCACAGTAAGTTCATACATTCCTGCCAGCTTGCAGCAAATAGTTATGCAGCACCTACTATGTGCAAGGCATTGCTTCAAGGCATTTTCAAATATGAAAATTTGAATACAGTAGGGGAGTATATAAATGCAAACAAGAAATTTCACATTAGTTATCAACCTACCTGCCAATTATTTTTGTCAATATTGGCTCCAGTCCATCAGAAAATTCTCCAACTGTCCATAAAGTCGTGTGTGTGTGTGTGTGTGTGTGTGTGTGTGTGTGTGTGTGTATGTTTATGTGTTTATACATTTCCCCCCCACTGGTGCCAGGGATTGAATCCAGGAGTGCTTAACCACCAAGCCAAACCCCGAACCCTTTTTTTTTTTTTATTTTGAAACAAGGTCTTGCTGAGTTGCTTAAAACCTCACTAAATTGCTGAGGCTGACTTTGAGTTTATGATCCTCCTGCCTCAGCCTCCTGAATCACTGGGACTACAAATTATGCAATGGTGCTAGGCAAGATCTTTTCTATCAGTGAATATCTAAATCTGCAGGGTTTTATAAATATGTCATTAGTTAAAATTAAGCATTCCTTTTCTTTTTTTCAGCACTGGGGATTGAATCCAGAAACATTTTACCATGAGCTACGTCCCCAGTCCTTTTTATTTTTTTATATTGAGAGATCTTAGTAAACTGTTGAGGGTCACACTAAATTGCTGAGGCTGGTCTTGAACTTGAACTTGAACTTGTGAACCTCTGGCCTCAGGCTCCTGAGTTGCTGAGATTACAGGCATGTGCCACCACAACAGGCTCTTTCTCTTTCGTAGTACTGGGGACTGAATCCAGGGGTTCACATGTGCTAGTCAAGCACTCTACCACTGAACTACACCCCCAAACCCTTTTCAAAAAATTTTTTTTTAAAGCTGGGTGTGATGGTGCCCACCTCTAACCCCAGTGATTTGGTTAGGCTGAGATCTCCCTGTCTCAAAATAAAAAATAAAAACTCCTGACTGGTATGGTGGAATAAAGAGAGGATACTCTTCTTTGTTTCCTATTTAGAGAGGTCTATAAACATATCCTTTTTTTTTTTTTTTTGTACCGGGTATTAAACCCAAGGGTCACTTAACCATTGAGCCACATCCTCAGCCCATTTTATTTTTTATTACACATTCCTAGGAACCTACACTTCAAGTTGGGTGTCGGGTGCATGCCTATAATCCCAACAACTCAGGAGACTAAGGCAGGAGGATCACAAACTGGAGGCCAGTCTCAGCAACTTAGCAAGACCCTGTCTTATAAAAAGAGAAAATAATAATAATAATATAAATGACTGGGTATGTAGCTCAGTGGTGAAGTGCCCCTGAGTTTAATCCCCAGTACCAAATAAAGATATAAATGAACTGTCTGGGGCCAGAGTTTTAGCTCAGTGGTTTGTTTGGCACTGCCCCTCCCCCAAAGCTATTCTAATAGATTTAACCAAAATAACTGAAAATTTAGTATGTTCTTTTCAAGAAGTTGTCATAAATCTTCCCATGACTGAAATTCAAAGAACTTTGCTTCTTTTTATGGGGCTGGGGATTGAACCAGGACCTTGCATGCTAAGTGCATGCCCTACCGTTGAGATGCACACCTGGTCCAGGAAATTCAGAGAACTTGAACACCTGAAAATATCCAGAAGAATCAGTGGCTGAATTATGGACAGACAGAAAATATCATAGCAATAGGCTCCATGATACATATGCACTAGCTCCTGTGACTTCCTGAGCACATGAACTTTTTTATGCCTGGTTCACAGTTCTTTGAGCACAGATGTGGTAGAAACAGGGAGCTTATAGGCTGCAAGGGGCTGAAGTGTAGGGGTGTTTTTGAAGTGGGACTTGAACTCAGGAGTGCTTAACCACTGAGCCACATCCCCAGCCCTCTTTTTGTTTTATTTGGGGGCAGTCTCACTAAATCCTATGTGAGAAATAGAATGTTTGGTGGTCCATTTTCAGAATATAGTATTTAGGCTTAATTGGGATGATGTAAAATACAACTGTAACATCTTTAACTGTAGCTCTTCCCTTTGCTCACCCCACTTTTAAAATTACTCAACCACATAGATTGTAACCCCAAACACCTCCTATCAGAGCAAGGGTAGCACTGCACTAGGGATAAAAGCAGGCAGACTGCCCACCCAGGTGCCCTTGTTGGCAGGTTCGCAGAAGTAAAGTTTGCCATGCCCACCAACCTCTATGGACACCTTGATATTTCGAATACTTAGGGTCTCCCTTAGTTACTGAGGTTGGTCTTGAATTTGATCCTCCTACCTCAGCCTACCAAGTTTCTGGGATTACAGACACGTTCCATCGCATCCAACTGTATGGGGCTTTACAAAACAGAATTTTTAAAATAAAGAAAAAAAGTCCTGCAGAGTTACAGAGTTTTCTCTTGTTAACAAGAATTTACCGCAGGCACTGTCAAGGTGCTGTGGGGAACTCAAAGATGTCATGACAGGATCCCAGGTCCCTACCTTTGTAATTTGAAAGGCAGACTCAGTACAAAATGAAAACATGGTACCTATCAACTATTTATTTATTTATTTAGGGACTGGGGATGTACCTCAGGGTAGAGCATGTGACCAAATTTGATCCCCAGCACCACAAAAAAAAAAAAAAGAAAAAAAAGAAAAGAAATTTCAAGACTGTAATAACACTATCAAACCGAATACAAGACATTCCTAAATTTGGGGCTTGGTACAACTGTATATGTTGCTCACCCATGAAACTGTCCCTGAAGAAAACCATTAAGATAAAATAGAATGAAATAGACTAAAATAGAATGAAATAAAATAGAGAGAGGCACATTTTTAACTGGGGAAGGAGGTGTATGTATATATGTAGCTTTGAGACAGGAATTTGGGAATGAAACGAGAGATACTCAGTCTCAGAGGAGGTACCCATAAACCATCGAAATGCAGAAAGCACTCAGGAACAGTTGCAATGGCACCCTTGACCCAAGCCCTTATCTGCAAGAGTAACAGGAGGGATCTGCTCAAGCTATGGGAAAACAGGCACCAGCTGGGTGCAGTGGTGCACACCTGTAATCTCATTGACTCAGGAGGCTAAGGCAGGAGTAGTGCAAGTTCAAAGCCAGCCTCAGCAATTTAGGAGGCACTATTAGGCAAGTCAGTGAGACCCTGTTGGTAAATAAAATACAAAAAGGACGGGTGGTGTGACTCAGGGGTTGAGCACCCCTGGGTTCAATCCCTGGTACAAAAAACAAAACAAAACAAACAAAAATGGCACCAAATCGTGTAGCTCTGCTCTTGCTCCACCTCTAGTCCAACCTAGCAACCATCCTCTATAAATATTACTACCCAACACCAGTGGGGTTGCTATCCCTCCCTCTGGAGAGTCCACATTCTCCCCTGAATCATCTCAACATCTCCCTCTTGAAATTGCCTCCATTCTCCCCTGAATGTATATATACTTTTTTTCCCCTCTCCTTTTTTTCTGGTGGGGGGGGGAAGACCGGCAGCTACTGGGGGTGCTTTACCACTGAGTCACATCACCAATCCTTTTTTCATTTTTTATTTTGAGACAGGGTCTGGCTGTTGCTTAGGGCTCGCTAAATTGATGAAGCTGACTTTGAATTTGTAATCCTCAACCCAAATCAGTGGGATTACGGACGTGGGTCACCACAGCTGGCTGTATCTACTTAATTAAAATTCTGTCTGTGGCATGTACTGAAATTCTTTTGGTTCACGTGTGACAAGAACCCTTCTAGTCCTGAGTCAAGTTCTCCATCTCTGGGATAAGTCACTAAATTGCTGAGCTGTCCTTGAAATTGTGATCCTCCTCTCTCAGCCCAGGATTACAGAGGTGCACCACTGTGCCTGGCTATTTCTGTTTCTGCAAGAAAATATGTATTAAAAGTTAGTGGCGGGCTGGGGATGTGGCTCAGTTGGTAGAGTGCCTGCCTCGAAAGCACAAGGCCCTGGGTTCAATCCCCAGCAGCGCAAAAAAAAAAGTTAGTGGCAAAACTGAGTGCAATAATCTCAGTGTTTGTAATCCCAGTGATTTGGGAGGATGAAACAGGAGGATCACTAGTTCAAGGCCCTAAGCAATTTAGTGAGACCCTGTTTCAAAATAAAAAAAAGGGGGGGAGGGACTGGGAGAGTGGCTCAGTAGTAATGTGTCTCTGGGTTAAATCCCCCGTGCCCAAAAAATAATTTGGTGGCATAAAATAACAATAAACAGGAGATTTCTGTGGGTCAGGGATTTGGGAATGACAGCTGAGTGCTGTTGGCCTCAGGGTCGCTTATGGAGATGTAGCTGGGGCTGCAGTCTCACCTAAAGGCTTGGCTGGGGATAGAAGATCACTTAGGAAACAGCTCACTCACTGGTCCTGATAGTACATGTCTGTAATCCCAGCAGCTCGGGATGCTGAGGCAGGAAGATCACAAGTTCAAAGCCAACTTCAGCAACTTAGCGAGGCCCTAAGCAACTCAAAGAGACCTTGTCTCTAAATAAAAAATAAGAAAGGGCTGGGGATGGGCTCAGTGGTTAAGCACCCCTGGGTGCAATCCCTGGTACCAGAAAAAGAAAAGAAACACCTCACTCTTGTGGTGGCCCACCTGGTGCTGGCTGTTGGCAGAGGCCTTGGTTCCTCTCCATGTGGACCTCTCCATAGGACTCAAATGTCCTTATGACACGGTGGTTGACTTGCACCAGGGTAAGTGACCCAAGAAAGCAAGTCAAAAGTTGCCAGGTCTTTTATGACTCAGACCAGTATTTGGTAAACTACACATCACCAAAAAAGTCAGCCTACCAGCTGTTCTTATAAAGAAAATTTAGTTGGGCGTGGTGGCCCTCACTTATAAGCTGAGATTTGGGAGGCTGAGGCAGGTGGATAACAAGTTCGAGACCAGCCTCAGCAATTTAGAGGGGCCTTAAGCAACTTAATGAGAACCTTCCCTTTTCTTAGGGCTAGGGATGTGGCTCAGTGGTTAAGTGCCTCAGGGTTAAATCCCCAGTACCTCCCCCCAAAACTGTGGAAGAGAACTATAGAATACTAAGTGGCCGAGGTCACTTGGGGCCATCTTAGAGGCTGGCTACCTAATACTTCCCCTCCTAGGGGTTCTTTAACAGCTCTTTCATTACACTTAACACCTCAAGTGGTAATTATCTGCTCGGGGTCATTCTCCCACACTGTACTACAAAGGTGCCTGGAGGGGGCTGGGAAAGTGTACTCTGTCTTTGGCTTTGGTGCCAGCACAGAAGCAGCAATGGCTTAATAGTTGCAAAAGCTCAGTGCATGTTTGTGCATAAAGTTTTCATGTATTTGACTGGGAGGGGCAGGAAATTCGACTGGCAGGGGATGTTTGAACTGGTCTTGAAGGAGGGGTGTGATTTGATTTGGAAGAGGGATTTTTGTTTGTTTTTTCAGTGCTGGAGTTGAACCCAGGGCCTACATGTATGCTAGGCAAGCATGCTACCACTGAGCCACATCCCTAGCCCTAAGAAAAGGCAAGAAGGCAGAAGGTGACAGAGGAAAGAAAAAAATCATTAGCTATAAGGAGCAGTATAGCTGCTGATGATATTGTGTTTGTTCATTTGTTTGCAGTAATGGGAATTGAACCCAGGGGCATTTTACCGTGGAGTACATCCTTAGTCCTTTTTATATTTATTTTGAGACAGGGTCTCACTAAATTTGCTGAGGCTGACCTGGAACTTGTGATTTTCCTGCCTCAGCCTCCCAAATCCCTGGGATTACAGGTGTGTGTCGCCATACCTGGCTTGTTTCTTTTCTTGACGAATTATCATGATCTGCTTTTCTTTTTTCCTTCCTTCCTTCTGTGGTACTGGGGATGAACCCAGGGCCTTGTGAATGCTAGGCAGGTGCTCTACCACTAAATTACCCAGCCTTTGGGGGTGGGAGTTCCTGTGGATTGAACCCAGAGGCCTAGCCCTTTCTATTTTTTATTTTAAGACTAGGTCTCACTGAGTTGCTTAGGACCTCACGAAACTGATGAGGCTGGCCTCAAACTTGCAATCCTCCTGCCTCAATTTCCTGAACCACTGGGATTACAGGTGTGAACCACCATACCCAGTCCTAGCCTTTTTATTTTTTATTTTGAGACAGTTTTTTGTTGTTATTGTTTTGTGGGTTATTTATTTATTTTTCTTGTACTGGGGATTAAAGCCAGGCCTGGCACATACTAGGTCTACCTTAAGACAGGGTCTAGCTGAATTGCTGAGACTGGCCTCAAATTTTTGGTCCTCCTGTCTTAGAGTCTAAAGTTGCTGGTTTTACGGTGTGCACCACCACACCTGGCCATATCTGCTTTTAAAAACCCGTTTGTCAGGATCTTGTTGACTGCAATAGCAGAAGCCCACCTAGAGGCTGGGTGTGGTGGCACACGCCTATAATCCCAAGGGCTCTGAAGGTTGAGGCAGGAGGATCACAAGTTCAAGGTCAGCCTCCGCAATTTAGTGAGGCCCTAAACAACTGGGGATGTGGCTTAATGGTTAATCACTCCTGGGTTCAATCCCCAGTACCAAAAAAAAAAAGAAGTCCACCTAGAAAGAGAACCAGGGACGGGTAGAGGTGTAAGTGGGTCTCAAGGCTGCCCTAGGAAGCAGACTGTAAGATTGTAGGAACCCCATTCTCCATATTTCCCTTGTTCCTCTGCCTGTTTTTGGGCCAAGTAAGTCCCAGGATAGAACTTTTTTTCTTGGATTCGGATTAGAAAAATTCTAGGAATGGATTCTGATTGGCCGGATTGAGACACAGGCCTGCACCTGTGACAGTAGTTAGGTGTTGGTGGAATACAGGGGACTTAAGTTGGAGGTGCCCACAAGTACTCTTCAAGTACTTCAAGTTGGAGTACTCTTCAAGTCAGAAGAGTATTACTTGCCCAAAATAAGCAGGATGCTGTCATCGATAGAAGAGAGGAGTGCTGGGTAGACACATGGTAGTGTGTATTGGTGACTCCAAATCTTCCTGACTTTGATGACCAACAAGAAAAACATTTAGGGGATGTAGCTCAGTAGTAGAGTGCTTGCCTAGCATGTGTGAAGCCCTAGATTCAGTCCTCATCACCACAAAGAAGAAAAAAGAGAAGTATGTTTTATCATTGGGACTCACTATATGTTTATATAGTAGGTTGAGTTCCCTGAAATCGGATCTGAGGCAGAATTACAAGCACCATGTTTATTGAGAAGTACTCCAGGAGGAGCACCTGTAAGAGAGCAAGAGAAGCTTGCTGTGCATGATATATTTTCTACTTTCTCATTTTTTCCCTTTCCTTTTTTTTTGTGGTGGTGCTGGGAGTTGAACTTTTTCTTGTCTTTATTCCCTAAACAATACAGTATAACAATTATTTACATAGTACTTACATTGCATTCGGTATTATAAACAATCTAAAGATAATTTAAAGTACATGGGAGAGGCTGAGGCAAAGGATTGCAAGACCTCCTGTCTCAAAAAAATAAAAAGGGCTGGCTGTGGTGTTGGATTCCTGTAATCCCACGACCGGGGAGGCTGAGGCAAGAGGATCACAAGTTTGAGGCCAGTCTCCACAATCTAGTGAGGCTTCAAGCAACTTAGTGAGACCCTGTCTCAAAATAAAAATAAAAATTAAAAAAGGTCTGGGGATGTGACTCAGTGGTTAAGCATGCCTGGATTCGATCCCCAGTACCAAAATAAATAAAATAAGAAGGACTAGAGATAGTTGAGTGGCAGAGCATCCCTAGGTTCAATCCTTAGTACAAAAAAATTAAAATAAAAAAACAAAGTATGAGAGAATGTGTTTGCACCATTTTCTGTAAGAGACTTGAGTATCCAAGGTGTGCCCTAGAACCAATCCCCAGAAGATATCCAGGGACAACTGAACATAGTCTGAGTGTCTTCTCAACCCAAGTTCTGGAAATGTGCTGGCCCCACTCTCAATTCATCCCTAACCTTTGAGTCTTTTTAGCCAAGGCCCAGACCCATTTGGGGCATCCCTGCAAATTCTTGACTCATAAAATCTGTGAGCATGATAAAATGACTTTTTTTTCTTTTGCAGTGCTGGGATCAAACCCAGGCCTTCCCACGTGGGAGGCAAGTGCTCTACCACTGAGCTACTTCCCCAGCCCACCATTACTCTTTTTTTCTTTTTGTTGCCCAGGCGGGTCTTGAACTCATGGGATTAAGTGATCCTCCCGCTTCAGCCCCCTGAACCTGGTAAAATGGTTGTTCTTTTACACCTCCACCTGTAATGGTCAAAACCTGAAAACACCTCAGATGTCCATTCATAGTTCAATGGGTGAATTGCGGTTCATACATACGCTGGAATGTTCTATAACTATCACTACACATAAAATGGATGTCACAAAAATAATGTTGAGCCAAAGAAACCAAATGCAAAGAATACCTACCACAAAGTTTATTTATATGAGGTTTCAAAAAGGCAAAACTTATCTTTTTATTTTTATTTATTTTTTCCCATGCTGGGGATAGAACCCAGGGACTCATACATTCTAGGCATGCACTCTATCCTAAGTTACATCCCCAGCAATGGTTAGCTTTGGAGGGAGGTAGTAACTTGGAGACCACAAGAGGAAGGTTTCTGAAATGCTAATAATAGTCCGTTTGTTCATATCAGGCTGGTTACAGGGGTACGTTCATTCTGCTAAAATTGTTGAGCTAGACCCTTTTTTTCTGGTGGTATTGCTGGGAAATGAACCCAGGGGTGCTTTACCACTGAATTATATCCCCATTCCATTTTATTTTTTATTTTGAGACAGGGTCTTGCTAAGTTGCACTAAATTGCTAAGGCTGCCCTCAAACTTGTGATCCTCCTTCCTCAGCCTCCTGAGCTGCTGGAATTACCGGTATGTACCACCATGCCCAGCAGAAGTGAGCAATTTTCTATGCTTCACGCTCCACACTATGATGTACTTCCTTGCCACAGGCCAGGTGATAGGGATCAGTGTCTATGGACTGACAACCTCTGGAACCATGAGCCAAAATATCTTTCCTCCTTAATTTTCTTAGGTACTTTGTCAGAGCAATGTTATATTGTATTATTTGTATAGTGTTTTATACTATATGTAAATAGTTCTTATATTTGTATACAATCTGAAACCATTGTTTCCTAGAATTTCCAAAGTTTCTGGTGATAAAATCATTTATCTATGATTAAACCATCCCCTGATCTTGAGATCTACTTTTTACACTTTCTGCGGAGAGGAACAAGGAGAAATTTGAAAATGATTATTTATTTATTTATTTATTTTGGTGTTGGTGATTTAACCCAGAGGTGTTTTACCAATGAGCTACATTCCCAGCCTTTTTAAATTTTTTTTATTTTCAGACAGGCTCATTAAGTTGCTTAGGGCCTTGCTGGTTTGCTGAGGCTGACCTCAAACTTGCAATCCTCCTGTGTCAGCCTCCCATGCCACGGGAATTACAGGTGTGTGCCACCACTCCTGATTTGAATATGCTTTTTTTTTAAAAAAAACTATTTGCATTTAAATTGCCTTATAAGCTTGTGAAATGTTTAAATATAAGCTGCAGTTTTGATTTGATTATAAAACCTGCCAGAGTTTTCCCCAGCAGAGTAGATTTTCTAACATCATGTCCATCAACACTGCAAAATACATTTCTGTTGAAAATCTTACCACATGGAGAGAAATGGATTTTTTAAAAAATTTCCAAAGTCTAATTTAAGCACAGGTGAAGCCTTACTTAGATTGCTTTACCATAATGCTTCTTTTCTAATTTAATACTGGTTAAGATTGTAAACTCTAGAAGAATGAGTTTTAGGTCATTGTTCAGAGGGCTAGAAATGTGACGATAAGAAAAAACTAACATTTTTGGAGACTGACAGCAGTCAGCAGTAGTAGAGAGATGTTTCAAGACCCCCAGTGGATGCCTGAATAATGGAAAGTATTGACCCATAAATACACCTTTTTTCCCTATACATTCATACTTATCATGAAGTTTATATACTGTAATACAAGTTGTGTGAATGTGTTCTCCCTCTCTCAAAATATCTTTGTGTACTCACCCTTCTTGTGATGATATGAGATGATGCAATGCATGTCATGAGATGAAATGAAGGTGATTGACACTGGTATTATGACATAGTCACAGACTATCATGTAAGGGTACCTGCACACAAGCCCTGTATTAGTGTCACAGTTGATCTGACAGGGGAAATGAACACTATGTGACCAAGGACAGTAACACATATGTATGGCTATTCTGGAAAAAGGGATGATTTGTGTCTTGAGTGAGATGGCATGGAATTTTATCACGCTACTCAGAATGGTCTGCAATTTAAAACTCATTCCTATTTATTTCTGGAATTTTCCATTTAACATTTTTGGAACAAAATTGACCACAGGTATCTGAAAGCAAGGAAAGTGAAACAACAGATAAGGGTGGACTCTTGTATTTGCAGGACTGTGCTGGGCACTGTGCCAATATACTTAACTTCCTTGAATCTTCACTCAACACTGCAAGGACAGTGGTATGATCCTAGTCTTATTGGTGAGAACCCTTTGTCTCTAGCAATTGAACTTACTCAACTCAGGTTCCGCAGCCAAGGAGGGAAAAAACTTGGAAGAGGCTACGGTGCAACTGGCTCCAAAGCCCACCTTCTTGACTAGACCAGACTGAGAAAAAAAGAAAACTCGGAACAAGGGATATGAGGTAGAGATTAACACTAAGGAGCCTTGGACTTGACTCCTCTGTCTTAGAAATGCCTGGGGATGGATGATTCATTCCTTTGTATCTCCATCAGACACCAGCACAGAAAGACTCAAGTCAGAGGTCTAGTGAGAACTTCAGATCCCAGTGTGAGTTCTCAGATGGTTCTCATTCCTTAGGGAAATGGTCTTGCAAGGAGTTTTTCCAAACCTGTCTGTGGGAGCAGTCAAGTTCCAACCCTGACTGATTGCAAAGGTCTGGCTGCCTGGCCACACCTCCCTGGGAAAAATGAAACTGACAGATGAAGGGAGTAATTCCAAGAATAATTCTGGCACCTGGTTTAAGTCTGGAAAATAATTTTCCTTCTTATTTGGGCAAGAAAAATGCCTCCAAGGACAGTAAGGACCTGCAGGAGGGGACCAGCCGAGAACCTTTTTTCCTCTTCTCCTCTGCCAGGCTCAGGTCTGTAAAACAGCTGAACTATTTGCCACCTTCCCGAGTCTTGTTCTCCATAGTTTATAGCTAAGCTGGAAATATGCACATCATTAAAATAAAAGATTGAGCCAAATAGCAAGACTTTGGAGTGGGAGAAATAGTCATCTTTACAAGCACAAGAATTTAACTAAATTTCCAGCATCATCTATGAGGTAAGTTTTTTGAGCCCTTAAGAATTTTTTATTTTGCAATATTGAAAGAATCACTTTTGGAAAAAATCACTCTTTTGCAATCTTCTGGGATTAATTGAAATTTTCTTTTCTCATAGCCATTGTGTATAGCACAAAGGAAATAAAGGAACAACTGTGCAGAAATGCATTCCCTGTAAATTGGTATAATTGCTACGGAGTCTCCATGAAATGTACTTTGATATTTATCAAAATCACAAACTTTGGCTAGACACAGTAGTCCACACTTGTAATCCCAGCAACTCAGGAGACTGAGGCCAGAGAAAGGCAAGTTTAAGGCCAGACTCAGAAAAATTTAGCAAGACTCTCATCACTCAGAGAAACATTGTCTCAAAAAAAAAAAGTCTGGGGATATAGCTCAGTGGTAAAACACCCCTGGATTCAATCCCCAATACCAAAACAAACAAAGATAAAAATAGAAACAAAAATGAGAAAAACCAAAATTACAAACTATTTTCCCATTTTAAAATTTTTGGTGCTAAGGAGTGAATTCAGGACTTATGAGTTACATCCCCAGCTCTTTTTATTTGATTTTAATTTATTAATTAATTATTGGAATATTGGAGATTTAACCCAGGGGCAGTCTACCTTAGCTACATCCCCAGCCCTTTGTTATTTTTATTTTGAGATAGGGTCTCATTAAATTGCCAAGGCTGACCTTGAACTTGGAATCCTCCTGCCTCTGCCTCCTGAGTTTCTAGGATTACAAGTGTCTAATACTGTGCCTAGCAAGGAGGCTGACTTACTGTACTGATATTTAGTAATCTCCAGGATATATTGCTAAATGAAAAAATCCAAACGCAGAATTGCATGGAAAGCATACATAAGTCAGTTGGGTGTGGTGGCACATGCCTTTAATTTCAGTGACAAAGGAGGCAGAGGCAGGAGGATCTCAAGTTCAAGGCCAGCCTGGGCAAATTAGTGAGACCCTATTTCAAAATATAAAATTTAAAGAAGGGCTGGGTCATAGCTCAGTGGTAGAGTTGATACCGCCGTTGACCGGTGACGAGTTCTGCTCCCTCTAATGCTGAAGTTTGAACACGAGAGAAGCATGCCAAGGCAAGCATATTAAGCAGGTTTTATTTAACGGTAATAATACAGACTTCTCACGGGAGGAAGAAGGGGGCCATGGCTGATGTTCTAAAATCCCGAGAAGTGAACACACCCTACATCTTTCATAGGTTAAGGTCTCTTTTGTTCTCCAGTTCTCTCCCCTCTTATCTCTCCTTCCTGCCTACGTGACTAGGCCTGGTTTTGCAGGTGAGATGTAAAAAGTGAGAAGCGGATGGAGCAGGGGGAGGGCCAAAGCAATTCAGCCAGGCAAAGGCCCAGGGGGCATTAATTAGCAGCTCAATGGTTGCAGTCCTTGATAAAGGCAGGTAAATTTGGTAATCAATGGGCTCCGGAGATCCTTAACATTCCATTCTCCCAGGGGCTGACTCCAACTTCCAGAGGCAGATGGCTTTCATGGCCTTCATTTCCTCATTTGACCGGATCCCCTATTTCTACACTAATTGCCTGTCCCCCAATTCTGGCTTCAGAGTGAGTACAGGCCCCCTGGGTTAAATCTCCAGTACCACACACACACACATACTATCAATTTGTAGGGGGATATTTTTACTTCATGTATAGTCTGAATGTTTGTAGTTCTCCAAACTTCATTTGTTCTGACATAATCCCCAGTGATGATGGGGGTCCTTCAGGAGATGCTGAGCTTGTGATGGTGGAGCTCTTATAAGTCAATGGTCTGTAGTTATAGTGGTTCACATGACCCAAGATAATGCATAACCTATCTTTAGAAAAACACAGAGAAACTTATAATGCTAGTTATTTCCAGGGGAGAACTCAGTGGCAGGATTATAACCATGAGAAGAAGACTCTTTATATGGTCTTTTATATCTTTCAAGTTTTGAACCATTTGAATATATTTATAACAATTTAAGAACTTAAGTGGATATATAAAATTAATTAATATATATATGCTTTTTATGTTAGGGATTGAACTCAGGACATTCCACCACTGAGCCCTTTTAATTTATTTTGAGACAGGGCTTTGCTAAATTGCTTAGGCCCTCACTAAATTACCCAGTCTTTCCTTAAACTTGCAATCCTTCTGTCTTAGCCTCCTGAGCCACTTGGATTACGGGTGTGCACCACAGCACCAATTGGAAATTTATATTTTAATTAAATGTGTTAAGAATTAATTAAATGGGGTACTAGGGTACTGTGTGCTATAACGCATTCCTATAATCCCAGCAGCTAAGTTCAAAGCCAGTCTCAGCAAATTAGGGAGGCCCTAAGCAACACAGGGAGACCCTGTCTCTAGATAAAATGTATAAATACGACTGGGGTTGTGGTTCAGTGGTTAAGTGCCCCTGGGCTCAATCCCTAGTACCAAAACATAAAAACAGATATAATTAAATGGATTGAGAATTTTAAGAACACGAATGTGGCTCAGTGGTAGAGCATTTGTCTAGGCCCTGGGTTCAATCCCTAGTACCAACACCCCCAGACAACAACAATAACAAAATTTTGTACTTCAGTTTCATGTACATGAATGTGAGCACATTAGTTGCTATGTAAAATGTGCTTTTTACATTTTGCCTAGATCAAAAGTGTTTGAAACTTGTACTCCAGACTCAGGATGCATAGAAAACATTTCTTCCTGCTAACATGGTGGCATATACCTATAATCCCAGTGACTTTGGAGGCTGAGGCAGGAGGATCCCAAGTTCGAGGTCAGCCTCAGCAACTTAATGAGACTGTGTCTCCAACTTAAAAATAAAAAGGCCTGGGGATGTAACTCATTAAAAGCTCCTGGGTTTGATCCCCAGAACCCCTAAAACAATTATTTCTTCTTTTATTCTACCTGCACAGGAAAGGTGCATCTTATCTCCATTACCGTATATAAAACCATGGCCTTCAGACTTCAAAACAAGTCATTTTTCCTAGAGATTAACTTTCCTTTTTCTACCTGCTGAATACTATCATTAACAATCTCCATTTGTTCCAATGATCTTGTATTTACTGGCAAGAGTTCACTAAACTTCTTTAGTTTTATCCATTTTAAGTCATGTTTGCATATTGAAAATTTATTAATTTCTTGCTACAGGGTGGATTCCTGAACTTTCACCCTATTTTTCTTTTACCCTTAAGTTATACTATTTTTTTTCCCATGTGGAATCTATATGCCTGATATATAGAAAAACCGTGAAGGTCAAGCCATTTCACCCATCCTTGCCTCCTACTTTAATCTCTCTGCCCTTGCCTACTCTTCCTAAATAGCCTATTGAGATGAGAAAGCATTTGCATTTCTCTCTGGAGCTCCTTCCAGTATCTCCAGGCCCCTGCTTTTGGTGTTTGACATAGGCAGCGGTCTCTAAGACAGCAGGTGTTACCCTTCCTGGCAATTCACGCCCTGGTGCATTCTTTCCTTAGGAATCAGCTGGATGTAGTAATATGCTGCTCACTAATAGGGGAAAGGGATGGGATGTCACTTCTAAGATTAGCATCCAAAAGGAGACTGTGACTTCCGTCTTTCCCTTTCTCTCTCAGCCTTCACTCTGGGGGAGGCTAGCCACCATGTTGGGAGCTGTTCTATGGAGAGGTCTCCCAGGCCAGGAACTGAGGCCTTTGTCTAACTTAAGACCTGAGGCCTGCCAACACGTGAGCGAGCTTGGAAGTGGGTCTTCTCCCAGTAGAGCCCTCACATGACTATGACCCTCACTGACACCATAATTGCTTCCTGTGACTGACCCTGAGCCAAATGACCTAGCAAAATGGTGGCCAGATTCCTGACCCACAGAAATGGTGAGATAAAGTTTACTGTCCTTTGTCTGTTTAGTGTCAGCCCGGTCAGCTCCTGCTTGGATCACTCCAGCAACCTTCTAGCTGACTCCTAACGAGAGAAATTTTCATTCAGTTCCTACAGTTCCAGACCCACTACGAGGCTCTCACCTCAACTAACGCATTCACCACATCCCAGATGATTTTTTTTTTTTTTTTTGTAATAAGAATTGAATGCTGAGGCACTTAATCACTGAGCTACATACCCGATCCTTTTTATTTTTTATTTTGAGACAGGGTCTCACCAAGTTGCTTAGGACCTTGCTTAAATGCTGAAGCTGGCTTTCAGTTTGTGATCCTCCTGCCTCAGCCTCTTGAGTTCCTTGGATTACAGGGTGGGCCTCCATGCCAGGAAGTCCAAAAAGCCTTTCTAAGATCCCCATGTACAAGTTGGTTTTCCATGGTACTTGGGAAACAGTTTTGACTTAGAATAAAATCAGCCCAGTTGAGAACAAAGAAAATTATATTTACTTGAGGCTAATTAGGATTGTAATCTGGACCAAAAACAGGATTGCAATCTGGGAAGCTATAAATTCAAGCAATCTCAAGAATGTGTTCCGAGGTTTTATAAAATGGCAAATGTGTTTACAGTTTTAAACCGTAGGGAATTAGTAATTATATTAGACTTATGACCAGTGCTGGAAGTAAAATTATCTAGTCAGAAAGGAGTTGGGTGCGGTCTCAATCTCTGGGTAACTTTGGGGAACGGGTCCATTGTCCTGAAGTTCAGCAGAGGTTAATAGTTTCTAAGGTCAACTCACATGGGGAAGTGTGTCTGTATCTAGTCCAAATGATCAGCTGCAGGTGTCTGAGATCTGATTAACGATAGCCTCTGACTCCATTTTAAATGTCCTGAACCAATGCTACTCCATTTTGACTTTTTTTTCCTTGACAACTCCAAACACAGCATTTACCATATGATAATATATTTTCCTCTCTCTCATCTTCCCTCGTGGAACTACAAGCTCCTGGGGTATAAGACTGTTCATTTTATTCATCTTGGAATTCTTAGTCCCTTCCAAAACTTTAGGCGCGCAGCAGGCCCTCATAAATGTATTTTGAATGAACAAGTATAAATGAGGATGAGTTTTACAAACCAGACATAGGAGTGAAGAGAAAGAAGTCATTCATGAGGGCTGGGTGTGCCTTTTGGAGAATGTGAGATTTCAGACGCGCTTCATGGAAGGGTCAGGCTTGGCAGGACATTTTCATGCTGGAAAATAGGAGCCAGGTCTGTGGAGACAAAGGTGAGCTTAGGAGGCTAGGGAGGGAAGCCTACTTAAGTTGGGACAGTGGTTACAAAGAGGAAAAGTTTCAGAAAGTATGGTAGAAATTTTTTTTCTTTTCTTTTTTTTTTTTTCAGTACTGGGGATTGAACCCAGGGATGCTTTACCATGAGCTACATCCCCAGCCCTTTTTAGTTTTTTATTCATAGATGGTATCTCACTAAGTTGCTTAGAATCTTGCTAAGTTGCTGAGACTGACCTCAAACCTGCAGATCCTCTTGCCTCAACCTCCTGAGTTGCTGGGGTTACAGGTGTGTCACCAGATCCAGCAAGAAAGTTTTTTATTTCATTTATTAATTTTATTTTTCATTTATTTTATTTTTTTGCTGAGTTCCATTTTTAACATCAATTTTTTTAATGAAACTACTTGTGATCCTCCTACCTCAGTCTCCTGAGTTGCTGGGATGACAGGCATGAGCCATCCATGTTCAGCATTTCTTCAAAGACCCAGTGTTGTAGCCGGGTGTGGTGATGAACACTTGTGACCCCAGTGGTTTGGGAGGCTGAGGCAGGAGGATCGCAAGTTCAGTCAGCCTCAGCAACTTAGTGAGACCCTCTCTCAAAATAAATGAAAAGGACTGAGGATGTGGCTCAGTGGTTGAGAGCCCCTGGGTTCAATCCCTGGTACCAAAACAAAGCAAATCAACAGTGTTGTCCCTTCATACTGCCTGGGGGCTACTTCCAGCATTGTTTCTAGAATTTTGGCCTAAATATGGAACCCTTTGATGAGGGAGAAATACAGAATGCTTAACTAATTGTGAGGAAAATTGGGGACCAGGTATGTGTACCTTTCCCAAATTGGGCCTCCTCAGAAAAGATTGCTCACTTGGAATCCTTGCCCATTTTCTTTCCGAGTTCCACAGGACGGGCACAAAGGGCCCTTAGTAGTCAAGACTGTGAGATCCTTGAAGCTCAGGCTGTGTCCTATTTATTCCTGAAGGTGCCACACAGCAGACACTCAACAAACACAATTGTATATTTAGGAGAGAAGTTGCCGCCCACGTTTTCTGGAATGATTTCTCCCTCATGCCCTTCCTTTCCTTTCTCAATCAATCCATGGGCTCTAGGCTTACCCCTGCCAAACCAAACCAAACCAAACCAGCACCCCTAGAAACCATCCCCCGCCCATGCCCACCTCCTCTCCCTTGCCAACAGTCTTTGACATTCCCCACTATTCTTTTTTTTTCCAGAATAAAAAAGAAAGTGATTAGGTTCACTTCCAAATTCACTCCCTCCTCCCCAATGTTATGAAACCTGCTTCCAGCTTCCATCATCATCAGCACCATCATCATCATCATCATCATTATTATATTTGGTACTGGGGATTGAACAAAGGGGTGCTTAAGCACTGAGCCACATCCCCAGCCCTTTTTAATATTTTATTTAGAAATAGGGTCTCACTGAGTTCTTAGGGCTCTGCTAAATTGCTGAGGCTGGTTTTGAACTCATGATCCTCCTGCCTCAGCCTCCGGAGTCATTGGGATTATAGGTGTGCGCCACCTTAGCCTGGCCCAGCTCCCATTTTTCACAGTTGCTGCACTTTCTACGTTCACCCGTAGCTTCTTAATTCAGAAGCCAGCTGGGTCCTTTTGGTCTCTTAGCTGTGTACCTGATCAGCACCGATACTGACCAAGAGCCTTGGTACTTTTCTAATACCTAATTAACATAGATATTGATCAATGCCTCTACCTTCAGCTACATAAACCTCTGGACTAAAGTATACTTAGGTGGCCACCAGCCATCAGTTCCCCTCTCACCCACCAAGAGTTCCGCTTCCTTTCTTCTCACTTAAATAAATCCTTCTCCTCTCACTCTAGCCTTCCACTGTCCATGAATTTCATTCTTCGAATTCGTGAGACAAGAACCTGAAAAGAAATCGTTGGCAAGTTGCTGGAGTCTGCTGCAGTATGGGGGTGCAGAGCCCGTCGCTGAGAGCTACCACACAGCTGTGACAGCAGAGAAGAATTTGGCTTTGCAGACGGTGACCCTTGGCGGCATTTCCCTGACGTGAGTAGCTGCTAACACTAAAACAGACTTTTTTGTGGGGCAGGGGCTGCAGAGGTCTGTAACTTACACAAATCCCACCTGCCAGGCAGGAGTGGAGAATCTGGATTCCTTACAAACTCTGGTTTCACTGGTTCTCCAGGGATGTTTTGGGGCCACTTTCCCTCACTCCCTTGGGTTCCTTCAGAGCCTCCCTTTATTTCCTTCCCCCAATAAGCACAGGTGTTGCCAAGGGTCCTGTCCCTCCATCCATCCCTATAGGGGATTGAACCCATTGATCCGAATCCCTAGCCCTTTATATTTTTTTTTATTTTGAGACAGAGTCCCATTAAGTGGCTGAGGCTGGTCTCGAATTTCTGATCCTCTTCTTGCCTCTCCCTCCTGAGTCACTGGGATTATAGTCATGAGCTACCGCACCCAGCAAGGGTCCTCCTGCTAAACTAAATTTGGCCAGAGTGCTTCTATACTTTGAGTTTCCACAAAATGAACTGCAACCTAATTTGTATAGAAACTAATGGAAAGCCTAATTTAGGAGTAAACTTTCAGAACAAATATATGGGTCTTAACCAATCACAGCAGCGAAGCTTTAGTCCACCATAGGCTGCCAGCTGATCAGACCATGTCCAAATAAGACAAATGCTGAGTTGTAACCAATAAGCTGTTTCCGTAACTCACTTCCACTTCCTGTCTATAAATGCTCCCTGGTTGGGATTTTGTGGAGTGAAGCCCTCTGAAACTGGCTCTGACAGCTGCCTGATTGGTGAATCATTCTTTGCTCAATTAAACTTGTTACATTTAATTGTCTAGAGCTTTGTTTGTTTGTTTTGCAGTGCTGGGGATGGACCCCAGAGTTTGGCAGATGCGAAGCAAGTGCTCTACCACTTAGTACTGCCCACCCCCCAACTCTGGTGAAACAGTTCTAATGTGGATCCCTGCTCCCCATACTAGGACCTTCCTCCTCAAAAGTGTGGTCACCTTTGGTTTGCAGCACTGTTGTCAGAAATGAGCTTGTCAGAAATGCTGAACTTTAAGCCTTACCCAAGTTTTCTGCACCAGAACTCACATTTAAAAACAAATCAAGATCCAGTAGTGACTCATCTGCAAGTCAAAGTTTTGTTTTTTGCTTTTGTTTTGGTGGACTGGGGATTGAACCCAGGGGTGCTTAACATCCCTGACCCATTTTAGTTTTAGTTTTTGGAATTCAGTTTTGGAATTTAACCCAGGGGCAATTTGCCACTGATCTACACCCCCAGCCCTTTTTATTTTATATCTCGAGACAGGATCTCACAAGTTGCTTAGGGCCTCACTAAGTTGCTGAGGCTGGCCTTGAACTTGAAATAAGGCTGACCCTGGGTTCAATTCCCAGTACCTGCCCTCCCTGCCCCCAACATATAGAATTATGGCTTGGAGTAAGCATACCAAATATGAATCGTGGTCATGGTTGGGAGATGAAATTTTGAATTTTTTTTTCTTTCTGCCTTTCTAAATATGCATTCACTTTTTTTTTCCTTTTCTTTTTGCAGGGATTGAACCCAGGGATACTTTACCACTGAGCCACATCCCCAGCCTTTTTCATTTTTTATTTTGAGACAGAGTCTCACTAACTTGCTTAGGCCCTGACTAAGTTGCTGAGGCTGGCTTCGAACTCCCAAATCCTCTTGCTTCAGTCTCCTGAGCAGAGTCGCTGGGATTACAGGCTTGTGCCATTGCACCCAGTTTGCATTCACTTTCTGTTAAGGGTGACCAAGTCAGACATGGTGTCATAGACCTCTGATCCCAGCAATTTGGGAGGCTGACACAGGAGGATTGCAAGTTGAAGGCCAGCCTCAGCAATTTACTGAGGCCCTCTCAGAATAAAAAAAATTTTTAAAGGACTGGGTATGTGGCTCAGTAATTAAACATCCCTGGGTTCAATTCCCAGTGCCAAAAATAAAAAAGACAACCAAATTAACTCCCTTTCCAGGGCCTTGTGCATGCCTAAGCACATGCTCTACCACTGAGCTATATTTCCAGCCTTCAAACTAACTTTAGAAAATTGTTTACTGGTCGGGCACATGGTCTCTGGGATAAAACTTCCTGAATTCCAATTCTGGCTATGCTTTACATTAGTTGGTGACCTTGGATAATTTGCTTAACTCCTATGTACTTTGGTTTCCTCATCTACAAAATAGGGATCATAATTATACTTCATAAAGATTTTGTGAGAATTAATTGATACCTGCACAGTAAAATGCTCAGAAAAATCGCAGACACAGGTTAAGTGTGGTGTGTTAATGACATTTCATTGACAACTCATCCTTATCCTGAGTTTGAATCCTGATGCTCCTGCTTATTATCTGTTGAAGTTTGGGCATGTGTCTTTAGTTCTCTAGTTTTCTTTTCTTTAAGTGAGAATAATAGCATAGGTAATACTACTCGAATGGGGAACTAAATTAGATTTTACATTTAGCACCTAGTTCATAGTAAGTGATTAACAATATTGAAGTATTTCTTTTTAATTAAAATGAACTGGAATAACAATGTCTACTTCATAGGTTACTTCATAGGAGATAAAACAAGAGTGCTTTGAAAGCGAGCTGGACGCATACGCCTACGCCTGTAATCCCAGCAACTCCTTGTAACTTCCGGCTGAGGCAGGAGAATCACAAGTTCAAAGCCAGTCTTAGCAACTTAGCAAGGACCTAAGCAATTTAGCGAGACTCTGTCTCAAAATAATAAATAAAAAGAACTTGGAATGTGGCTCATTGGTTAATTGCCCCTGGGTTCAATCCCCACTACCAAAAGAAAAAACAACAACAACAACAAACCACCAAAAAAAACCAAAAATAAGCGGAATTGTATATAAATGAGTACTAGCTATATCAATCTGTTTCCACTAGATGGCAGTACACATCACCAAATAAGGCTTTGCTCAACTGGTATTGTAGAACAAAGAGTTTTCAGGAAGTGATTTACTAGTCTTAATTCTGTGATTATACTGAGATGTGGTTGGAATTCATGTATTATTTAAAATGAGTGCAATCTTAAGAATCCTTTTGTTTGATGTGAACTGTAAAAAATAAGGATCATTTTTATTATAAAGCTTGTTGTACTTCACCCTCCTCTCCCCAGTTTCCATTGTCCTCTTTAGACAATGCCACGTGCAGCTCTGCTCTAGCCTGGCCTCTAGTTACTCAGCCTGGTCTACAGAACAGCAGTATCCCTTCACCTGGGAGCTCACTGTCATGCAGAATCTTGGGTGGCACACAAGAACCACAGAGTAATAAAATGATAGTCTTTGGAGTTATCTTTTCTACATGACAGATCACTTGCGGCTTATCTTCTACAAGTTAACATCTAATCTTACAAACTCCAGGCCTTATCAATAGTAAATAAATTAAATAACATCCTTTATAGTAAGTGAATTAAATAACATCCTTTAGGATCATATGACCTCCATGCTGACTTCCTAGACAATATTCTAATATGACTAGAATACTAGCAATATTGTACCTGCTATCAATTTCTCTTTCTCTCTCTCTCTCTCTTATAGTGCTGAGTTTTGAACCCATGGCCTTGTGCTAAGCAAGCACTCTACAACTAAATTACATCTCAGTCCTTTTTTGGCAGATTTTATTTTGAGACCGAGTCTTGCTAAATTGCCCAGGTTGGCCCCAACTTTGAGATCCTCTTGCCTCAGTCTCCTGAGTAGCAAAGATAAGTATCTTCATCTTTCCAATTTTTCCTCCCTGTAACTTCCAAATTGTGACCCTGTAGTGTGCCAATGTTGTTTCAAAGGATTTTAAGAATAATTTTGTAAACTGGGTATGGTGCCTATAATCCCAGTGACTTGGGAGGCTGAGGAAGGAGGATTACAAGTTAAGAGGTCAACCTGGGTAGTTTAGTGAGACCCTGAGTTCAAAATAAAATTTTAAAATGGCTGGGGATGTAGCTTAGTGGTAGAGTGCTTGCCTAGCATTCAGGAAGCCCTAGGTTCAATCCTATACACACACACACACACACACACACACACACACAATCAGAAACATTGAACATTGGTAATGAGCTAGCCACTGATAAATTGTTTGGCCACTGTATTTTACAAGCTGTTTTTTCAGCTTTCCAGAAGTACATTCAAACCCAAACACCCAGAATGCATAATAATTTCACAATACTTTGTAAAGCAGGGCAACAAAGTTAGGTTATATTAAAAATGACTCTCCAGGTGTTGTGTGCAGCTCTGGGGGGGCTGAGGTGTGAGGACAGCCTGCACTGCATTGTGAGACCCTCCCCAATAAGAAACCCAAAACCCATTATTTAATTCTAATTCATATAGTCATTTTGTGTTGACCATAGTTTGTAATCAGGATATATACGTTGATAAAAGATTAAGTTTTTTCATATGAATTTGTGAGTCTTTGGTTGAAAGTCTTATAAAAGCCCTAAACATCAGATTATATTACTTCATGTTTAAATTTCCCTTTCTGATAGATAATAATAAAATTACATATTCTCAACACACAAACTTGTGGTCACTACAGTTTGGTAGATCAATATTAATTATTCAGGTTCATTTAGTTAGTGACTTTTTTATTAGTTATCAATGAACCTTTATTTATTTATTTTGTATGTGGTGCTGAAAATTCAACCCATTGCCTCACACATGGCAGGCAAGTGCTCTACCATCGAGTCATAGTCCAGTTCCTAGCGACAATGTTAATTAGAGGAAAGAGAATGTATATATGCTCAGAATACTTAGAATTATCTTCCTTTACTATTTTGGTTCCATAAGTAATTTCCAGACCTTTACTTTAAAAAAAAAAAACTTTAGGTTTTGAGATAATACAGATTTTTACATTTGCAAAATAACACAGTTATGCAGATTTTTACATTTGCAAAATAACAGTTATACATTACTTAAGGTTGGGGATATTTTCTGAGAAGTGTGGTGCTAGGTTATTTCATCATTTTACAAATATCGTAGAGTATATTTATACAAAGATGGCCAGGACCTCACTAGGTGATTCGATCCTATGGGACTACTTCATGTTTGCTGTCCATAATTGACCAAAACAGTGTTAATGGTGCATGACTAATACAGAGACCCCACATAATTTTTTGCCAATTAACCCTAGTGGGAGCGCCTGCTATAACTATAGTGAAATATCAAAAACATAAACAGAAAATGACATTAATACAATCCACCAACATTATTTGAATTTCACCCATGTTACATGCTCATTTGAGTATGCTTGTGTATTTAGTGATATATGATTATATCATCTGTAGATTGCCATGTCCACCAATCCAGGCAGGATACAGAACAGCAGCTGGGCATGGTGGTGCACACCTGTAAACACAGCCACTCTGGAGGCTGCAGCAGGAAAATCACAAGTTCAAGGACAGCCTGTGAAACTTACTGGGGATTGCACCCAGGGTACTTTATCAATGAGCTTTTTAAAAAATTTTTTGAAATAGTGTCTTGCAAAATTGCTATGGGTCCCGCTAATTTGTTGAGGCTGGCCTCAAACTGGTGGTTCCTCAACCTCAGCCTCCTGAATTACTGGGATTTGAGGCATGCACCACAGTACCCCGCTATTATTATTATTATATGGTGCTGGGGATTGATCATGGAGCCTTGCACATGTTAAGCCAGTACTCTACCACTGAGCTACATCCCAAGTTCAAGAAAATCTTTATATAAATATACATTTTGTCAATCTTTGATAAGAATCTTGAGCAAAACAGGTTATCTCCATTTTAAGACCTTTGTTCAAAGAACTTAATTAACATTATGTGACTTAGGTAAATATTAACCCCTATTCCAAATATGCCGCCTGGTCTCAAAAAACCTGTTAGCCAGAACTTAACCTTGCGTGATGCTTGGTAGAGCTTGAAACTGCACATTATCTTCTTGTTCCAGTACTTTAAAGTTGCTAAGGTCAAGGGGTAGGGTATGGAACTGGGCCAGTCATCAAATGATTCCACCTCAGGGCTAAAATGCTCCCAAACTCTGCTTTGTGACATTGGGACTCTGCAGTTTTGCTCAGCTGGTTTCTGAAGCTTCTGCTATAGGATGCATGACAAGATATAGGTAGCAAACTGTTCCCTGCTCTGAGTTACTCCATGATATATAGAACAGCAGGCCTCGGGCTGTGCCTAGCCCTGAGCTACTCCATTTTATAAAGCAGAAGTTTGCCATGAGTTACTGAGATGGAATAATTCCACACCTTGTTTATATAGATAAACAACCACCATCTGAATAGCACAGCCATAACGCACAAACTGATAATCATGCTGATAAAAATGACCACTCATGAACTTATCAAATCATTCGGAAGCACCCCCATCAGAAAAACCAGGCCCATGAGCTTATCAAACACACAAGACCACTGAATGGAGCAATCCCTTCACTTGAGACTCATAAAAGGAGGAGTACCCCAAGACTGGACATCATGGAACCATGACCCTGTCACCTGGTCACTTGTGACAACCACACGTAAGCACTTTCGGCAGCTACAATCACTGAATGCTCGTGGGTCACCTGATAGTCATAAGCCAAGCAATCACAAGTTCTTCTATTCCAGTCTTAACTACTAATATCTATAACACTCAAGTCACATATCACACCTTACACACATACACACACACTTCTGTATATATATATATTATACAGAAAGGTTAAGAAAGTTAATATAACCTAGGGGAATCAGAAGGCTAAACTGAGAGCAAAGGAAAATACAATGCAGAGTCACTATAGGTGGCAAGATTAAGAATCAACCTCATCTTAAGCAATTTAACAAGATCCTATCTCAAAATGAAAAATAGAATTGGGCCTGGTCACACATATCTGTAATCCAAGTGGCTCAGGAGGCTGAGGCAGGAGGGATCACCAGTTCAAAGCCTGCCTCAGCAATATAGCAAGGCCCCAAACAACTCAGTGAGACCCTGTCTCTAAATAAAATATAAAAAAAGGGTTGGGGATGTGGCTCAGTGGTTAAGCGCCCCTGGGTGCAATCTCCAGTATTGAGGAGGAGAAGGAAGGAGAAAGAGAATAATAATAATCTGCCTGAGCTGAAGAACTTGTTCAGGGCACAGAGCTGTCAAAGCACAGGAACTTATTATTTTTGGTACTAGGACACTCAACCACTGAGCCACATACCCAACTCTTTTTATTTTTTATTTTGAGACAGAGCCTCGCTAAGTTGCTGAGGCTGGCTTTGAACCTCTGATCCTCTTGCCGCAGCCTTCCACGTCACTGGGATTACAGGTGTACAACACCATGCCTGATACACAGGAACTTATTTTAGGCCAGGCAACTTCAGAGTGTCAGCTTCAGATGTCAGCTTGGAGTAGGCTGTGCATGCTTGTCATAGGCAGGAGAAATCACGCTCTACCAAAGTCTGAGGACAGAGGCTTGGAGGTTTTCCCCTAAGGTGATTGTCCTGGACAAGGCTTGTGACGAGTGTGTAGTGTTAGGGTCAGGGTGTCGCCATGTCCAGTCTTGAGGCACTCCTCCTTTTATGGGTCTCAGATGAGAGTTGCTTCTCTGGGAGATCTGATGTGTTTGATAAACTCATGGGCCTGGTTTTTCTGATATGAGTTTAATATGCCCATGCATTCATGTGCTTCTGATTAATTTGATAAATTCACAGGTGGTCATTTTTATTGGCGTCGTTATTTATCAGTTTGTGCCTTTTGGTGGTGCTATTCAGACGGTGGCTGTTTATTTGTAGAAACAAGGTATAGCATCGTTGTACCTCAGCACTTGTTCTCAAAATGGAGTAACTCATGGCAAACTACACACCACAGCCCCCAGCTTTTTAAATTTTGAGGCAGGGTCTTGCTAAGTTGTTGAGATGGCCATGAACTTGCAAACCTCCTGTCTCCCCTTCTTGAGTTGCTGAGATTATAGTGTGTACCATTGTGCCTGGCCAGACTGAGTGGCTTAAACAACAGAAATTTATTGTCTTACAGTTCTGGAGGTTGGAAATCCAAGGTCAAGGTGGTAGCAGGGTTGGTTTCTCCTGAGGCGTCTGTCCTTGGCTTGTAGGTGGTCATTCTTTTTTCTGTGTCTTCACATGGTCTTCCCTCTGTGTCTGCCCATGTCCTAATCTCCTCTTATTATTGGGACATCAGTCATGCTGGATTAGGCTTCACCCTAACAACCCCATTTTAACTTATTTTTTAAAAGACCCTATCTCTCTGGGTGTGGTAGCACACACCTGTAATCTCCGTGACCACAGAGGCCGAGACAGGAGGACCACAAGGTCAAGGCCAGCTTCAGCAATTTAGAGAGACCCTAGCAATTTAGCAAGACCCTTTCTCATAATAAAAAATAAAAAGGGGGCTGGGGATATAGCTCAGTTCATAGAGTGCTTGCCTAGCATTCAATCCCCAGCACCACCAATAAATAAATAAATAAATAAATAAATCAAAAGGGCTGGGGACCCTATCTCTAAGTACAGTCACATTATGAGGTGCCAGAGAGTAGTACTGCAAATAAGATTTTGTTTGAGGGAGGTCACAGTTCAGCCCCTAACACCTGCCCACAGTCAGCTTTTTGAACAGTAGCAGTTAAGGGCTCCTATGCTCATCCTTCTGCCTTATTTTCCAATTTTCAGAAGAAACCATTTGAATTCTTATTTGGGTATTTACCTTCACATCTCTAAATAGTGTGAATGAAATGCCTCTTGTTGATTTTTCTGGTTTAGATTTTAACCCTTGGTTAGGCTAGGAAAGATGGCACATGCCTGTAATCCCAGAGACTGGGGAGGTAGAGAAGGGAGGATCACAAATTCCAGCCTCAGCAACTTAAAGAGACCTGGTCTCAAAATAAAATAAAAAGGGCTGGGGGTGCAACTCAGTCGTAGAGGGTCTCTGGGTTCCATCTTCGGTTCCACAAAATAAACTAGTTAATTAAAAATTAAAAATAAAAAAGGCTGGAGGTAAAAGGCTGGAGGTAGCTCAGCGGTAGAGTACCCTGAGTCATCAATCCCCAGAAAGGAGGTCGGGGTGGAGGAGACAAGGAAGACGTTCCCTTGCTTAAAAACTTCCACTGGGTTGAGGTTGTGGCCCAGTGGCAGAGTGCTTCCCTAGCATGTGTGAGGCACTGGGTTCGAGTCTCAGCACCACATACAGATAAATAAAAATAAAGGTCCATCTACAACTAAAAAAAAAATATTTTAAAAAACAAACACACTTCCCCTGGCTTCCTTTCTGTGGCCTCCAGCGCCATGCCTGGCCTGCTGACTCCATCTCCCTCCCTGCCCACTGCACCCATGGCCTCACCAAGGTCCAGCCACAAAGGACCTTTCCCAGTTTCCTGAGCACACTGAACTCCTGTATCGTTTGCACTCGCTTTTCCTTGAACCTAGCATTCTTTGCCCAAAGTTTCCTTTTCCTCATCTCAGCTTTCAGCTCCAATGCCATTTCTGAAATGCCTTTCCTGACCTCCCTAAGGAAAGCCTCTCGGGTTCTCCCAGTGTTAGGAATTATTGTATGGGTGCATTTGTTTTGGAATTGTGTCCCACGTCTGCACACTGCACACAGGAGATGCTTAAGAAATAGCGGTGGGTTGATGTCGCCAAGGTTCTGGTTTGCTGAAGGTAGACGTCTTCTCCCTCCTTAGTCCCATCCCGGCCCGAGAGCAGGGAGTGAAGAGGTGAGCGGCCTCCCTCCTTCACCTTCCAGTCCCGGGCCCTTTCCATGCCCGCCTCGCCCACCTTCTTTCGTGTCCCACCTCCTGCTTCTCCTTTCTCCTTCTTTTCGTGAAGTCGTTCTCCCTCCGCCTTCCCCTCTCCGGTCCCTGCCACCGCGTCCTCTCCACCTCACAACGCAGAGCCGGCCACCCACTCCTCTCGCAGCCCCGCCCGCCCCGCCCCACCCTGTCGCGCGTCCGCCCCCGATGTCCCCCAGCCCGCCCCGCTCTCTGAGCGGACACAGGAGCAGCCCCGGAGGACAGCTGAGCAAGAAGGATGGCATTCGTGGCGCTGCGCATGTTCCTGTTGCTCCTTGCGGGGAACTTCGAAGGTAAGTGGACTTGGTGGCGAGGACCCGCGAAAAAGCGATGGAGAGAGAATCCTTTGGCTTCCCCAGTCCCGAGTCTGGGAGCGTTAGCGGCGGTCCCCGCCGTTACTGACGGTTCCAGGTCCCCGCAGGGGTCGAGGAACGCGAACTGGGGCATGTGGGGTGGCTTGGTAGAGCCATGACCCTCTCTAGTTTTTGCTTGGGCTTCGCTCCCAGCTTTTTATAAGTGACACCTGCCCTCTGCTTTTTCTTTTCAGTAGATCTGTTGCTGCCCAAGATCAGGCCTTGGGTGTTTTTGTACCCCGGGGTCCTGCTGGACGTTGCCGGGAGATGAGCTGGAATTGGGAATGTCTTGAAAAGGGGCTTTCACCCGCCCAGACAGGGCACATGGAGTTTTTTGTGCTCACACCTAATATTAAATTTTGTGTTTATTACCTTGACCCACAGGGGAAAAAATATCATGTCTTGTCCTGACTTTTGTAACTTCAAAGAACTTTTTCAACCAAACCCAACAGGAACAGAACAAAATGTTCTTAAGGGGGCACAGAGCAGGTTGGTTCCAAGAAGCTAGGCACCAGAGGTAATGGGAGAAGGTGTGGATAAGTCACGAGATGGGTTTAGAAAGAAAAAAGAAAACCAACCTTTAAGAACTTTAATCATATACCGTAAATCACGTTTTCTCCTTACAGCCTCTTCACAACTTCAGAATGATCAGCTTTCAGGGTATAAAATCGTAAGTACACACTATTTCCACTCACACAGGGAACCCTCAAAGCCTCTTTCAGGTCTGACCTGCACCTTCTGTTGACTTCTGCTGCTTCAGCAGCTTCTTTTTATAATGACAATCTCCCCCCTTCCCCCACTTTTTTGGTAATGGGGCACTTTGTCCTTGAGCTACATCCCCAGTCCTTTTTATTTTTTATTTTGAGACAGGGTCTCATTAAGTTGCCAAATCTGGACTTGAATTTGGAATCTTCCTGCCTCAGCCTCCCAAATTGCTGGGATTGCAGTTGCGCACCACTATGCCCAGCTACATTTTATGTACTTTATCATATTACATTTTGTGAATGTAAATGAACATCAAACAAGAAGCAAAGGCTATTTAGACCTTGCTATAATAGCAAGGGAGTCAGCCACCATTGCTTTCATTTGGGAAGAGACTCCAAGGCAGGCAGAGGAGTGGGAGAGCTTCACAGTGGAAAAAAGGAAAGGAAGGCTTCAGGTAGGGCTTGGTGCAGGCTGTTGGCCTACAGAAGCTTTAGTGGAGCAACAGGAAGCCGGGCATTAGATGGGATTGGCTACGGGTGTACATTTGGCTTTCCGTGGTTGGTCCCGAGTTGGAATTGAGGACCAACATTAGGGAAATTGTCAGTTATTAATCAAGTCCTGGCTATTTGGGGCTGATTGTTAAAGGGCATATTGTTTGGCTTCTGAATTGTCACTGGAAGTAGCAATCTGACTTCTTACATGTCTGAGTTAACCAGGCTGACCATCTGTGATAGTTTGTTAACAACCAAAGTTCACACAACCACCCCATACTTCAGCTATTTGCAAACAAATACAGTTCTCCTTTCTCTCTAACCAATTCCCACAGCATATTGACCACTTACTGGTTGTAGACTGTTCTGCCATCTGCCAATGAACATTCCTTTTTTTAATTTTTTTGGTGCTAAGAATTGAACCGAGGGGCGCTTAAAGACTGAGCCACATCCTGAGCCCTTTTTATTTTGAGACAGAGTCTCGCTAAGTTGTTTAGGAGCTCACTAAATTAGGCTGACTTTGAACTTGCGATCCTCTTGCTACAACCTCCCAAGTCTCTGGGAGTACAGGTGTCCATCACCCTGCCCAGCGCTGCCAGTAAACATTCAGCTCTCTCGTTGGCAGAGTTATTTATTTTTTTGGTAGTGCTAGGAATTTAACCCAGTGCCTTGCACAGGCTAGACAAGTACTCTACCCTGAACTATACCCCTGAAGACTTGTATTCTATTACGGTACTGGGGATTGAACCCAGGGCTACTTTTATCACTGAGCTATATCCCCAGCCCTTTTAATTTTGAGACGGGTTTTAGCTAAATTGCCCAAGTTGGGCTTGAACTTGTGAGTCTCCTGCCTCAGACTCCTGAATTGTTGGGATTACTGGTATTTGCCACCATACCTGGCTCAGAGTTGTATTATGTTTTCTTTTCTTTTTTTTTCAATACAAGGGCTTGAACCCAGGTCTTTGAGCATGCTAGAAAAATGCTCTACTACTGAACTATATACCCCTATATTCCAGCCTGAGTTATATTCTTTTTTTTTTTTTAAGTTGTCAATGGACCTGTATTTATTTATTTATTTACATGTGGCACTGAGGATCAAACCCAGTGCCTCACGCGTGCTAGGCAAGTGCTCTACCACTGAGCTACAACCCCAGCCCGAGTTATATTCTTAACAAGACTGAAGTGTGTGTATGTATTCTAGCCTTTTTATGCCAGTCACCAGTATCATTTTATTTAAAAATATAAACAGAAATAAACATGAGTGTAAAGAAATAGTCATCGTTTATATGAGAATGGTGTCAAATGTTCCAGAAAGACTTGCTAAAAGACAAATTGCTTAAAAATTGCTGTTGAATTAGGTGTAGATGAATAACTACAAATAATTGAAGAAAGATTTTTAAAATGTTTACTAAGTTGTTTTGCAAATGTTTTAAAATTGTCACTTTTTTTTTTTGAATGCTAGGGATCAAACCCAGGGCCTTGTGCTTGCAAGGCAAGCACTCTACCAACTGAGCTATCTCCCCAGCCCCTAAAATTGTCACTTTTTGAGACCAGTGATTCTCAACTTGGGGATGTTTTGCTCCCTGCAGGCATGTAGAATATTATTATTACCCTGGGAATTGAACCCAGGGGCATTTTATCACTTAGCTATATCCCCCCAGTCTTTGTATTTTAGATTTTGGGACAGGTCTCACTAAGTTGCTGAAGTTACCCTTGAATTTGTAATCCTCTTCCTCAGCCTCCTGAGTCACTGGGATTACAGGTGTGGGCCACCATGCTCGACTTTACAGTGTTATTTTTGATAATCCTGACAAGGAATCTGCTAAACAGTTTTAGGCAGGATTGGGGGTGGGGCGGGTGCTGGGGATTGAACCCAGGGCCTGGTGCTTACAAGTCAAGCACTCTACCAACTGAGCTATCTCCCCAGCCCTGCTAAACAGTTTTAAATGCACAGTACAGTCTCCCACAGCAAAGAATATTCTGGTTCAAAATGTGAATAGTGCTGCAATTGAGAAACACCGCTTAAAAAAACTGAAAATCAAAATCCTCGGTGCTATTTTATGAATATGATTTTCCCAGTGATAGCACCCAGAACTCTATAATTATTTTGAAACATTCAAAGAGAAGGTCTTCTCCTTTGTATTAATCAGGATTAGATTCAGCTGCAAGTCACAGTGACTCAAAATATCATCTCGCAGTGCTGCCATCCTGGGATTTTCCCCTTGACTTTCTGGTCTGTAAAATAAGGGTTGGAGCAGCGGGATGGAGGCATGGATGAAGGAGGAGAAAAAATGAGGGGTGTGAGGACATGCGCCTGCTTGCTCTTAAAGGAAGTTCCTAGAAGGTACTGCACACCAGTTCCATTTAGGCTGCATAGCTTGAACTGTGAGACCTTGTCTCCGAACAAAAACATTGGTGCAGTGGTGCCTGCTTGTCATCCCAGGGACTCAGGAAGCTGGGATGGGAGGATCAAAAGTTTGAGGCTTGCTAGGCAACATCGCAAGACTCTATCTCAAAGTAAAATTTTAAAAAAGGCCCAAGGATGTAGATCAGTGGTAGAGCACCTGCCTAGGGTGAGCAAGACTCTGAGTTCAGTCCCTAGTAACACATACACACACACAATATATATACATCTATGTGTTTTTTGTGTGTGTTTGTGTGTGTGTATACATATATATATATACATATATATACACATATAAACACATATATATACATATATATACACATTTATTTTTATGTGTACATATAACTGGCCATATATATTGTTAACCTTTTGTTAAAGTAAGAATGTTTACCATAGTCTGATCACTGTGACCAGTTCTAGTCCTGACCTAGCTCATGACTAGTACCTATGAGTAAGACATATCACTTCTCTTGCTTCAGTTCTATCACATCAGAGGGATGAGTTCCAATATCCCAGATTAGGGTTCTTGAACAAAATGTCACAATCTGGCTTACCAGAAATTGTCTCATAGTTTTGGTTGCTTGGAATTCAAACCAAGGTGCAGGCAGAGCTGGTTCCTTCTGAGGGCTGTAAGGGACAATCAAATTTGTAATCCCCCTGCCTCAGTTTCTCCAGTAGTTATATGGGATGTTTCCAAGAAATCTAGGGAGACTTGGGATATTGTCCCCCACTTAGCTATATTTGTAACAAGCATGTCTCAAATAATTCTCTAATTTCTTTTTCTCTTTTTCTTTTTTAGCCGGAGTGTTATCGATATAGGTTACCGGGATGTCCTAGGGACTTTAACCCTGTGTGTGGAAGTGACATGACCACTTATCCCAATGAATGTACTTTGTGCATGAAAATCAGGTAACATGATTTTAAAACTGTAGACTAGCCAAGTCTTCTTCATTTCTTTCTTCTTTAAAATTCATTTTGTGTGCAGGCATGTGTGTGTGTGTGTGTGTGAGTGTGTGTGTGTTGTGTGTGTGTGTTTGCAGTGCTGGGAATTGAACATAGAGCCTTGCATATGGTAGGCACTGCTCTATCCCTGAGTTGTATCCCCAGCCCTTTTTATTTTTAATTTTTATTTTACCTTTTTATCATTTTAATTTTAAGATAGGATCTTGCTAAGTTGCTGAGGGTCTTGCTAAATTGTTGAGGCTGGCCTTGAACTTCCTTTGTCAGTCTCCCAAATCCCTAGGATCACAGGCATGTGCCCTGCCCATTTCTTTTCTTTAATTTTGATACCTTGGAGGTAGTGTGATTCTTTCCGTGGATGTAAAAGTCAAATGTGACATAAGTAATCTCAGTTTCAGAGTGACATTTAAGAAAAGGTAAAATCATCAGTGCATTTTCTAGGTCAAAGTTAGAGAATGAGGTTCATGATTAATCAGCTGAAGACCAGATAATCAAGTTATCATGGATGCACAATTTCCCCAAATTAAGAATTTATTTAAGAGTTGGGGACTGTGGTTCATGCCTATAATCCCAGCAGCTTGGGAGGCTGAAGCGGGAGGATCACAAGTTCAAGGTCAGCCTTGGCAATTTAGCAAGGCCCTGAGCAACTTATTGAGACCCTGTCTTTAAAAAAAAAAAAAGGGGGTGGGGTGGGGAGGGAGGTGGGGAGGAGGATCAGTGGTTAAGTGCCCCAGAGTTCCATCCCTGGCAGACACAAAAAATAATGTATTTGGGGGCTATAGCTCGGTAAAGCACTTGTCTAGCATTCTCAAGTCTCTGGACTTGATCCCCAGCACTGCATGCACACACAACCAAAAGCATTTAATAGTTGGAATATTATATTTTCTTTTACATTTAGAGGAGGTGCACAGGTCACCTGCACATCTGTACTACTAGTTGGGAAGTAGGATTTACTATTTAGTAGAATGTTAAGAACATAACACTTGATACCCTTCATGTAACACATGTGACCAGGTGACCAACCCCCGCTTTAGGTATGCCACTTTGTACAGCAAGGGCACATTCTTTGACCTCAGGCTTCACCAAGTAACTTCAGTCTTCTCAGAGTGTTCCTAGCAGCTAGTGCCCTGTGCTCCAGGGTAGGGACAAAGTGCAGACAGTGGGGATTTTTGCCTCGTTTCCTAGATTTATCTTAAAACTATGAATATTAAGCAAATGTAGCTCTGGAAAGAAGGTAATGTATGACGACATGGGTCTTTTTAGCACCAATAGTTTCAGTATGATAGGTAACGATACTGTTTTTATGGTTCAATTTGCAGGGAGGAAGGTCGTGATATTAAAATCATCCGAGATGAGGCGTGCTGATGGGCAGGTTCCAGAAGAGAGGAAGCAGCAAGACCGCCTTCCTCCATGAATACATCCCATTCCCCCCCTTTCTCTTTTCCTACTTTGTTGCATGAGATTTGTTACCTCACCTTTTCTAAGAGGAGGTGTGGAAAAAGAGCCATGTGTAGCCATGGCTAATTATAAAAAAAGTCTTGTTCTTGGATTTTGCCCTTTAGCTCAGCTGATTGCCCAGGTGACTTGTGCATTGCTTCCTTTAATTGAAATAAAATCAGCATTGAATTCAACGACTGCTGTTTTCCATTTGTGTTCATCAGCTTTGTTTTGCTGTGACCAAAATACCTGACAAGAACTACATCAAAGACAAAAAGTTTATTTTGGCATATGGTTTCAGAGATACTAGTCCACCTCCGTCAATTCCATGCTTTGGGCTGGAGGTGAGGCCCAGCATCGTGGCAGAAAGCTGCTGAGCTCATAGCAGGGTCAGGAAGCCCAGGGAGAGTGGGGAGAGGCCACAGGTGCAACCTCCAAGAGCACACGCCCAGTGAATGACCCACCTTCTCCAGCCAGGCTCCTGCCTACAGTTACCACCCAACCAATCCTTTCAAAATGGGATGGACTGATCGGATTACAGCTCACATAATCCAATCATCCACCTCTAAATACTCCTGCAGGAGCTTTTGGGGGACACCTCATGTCCAAACCATAATACTTAAAAATGTTTCCCCACTGTAGAGGAGGCAAAATTTTATCTCCACCCTATTTTAGGGTTTTTCCCTTGGGTCTGAGAATTAAATAAATGTAGACTGATCAATGGGAGAAAAACATACATTTATTTAATATGAGTTTTTTTGTGGCATGAGAGGCTTTGTATGGAAATGACCCAAAGATGTGGAGTTGAACACTTACATACTAAAGTATCTAAGAGTACTAAAGTAGACGGAGTAATGAATTATGAGACTAAGGCAAGGTAAGGGGACTTGGGCTGGGGTAGTTAGTTAACTGGGTGGAGAAGTGCCTCGGAAGATAAGGATTGATCTAACAAGGTTTGTGTAGATTCCCCCTGGCCTCAACTTCTTGTCCTTGATGATAAAAATGTTACTTTCCTTCTGGAACAGGTCATGTTTCATGTGGGAATTTCATCTACTTTTGAGAAACAGAAGGAACGTCCGACTGACCCTCTTGCACCTGTGCTCTCTGAAGTGCCTTTAACTCAGGAGAGCTAATATGCCAGAGCAGCATCTTTGGGTGGCATGTCCTCACCCCTCCATCACTCAGCAGTCTCAGAGTGGCTCTTTTCTTCCCAGGCAAAGGTGAGTTTCACTACATGACAAGTAGGATCATTGCTGAGAGGACAAGATCTATCTTGGTCCCCTTGTTCCTTTTCCTGATTCCTGGATAACTACTTTGTGTGTAACTGGTCCAGTGTTCTGCACCTGGAAAGAAAGCATGAGATACTTGGAGCTGATGTTAGCCTAAGCTGGTAAAGTAAAAAATCATTAAAGTGAAAATGTGTATTAGTTTCAGAATCTCCTGACAATTTGATTTTCTTCTGGGATAATGCAGGAAATTGACTTTTTCCTCTTTTTAGAGAATTGGTTCTCAATCCAGGGTAATTTTTCATCCAGGGGACATTTGTGGTGTCGTATTTGAGGTGTGGGTGCCAGCATCTCCTGGGTAAAGGACAGGATTCTTCTACATATCTTCCAATGCACAGCACAACCCCCATTAACAACTTTTTGTTCTAAAATGTTAACAATGTTGAGGCTGAGACACTTGTTTTAGCGTTTGGTACAGCCTAAACAATAAATGTTTTATAACAATAATAAAAGAGGTCAGGGGTTAATTTAGAATGATAGTGTTTTCTGGGTAATGCATTCTAACACTAGAAATGGTGAGACATGAGGCACGAGGTGACTGGGAACAAAGAATAGCAGAAAGATCATGACTTTTGGTGGGGGGAGATCAGCTAAATTCAAAATAATTCTGATTCTCATACCCATGCTTCAGTTTTCTTATCCAGAAAATGGGGCTAATGATTAGCTCATGGGATTGTTGTGAGCAAATTGCTTAGCATAGTGCTTGGCACACGGAAGCCACAGAAATAGACGCTCTTGCTACTTTAAGAATCCCTCTTAGAGCCCAGCGTAGTGGGAAACGCCTGTGATCCCCGTCATTCAGGAGGCTGAGGCAGGAGGATCACAAGTTCAAAGTCAGTCTCAGCATCTTAGCAAGGCCCTAAGCAACTCAATGAGACCCCCTGTCTCTAAATAAAGTAAAAAGGACTGGGAATGTGGATCAGTGGTTAAACGCCCCTGGCTTCAATCCCTGGTACAAAAACAAACAAACAAATAAACAAACAAAAAAACCCTTTTAGAGAAGAAGAAACAGGAACACAAAGGCAAAGACATTTGACCAAGAATTAAGAACTTAATGGAAACAGATTGAAAATCTGGGTCTTCAGATTCCTAATCCTCCATTTTGTATAGATCAGTGGCAATGAAGTGAGAAGTTATATAGCATAAAGATGCCAAAAGTAATATCCTATAATTTCTGGCTTAAAAGTTTGGTAAAAGTAGTATATGCATTCTGGACAATTTAAAAATTTACAGAAGCAAATTGTTAAAATTAAAAATGAAATAATAATATAAAATGAAGTGAATAGTAATTTAAAAACTAAAGATGAATGAGTTGCCAATCTCTCCCAGTGTGTGTGTGTGTTTATATAAAATCACACACATTCAGACAAACTGTCCTATAAACTTGCTAATTCCCCTTAAATACTGTGTTCATTTTCATGTCAACATATGTCGGTTTTTTGGTCTGATTTTTTTGTTGTTGTTGTTGTTCTAGAGATTTGGGGATTGAACCAAGGGCCTTGCATATGCTAAGCTTGTGCTCTATCACTGAGTTACACCTCAACCTGGTTTCTTCTTTTTATCAGCAACCCATTATTTTATTATTGTGCCATACTTTATCCAGTATCTATTGATCTATGCATATTTAAGTCATTTATTAGGATTCTCTTGGTCGAAAGTGTGAAAATCCCAATCCCAGGCTGAATTGGAGAGGGAATTAGCCCTAGATGAAGCAGAAAGACTAAGCACATAGACTTGGAGTCAGAGGTCTGCATGCACTGGCCAAGTTGCTCTTTGACTTAGTTTGCTTGTCTGTAGAGTGAGGAGTCCAACGGTGCCTACCTCGCAGGCTGTTGTAAGGATTAAATATGACACCACGTGTGATGTGATTGGAACACTCACACTTGAAATGTTGGTTATATTACAGAAAATTGTCCTTTTAAAAAGAATCCCCTGCCCCCATTCTGGCAGTTGAACCCAGGACCTCAAGGGTGCGAGAGGCATCCTCTTTACCACTGAGCTGTACTCCCAGTTCTTAACTTGATTTCTTTCTTTCTTTTTCTTTTTTTTTTTTCTTTTCTTTTTTCTTTTTTTTTTTTGAGACAGGGTCTCAAGTTGCTTAGGGCCTTGCTGAATTGCAGAGGCTGACCTTGAACTTGAGATCTTCCTGCCTCAGTCACCCCAGTTGCTGGAATTATAGGATTGCACTACTGTGCCTGGTCTTAATTTGCTTTCTGTCAACAATGCTTCTGTAACCTTGCGGGGCAGGGCTGGTGGCCAAACAAAAGCGGACAGAAACAGCCCAAGCAAGCTTTATTGGAATTTGGCTCTGGGGCAAAATTCCTAGCCCTCCGGGGGTACAGGTCAGGGTGGACAGCCAGAGAAAATCGGACCTGGCCCTGGCTGCTCAGGATCTTTAGAGGCCAGAATGGGGTGGGGGCGACCTGCTGAGAGATAGGTGGATGTAAGGGTCAGTGGGGTTTATCTGTCGGTGTTTGATTGGTCGCTCTTTGGCGAGCTGCCTGCTGCCTAAGTCGTTCTGTTTCCTCCCATGTCGCCGCTCAGGTCCCGACCTAACAGCTTCGTGGATATTTTTCCAAGTCAGTACATACAGCTCTACTTTTCATTTTAAAAAAGAACCACATACTGTCCTATTTTATAGACATATCATAATTTATTAATTCACTCCTATACTGTTGGGCATTCCTCATTTTCAACATCACAAATAATGTTACAATAACATCTTTGTACACATATTCTCTTTTATATGTGCAAATATTCTGTAGGATAAATTCCTAAGAATTTATTTAGTTAGATGATAGATAGATTTAAAACATTGGAAGACATTGCAAAATTTCTTTCTGAAAATGTTGTACCTGTTTACATTTCTGTGGCAAATGAGTGTCAGTTTCTTCTTTCCGCTATCATTATTTAACAGAAGTACCACCTGTCATTTGCTCAGTCACAGTTGTAGTGCAAACTCAGATTTGTATCCATCCTTTATTGAGGAATTTCTTTTTCCATTAAGAATGTTTATATTACAAAAGTGATATGTACTAATTGTAGTTACCTAAAGTAAGTGGTGAGAAGTATAGTCCTGCAGTCCATGGGAAGTTCTAGAATAGAAGTTTCCCAAAGACAGAGATCCTGGCTGGGCCCAGTGGCACATGCTTATAATCCCTGCAGCTTGGGAGGCTGAGGCAGGAGGATCACGAGTTCAAAACCAGCCTCAGCAAAAGTGAGGTGCTAAGCAACTCAGTGAGACTCTGCCTCTAAATAAAATACAAAAGAGGGCTGGGGATGTGGCTCAGTGGTTAAGTGCCCCTGGGTTCAATCCCTGGTACCAAAAACAAAAACCAAAACTACCACCGCCACCACCAACACCAACAAAAAAAAAACCCAAAAAGCAGAGATCCTGCCCATGTGGCTTATCATTGGATCTTCAGTGCCTGGGCCAGGGCCTAGTGTAGTGTGTATTGTTGACTGAAAAGATGAAACAATAGCCGAGGGGGTTCATGAAACAATGACAACAAAACCACCAACCTCCACAAATTTCCTTCCTTCCCCAAGAATAAGCAAGACATCTCAAACCAAAACCCATACACCAGAAAACCAGCTTTTAATTCTTACCCAGTGGTGAATTTCACTTTCCCCCTGTTATTCTTAAAAGGAGAACAGCACTGAAGACCCAGATCATCATGAATGTTTCCAAGAGCATGACTTGCACAACTAGACTTAGTTTGCAGATTTTTTTTTTTTTTTTTTTTTTTTTGGTGGTGGTGCTGGGGATTGAACCCGGGGCCTTGTACTTGACAGGCAAGCACTTTTCCAACTGAGCTATCTCCCCAGCCTGGTTTGCAGATTTTTTGAGGGATTTATACTTTTTTTTTTTTGTACTAGGGATTGAATCCAGGGGTGCTTAACCACTGAGCCACATCCCAGCCCTTTTTATATTTTATTTTGGGACAGGGTCTCACCAAGTTGCTTAGGGCCTCACTAAGTTGCTGAGGCTGTCTTTGAACTTGTGATCTTCTACTTTAGCCTCCTAAATGACTGGGATTACAGGCGTGTGCCACTGCACCCAGGGAGAAATAGATGTTTTTAAGAAAGAAATTGTTTAATTGTTTTGTCTTTTTTTTTTTTTAATAAAAAGTTATTTTGAGGGGCTGGGGAGATAGCTCAGTCGGTAGAGTGCTTGCGGTGCAAGCACAAGGCCCTGGGTTCGATCCCCAGCACCCAAAAAAAAAAAAAAAAAAAAAAAGTTATTTTGATACACTGGACATTTTTCTTGATAACCAAACTATTTTTTTTTTTTCCTTTCTTGAGAGCCTCAGGGATAGATCACAAACACCAAATGTTTGAATTGCAACAGATTTAGGTACAAACGATCTAACTTCCTCATTTTTGAGAAGGGAAAACCGAGCAGCAGATGAGTTAAGAGATTTGCTCAAAACAACATTGTCCCTCTGGGTCTGGTTGGTAGCGATCAAGATGATGATTGCAGTTAATGACCGACTTGGTGTTAGTTTTCAGCTTTGTGATTGTCCCCTTCTTCCTTTAGAAGAGAGCTAGAGTGGAGATGGGAGCTATCACTGGCAAATTTCCTTGGGGTGTGAGACATTCTTTTTTTTTTTTTTTTTTTTTTTTTGCGGTACTGGACATTCTTCCTAGTAGTCTATCAGAGTGAAGTTCTCCACTGAGATGGTAAGAGAAACTGGAAGCTGGAAGGATCAGTGCCATGAACCCAACACCTGTGGTGTTGGTTCGTTCTGCCCCCGCGACTCTGCTGAGCTGGTTCTTGGTAATGGTGGGCTCCATTTTCTTACATACCCTACCGTAGAGCACTCTACATTACTACTTTCATTAAAGGCTATTCAAGTAGATCTCTGGATCCCTCAAGTCATCCCCATAGACTGTTCTAATATGTAAATCCCAGGGCTACAGGTGTAGCTCAGTGGTATTTACTCCTTCTTAGCATGTGGAGATCCTGGGTTCCATCCCTAGCTCCAAAATCTAAAAAATACAACATATAAAGAAAAGTACCTATAATGCTGGGTGTCGTGGTACATGCTTCTAATCCCAGTGGCTCAGGAGGCTGAGGCTGATGCAGGAAGATCACAAATTCAAGGCCAGCCTCAGCAATTTAGTGAGGCCCTAAGTCATTTAGTGAGACCCTGTCTCAAAAGTCTTTAAAAAAAAATTTTTTTTAAAAGACTGGGGATGTGACTCAGTGGTTAAGTGCCCCTGGGTTCAATCCCTTGTGCCCTCCCCTACTCCCCCAAAAAGACATATATAAAACACAAATTCCGCTGAAATATATGAGATATCACCATGCTCTAATGTTTGTGTCCCTCAAAATTTGTATGTTGAAACCTCATCCTCAATATGAAGAGTTGGGGCCCTTTGGTAAATGACCCTCATGAATGCATTTAGTGCCCCTATAAAAGAGTCCTGAGGGAGCTTGTTTGCTTCTTTCATCATGTGAGAACATGATTAGAAGCTGCTATCTATGAACTAGAAAGTGGTCCTGTATCAGACGGAATCTGCCAGCTCCTTTGTCTTAGACTTCTTAGTCTCCAGAACCATTTGCAATAAATTTCTATAGTTTATAAATTACCCAGTCAAAGGTGTTATGTTATGGCAACCCGAATGGACCAAGACAGGTACGTATTTTCTACTATACCATGATATAGATATTGAATCTTTTCTTTCAAAGAATAAAAAATGGATTTAAAAGAAGAGCATAAAAAAAGAGGCCATGCATGGTAGGTGCTACAGTTTGAAAGTTTGAGTCCCTCCAAAATTCATGTTGAAACTGAATGCCCCATATTAAGAGGTGAGGCCTTTAGGAAGGAAGAAGGTCTTCAGAGAGCCCCACCTAGGGCACTGTCCAGTGGACGCCAGGGGCCAAGGCAGAGAGCCCCCCTAGGGCTCTGAGACCTCAGGCTGGCAGAGCCAACAACACACAGTTCCAACCCTGGGGAGTCACGGGCACCTGATGCCCAAGGTGAGAGCAGCTGTGCAGATCATGCCCAGCAAAGCCATGGAGGCTGGGCTGCCCAGAGTGTGAACGGCCCGAACCAGAAATCAATGACTGGGGCTAGGGAGATAGCTCAGTTGGTAGAGTGCTTGCCTTGCAAGCACAAGGCCCTGGGTTCAAATCCCCAGCACCGCAAAAAAAAAAAAAAAAAAAAAAAAAAGAAATCAATGACCATCATATTATCTATCAGGGTGTCCAAGAAGTTTGTTCTGGAGTATTAAGATTTAACATTTGCTCTGTTCGATTTTGGAATTGGTCAGGACCTATATTAGTCATTTCTTCTTCCCATTCTCTCTCTCTCTCTCTCTCTCTCTCTCTCTCTCTCTCTCTCTCTCTCTCTCTCTCTCCCCCCTCCCTCCTCTCTCTCTCTTTCTCTCTCTCTCTTTTTCTGATGGGAATGCCTATCCTATCTGGGTCCCATCGTTGTATTTTGGAATCACATAACTTGTTTGATTTCGTAGGCTCATAGCCGGAGGGGAATTTCCCTGGGGATGAATCATGCCTTGAATCTCGTTCATCTCTGACTCAGATAAAACTTTGGACTTAAAGTTGCTGCTGGAATGACTTAAACTTTTGGGGTCATGGGAATGAAATGAATGTATTTGTACGTGAGGAAAATATGAATTTTGAGGGGCAGAATGCTATTCGAATATTCATGTATCACATTACAGTGAAATAACGATTGTTTTAATACTTGAATGCTCAGTAGATTTTGGGGGCAACATTGTTTAAGCTTACACAACATTATTTTGGACATATGATAATAGTATGCATAATACTGGCTACTTGCAATTGCCAGTAGCTGGCTCATTTAAATTGCCATATTACCTACTTCCTATAGGCAGTCTTTGTTTTTAGAAAAGGAAGTTTCATTTTCCTGTGTTGAAAATGGCAAAATGTTCACAGATGACTTTTCAAAGTGATAAGCAGAAGTAGGTGGCCCATGAACTTTCTTCCTGTAGAATTAAAGTGATCTCAGTATCAAAAAGATTGAGAACCTCTATTCCAGGGTTCCTTTCACACATTCCTCTTCAAACACCCAGTTAGGATCAAGTCTTGGTCAGTAGTCAAGTACTCTCTTAGTCTCAGATTCTTCAAAGAAAATAATCAGACAAATTATCTAAGGCTGTGTTAAACTTCCTTTAGTTGTTTCTCTGTCTTTGTTGTTGCTTTTTTTTTTTTTTTTTTTTTTTTTTTTTGTACTAGGGAATGAATCCAGGGTCACTTTACCACTGAGTTTTAGCCACAGTCCTTTTCATTCATTTTTAACTTTTTGAGTCAGGGTCTTGCTAAGCGGTCAAGACTGTCCTTGAACTTGGGATCCTCCTCCTGAGTTCCTGGGTTTAGAGGTGTGTGCCACTGCACCTAACTAAGCTTCCTTCAGTTCTCATTCATAGTTTCTCTCTGACTTCATACAGTCACATTTAAACTGTATTGTATTTACATCTAGATGACACACACAATGAATGAGAGCATGTGTGAGGCTCTGGGTTTGATTCTCAGCACCACATATAAATAAATGAATAAAATAAAAGTCTATCAACATTTAAAAAATATTTTTTTAAAAAATAGCATTTGAAAGCAGTTAACAATAATTTAATCTGTTAGACTGCAAGATTACATAACTCATGTATCATGTTTAGATCACAGAGTTTTATTTTTCTGATGAAAATGAGATAATATTCAATTTAATGTGTCTAATAGTCACATTCACTATAGAATTCTAAACTGTAGCATTAAAATAACAGGCAAATTTTAAGGGATCCTGTGATTTAAAGCACTGTCCTTTTTGTTCTAGATTATTTAAAAGAAAAAAGCAACTCTGTTTCTTTATACTTTAGTAGATTCAAAAGTTGATTTTTCTTACTGGGAAGAGGATCATGTTCATATGACATTTATAATAAAATTAGATTATTAAATTTCATAGTTCCTGTGGCTTTTTTTCATTTCCAAGTAAAATTAGATTTCCTTATATGTAGAAAGAATATTTGGGAAGGAAACACATCAGAACATTAACAAAATTAAATAAATGTACACAAATTTCTTCAAGGAGTGTATATTGCTTTGCTAATTATAATAAAATATGCCTTTCTAAAAGTTGAGAGAGTAAGAAGGAAGGTCATGATTTTTAAAGCCACAAGATGAAGGAAGTCTTATTTGAACCACCAAATCCAAAAGCCAGAAATAGCCCACCAATAATCTTTTGCAGAAAGACCCAAATATGGTTCCTTCCTGGAATCCTTCCTGGACAGTGCTGGGACACAAGAGGGCAGTGGCTCCCTGAGAAACAGCTCTCAGTGGCTCAGATTCTCAGGCAGCTAACAGCTAGGTGATGCTGCTAGTTGGAGTTACATTTCATCCGCAAACTGTTTTGTGCGATATCTTTCTCTCTCTCTCTCTCTCTCTCTCTCCCCCCCCCCCCTTCCTCCCCCTCTCTCTCCCTCTTCCTCTCCCTCCCTTTCTTTGGTAGTACTGGGGATTGAACCAGGGTCTCACTAAAGTGCTGAGTTGAGCTCGAACTTGAGATCCTCTGGCTTCAGCCTCCCCATAGCTGGGATTACAGGACTGCACCACTGTACAAGGCTGCCCACAGTTTCTTAAGGCTCTTGTGCTTTGGTTCTTTGAAGACACCATTTCTGTGATGAAGCTGAGCAAAGGTCCAGTTAGGGATCTGGGTAAAAAGATAGGGAATAAAAAAACCAAATTGAAGCAATTTTGCCCTCTTGGGTAGGATTAAGGAAAGGTCTTCAATTGTGGCTGAAAAAGCTGGGATTGAAAAGCTTCCAGGGGAGGGTTCAAGGTCAGCTGACCAGAGCAAAGATAGCCCTGAAGCTTCTCTGCAGAAGGTGAGTTTATAAAGAAGTTTCCAGCCTTTCTTCTCTTGTGCTTCTTCTTACAATCCTCCTCTGGTTCATGGGCTTTCATCCTCAAGGATATTTCTGCTTACGTATTACTTTAGACAAAGCATAATAAGATCCAGTGTTTGTTTAGTTATACAGTTTACGAAGTCTCTTATACTTTACAAAGTACTTTCATGTATGTTTTTTGTGCATGATTTAAAATGGGTTGACTTTTTATTCCACTTTAATGATATTTATTACAGGCAATAAAAGCTCCATTGTAGCAACTAAAGCTCATATTAAAAACCCCAGAATGAATGGGATCAAGTACTAATGACCTCACATGTCCTGGTGACCTGGACCAAGCCCTGTCAAAAGGTCCTGATGGGGCTGAGTGAGAGGGTTAAAATCTTGTTTATAGAGTTGGGCAACAGATTCCTCTTGAAAAAGAAGAACAAGGAGGCACCATACAAGCTTTCCCCACTCAGGGCCTTCAGAGGCATCCATGCCCATCAAGTCAGCAACAAAGGGCTGTGTCCATTAGAAAGACAAAATTATATAAGCCCTCCTCAGGCCTCTTGGCTTACAGCACAGACAAAAAGAATAAATAAGCAACTGACCAAGGGGTTCTTGTGAGGCATGGAAAGTTGATGCTAAGTAGAAATCAGATCATCAGAAAATGGAATCACAACACCTTGGACATTTTTTATACCCTTAATCAAAATTTTGAATTAATATTAGGTCCATAAAGTGGAAATTAGTGAATTAGCAATTTCTCTTTGTTTCAAACTGATCATTTTTGGGGAACAGATGTTTCTTCCACCTTCTTCGACTCTCTTTCTATAAGGTTCCTAAAATATGTCTCACTGACATTGTACAAATGTCTGAACTTCTATTTTTCATCAGTCTTTTTTTTTTTTTTTTTTGTGCTGAAGCTTGAGTCCATGGCCTGGTACATGCTAGGCCAGTGCTCTACCACTAAGGTACCCCCCTAGCACCCCACCTCCCACCAGTCTTTTAATAAACTCTTATCTCTTCAGGTTCTTCTTTTATTGTGCAGATAGTTCATAGAAAGTTAAGATAGAAATAGCAAACTCTAGGCAAAATCCCAGGAGAACTCCCGGCCTATGGGAAGTGTTACTAATCTATTGTGACACATCTTCTCAGGGCCTGGAGTGAGCCTTAGCATTCTCAGCACAGTGTGGCTGGCGGCCTACATAGGCTCACGTAGCTGGGACTTGGTGGAGGCCTACTGGGCATCCTCGGCAGCATAACTCAGACGAGTTGACAATATGTCTCCCCCTTGGAAAGGGGGCTGTAAATAACAAAGGCATAAAGGAGAGATGCTAATAAGGTCAAGTTTGCTCTATATCAGAATTTCACCCTAGGCTCTTTGCCTCATTTCTTTCTTTCTTTTTTTTTTTTTTTTTTTTTTTTTTGGTGGTGCTGGGGCTTGAACCCAGGACCTTGTGCATGCTAGGCAAGCACCCTACCAACTGAGCTATATCCCCAGCCCCCTGCCTCATTTCATTTTAATTACAGAAATAAGAAATCAGAATGACTGAGCTACAAACTAATAACTTTAGAAACATTTATCTGAAACAGAGGAATACTGTCAGGCCTTCATTCACCAAGCCTTGGAGTCTCCTATCTACGGGGCCAGGGAAGCCCACACTGTGGGTGTGTAAGTGTTAGATGGAAAAACATTGAGAGGCTCCTTCCAGGAGGACTTTGATAGTGCCATTCAGAAAATAACTATTAAATCAATGTCTCCTAAACATTAGAGGAGACTTTCCAGGTACTTTGAAGAATTACCCAGAATTGGTTCTCTGCCTGCCTGAAAGTCAGTCTGCATTACCTCCCGGAAACAAAAGAGCAGAAGTCATGCAGAATGAAAGAAGTCCTTTAAAGACAAGTGGCAGCTGCTGTGAAGATAGCATTGATTCTCTTCTTGCCCCAACAGACAGGAGGTTTTATTGATGCTGATGTGGGTGGGTTAGGAAAGGCCCCCAGAGCAGGGAGACTGGGTCAGTTAGTGATGTGATGCGTAAGGCCTGGGCACATGGGGGCAGGTAAGGGCACATTCATTTTCCCCCCCTAGGATTCTGTGGCTCCTTCCTTAGGAAAGGAAGAGATCCCATGAACAGTGAGGCAGAGATTAGAGGGGGCTGAGAGCCCCCCATCTGAGAGGAAGCACCACCATGGGCAGCAATACCTTTGTGGAAAGTCAGATGAACTGGTCACTAGTGGGAAATTGGGAAAGAGGTAATGGTCTGGTCTCTTGGGGTGGGGTCCAACCTTGGCCTTGGTGAACCTGGTCTTTCCAAGAAGAGCAGGGTCCTTTCCCTGCAAGCCTGTTAAGGAGTATCAATCAATCAGATCAACCAATCAGAGACAATCAAACAGAAAGTTTTCCCAAAGAATAATGATATTTATTTGGGAATTGCCAAGCATTGTAAGGGGAAGTTTTTTGCAATACTGAGGATTAAACCCAGGGACACTTTACCACTGAGCTATATCCCTAGTCCTTTTTCTATTTTAAGATAAAGTCTTGCTAAATTACCCGGGCTGGCCTCAAACTTATGATCCTCCTGCCTCAAGCTCTGGAGTTACTGAGATTATAGGTATGCACCACTGCGCCCAGGAAGAAGAGGAAGTTTCTAATGATGAAAATGAGGAGGGTTCCATCAGATATTTTAAAACAATAAGCCTTGACCATAGTGATTAATAACAAGAATGGCATCCGTCCAAAGTTAAAACTGACAATACCTGGACAGATGTCCTTGCAAAAGTGCTATCTGTACAAGGTTGAGGTGACCTCTCTGCAAGCTTGTGGTTCACAGTCTTTTGTGAGACTCAGTAACAGGCCATCATACCTGAGAACCATTCTTTGGTAACTTCTCAGTTTTATTTATTTATTTATTTATGTTAGGGTTGACACAAGTGACTTCATTTTGATTGTGACAACCTTCACTTTTTTTTTCCCACAGGAGACACAGGTATTCAGAGAAGGCATCCAGGGTTACCCCAGCAAGGGAGTGCCAGAACTAGTCCTTAAGGCACAGTGGAGGACAGACAAGATGCCAAGGTATGACTAGGTGGGGGCAGGGGCACCCTCCAATATGAGCTCCAGGATCACAGGAAGACCTAGGACTCCCCAAGCTTGACTGGGGAGGGGGCGTTGAGGACAGCCAGGATGGCCTCAGCGACACTTCCTGGGTGTCTTCGCCCTGTGGGCCAGCACTCTAGGTAGAGCAGGGTGTATGTGCTTGGCCAGTGCTGCTTCTGCCACAGTGTGCTGGGTGCTTGGCAATCTCCTTGAAGTGTCAACTAGGGTCTCAGGTCCTTCTTGGTGTCCATAGGAGGATGGGTGCATCAGGGCAGGGGTGACGCTTTCTGGATGCTACTTGTGCTACACATTCTCAAAGGAGGGTGCAATGGCTTTGGAGAAAGGGATAATGAAGATGTGAGTCTGGGGTAGAAGAGTGTGTGGAGGTGGTCCTACCCTCCTGCCCACAGATTCAGGGGCACTGTGCTCGTGTTAGCTGTGCTCTATGTGCCATGATTGTTGGACACCACATGGATGTACTCCTTGGGGAAAACAGGATGGGCAGAGGATGGGATGTCTGTTCCACAACCCCTCCACCCACTACCACAAGCCCGATTCTCTGTATTGTGGGTGCAGCTGCTGCAGTGGGGGTGCATTAGTCAGGTTTTCAATGCTGTGACCAAAATTCCCCACCAGAACAACTTAAAAGAGAAAAAGTTTATTTGACTCAAGGTGTTAGAGTTTCAGTCCATGGTTGACTTACTCCATTACTCTCAGCCCGAGATGAAGCAGAAAAGCGTGGCAGAGGACAGCTGTCAGCTCATGGCAGTTGAAAAGCAGAGAGCACCACAGGAAAGATGCACCCTTCCAGGGCACACCCCTAATGACCACCTTCTCCAGCCACACCCCACCTGCCTACAGTTACAACCTAGTTAGCCCATTCAAAGCAGGACGGACTGTTTAGGTTACAGCTTTCAAACTGCAATCACTTCACCTCTGAATATTACTGCATTAACACAGGAGCTTTGGGGGAACACCTCATACTCAAACCATACCAGGAGGCAATGTCTGTTCCCTCTTCTCAGCCCCTCTGGATGCAGTGACCTGGTGCCCTCCTGCAGAGGGGAAGTTGGGAGGTACCAGCAGCAGCTCTACACTGGAGTGAGTCAGTTCTATTCTTGATCTGGTATTTAACCTATTATAATGATACAAAATTTTCAGTACCGAGTATACATCTTGAATTATTCCTTCCAAAAAAGACTGATGTGGACATGGAAGAGCATTATCAAAAAATGCATAGGTTGATAGAAAGGGGAGTGGGTCCATATTGGACCAAGGCAGAAATATTTACAATAGCTTCACTTGTCTAAAGTTTTTCCTATTCCTTAGTGAGGACAGAATGGTGGCACCAGTCAGAATTTATGCTATTTTTGGTTTTGTAATACTCAGACACATTTATACATTATTACTATTATTATTGTTGTTGTTGTTGTTGTTGTTGTTGTTGTTATTATTATTATTATTATTTTGGTCCTGGGGGTTGAGTCCAGGAACACTTTATCACTGAACTACCTTATTCTTTTCTTCTTCTTCCTCTTCTCCTCCTCCTCCTACTCTTCTTCTTTTGGAGACAGGGTCTCACTATGTTGCTGAGGTTGGTCTCGAATTTGTGGTCCTCTTGCCTCAGCCTCCCAAGTAGCTGGGATTACAGGTTTGGGCTACCACACCTGACCTGATAATGTAAATTTTTAATAAGTTCCTTGGACAGGCTGATGCTGTTGGTCATGGAACATACTTTGGGAGCCACTGCTGTTAAAAGTTGTCTGAAATTAAGAGTCCTAGGCAGAAACGTTGGGAGACCAAATTGCAGCACAAGGTAAGCAGTCCTTCCATGAAAGAGTTTCCTAACAAGGAGCCTTTCTGACTAGAGCCCTGTGTTGGTTCACTAGGGCTGCTGTAACAAAGGAGACCACAGACTTGGGGACGTAAACAACAGAAATGTATTTTCTCAGTGTTCTAGAGTCCAGACATCTGTCCACAGTGTTGGTGTCTTTTGAGGCCTCTCTGGACCTGCGGATGGTCATCATTTCCCTGTGTCTTCACATGGTCTCTCCTCTATACCTCTCTGTGTCCAAATGGCCTCTTCTCGTAAGAATGCCAGTCATATTCAATTAGGACCCATCCTAATGACTTCATTTTAATTTTATTAAAAGTTCTTTAAAGACTCTCTCCAAATACAGTCACATCTGAGGAACTGAGGATTAAGACTTTAACATAAGAATGGGGAGCGCAGTAAAGCCAATTAGAGGTTCCCCACATACAACTCTTCGAAACTTTTCCAAGGGCTTTTACACTTAATGATAACACATTTAAGAAGACTCCACCCTATGCCCCTGTCTCAAATCTTTTGATTGGCTCAAATCTTTGCAAATAGATATTTTCAAGAATATTCCAGTTTCAAATTTGATCGTATCACATAAGATCTGAAAACACTTGATGTCTCTCTGCCTGGCATTGGACACTGTCCAGAGCACCCCATTCTTGCTATTAAGATCTACTGAACTAAAAAACATTCATCTGATGGTGGCTGGTTGTCTTAGTTTATTTTTGGAACTAAAACTCCTGATAGTGGGTAAGATTTACTTATAGAAAAGCTTGTATAGATTCCCCCCACCCCTCACTGTTCTGGAGGCTGGCAAATTCAATAGCATGGCCCTAGCATCTGTGTGGGTTTCCTGCTGCATTGTTACATGGTGGAAGGCACCACGTGGCAAGACAGAGTAAGAGCAGAGAGCTCAATTTCATAACAAAGCCATTCTCTGGACAACCCATTAATCCAATAACCCATGAATGGATTAGTCTATTCATGTGGGTAGAGCCCTTAGGACCAAATCACCTTCCAAAGATTCCACCTGCAAATGCCATTAACATGTGAATTTGGGGATTAGGTTTCCAATACATGAAATTTGTGAGACACTTTCAAGCTACAGCACTTGTTGAATGTAGACTCAGAGTGAATAGAGCTAATAATCTCATGGGAACAGTGCCACAGTTTCTGACCCCCAAATCTAGATGCTCCTTCCTTCCTTCCTTCCTTCCTTCCTTCCTTCCTTCCTTCAGTACTGGGGATTTGATCCAAGGCTTCACACATGCTATTCACTCCATCACTGAGCTACATTTCTGTTTAATTTTGAGACAGAGTCTCCCTCAGTTGCCCAGGTTGGCCTCAAAATTTCCATTTTCCTGCCTCAACCTCCCTTTAGTTGTGGGGATTATAGGCATACACCACTGTACCCAGCAGGACGCATCATCTCACGTGGCTTAATGCATGTTTTTTAAGATGTGACTGAATGTTTTAAATTTGAACTCCCCATGAATGTTCTAGAATATGATTGTTATACAACTGGTAATCATTCATTTATTTATTCAGCATCATTTCATGCCGGGAATGGGGCTAGGTGCTGTGAATATGATAAATAAAGACCAGACAGGATTATGTAAGTAATTAAGACGCATTCTGGAGCCAGATTGTCTGGCTTCAAATTCCAACTCTGCCATTTATTCATTTAGCAAGTTGCTTAATTACCTTGTGCCTCAGTTTCCTCATCTCTAAAAGGGGTATAATAATTGCAGCTATCTGATAGAGGACACATGAGGATTAACCTTGGTGAGAAATCAGAGAACACCATCTGACATGTCGTGAATGTTTTATTCATGTTGTCATATAAATATGCCAGCCCTTGTGGTTGAGAAGCTTTCAGTACTGGGAGGTAGAGAGACACACAAATAAGTAAATTTCAAAGCAATGTACAATGGGGAATGTTCTAAGGAAGGCATGAGTAAAAGACTGCACTTCTTGCTGTGGGCTGGAACACAGTAGCCTCTCTGGGGGTTGGACAGCTTGTGTTTGCCATGTACAGTTTCTCTCTAGAACCACGCTGGAAAAAATCCAGCAAGTTTTTAACCTTCCTTTTTATAACTGCTACTAGGAAAACAACCTCCAGTTCGGTAACATATAATTACCACAAATGGTTTTCAAACACCTTTCTACCAAGTTTAAATGATAGTGAAACTTGTTTAGGGGGCCACCTGTTTGAACTTTATAGGGTGCAGGAAGCAATTTATGTGAAGATAGGATTGGGCAACTGTTCCACTGTTGGAAACCCTGGGTGGGGCACCGTATGAATTACACACGGCAATACCCTCATATGCAGGGAGGAAGACTCCCATTGGCATGAGACTTTCTCACTTTTAAAACTGAAGGCCTACATTCTGAGAGCACCCCTCAGTCTCAGGCCAAAGTTTGAACTTGTTACAACCATTTTGATGAGAACCTTAAAAAGAAAACATAGCTATTAGACTGCTTCATTTCAAGAACACAGGTGAACAGAGTTAAAATCAATATGTGTTTTCTGCCTTTCCATTAAGTGGACACGCTTGTTCATGTCCTTGATAAGCTAAGACCTGATTTGGGGAACAAGAAATGAACTGGTATAAAGTTATACCACATATTAGTAGTTCAAGAGCATAAGAGAAATGCTGTTCCAAAATGACCAGTGGCCAAATTGATTTTCCACTCCAAAATGCTATGGGAGTGGAGTTCAGAGGAAAGGAAGCGCCCTCGTGGGGACTGGGGTATTCATGGAAAACTTCACAAAATGGCTATACCTCTAATCATCCAGAAAGAGGGGAGGGATTTTGGTGGACAGATGAAGGGAGGCACCTTCTAGGTGGATGGTGTAGCCTGGCAAACCCACAGGAGGGGGATGAAGCAGAGGACAAACGTAGGGACAGGACAGGGATCTGCAGCAGGGGGCGGAGGAGGGAGAGAACACAGTGAATGTGAGATGAAGTGAGATCCGTGTGGCATTCTGCAGTACCACGCCTTCTCTAAAGCATGGGCTGAAAGACATCTAACGACCCCTCTGTCTTGTGTGAAGGAACACATTTCCCCCAAACCTTTCTATTTCCAAACTCTAAATATAAGATAGTATCATAACTCTTTGTTTTGGATCTCTAGTTGTATAATAAACCACTGTCAAACTTCATGTGGACTTTCTTTTATGATTTTGTTTTTGTTAATCCAGTGCTTAGGATTAAACACAGGGCAGCAGGGATGCCAGGCAAGTGCTCGATCACTGAACCACATCCTTAGTCCTTAATGTGGGCTTTCTTGCAGCAGGGTGACCTCCAGATAGTGGCCTTCCTATGTAGCAGCCAGTTTCCCCCACGGTGCCAAAGCAAAGCTTCCAGGCCTTCTGAAGTCCTAGTACCTGGCCCAGCATCCCTTCTGTCTCATTCTACTAATTAAAGCAGGATATAGGGCCAGGGAAATTCAAAGGGAGGGAGAGGACTACATAGTGCTGTGTGGCTTGTCAGGGGTGGGTAAAGTGACAGCCTGTCATATTACTCCTTTAGGCTTTGATCACCAGGTTCTTCAGTCAAAAACTTCTTTCAGAACACAGATTTAACTTTATGCTCCCCTGCTTAGAAGGAGAAGGCAGCCAGCAATCTCCGCACTTGGAAAACAGAACCTAAACAGGAAGTTAGGGCTACTGAGTCCTAAAAGGGACATCTGTGTACAGACAGATCAAAACCCTGAAACTGAGTGGGGCCCCAAGCTAGCACAGAGTATCTGGAAAGGAAGGCGGTGTTTGGATTTGAGATATAAGAGCTGTGGTGTCTTTCCTGCAGGACAGCCTGGGGCTGTTGCTCACGTCTTCCTGGAGAGCATTGGAAGCAGAGAACTCGCCTCTTAGTCATCCACAGAGTGCTGGCTGCTGTACCACTGGATATTTGAGAACTCCCAGGAGTGAAGTCAGACCCAGCAAGATTGGGAGGATTTGAGGTTTGGAGAGTTGTCATGGTTTCCTGAGCTAGCTGATGCCAGATGAATTTTTACCATGTGTAATACTAAGAGTTTCATGTGACTATTGGCAACAACTTTGCATGATTCTTTGTCTCCCCCTTGCAGCCTTTTACTTCATAACGTTAAAGTGCAGGGAGTTGAACTAAACAAAATACGGTTTCAGAAGAACTTATCAACACTCTCGCTTTTCCCTATCCACACCAGCCACCCATTCCTGCTGCCTACCTCCTGCAGGCATCCTCATCTTTCGTTATTGAGATGTGCTCTTGAGTACAGTCACGTGCCACATAATGACAATCACAGACCACGTATGTGACAGAGGTCCCATACAATTCTGTCACCTAATGACATCCTAGTCATCTTACCTTGTTTAGGTACACTCCATGGTATTTGCACAATGACGCATTTCTCAGAATGTCTTCCTATCATGAAGCGAGGGATGACGGAGCACGTATTCCTGTAACATATGGAGTGAGGCTGTGTGTGCCTCATATACATAAGGGAGAAGGGGAAGGGACAGTACTGCAGGGTCTGCCAAATAGGTCATTCTCCCCAGTAGAGAGCTCTAGAGATGTTCTATTCAACAACTTCTTCTTCCATCTTGTCAGCAAAAACTTTGCCACCTGCCTACTCCTTTCCACCCAAGAGGCTGGGAATGGTCACATTTTAAAGCAAATATTTGAAAGTCATATTTAAAAGCAAATACTGATAGTCACAGTAAAATAGGGGTTTCATTAGTGAGGAAGAAGGGATGTCTTTGTCAATTCAGGCAGCTATACTAAATTAGACTAGGTGGCTGGGAAGTCCAAGATCAAGGCCAGGGCAGGGCTGGTGTTGGTGAGGGCCCACTTCCTGGTTTGCAGATGACTGCCTTCTTGTGTCCTCATATGGAAAAGAACAGAGAAAACAAGCCCATGTCTTGTCAATGGAACCCACAGAGAAAAATAGATTCTCTTCTTCGTGCTTGAGAAGACCTGAGTAAACAAGGAGATGAATGGGCTCCTTGGGAGTCAATCTTTCAGATCCTGCCTGTCTCAGCTTTCTAGAGCCATCGGTTTCTTTGCTTTGGAGAGTGAGAGCTGCTTCCCCAGGGATTGGATTTAGTTCAGCAGTCTTCCAGCTTTCTTTTTTCCGTTTTTTTTTTTTTTTTTTTTTTTGGTACTGGGGATTGAACCAAGGGGTACTTAACCTCTGAGTCACATCCCCAGTCCTTTTTATATTTTATTTTGAGACGGGGTCTTGCTAAGTTGCTTAGGGGCCTCACTAAATTGCTGAGATGACTTTGAACTTGTGATCCTCCTGCCTCAGCCTCTTGAGCTGCTGTGATTACAGGCCCACTGTGCCCAGCTCAGTGGTGCTTTCTCATCAGAAAACTCAAGCCTTGGCTCTGCTCAATCCACTCTAGCAAATCTGTCTTATCCCGTTGCTCCCGTAATTGGGTTTATGTACCTTATTCCTTCACGCCCACTTATATGCACGATGGATGGTCTCATGTTTACAGTTTCTCTGCCTCACATGTCCAGGAAACACTTTGGTGAGTAGGTGCATGCTCCAGGGTTTATTTCTGTCCATCTCGACTTTCTTCTTCCTTCAAGAAAGCTCCAACTCATCCAAGACAGAAGGCTGCTGCCAAGCAGGCCAGGACAATTCCCACGACACCAGTGACTAATGTGGGGGAGAGATGGGGGAGGGGTAGCATCTCTGTTCTCTTTTTCAAATTCCTCCCACGTCCAACTCCACATCCTGTTCTTGTACAGATACAGTGGGCCCTGGGCAGAACTGCAAAGTCCCCAAATAATCTGCTCTCCATTCTGTCTCTTTTTCCACTGAGGGAATTCCCTTTCCCAGCCCCTAGGTACCTGTTACTCTTGACCTCTCCTTGCAATTACTTCTTTTTTTTAAAACTCCTCTTTTGGTCACTTCAAGGAGAATAGGCTAATAGCAACTCAAAGTATTTCTGTTCCTAAATAGTTAGGAAATTCTTTTATTTTAGTAAGAAATAAAATCATAAGTTAAAGGAATAGTAGATGTGATGACAGTGGAATATCAGGCATCTCTAGCAACAGCAGATGGGTAAGATTTGCAAGGAGCTGCTTGGTTCTCTAAAATCACACCACCGAGGTAAAGGAAAAATCTAACTGCACTAAAATTTGTCCTATTTGCAGGCTTGGACAAACAATGTCTGATTTTATTTTAGGTTAAATCTTGCATTGATTCCTCCACACTGAAGGGATTTATCTGGAACCTTATGTCTTTATCTTTTTTCAGTGATGATTGAACAAAAGTATTGTTATGGTTTGTTTGAATCTATAATATCCTCCAAAGGTCATGGCTACAGGTTTAGTCTCCAGGCAGTGGTGCTATAGGGAGGTGGTGGAAAGTTTAGGAGGTGGGGCTTAGTTGGAAGAGGTGGGTCACTGGGGGAATGCTTTTGAAGGGTATATTTTTGTCCCTAGACCTTTTCCCCAGTGCCCACCTCCCCCACCTCTATGCTTCCTGGCCGCCATGAGGTGAGCATTTTTCCACCACATAGCTTCCTGCCATGATGTTCTGCTTTACTACAGGCCCCAAATCAATACACTGAAACCTCTCAAATCATGAGTCAAAATAGATCTTTTTTCCCCTCTAAGTTGATTTTCTCAGGCCTTTTGTCACAGTAATGGAAAGTGAACTATCATAGGTATCCACTGGAATTTTTCACAGTCTACCTCCCTACAACTCTCACCATCTCCTCTTCTCTGTCCAAAACATTCTAAGCCCTGGTGAAAAGGATTGTGCCCATATCTCAGCTTACTTCATCCAGGTTACTTGTCAAGGTTGCATTTATTCTGCTTGAATAGGCATTAAATGGATGAATCCAAATATCATGGCCCTCTGTATTTCAGGCCCAATGATAGGTGCTGAGGGGTGAGAAATGAAAAGACATTGTCTCTACCATGAGGAGTGTATAGTCTGGTGGTAGACAGTCAGATGCCTAGGTAAAAACTACTGTAGCCCAACAAATTTTAATATACATACTTGGTAGGAAACAAAGTTTTTCTATTTTTTGCTGTTAAGGAAACATTATTTATTTATTTAATTTTGGAGATGGTCACTGACCCTAGATCCTTGTACATGCTAAGCACTCTACCACTGAACTTCACTCCTAGACTCGTAAGCTTGATTTTTAACTTGGGCCCCCATGTCTACATTGCAGACATGTAATCTTAGCCAAGAGAGCTTTCTCAGCCAATCCAACTTTCATCTCCCCTGTCCACCCCAGGGTTGCCTCTCAATTCCAAGGGCTATGTCAATGCATTCTGAGGAGGGGACAGAGTAGTGGTTGTCCGGGGCTCAATGGTCACAGCCTATTCAAAGTTCAGTTGTTCTTTGTATTTCCCACAGGGCTCTGCCGAGGCGTTTATTTTCTAGAAGATCCAGGTGATTATCTGCTGCCATGTTCCTCCTTCCTGGTCATAAGTCTTCCTTAAGCTCATCGGCTCGCTCAGGTACGCGCACACCTCCAGGGTGTGGGAACTATTTGGCTCTGTTCACTGACCCTAGGGCTGCAGGAAAGGCATTGGGGCTGTCATGGGTGCTCATGGCTTCAACACTACCCGTGCCCGTTCCATGCTGAATGCAGGTGGACTTTATGAGACTGGTGTTTAGGAACAGACTTCCTGCTCAATAAAAAGCGCTCAACCAACATGGAGTTTCCATTATGCCCCCTCACGCCACCTCCGGACTGGGGCCAAGCATCTGTGAGAACTGTTCTTGTTCCTCAGTCCTGTATGGGGACCCTTTACCTCCTTGAGAGCAGGGAAAACTCACTCCTACATGAGCAAGCATTCTTCTAGAGTCATTGATGATGGAAATACCTTAGCAACCTAACTTCTTTGTGATTTTAGCTTCTGCTACCCAAAAACCAGATTCTGATACTAAAAGGAAAGGATTTTGAGAATAAAAATATTTTCTTTCAAGCTTGTACCTCTGATATGAGTTTCACAGTCTACTTTTATGGTACTGGATATCAAACCCTGGGTCTTGAACATGCAAGGCAAGCACTCTACCACTGGGTTAAATTCCTAGCATTTTTTTCTATTTTTGAAGGTACTGGGGATCCAGCTCAGGGCCTCATGCGTGCTATGCAAATACTCTACCACTGAGCTACATCCTCAGCCCTTTTTTAAAAATTTTTAAATTTTGAGACAGGGTTTCCCTAAGTTGCCCAGACTGGCCTCAAATTTGTAATCCTCCTGCCTCCGCCTTCTAGTATCCATGATTATAGATATGTGCCACCATGATTTTCTACATAATTCTACTTTTAAATGGAAAAACTAAGAGTTGATTCTTTCTTTTCTTGCCTGCATTTCTGCTCTACTAACTCTATGCTGAGGGCCATGAACAGAGTATCTCACTACTGCCTGAATGGCAGAAGCGGGGAGGTGGAAGTGGATACTGGAAATAGAGAGTGTCAGATAATCCCAATGAGATCCACTAACACCCCGGTTATAAGAACTAAAGTTTAATAGACTGACAAAACTGAGTGGCTGAGTATGTGAAACTATCATCTGTATCTGTATCATTTGGGAGTGTGAATCGGAAAACTGTTAATATGTACTTACTGTAGTGATAAGCATATTCCACTCTTAGATTTATTTTAGTGAGTCTCTAGATTTGCCAAAAGAGAGGTACAACATTTTTCATAGCAGTGTTATTCATAATGATAAAACAAACTATTAGTCAACTTTCTGTCGCTGTCACAAAAAACTGAGAAAATCAACTTATAAAGAGAAAAGATTTATTTCAGCTCACAGTTTTGAAGATTTTAATCCACGATCAGTTTGACCTGTTGCTTTTGGGCTTGTGGCAAGGCAGCACATCTTGGTAGGGAATGTTTGGTGGAGCAGACTTTCCAGCTCATGATCAGAATGTAAGAGAGAGAAAAAGACCAGGGTCAAGGGAATGTCCCCAGTGACCTGAAGACTTCCCACTAGGCTCCACTGCCTTCCAAAAGCACTAAGCTGGGTTCTGAGTCTTTAATACTTGGACCTTTGGGATACATTCCAGATCAAAACCATAACAACCCCAAAAGTAGACAAATGCTAATGCTCATCAGCAGAATTGATTAATTATGATACAGTCACACAATGGAATACTGCCCAGCAATTTTTACAAACTACCTCTACATCTAACAACACAGATTAAACTTACAAGCATAATGTTGAGCAAAAGGAGACGGATTTAAAAATATATATGCTATAAGATCCCATTCATATAAAATCCAAAAGCAGGAAGAACTGATCTAATACAAGACAGATTACTGGTCACTTTTAGAGGGTGTCATCTTGGGGGGAGGGGACACAAGGGAACCTGCAATGGAGCTGGACATGTTCTATGTCTCATTGTGGTGGTGTCTGCACAACAGTATGCAAATGTAAAAATCTGTAGAACTGTGTGTGCAAGTCAAGACTGATGCGCTTTCCTGTCTGCAAGTTATATCTTAATGGCAAAGAAAAAAATCTTGTCATGTAATATATCAAAATATGATCCCCCCCACCCATAATAAGTGCTGCCAACACTCTAACAATAGAGCTTAGATGGAGCTTTGGGCAGGAGCAGGAAGGATAAGACCCACCTTGGGGAGTCAAGGAAGACACTTGTAGAAGAGGAAATGCTTGAACTAGGACGTGAGTGAGGACTAGGCTAGTAGGCAATGCCAGGTAGCACACTGAGCAGGGCAGAGAGGATAGCATCTGCAAAGGCTAACGAAGTTGGGGAAGTTACAAAAAATTTGCTATCTCCGGAACATACATTTTTGCACCAAGGAGGGATTTATAGGCATCCAAGACTGGAGTAAGAAAAGAAAATTTAGGTAGAGAGGGACCATATTATGTTGTCCTGAACAGGAAGTCACTGCAATTTAACAGATGATTGACTTGGAGAATCTCTTTGGGAGCTCTGTGGTGGATGGGTGGCCATGGACTGGGACTGAAATCGGGGAGACCAGAAAAGGAGGCTGGTGTTTGTCATGAGAGAAGAGATTAAAACTTTGAAAAAGGAAGGCAACAATAGTAGGAAGGAAAGGCAGAGGCAGGTCTGAGAAATGTTTTCAGGGCTGATGGCCAGGAATTGCTTGTTGGAATGTAGGGTCTGAGGAATTTTGAATGATTCTCAATTTGCTGGTCTTGACATTTGAGCAGATGGATATGATATGCATTGAGGCAAGGGAAGACAAGGAGCTCAGTTTTGGACATACTGACTCAAGGTACTTACAGAACATCTGTTAGGAAACATCTAATAGGCAGTTGGTTACATGGGCTTGGAGTTCAAGAGAAAGACTGGCATTAGAGATTAAGAGTTGAAACTCATCTGCATATGGGCAGTACATAAAGACATAGGAAAGAAAAACTTACCCAGGGGAAATAAATAGCATCAAAAGAAAAAGGGCCAAGGGGAGACAATAATTGCTAAACTTAGGCGGTATCTAGTAGAAGAGAAGCTTGCATGAAGAGAGATAGAGAGAGACTCAAGAGTTAGGTCTGAAGCAGGGTACGGTGAGACATGCCTGTAATCCCAGCAACTCGGGAGGCTGAGTCAGGAGGATTGCAAGTTCAAGGCCAGCCTCAGCAACTTAACGAGACCCCTAAGCAACTCAGCAAGATCCTGTCTTGAAATATCAAAATAAAAAATACAAAGCCCTGGTGATGTACCTCAGTGGTTAGCATCCTGGGTTCAATCCCCAGTACCAAGAAAAGAAAAAAAGAAAAAGAGTGTGAGGCATGACTGGAAACCAGGAGAGAAGAAGATGACACATTCCCACTCAGAGGTCTCAATTCATCAGACCAATTATTGACCAGGAGGAAAATGTATCTCAGATTCCAAGGAATGTATAATCTGAGCAAAAACTTAGAAGAAGTAGGTGTTCCTTCTGGGTTTTTCCACTTTCGCACAAGTCTTTTCCCAAGGTCTGAATTCTCTTTCCACAAAACAGGTACCTAAGAAATTAGCTTATTATATATAATTATATAATTATATATAATATGTATAATATAATTAACAGGATTGTTTCCTTAGATAAATGAAAAGTTATATCAGTAGGATTCTTTGAAGTCACAGGGAAATTGGGCATTCCCATTTTCTTTCTGGACATTTTCCCATCATCTCTAAAATTCATAGCTTTCAACACGTGTTAATTTCACTCTGAGCTGAAAAACACAACTAGATCTCAAGTTTCTTGATCTCCTGTTGTAGCCTGTTGTAGTTGTGTGAATGACCACTATCATGTAGCCACCCATATCAAGTGCATCCACATTATTTTGCACATAGGAAAAGAGATGAGCATATTTTAGCAAATACAATGATAATGCCCATATTTTAAATGTAAGAAATTTACACTACCCTTTGAATATTTCTGTTTTTCAGTCCTGCAGCTTCTAGAATTCACTTATTTTTAGAAAATATTGTCATGGAATCAAAATGTTTTTCTTGGTACTAATAAAATATTTAGTATTATTATTTGCCTGGGCCTATTCAATAATTTAACAGGTTGACCTACAGATACTTTCACAAGGTCCTAAGGCATGGAGCTTACCCTGTCTGACCACCTTTGGAGGAAAATTCTGAGAAGCCTTCAGGAACTAGAGAAGGATATGTGCATGTAACCCCCCAGCCCCATTTCCCATTCAAGTTTAATATTGTGTAAATAGGGATTTAGAAACCACGTGTTACTGTTACACTCTGGTTGGTTATTTATACATGCCAGCTTTCATCATTGCTATTAGTGAGAGGGGCACTTAGTGTTGTATTATTTATAAATAGTGTTTCTGCAATGGCATCATCACCGACATTCACAACCACTTATCAATAAGAAACTTCTAGATCTCTCTGTCTTTGCTGACATGTCACTATCATTCTTTATGTTTGGAATAATTCCCAGCCACAGCAATTGTTAAATGGTGCTGAAGTTATTAAAACAAATCCTACCAATCTAGAGATGTCCGGATGGAAACAGTCTTATCTGTGATGGGCTGACAGATCTGTCTCCATGGGAACGTTATAGGCCAGACTATGGGGGAAACGATAGGACAGACTCCATTTTGCTCTGAGACTCCATGTTATGTAGGAAGTAAGCTTCTCCCATGGGAACGCCCCACCTCTGTACCCATCATCGGTTGCTTAGTGTGACGTTTAACAATACAAAATTACAATTCTTATGTAATGAAAAATTGCTCTCTTTTGATTCCTATTGCTTCTAAACAATACCATGTGAACAGTGATTGTGTGGATGTTAGTAACCATTCTTTAGTTTGTACCTAGGTAAGGGTCATTTTGACCCACTTCCCCCTCTGTCGATGATCTCGTGATGTTAGTTTGTAATTTCGAATCATAGCAACAGACACTTATGATTGATGTGATTTTTGGTGTAAGAACACTTACAACCCTATGGTCGGGACTGTTCTCCCAATAGCCATTTTTTGGGGGCATTGTGTGAGACAGTCAGCTGGCCAGCTTAATAAAGACTCAAATTTGGACTTCTCAGTGGTAATCAGTCTATTCTTAAGTTGTACCCCATAATGGTATCAAGTTTATTATCAATTATATTGGAGAATTTCAAGTGTCTCGTGACCCATTTAACACACCAGAGGAAGTTACCTGAGGGAGCATCGTTTGTCGAGTACAAAATGTTTTGAACTTGTTGCTGTTATGACAGGGCAGCTTGAAGTGAAGTTTCACATTTGCAAGTATTTTGAAGAGTATCTATAGTAGATGTTCACTGAATGTTTGTTGAATGAATAAATGAATGAATGAGTATACAAGTTGTCTGTCCATAGACCTTATGAATTGTGGTCCAGGAGTAGAAGGTCATTATGAAGACCAAGATCATGGGCCTGGCGATGGTGGGAAGGAGGTTTTGTAGAGGATACTTGGTCAGCTTTATGATGTACCCTTGCTATGGCTTTTGGGTAATTAGGAACTGGCTATCCAGTGTTCATTTGTGTGAGTGTAGGTAAAATACTCCTTGCTCTATGTTGCAAGGATCTATTTCAGGTAACACTGCCACACGATGTCATGTTGTCCCAGCAATTCCTTCCCTCAGGCATTGGTCAGGATGGGCTCCCCTCATACTGAATGCCTGTTGCAAGGTCAGGTTAGAACAAAAATTTAAGTTTAAGTCTGGGTGTACAGTACTCCATCTTACTGCAATTTACATTTTATTCCATACCTTTATCTTTGGCTTAATATTTTCAAATTTCCTGTTGTGTTTTTCTTTTCTTATTTATACTTGCAGAATTTTAAGTTAATATGTTATTTGAAGGTTTATTTAATTTAACTAACTTGCTTCCCATAATGGAGAAAGGTCATGACCGTTGGACTTAGAAACAGAAGGAAGAAACGACTCTCATTGCCTTAATTTCAGAACTGACCTCTCCTGTAAAGGCTTTGAACTTCACCAAGACTGCTAAGGGGATTAGAAATGATAGTACTTTGACTCGAACCTTAATTATAACCTGGCCTTAACATACTGAAAAATCAAAAGGGAAAGATGTAATTTTACAGTTTTGAGTAGGTAAGAAAGGACAGAAAGTTTGCCTTTGGGGTAGACTATCTTTCTTTCTGCGAATTTCACGTGGGACAGCATGCTGTTTAAACTCCGTATGGTTATGTAATGATGCACTTGGAATTGAGTGGACTGGAGCCTCTCCAGTGGTGGCAGTCTGATGATGATCCAGCTGGAACATTGGTAGCCTGTGACCTCTTGCTCCATGTGGTCTTTTTACTAAGGTAGCTTAACTTCTTCCATGTCAGCTCAGGGATTGTAAATGTTCGAAAGCGGAAGCCTTCTTCAGGCCTAGAACTGGTGTGTAGCCATTCCTGACACATTATGTCGGATAGTGGATCCTGAGGTTGTCCCAGACACCCCTGAGAGGGGACTGTGCAAGTGTTTAATACTAGGAAGCATGGTTCATGGGCCGAGGGTTATTTTGAGAGACTGGCTACCACATCTAGAATGGATGAGTTTGATATGTATGATCCAAGGAGTTAAACTGTGTTTAACATATAGATGGCATATCATTTCTTATTTTGTGATAAAGATATTATTATGGTTTAGATATTAGGTGTCTCCCAAAAGCTCATGTGTGAGACGATGAAAGTTTAGAGATGAAATGATTGGGTTATGAGCATCTTAACCTAATCAGTGCATTAATCCCCTGATAGGAATTAACTGGGTGGTAACTGTAGGCAGGTGGGGTGGGGCTGGAGGAGGTGGGTCACTGGGGGTGTGCTTTTGGGGTATATATTAAGCAGATGTCTCTCTCTGCTTCCTGGTGGCCATGTTTTGAGTCATTTTCCTCTGCCACACTCTTCTGCCATGATGTTATGCCACACCTGGACACAGCAATGAAGTCAGCCATCTATGGACTAAGACCTCTGAAACCGTGAGCCCCCAAATAAACTTTTTTTTTTTCAAATAAACTTTTCCTCCTCTAAAATTGTTCTTTTTTGGGTTGTTTGGTCACAGTGGCAAAAAGCTGACTGAAACAGGTATGTACATGTATCACTTGCTCACAGATCAGACACAGGCTCTAAAAATAGCTTGAGGGTTGTCCTCTTCAGTTTAAAGGATGTTGTAAAAAATAACCTGGATTGGGTTTGATATGCCTGTAATAGACTATGATCCTCTAAAATACTGCCTTACCCAGACCTCCTGTGTTTGCTCTGTTGGAGCAAGATTAACCCTGTTGTGGGGAGTGGGACGTTTCTGCTGTCACTCATTCTGGGACAGGCAGATCCTGAACAGAAAACGAGACAGCACAAAGGAGGCCTGATGTTGGCATGAATGGCAACTCCTACTTGGACCTCTGCGCTTAGAAAATAGGATGCGCCCGATGATCGACTCATGGGTCAGAAGAGAGGTAAGTTTTATGGTCTCCCTGCATGAGTGAAGGTGGAGGTGAAAGCAAAGCCGGGTTCCACAGGGAACGTTGGTGGAGCGCCCTGGACCTTAAAGGTTTCAAAGCCTGCGTCATAATTCCCTCACATTAACCACCAACTTCTAGAAAACCTTTGTTAAACCTCACAGCCTGGCTTAGGATCCTCTGGAAATAAGGGGAGGTCTGTCTGTGCCTGGCTGGGATGAAGTAGTACCAGGGAAAGTGGAGGGCATTTTAGGAACCCTTAGGGGAGGGGTAAGGCAGAGAAAATGGTGGTCCAGAGTGGCTTCAAGATGATCGATCACTGCTGAGGAGGTGGGGCACAACCAGGATGGATTTTGGAAGCAAATAAGCATTTTCCAGGAATTTCCAGTGACAAGACAAAGCTGACTGAGGACTCAAGCTGATGTAACTTGGTAACGAGAGGGAAGATTGTCTTGTTGCAGTGTCTGGTAGGATACGCAGATACCTACACATTTAGTTTATAGTAAGTATGATATAGTGCTCCAAGGAATAATTACCATAGGTAACTATGGGGATTCTTAAGTCCCTGTACATGTGTGTGCACACCCGCACATAGGCACAGCCACTGCGTCCTTGCTTTTTTTGGTGGTGGGGGGTACTGGGGATTGAGCTCAGGGGCACTCGACCACTGAGCCACATCCCCAGGCCTATTTTGTATTTTATTTAGAGACAGGGTCTCACTGAGTTGCTTAGTGCCTTGTTTTTGCTGAGGCTGGCTTTGAAATCGGGTTTAATAGGATACTACTCAAGAAGTAGTTCCTTGGAATCAATAAATAGGATGGTATCAAACTAAAAAGTTTCTTCACAGCAAAGGAAACAATCAAGAACATGAAGAGATAGCATACAGAATAGGAGAAAATCTTTGCCACCTGCACCTCAGATAGAGCATTAATTTCTAGGATATATCAAGAACTTAACCCATCGATAAATGGGCAAAGGAACTGAATAGACACTTCACAGAAAAAGAATTATGATCAGTCAACAAATATATGAAAAATGTTCAATATCTCCAGCAATTAGAGAAATGCAAATTAAAACTACACAGAGATTCCATCTCACTCCAGTCAGAAAGACAATTATGAAGAATACGAGTAAAAATAAGTGTTGGCGAGGATTTGGGAAAAAGGTACACTCATACATTGCTGATGGGACTGCAAATTGGTGCAACCACTCTAGGAAGCAGTATGGAGATGCCTCAGAAAACTTGGAATGGAAACACCATATGACCCAGTCATCCCACTCCTTGGTATATACCCAAAGGACTAAAAATCAGCATACTAAAAAAAAAAAAAAAAAAAAAAAAATCAGCATACTATGGTGATGCAGCCACATCAATGTTTACAGCGACTCAATTCATAATAGCTAAGCTATGGAAAAAACCTAGGTTCCCTTCAACAAATGAATGAATAAAGAAAATGTGGGGGGAGATAGCTCAGCTGGTAGAGTGCTTGCCTTGCAAGCACAAGGCCCTGAGTTCGATCCCCAGTACCACAAAGAAAAAAAAAAAAAAAAAAAAGAAAATGTGGTATATATACACAATGGGATATTACTCAGTCATAAAGAAGAATGAAATTGTGGCATTTGCCAATAAATGGATGGATCTAGAGATTATCATGCTAAGTGAAATAAGACAATCCCCAAAACCAAAAGTCAAATGTTCTCTTTGATATGCAGATGCTAACACACAATGTGTGTGTGTGTGTGTGTATGTGAGAGTAGATATTCTTTGGATTAGACAAAGGGAAATGAAGGAAGGGAGAGAGAAGGGGAATAGGAAAGATAGTAGAATGAACAAATACTACTTTCCTATATCCATACCTGAATACACGACCAATGTAACTCCACATCTTGCACAAGTAAAAGTATGGGAAGTTACACTCCATGTATGTATACTATGTCAAAATATGCTCCACTGTCATGTATAAGTAAAAAGAACAAATAACAAATTTAAAAAAGAGAGAGCTCCTTGGATTGGGCATGGTAGCACACACCTGCAATCCAAGAGGCGCAGGAGGCTAAGGCAGAGTATTACAAGTTGAAAGCCAGCTTCAGCAATTGAGCAAGCCCCTAAACAACTTTGCAAGACCCTGTTTCAAAATAAAGAAGGAAAGGGGGCTGGGATGTGGCTCAATGGTAAATCACCCCTAAGTTCAAAAAAAAGGAAAGGAAAACAAACAAAAGAAAGAGTTCCTTGGTAGGACTCAAAGACAGGGAGCAGGTTTCACAGACAAATAAACCTAAGAAACACCATGTTCCACAACCCTCTGCTCAAGGTCACAAGGCACATTCTTCCATGGTGGTGTTATCCCGGGTCCTGTTATGGAGGAACACGATGTGCATCATCACGGGAGCAGAGACTGCTCTGACGCACAGGCAAGAGAGGGCCCCTCCCACGCAGGCAGGTAACCAACTCAGATGAAGGAAGCGCACCTTCCTCCCACAGGGAGAAACTGCAGTCTAGAGGTTCCTTCTGGGATAACAAAGGAAGCTGCGATTCAGAAAAACTGTCAGTTCTTTTTTATTGTGGTGACATCACACCTACCACCTGCTCTGAGTGCTTCCATATATACTAACTCACTGAGCCTAAAACCTTTGAGAAAATGACTCCTTCTTACACATGAGGAAAGAATTCTTTTCCAAAGAATGAGGTAAGTGTCTCCCTCCCCAGTAACAAGCACTGAGTTGAGGAGAATTGCTGAAAGAGGAGTGTTTCCTTTCCGGTATAGGTGCGATGTCATTGGTTTGATTTAATGTATTCACTGGAAAAGGGACCAGTGTGTCTGCAGTTCAAACTGATGGGATACTGGAAGAGAAATTTCTACAAGAACACCAATTCCACTGACTTTGGGACACAGAGGCCCCCCAGCTCCATACCCCTTGATGCCCTTGCTGTTCAGCAATAGGATGGGGGAGTTTGAATAGTTGTTTATCCTAAGAAGATGCACAAAACACACGAAAAGGTGCTCAACACCATTAGTTATTAAAGGAAATACAATCAAAACCACAATCAGATATCCATTAAGATGACCCCTGTTTGAAAGATAGACAGCAACAAGTATTTGGCCAGGAGGTGCCATCTTCAAAGCTTGACTCAAAAATTCCCCAAATTCCAGTCTTCCCTAGGAAGACGCACGGGCAAGAGAGGTGTGCCTATAGGAGAGGAGGGCTGTGTCATAGATTGGGTTCCCTGGAAGCTGAGTCAGAGAGTACCATGCCTGCCCTTTAATTAGGGAGCCCCCTCGGAACCCACACCTGTGGACAAGAAGAAAAGGGTGCAGGACTAGACAAAGGGGTAGGGTGAGCTGTGACATGACCCAGTGGAAGGCTCCCACCAACCCCGCAGGGAGCTCCGGAACTGCAGTGTTCCTGCAGGGCTGCCCCATGCTGGAGTGAGGGAGTGGGGCCATCACACCCGGTGTTTCTTGGTTGTGGGACTGGGCTGCACGTGGAAAGAGGTTTGACTTTGGGTGAGATGTCTCCTGAGACGTTTTAGCGATCAGAGGCAATCCTCAAAGAGGCCGACGGTTGGGAACTGACTTCTGGCAGCAGTTGAGAAACTAAGTCCTTCATTCCAGGAGGGACCTAGTGGCACACTGCAGTGTTCATTCTCAAGGAGCATGTTCAGACGGGAAGTTTTAGACATTTTCAGTCCTTCACTTGTCTCTGTAGGTAAAACCTGAGATTTCCTAGGGAAGAATGGAATTTGGGGGATTTTTGAGTCAAGCTTTGAAGATGGCACCTCCTGGCCAATACTTGTTGCTGTCTATCTTTCAAACAGGGGTCATCTTAATGGATATCTGATTGTGGTTTTGATTGTATTTCCTTTAATAACTAATGGTGTTGTGCATCTTCCCGGGAGAAATAACTATTCAAATCCTTTGTCCATTTTTAAATTGAGTTCTTGTCTTTTGTTGTCAGAATTTTTTGGATTTTCTAGATACATGTCTCTCATCACATAAATGTTTTTCAAATGCTGCATCCCATTCTGCAGGTGTTCCTTTCGCTTTTTTTGATTGTATCCTTTGACTTACCACTATTTTTAATTTTGATGAAGTCCAATTGATCTACTTTTTTCTTTTGTCATTTGTGGTTTTAGTATCATGTGCTCTACCACTGAGCCACATTCCCAGTCATTTAAATTTTTTTTATTCTGAGACAGGGTCTCTCTAAGTTACCCAGACTGGCCTTGAACTTGTGATCCTCCTGTTTCAACCTCCACAGTCACTGGAATTCGAGGCATGTGCCACTGTATCTGGCTTACAACTGATATTTATTTATTTTTGTAGTACTGGGGATGGAACCTAGGGCTTTGCACATGCTAGGCAAGCATTTTGCCTCTGAACTACACCCTAGTCCTTCAATTTTTCTTTTTTCTTTTTTTTTTTTTTGGCACTAGAGATTGAACCCCAAAGCACTTAACCACTGAGTCACACCCCAGCCCTTTTTATTTTTTATTTTGAGACACAGTCTCACTAAGTTGCCTAGAGTTTCTCTAAATTGCTGAGGCTGGCCTTGAACTTGTGATCCTCCTGCCTTAGCCTCCCAAGTCGCTGGGATTACAGATATGTGCCACTACACCGAGCTACAATTGATTTTTGAATATTGATCTTGTGTCTTCCAATCTTATTGAACTTGTTTTTTTATTTGTGTGTATGTATGTGTGTGTGCATCTATTTGGACTTTCTATATACAAGAGATCATGTTAGTTTTTTAAAGGAGTAATAACTTGTATTATTTAAAAAAATTGTTTAGTTGTCAATAGACCTCTATTTTATTTATTTATATGTGGTGCTGAGAATTGAACCCAGTGCCTTGCACATGCTAGGCAAGCATTTTATCACTGAGTTACAATTCCAGCTCTGGAGATCTTTTTTTTTTTTTTTTTTGATACTGGAGACTGAACTCTGGGGCACTTGACCACTGAGCCACATCCCCAGCCCTATTTTGTATTTTATTTAGAGACAGAATCTCAGTTGCTTAGTGCCTTGCCATTGCTGAGGCTGGCTTTGAACTCGAGATCCTCCTGCCTCAACCTCCTGAGCCTCTGGGATTACAGGCACGTGCCACCATGCCCGGCTAGATCATGTTACTTTTGAAGAGAGAATTTTCTTTTTTTCTGATCAGAATGTCTTCAATTTTTGACACCAAAGTGCCTGGGCCAGCCCCTCTAGTATGATGTTGGATAGAAGCAGTGAGAGCAGACATCCTTGTCTTGTTCCTGACTTTAGGGAGAGCGTTCAGTCTCCACCCTTAAATGTGAAGTTAGTGGTTTTTGGTCAATAGCTTTTAGTTATGTTGCTTCTGACTGAAAGAAACATAAAACCCTAACTTAAACACAATTTAAACACACAAAAGCCATAAAAGATTTCACCCTCTCGCTGTGGGCTGAGTCCAGAGGCAGGACACCTCCAGCAACTGTGGATCGGCTCCTCAGTGACGTCATCAAGAGCTCAGCCCCGTCCACGCTTCTCAGCTGCTCTGGGTTTCATCCTACAGCTGGTTTACCAACCCCTTAGGGTTGTAAGCTATCTCCCAAAGTCATCAGAGATGCAGTGCTTCAGTGTTGAGGCTTACGTGGAGAAACAGAGGGGTGTGAGAGAGAAGAGAGGGAGAGAAAATACTCCAACCCGGACTCTTCATCTCTGCTCGGCCTGAGTGGGCTGACTGCCCGGCAGGTTTCATGCCGCCTCTGGGTCTGTGGTTCTCCTCCTCATCACTCCCGCTCAGCGTAATAAAGAACAGGAAAGAAACCAGGGACCGCTCTCCTTTTTAGGGAGAGAATTGCACATACTACTTTTTTTCCTGTTAAAATTCTATCAAATGCTATGCTGATGGAACAGTTCCATATCTTGATTTTGGTGGTGGTTATATGAATCAATAAATCTCACAGCATAGAAACACACACATAAGGGCTGGGGATATAGCTCAGTTGGTAGAGTGTTTGCCTAGCATGCACAAGGCCCTGGGTTCAATCCCCAGCACCACCAAAACACACACACACACACACACACACACACACACACACACACACACGAGTGCATGTATAATGGATGAAATTCGAGTAAACTCCATGGCTTAAGCCAAAGTGGATTTTATGGCTTTGATATTGTGCTATAGTTATGCAAGATGCTGATGCTGAGGAAGAGAAGGGGTGCATAGGATTTCCCTGAATTTTTTTTTTTTTAACTTCCTGGACTCTATAATTATTTTTTAAAAATTCTCCCAAGGGGTTTACAAATTGGAGTTTCAAGCAGTGATCAGCAATTTGGAAGGGAGATTCAAGGCAAAGCCAGGAGAAGAAGGAAAGACTTCTTCATTCAAAATATCACCAACAGTTTTTCTCATATTACCCATTTTTTTCAAAAGAAATCTAGCATGGGACATCAGGTGAGATGGCGCGTGCCTGTAATCCCAGCAGCTTGGGAGGCTGAGGCAGGAGGATCATGAGTTTAAAGTCAGCCTCAGCAATTTAGCAAAGCCCTAAGCAACTGAGACCCTATCTCTAAATTTAAAATATATAAAAAAGACCTAGGGATGTGGCTCAGTAGTTGAGTGCCCCTGAGTTCAATCCCTGGCACCAAAACAAAATAAAACAAAAACAAAAACAAAAACAAAAAAAAAGAAATCTACCGTTTAGTTTGGTGAATTTATACATGAACACTCTCCCCTTCTCACACCCTCCCTCCAACCTGAAGATAATTATTCTGACTACATTGTATATATTACTCTTTTCTGTACCAGGGAGTGAACCAAGGGGCACTTAACCACTGAGCCACATCCCCAGCCCTTTTTTATGTTTTTATTTAGAGACGGGGTCTCACTAAGCTGCTGAGGGCCTTGCTAAGTTGCTGAGAATAACTTTGAACTCAAGATCCTCCTGCCTCAGCCTCTCAAGCCCTAGTGCCCAGCTGTATATATTACTCTTGTTGAATGACTTACCATATATATGAATATTCATTAGCAACTCCAGTACTAGCCTGGAAAAGGAAACAAGTGTTTTGATATTGTTGCTTTGTGAGAATTCTGGTTAAGAAAAAATGAAAGAGGAAGGAAGGAAGGAAAGGAAGGAAGGAAGGAAGGAAGGAAAGAAGGGAGGAAGGAAGGAAGGAAGGAAGGAAGGAAGGAAGGAAGGAAGGAAGGAAGGAAGGAAGGAAGGAAGGAAAGAAGGGAAGAAGGGAGGAAGGGAAGAAGGGAGGAAAGAAGCTAAGGAGTGGTGCTCTTCCAGCAGGAGACTGGGGCCCCTTGCTGCCTGCCTCAGAGTGCTGCTCAGTCAGGTGGTGCTCATGCAGATGAAGCAGTCCCAGGCTCAGGCACTGCAGTCCAGACTCCCACATGCAGTATCTGATTCCACTGCTTTCCAGCACTTCCCTGTGCCCACTATTCCTGTCCCACATTTAACTTATCACTCCATGTTTTCCCCCTTGGTATATAAGTACAAAAATCTCCCCAACCAGTAGAAAAGGGTCAGGTGTTCTTGGGAGCCATTACAGAAAAACACACCAAGTTACAGTGCAGACAGATGCAGATGGACCCTCAGGGACCACAGCAATGCAGCCTGGTCTTGTGGCTTCCCCTGCCACTCTCAGCTGCAGAGGTGCAGAGCCTTTGTCTGGGACCTGAAATCCCTGCTCCTTTGGAACATGGCAGAAAGCGTCACGGTAACACAAGCTTTCACAATGTGTTTATGCCTACTAGGGGCTTTCCACTCGCACCAGCAAGCTGATTGGATGTTCTTGGGAATGAGATCAAGCTTCTCATTACTGAATAAAATTTTTTTTTTTTATTCTGGGGATTGAACCCGGGGCCTTGTACTTATGAGGCAAGCATTCTGCCAACTGAGCTACATCCCCAGTCCACTGAATAAATATTTTAAATCCAAAGAAGCAGAGACGAAGCAAATGGGAAGTATCTATTTAAACTTCCTGCAGCTCTTTCCCAAGTGCACTTGACTATGCACAGGATCTAAAGCCAGGAAAAGTGGGACAGGGATACTCTATTCTCTGAAGGGAAGACAACTGCCAGAGACAGGGGTCCTGAGGCCTGGACTGTGCCCCACCTTTGCTTGGTGATAGACGCTTAGAAATTATATCCATCAGAGACCTGGCAAGAGACGATGCCACACCTACGAGAGCAATGCAGAAGGGCTTAATAAAAGAAATGGAGAAGGGCTTGATTTATAAGGGTGCAGTGGGGTGGAGGGAAGTCAATAAGGGACACTGAGGCAGCCAGAGCTAGAATATCACTCCTAGGCCTAGAGAGAAGAGGGAGGGAAGTGGTTACAAAGCTCAGAGACAGCATCTGAGAAGGACAGATCAGCAGAGATACGCAGCCAGCCTAAAGCCCTGCTGGAAGGAAGCAGGGGCCCAAATACCCTGACTCCCTCTCCGCCTCCCACCACTGTGATCTCCTGCCATTACCCACAGTTTTCCTAACTCACCTCAGAGATGGGGCTACAGGGATGCTTATTGGTCCTGTTCATAAAGACCAGCGTACTAATACACAGAGCAGGGAGGAAAGTGGATCTGCTGGGACAAAGCAGATCATTCCCAGCACAGCGCCCTTTTGCTCACATTGCATGGTGAGTCCTCCAGGAAAGCAGCCAGGGAGGGTGACTTCCTTCCCACTGGGCGCAAGGACACCAAGAAGAAAGTCAATATGTTATCGACCTCTTGAGCACAGCAGTCCAGTGCCAAAGTGAACTAACCTCCCAGTTTTTCTTCTGCTCCTGAACCCCCGGGCCTCCCACTGCCTCATCACACAGTGGCCCGGCAATCAGACTTGATGAAAACAAGTCTGCTCTGTTTCTGGTGGCAATGAGGATCACCTCTGGCCATCGTCCAGTCAGCCCGTATGCCTACTTGTGAGCTCCACTAGAAACTTGGTTTGAAACCCTATCTCATGAGGCTTTCAAATTAAACCAGGTGACACTGACAGAGATATTAGGAACAAGGCATGAAAACCCGCACACCGTCACTGAGCACAGAGCAGTCATTGGAATGTTTACCTGCGGTGCAGGGAAATGGATGAGGTCATTTTTAGCAAGGTGGCTACTGATGAGGCTTCCTGGGAGTTGTTACCTGCAGACTTCTCTCATCTCCCAGAGAAATGACCTTACCCCTACTGAATGCAAATGCAGGTCTTTGAAACTGCCACAAAGATTGGGCAGAGGTGGATTCTCTCTTTATTTAAAAATTTAGTAATTTGTTCACAATGAAATTTTTTGATTAATTTTTGATTTGTTAAAATACTGCATGAAATTACTTTCAACCTATAAATTGAGTGGCTTTGTTCATTTGTTTTTGTAGTGCTGAGGATTGAACCCTGGGACTCAGGCATGCTAGGCAGCAACTCTACCACTGAACTACACAACCACCTAAGCTGAGTATGTTGATATCCTCTTACTCCACCCAGCCTGGTCCCAGCCCTGTAGGGTCCTTGATTTACAAAACTTTCTTTGATCTTACCTATTGCATTTTGAGTAGGAGTCAGTTAAAACTTTTTCATATGACTTTTCAGGTACATAATTGGCATATAACAAAAGTTATCTGTGTGCCTGTACTTTTTTTTCCCTTGATGTTTTAAATCAAGTGCAATTCAATGCCTCCATTGCTCCAAGTTCAGGTGCTGAAGTCCAAGACTACAGCTCCTTCAGTTTTAAAACTCTCCCTCTCATCCAACAGCATTCTTTATTCTGAAAAGAACTTTGTTTAACCCTGAGTACGAACTAAAATTCAAGTTATGTAAAAGTACTTTTTTTAAAAAAGTGCCTCTGTTTTCTTTCTTCCTGTTCTCTGGTATTTATTCCAAGTGCTTTTTTAATAAACTGGTCCGACAGAAACTGCAACTACAGGAAGCTAGAGCCCTAAAACAAATAACCATGTGAAAAAAAAAAAAAGAAAAGAAAACAAAAGCACTTAGATACAACCCTCAAAGAGCTAAAAGGACTCCCAGAAAGTACAACCCAGGTCTCTGCAGTAAAGCCACTCACCTCGCTATCTACCCCTGTGCCTAGTCCCAGAGTTTCCATCCCTGTTTCCTCCTCCTCAAAGTCAAGCACACAGCTCCAGAGATGCCTGGCTTCACTCTGCCTCCTCCCTCCGAAGGGCTTGAGCAGGCAGTCACGCTACCAGAATAAAAGGGCAGCACATGACAGAACACTGGGGTGGCAGGAGACTCCCAGCTGCTAGATAAGTGTTTCTGGGAGGTGTAAATGGATTCTATCCAGCAGTAGATTAGTGAGGCAGATCAGAAGGAAAAAAGGCAATAAAATAATTTATACTTGTACTTTCTTTTCTTTAATGCAGGAGATTGAGCCTGGGGATGCTTTACCACTGAGTTGTATACCCAGTTCTTTCATGTTTTTAATTTTTAAACAAGGTCTCACTAGGTAGCTGAGGGCAGGCCTCTAACTTGCGATCTCCTGCCTCTGCCGCTCTGGTCACTGGGATCATAGATATGCACCACTGTACCAGGCTTGTACTTGCTTTCAAAACCACACAAAAAGAAAAAAAAGAAGAAGAAAGAAAAGAAAACACACACATACACACACACACACACACACACACAAATAAAAAAACAAAGCTCAGATTCTTCTTAGATTCTTCTTAGAGATCTTGACATCTACCTTCAGACATTCAACTGTCTGCTGGTGTCCAAGCCCCATTCAGCCCTGCCTGCTCCCTCCCTTGCCCACAGCTGGTACTGCCTGCAAGGCCCTTGTATAGGACCGCTGGACTACATCTCAGGGTGCACCTACTTCACATGCCCCCTGAATAGCCAGCATTCTGGTTGTGGCCAGTGTACATCTTAGGCCTTTGGTTATTTCCATCTTGTATCTTCCAGAGCCCAAGTTGGTTTGAGATACCCCAGGGGTAACCTTTGAAACTAGTGCCAGGTTGCTGATGGGACATACATTCCAGGTCCAGAACCAGCCTGAGGAATCAAGCTGTCTCCGTTGTCCTTATTAGAAAGTGAATGTATATTCACAAAGGCAGAAAGAAAAGTTACTCAAAATGCCAGCTTCCAAACACAGTCACAATTCATATTTGACAAGCTTACTCCAAGCCATAATTGTAAACTGTTATTTTATATATAACTATGATTATACTGACAGAACCATTTTGCTGGGTGTGGTGGCACATGCTTCTAATCCAAGCTACTTTGGAGTTTGAGGCAGGAGGATCACAAGTTCAAGGCCAGTCTGGGCAACTTAGTGAGACCCTGTCTCAAAATAAGAAATAAAACAGACTGGGAAGTAGTCAGTGGTAGAGTATTCCAGGATTCAATCCCTAGTACTGCAAAAACAGAAACAGCCTGGGGGAACAGTAGTACACATCTGTAATCCCAGTGGCTTAGAAGGCTGAGACAGGAGGATCTCAAATTTGAAGTCAGCCTCAGCAACTTAGCGAGGCTCTGAACAACTTAGTAACACCCTATCTCAAAATAAAAAATAAAATGAGCTGGTGATATGGCTCAGTGTTTAAGCATCCCTGGGTTCAATCTCTGGTACCAAAACAAAACAAAACAAAACAACAAAGTATTTTCTTTTTTTGTGTTAGTATTAGTATCCCATTATATAGGTGTAACATAAGATTTTCTTTTTTAACTTGTCCACTATGTTGGACATTCAGCAACAACCTATATTTACAACTAATTCTAGCTTCCAACAAAACAGGAACTAATTTCATAGTGCTCTCAGTATAATAGTAAAATATTTTCCAAAGAAAAATTTATTTTAAATGATATCTTATTTAAATATATATTTACTTATAATAAATGCATTTAATTTGTAAAGAAATCAGATTCAGTAAACCTCCAGATGCCCCGTAGGATGGGGACACGAGGTCAGGGAAGCAGTGACAATGACCCACATGACCCTGGGAAGGAGTAGAAGGAGGGGTGATGTGGAGCCTGAAAAACAAGTTAGTCCTTCTGATCCTACAGCTGAACCATTCTCTTGGACCGATTCCATGGCCACTTGCTTTGCCTGCTAAGCCTAATGGTTTTTAAGTCTGTGTCACTGAACAAGTAGGAACAGAGAAACTTATGCTACCTCCAGCTAATGAAGAAAAGTTGAAATTCTTCTTCCATAGTTGGGTCAAAAGCATTTCAGCAAGAACAGGAAATGTAGTTGTCTCAGATAACATTGATAAAATATTCTAAACTTCTGATGTCAGTGTAGGAAACAACTGAGTAATTTAATAGCAAGCTTATATTTAAACAGAAAGCATTATGGTGGAATAAAAATGTTCACATATGAATTTTGTTGTTCCAAAGCACTTTCTCTTCAAATTCAATTAACAAGTACATTCCAATTTTTTTTCTTGAGATCATGTATAAACTGCATGATCAAAGCTAACCAAGTGCGTCTCATCTACTTTTCTTTTACACACAAAAATGAGTCAATAGTTAAAATGCTCTTTGATTCTCTCTCCAGTTTGCAGAAAATTTCTGTGATTGTTTAATTTTACCAAAGAAAGAACAAATTTGAAAAATACACTTTTCACCTTCCCCTTGATAGAATGTAGAAACATGAAGATAATAATATCTCATTTCTATCACATTTGACTCCTAATCATAATGTTCATATTTGTTTGCTACATCAAAATGATGTAGCAAATGACTGAGACCCATGTTTCTGACTCCAGGGGAATTCCTGGATGTGGAAGAACTAATAACTCTAATTCTTTAAATTGTGAGAATCAAATTATCCTGACCCAATCAGGTTAGTAGCTGATGGGCCTGTTATGAAAGACAGGCAATGATTTCTTTCTCTCCTTCAATAAACTCAGTGTGTTGTCTCTATACGTCACAGAAATCCAGTTTACTGACATGTTAGTCCCATACTGAAGCTATGTCAAATGCTATGTGAAAGCAATAAATTCTCACCATCTTTTGGATTGTTACACTATTTCCAGTTTTGAAATAGTAAGTCTCCTATTTGTTGTGGTTGCCAACTCTTCCTAAGTGGCAATCACATCAAATTGTGGATTTGAATTTTTGTTTGTAAACTCATTTTCAGTTGAAATTGTTTTTGCTGTGAATTTCTCATGAGCCCTGGTAGTGGAAGTGTCTCTACTGAGCAGTTTTCCATTTAGTTCTACCAGACCAGTTTTCAACAATCCTGATTAGTTTTTTTTTTTTTTTTTAATTAATTTGTAACTGTACATGCATAGAGCTCAGGACTTCGGCTTTGATTTCTTATGAGTAATATATATTTTTTAAAACCTAAAGTGTCAGATAGAAGGAAAACTGTAAAATCCACTTACCTAGGCTACCAGGAAGAGTTTTTCTAGGCCGTGGTTTATGGACAGAGCAGCCCTTTAATGTTCCAAGATTCATTCAGTCTAAATTCCAGCTCTCCTATTCCACATGGGCAAAACCATCAAGTTTTCTATTCCCACCCCAGGCTTCTAGGTTCAAATCTAAGCCTAAAATCCATCAAAAATAATTTTGAATGGAAAACACTTGATAAGAAATAGTGAAATCAACAGAGTTTTAGAAAGGCTTTTACTTTGTGTATAAATGTTAAGTTTGAGGTGATATGTGAACTTGGATTTGTTGGAGAGACTGTTCCTTACTCTTTCCCTATAAATGACACCATGAAGTTATCTATTACATATCATTCTAATGCATATAAATATTCTTGTGGGCAGGAGCAGGGCCCCTTTAGGGCAAAGTCATGAAGTTCATAAGTTGAAGGGCCTTCCAGCCCTTGTGGGGCAAAGAAGAGTGGCTTGCGGTGAAGTGGAAGCCAGGCAAGCCTGGGTGCCAGTTCTGTTTCTGACTTATCACGTGACTTTGGAAAAATTAGTTAACTTTTCTGAGGCCCAGTTACTTTTGTATAAAAGGAGGCTAATAGTGGTCGACGTCCAGTGGTGTTCAAACTATTCAACTAAATTATGTCAAGGTCAGTGGGAGCTACATCGTGCCCACAATTAACCTTGTGAGAATTCAGCATCACCTGCCCTTCTTCCACTCTTTCCTTGTTTATGTAATTAAGCATTCTAAAATAGTTTTTTTAATATTCTTTTATCTGTAATGTTATTATATATGTTAAAAGTCTGTTTTAAATTCTATACGCATGTTAGTACTAACAATATACAAGTGATTTTATGTACACAGCATTTGCTGAACAATTTAAGGAGTTTTCAAGATTAATTTTTTCTACTTTTTTATTTGTTATTTTAGTTATACATGAAAGTAGAGTATATTTTGACATATCTAGACAACCATGGAGTACACCTTATTCTGTTTTCAAGATTAATTTTGACCATATGCAAATTTTGCATTGGATGCTTGCTTTGGAATGGCTCCCATATGAGATGGGTTCTGTTCTTCTTAGCAGGTGCTTTAAAAACTTCAGCTCCTTTTTCTTTAGCACTCCTCCTCTTTTCTCCCCAGCACTAGGCATCCAACCCTTGACCTCACACATGCTCAGCAAGTGCTCTACCACTGAGCTACATCCCCAGCCCTCTCCTTATTTGTTTCAGTTTTTCAGGTTCCTATTAAAATGCTAGCAAGCTGTCACTCTGAACGTCTGTGAAAACAAAGTTTCTAATACCTTTCTTTATCTTAAGGGGCTAGAGACCATTGGGTACAGCCTTCCAGATACCATTACGGTGAGGAGCTCAGAGTGCAGGGAGCAAAGATCAGCCTGGCCTAAAGTCAGGTTGAGTGGGTAATATTTGAGCAAGAGTGCGCAGAGAGCTCCTGAGTGGGCAGAGAGCTCCTGAGTCTCATATGTGGTTACCAGGCAATTACCAATTTTATCTCCACGTGAGGTCAACCCTGTGACTAGAGAAGCATTATTTTAAGTTTCTGTACTGAAGGTGTGTTTTCCGTTTCAAAGAATTTAGGTAACCATGGTCCTTTTTGCTGACTGCATCATATGTATAATTTGTTTAATCAATCCCTTGTTGTTGGACATTTAGGTTACTTTCAGTGTTTTACTGTTATAGACAATATGGTGGTGAACATTCTGATAGAGGTTTGTCTGCTTCTGAACTCATATGATTGAATGAATTCTAGAAGTTGAATTGTTGTCAAAAGGGATGCATATTTTAAAATGTTGATACATGTTGACAAAGTATTTTATAGAAAATTTGTAGCAATTTATACATTTAATAAGAATGTATATGTCTTTCTGACATCCTTGACAACTCTGTACATCACAACTTTTGTGTAAGTATGTTGAGGGAGGGATTGTTTTACTTGATTTTTTCCATATTTATTGAGGTGTAGTTGACAATTTAATATTGTATACATTTGAAGAGTACAACTTGATGTTTTCACATACATACATTATGAAATATTAGCCATATTTAAGCTAATTCACTTATTAACTTGATTATTTCACATAGTTATCACTTTTTTTCCTTCCTTTTTTGTAGTGTCCCTTCTAACAGATGTGGATGGATGCTCATTGTGGTTTTGCTTTGCATTTCCCTGGTGATGAGTGAAGTTGATCACTTTTTTACTTGATTGCTGGCCATTTCTATGTCCTCTTCGGAAAAATGTCTATTCGGGTCCATTGTCCACTTTTTCATTGTTGTTGTTTGTTTTGTTGCTCTTGGGTTGTAAGAATTTCTTGCATAGCTTGAATATTAGCCCTTTTATCAGATATATAGCCCACAAATATTTTCTACCATTTTGTAAGTTGCCTTTTCACTATGGTGATTGTTTCCTTTGCTGTGCAGAAGTTTTTTAGTGTGATACAATTCCACCTATTTTTGTTCTTGTTGCCTATGCTTTTGATGTCCTATTTAAAATTATCATTGTGCAATCAATGTTAAGAAACTTTTTCTGTATGTTCTATTGTAGTAGTTTTAAAGCTTCGGTTTTTGAGTTTAAGCCCTTAATCTGTTTTGAATTTGTTATTTATTTATTTGGTGATATTGGGGATTGAACCCAGCGGCGTTCTACCATTGAGCTACATCCTCAGCCCTTTTTATTTTTTATGTGAGACAGAGACTTGCTAACTTATTGAGACTGATCTCAAATTTGTGATCCTCCTGTGTCAGCCTCCCCACTTACAGGGATTACAGACCTGTACCACTGTGTCAAGCTTTGAATTGATTTTCATATTTGGTATAAGAATCTAATTTTGTTCTTGCATATGCATTTCTAGTTTTCCCAATTGAATTTATTGAAAAGTCTATATTTTCTCCATTGTGTATGCTGGGCACCCTGTTGAAGATCAGTTGAACACAGACATATGAATTTATTTCTGGACTTTCTATTCTGTTCTATTGGTATATACATCTATTTATATGCCAGTACCATACTATTTTGCTTACTGTAGCTTTGTAGTATATTTGAAATCAGAACATATGATGTCTCCAGTTTTATTCTTCTTGCTCAAGATTGCTTTGGCTATTTGGGGTCTTTTGTGGTTTTATATGATATTTACAGGTTTATTTTCTCTTTCTCTAAAGAATGCCAATTAGATTTTGATAGGAATTACTTTGAGTCTATTGGTCACTTTGAGATATATGACCATTTTTAAAATTTTTTCAGTTGTCAATGGGTCTATTTATTTATTTATTTATACTTAGTGCTGAGAATTGAACCCAGTGCTTCACATATGCTAAGCAAGTACTGAGCTATAACCCCAGCCCTGTAAGTTCATTTTAGCAATATTAATTCTTCCTATCCATGAACACAGATTCTTTTCCTATTATACTTTTTCCTTTTAATTTCCTTCATCAATGTTTTATAATTTTTCAAGTATAAGTCATTCAACTCTTTGGGTAAGTTTGTTCCTATGTATTTTATTCTTTTCATTGCTATTATAAATGGGATTGTTTTCTTGATTTCCTTTTTAGACGGCTTGTTATTTGTGTGTAGAAATACAGTGGAGTTTTGTATATTGACTTTGTGTCCTTCAACTTTGCCAAATTCATGTATAGGTCCTAATCTTTTTGTTCAACCTTTAGAGTTTTCTATATGAGATTAGGTCATCTGAAAGTGGAGGTAATTTTACTTCTTCCTTTTTCTTCTTTTTCTTATTTAATTTCTTTGTCTAGTACCACTGTTACTATTTTGTTTGTTTGTTTTGTTTTGTGTGACTTTGCTTTGTTTTGGTTTTCATTTTTGTGGTACTGGGGATTGAACCCAGGATTTCATATTTGATAGGCAAGGACTCTATCACTGAGCTACATCCCCAGCCCTCCCATTACTATTTTGAAAGAAAATTCTAAGAATGGATATCCTTGCCTTGTGCCAGATCTGAGAAGGAAAGCTTCCACTTCTCTCCATTATGATGTAGACATTTCATACATAGACTTTATTGTGTTGGGTTGACTGCTTTTTTTGTTTTCCTCCTTTTTGGGTGGGTGGGGGCTGTAAAGTATTGTAGTTAAAAGCACAGGCAATGACATCTAATTTCATACCTGAATTAAAACCACAACTCTGTTACTTTCCAGTCATGTGACCTTGAGCATTTCTCTGTGCCTTAGATCCATTATGTGTAAAATGGGATGATAATATTTTTTTGTTCAGCTTTTATGTATTTTCTGAATTTTATGAATTAATAGCTGTAAAGTACTTAGCAAAGTGCCTAAATTTCTCAAGTTGAACTATATGAAGTAAAGAATTTTAAGAGTCAAGCTGGGTGCTATGGTGTATGCCTGTAATTTCAGATACTTAGGGAGACTAAGGCAGGAGAATTGAAAGTTTGAGGTCAACATGGGTAATTTAGTGAGACGCTTTCTCAAAATAAATAAATAAAAGGACTGGGAATGTAGCTCAGTAGTAGAGCACTTGTCTAGCATGAATGTGCTCCTGGATTCAATCCCTAGGGCTACCTGCCCCCCCCCAAAAAAAAAAAAAAGAAAGAAAGAAAGAAAGAAAGAAAGAAAGAAAGAAAAGAAACAACAACAATAACAACAATAACAAAATCCAAAATTTTAAGACTTAAAACCAGTAAAAAAAAATCAGCAATAACATAGAATTTAATGCCAGTGCCAATAAATGTAAGCTTTTCGTTTTGTTTTGTTTTTGCAAATCTGATGGGAGACAAATAATATGGTACTTTTAATTTAATACAGCAGCTAACTAATTAAAACAGGTTGGTAGTGGACTATGAGTAGACAGTCAAATCAATGACTCTGAACAGGGGACCAGAAACCAACCTAAAGACTTTGAAAACATAGATGATGAAGGTGGCATTTCAGATCAGAGGAGCAGGATTTGTTCATAAATGGTGCTGGGCCTCTAGTTAATAATACCTTACACCAAACAAACCTCAGATGGAGAAATAAAATAAATCTGAAAGTACAATCCATAAATCATTAGAAGAAACATTTGAAAAATTATTTAAGAGCTCAGAATGGAAAAGGACATGAAACCCTAAATTGATAAAAGAATATTAAATGATTAAAATTTTCTGCATAGAAAAAATACCTTTAGGGCTGGGGTTGTGGCTCAGTGGTAGAGAGCTTGCCTAGCATGTGTGAGGCCCTGGGTTCTAATTCTCAGCACCACATAAAAATAAATAAATAAAATAAAGGTATTTAAAAAAAAGATATGTTACTAATAAAAAAAAAAAAGAAAAAGAAAAAAGAAAAATACCTTTAGAAATGTAAAAGGGCCAAGAAAAAAAAAAAAAAAAAAGAACAAAAGAAAGAAAAGAAATATAACCCCTCAAAACTAGAAACATACATAAAGTCACTATGACAGACAAAATACTAATTTCTTTCATCTTTGAAAAATTCTTACAAAACACTAAAAAAAATATCAAAAATGGATGAAGGGTTTGAAAAAGCATTTCGCAACAGAAAACACTTAAATATTGCAAGAGAGCCTCAACTTCATTCATCATTAAAGGGATGCAAATGAAAGCAAGATGTCATTTTTCACAACTCCTAGAAGCTTAGAGTTGTACTCTTCAAATCTTTTTTTTACCATGTTATGTTTCTCTTTCAATAAAATAATAATCATTTGAGCAAATCTACAAGTTAAAAAAATAACATAAAAGTTGACTTTTGAAACCAGATGCCCAGTTTCAGTCCAAGATTAATTATCTAGTTTACTCAGAGTTCTCCAGAATCTTGTTTTATTCCAACCCCTTTGAGATCCTTTGCTAAATGAATTGAGGTTAAACCACGAGGGTGGTGCAGTGCAGGTTTTAGCGACCACGCTTCCTCATCCCCCCGCTTCACGCCCCTCCCTATGGTGCCCTCAAGAAGAAAACTCTGCTTGGAGTAGTCAAGTCTGGGATTCTACTTGGGTCAAGGTTACCAGCAGTCAATATGCATTAAAATGACCTTCATTGGTGGATGGGCTGACCGGTACTCTTTCTGCATTTTTCTTTTTTCTCTGTGCTGCAGAATTGAAAGGTGTCAGGGTCATTCCTAGATCATGCCCTGTCTGTCTGACTGTTCTGTATTATTTCCTGATGAAAAATAATAAGTGGGCACAGAGCCTGCTTCTCCCAAGCTGTCTAAGGCGGGTCCAGTCAACCTACTTCTCTTTTCTCCCCTTAGTTGTGGAAAGAACAGAGTCTGGTCTTTCCTTCTGTGATTATTCGCAGGCACACAGGGCTCACTCCCAGCAGCACTCTGGGCCAGCTCAGGACCGGGCAGTGGAAGCAAGCATTCTCTCTTACGCCTTTCCTGCTTCTTTTTTGATATGTCTCCTGCTCCGTGTGTCAGGTTGGTTGTTGGGCAGAAGTTTCTTGGTCCTTATTAGATTGACAAAGAAAGAGCCTGGTCTATATGGTTCATTTCCACTCACCCATTTCTCCTCACTGGTTCCCAGCTCAAGCCCAGCCAGCAAGGAACGGTTACCTAACTCGGCTTAACTATTGTCCCTGGTGCATACACATGTGTCTGGTGTGCTTCACTGTTGAATGTATATCATATCACACCATGGTAAAGTAAAAAAAAAAAAAATCATGAGTCAACTCACCCTAAATCAAGGACCCTCTGTATTCTCCCTTGGGAGCTTGCCAGGAAGCCCAGTGCAGGATTCTAGTGTTCCTAAATTCTGACTATAATACCGTCCGCATATCATTTAACACAATTAAATCTTACTTTGCAAGTTTGGGTGCTGCAGTGATTTGGGTTTTTTGGTTTTTTTGCACAACAGATATTTTTGAATGATAAAAGATTAGTGAGCCAGAAAAAAAATTCATTGATGTGCATTCCCATGGCAAAGCAAAGAATGTCATAGAAACCATCAGCAGATAAGAGTATAAATGCTAAGCTTTGTGGCCCAGATTTCAGTGCTGGAATTGTCCAGAGACCAGTAGATGCCAGAAGGGACTGTGAGGCTTCACAACAAGGCAGGACTTGAACTGAACACCCATAACCCCACAAGAAGCCCCAAACACTTGCTTCTTCAGGTCATGTTGCATATCTGTGGCAATGATATGTGCATTTTATCACCCATCAGACCTGTCAGCCTGAGAGCATCAGACATGCCAACAGCTGATCTGATCTGATTGGATGTTTCAAACAGCCATGCTTGCTGTTGGTGAGATTGCTGCAGGCTGGTGCTCTACAAACGAGGAATTGTGATCAACTCTATTTTGTGAGATTCCTATCATCATCATATTATAACTAAGTTAATAATTGTGTATACAATACTATCAAATGTGTGTGTGTGTGTGTGTGTGTGTGTGTGTGTGTGTGTTTTGCAGGATTGAACCTGGAGGTGCTTTACCACTCAGCTATACCTCCAGCCCTTTTACTTTTTCATTTTGAGACAAGGACTTGCTAAGTTGCTGAGGTTGCCCTTGAACTTGGGATTCTCTTGCCTTGGCCTCCCAAGTTGCTGGATTATAGGTGTGTACTACCATTCCCAGCTCAAGTACATTTTTGATAGTACTTTTGATAGTACATTTTGATAGTACATTTTTGATAGCAAACTTCTCTTTTAACTAGTTGTCAATGAGACCTGATTCTTCCATTTACAAACAACTGGTGACTGGAAGAATTTTCTGAAGACTAGTTTTCAGCTCCATAGATTTCAAACCTTATTTCTCTTACTCCCACATGTTTCTGGTGCTGGGTACTATGGAACATATTCATATCACAATTTGGACCTCGGCCCTGCACTTTCATGCTATGAAACGAGAAGAGTTGGCACTGTGTGTTAGGAGAATTCCTGGAAGCCATTCCTATAGCAGGAGTCCTAGAGATAACCTAAGTAAACTTGGAAGTGACCACATAGTTCTGTATCACTCCATCCAAACTTAATGTACCCCCAACTCAACTTCTTAGCCAGATACTAAAAATGTCTACCATTGAATCATCATTACTCAAGTAATGGTGAGAAAGTCAAAGAGGAAACACAGTGATCTTCACCAACTACTATTAAAAATATCTTTATTTTCTGAATTTTATAAGATCATGGGTGTAAGAACACATTGTGAGGGCTGCTGGAAGGGCCCAGGATGGAACATGTATCAGTGCAGCATCCTGTATTACCTTCCTCTGGCTTTGGGTTGTGTTTGTTGTCAAACTCTAATCAGTGCCTAGGAAAGCTTTCAGTTAGATAAGAAGGACTCTAAAAAAATGTGATAACAAAGGAAATGGAGAGGGGGAGCTGGCCACTTTCCTTATCTCCAGTCTGTAGGTGAGAATCAAAGCAGAGTGACCTTGGTTATCAAGTAGAGGAATGTTCTCATAAAACATCTGAAGAAGTTCACCTGCCCAGTGGGCATGGAACCTAGCCTATATATTCCCCCTGTTGTAGGTATGGTATGCCCCTGCATTATATCCTGGCCTGCAGCTGCCCAGAGGCATGTAATAAAACGTAAAAACCCTCTCCATTGAGTCCTCCAAGTCAAGGACTTTCTTTGGGATCAGTAAGCTTGGTGCCTTTGTAGCCCTGGAGTTGAAGAGTTGTGAGTGACCCAAGTGATCCACGTAAAAACCAATGCAATAGTCTCAAAACAGCCGCCATTTTGGAGCACTTTACAGCTTTCAGAGCTATGATATTCACTATCACATTCGATCCTCAGGGCAGCCTGTAGGTGGCCAAGGCAGATACCAATGTTAGAGGAAGCAAAATAATTTGTACCAGGCAAGGGAAACTTCTTGAATTCAGAAAGGAGGCCTCACAATTCCTGCTGCTTCTCCTACACCACCCTGGGAAAAAAAACATACAGGAAAATTTTGCATCACATATGTTAGCTGTTCAATAAATATTCATGGAACAAATGGAAGGAAGGAAGTAGAACAGGAACCAGGAACCCTCTAAGTGATCAAGGAAAGACAATCCTTCAGTTATAAAGAACAGGGGCCAGAGTCCCACTTGCCTCATCTCTTCCACTTGGCACCTTTGCCCAGTGGCCTGATCCAGTGTGAAAGGCCACAGAACCCAGGTGATTCCTCCTTTAAAAAGGCTCCGGGTTCTTGTGCTCTCGCGAAACTGTTCCTATTTTTCTGAATTACATTTGGGGGGTGAGCTGGGTCTTCCTCTGTTGGTGGTGGAGCCACGGGGAGTGGATGGATGAGCCTTTATTAGGGTTAATTGTGGCTTTGGTAAATGAGGCAACGTGCCTAGGTAGATTTCTGACCAGTGTGCCGTTCACAGGTTGAAGACCAGTTATTTAACTTGGGTTGTTTGGTGGGAGGAGGCAGGACAGGAAGTCTGGATTCTGATTTAAAGATCCCCTGGCCTGATCTTTATTCCAGATGCCGTGGGATGGGTGGACCGCTCTCAGGTTTCCCTCCTGCTTTGTCAGGCCTCAGACAGGGGCAGGCTTTGCTGAGTTCCGACACCCAGAGTCAGAGGAGGAGATGGAAATGCATGAAATCTTGCCAAGGGTCTCTGGAATTTCTAAGCCCATTTTCTACCCCAGAGCAGGAGAGAGGACAGAGGACTTATTTAAAACTGGGGCCTGGTAATTTGGAAAATTGAAATGATCAGAGAAATGAGCAGGGAGGTCTCTGTCAAGGAGGTGAAGTTGGTTCAGAATTGTTTCCGTGAATGTGAAACCCTCCGTGAATAAAAGCTAAACTCCTTATTGTAGCCCACCAGGCCCCCATAACCCAGCTTCTTACATTTCCACTACTCCTGTGCTGTAGCCACACTGGTGGCCCGGCTGGCCCTCACGTATGCCTCTTCCTTTCTGTCTCAGGGCCTTTGCATATGTCATTCTCCTGGTTCTGCTTATCTTTGCCTTCTTAGGGGCTTTCAAGTAACAGCTTAGATTCCCTTTCTTGGCCTGGCCTTCCCTTACACCTTATCTAAGGTAGCAGTCCATTTTTCCCCAGCCGTTCTTAGCTGGCATCATCCCACTGTTTCATCCACAGGTCCTGCTTATAATGTTCTTGTCCATGTAGTTGTTTCCTTGCTTATTGTGTGCTTCTGAACTTACTAGACTATGAACTCCAAGAAGGCCGAAAGCTTGCTATACTCATTCACTAGTGTATGTCCAGCTCCTTGTACAGTGTCTACCCCATGGCAGGTGCTCGACAAATATTGGGGGGAAAGGTTTCCTCGCAGGGCACTACCAGATTAGACTGTGGAGTGTTCATCTCAGCCTGCAGCGTGGGTTTCAAATTCTCAACACCTTTCCTTGCTTTCCTCCTCAGGTTAAGCCTTCTGTGCATCAGGATGAGAAGAACAAATGAAGAAAAGCTTGATGTGGTCTCTCTGAGGTCTCTCCTCTAGCACCGTGAGCATAGGGAGGGTGCAGATGTTTTTGCAACTGGTGAAACAACCAAGGGTGTGCCCTGTCTTGGGTCAGACGGGACATGCCTTCCGAGCTTGCCAGGGCATGCTTCTCCAATAATGGAGGCACCGTTCAAGCTGGATGGGCCACGGCCAAGTCTTGGGTGGACCACAGCCAAGAGCACCCATGGGAGCCTGCCGGAAAGTGCAGATGAGATGCACATGGAAAAACAACAGTCTCATATAAGAGCCAACCTAGTGCAAAAATTCTGCTTTGAAATCCCAACAGTTAAGAGCTAAGAGAGCTGGAAAAAACAGAAAAATTCCCAGCCACACAAACATTTTCCACTGGAGTCCATTTCACCTGTGTCTCTTTCTCAGGGTCTGGCCATAGGGAGCTTGCCTGCTTTGACCATCAAGAACATTCTTTTCAGGGAAAAAAGGGAATGGGGACTGGAAAGGAGACAGCAGAGTCACAAACAAGGGAAGGCCGCTGTGGAATTGCTCAAGGGCGCCAGAGGCGATGCTCTCAGTTCTTCTTCCCGGGTTGCCTCCGGCTCCCTCACCCCAGGGAGGAGGGACTATCTTTTAATGAGGAAGGTTACCGCCTGATGACCAAGAGACCTCAGCTCTTGTCCCAACTGTGCTCCTCACTTTACAAAGTGGTCTCTGACAACCCACTTAACCTTGAACCTCCGATTCCTCTTCCATACAATGTGAAATCCAGATGTGTCTTAATGTGGCAAAAGTTCATGAAATTTACCATTCTAACCATTTTAGGTATACAGTCTGGTGGCATTCAGTTTATTCACACTCTTGTGCAACCGTCACCATCATCTGTGTCTAGAACTTTTGTCATCTTCCCAAATTGAAATCCCATTCCCATTAAATACTAACTCCTCGTTCCTCCCTCCCCCCAGGAGCCATGGCTCCATTTTCTATCTCTATGAATTTAACTGATCTAGGAACCTCACATAAGTGAACTCCACAACATTGTCCTTTTGTGACTGACTTATTTCACATAGCTTAATGGATGCATCCATATTGTAGCCGATGTCAGAATTGCCTTCTCCTCCTCCTCTCCCCCCCCTCCTTCCCCCCCCTCCTCCTCCTCCTCTTCCTCCTCTTTTTTCCTGTACTAGAGATTGAATCCAGGGTCTCGAACATGTTAGGCAAGTTGTTCTGTCTCTGAGCCACATCTCCAGCCCCTTTTATTTGATTTTGAGACAGGGTCTCACTACATTGCTGAGGCTGGCCTTGAAATGACCTTGAAATTTCATCCTGCCTCAGCCTCCAAGTATCTGGGCTTATAGGCATGCACCACCACTGGAAGCCAGAATTCCTTCTTTCTAAACCTGAGTAATTTTCCACTGCATACATGTAAACACACACACGTACACCCTTGCTTTGGTTTCAGTTTATCTGTCGCTGGACACCTGGGTTACTTCCACCTTTTGCTATTGTGAGTAATGCTGCTATGAAAGCCCATATGCAAGTTGGTTTTAGTCCCTACTTTTAATATTCCATAAGTAAAATTTCTGGATCACATATTTAATTATTTAAAAAGTCACCTTACCACATCCTACCAGCAATGCACAAGTGTTCCAATGAGAATTTGAACTTCTGTCAGTTAGAGAATCCATTCTTCTGAGGAAATCTTCCAGGATGCTGGAGATGCAAAAGACATTAGAGTGGAGAGTTCCAGAAATAGAGAGGCAAGGAGTCTAATGTGCCCAAAGAGCACCTCTGTGAACACTGGATGTGATATTCTCTAAGTCCCCTTCACATACTAAGCATCTATTGTTCCACATTCACATGCCATACTGAATACCAACAGGTTCAGGGCATATTTTATTTACTTTAGAATTCCACAGAGGATTTGAGGAGGCTTGAAAACCTTACACAACAGAAAAAGTACATAGTCAAGAGTGTCGGGAACAGAGGAAGTTTCACTTTAAGATATATGAGTAGACACTGCCTCTGCTCACAGGTGATTTCAGTCAGGAGTAATGCAGGTGAAGGAATGTTGGAAAAATCCAGGAGTAGTTTACTCTGTGCAAGTGTGGAATCTCCAGGGGCAAAGGAGGGCCAAGTGGTTTATGTCATACACACCTTCTCCCACAGTCGCCTTGCAGGACTCAAAGAATAAAGGGAGCAAGAATGTATTTTGAGCAGAAAAGAAGCCTGGTGAGAAGACAGAGTTAGTGCTTCCAAGAATGGACTCAAGTCACATGACCCTCAGTTTAAACCCTGCTTCCATCACCTGCTAATTCAGGGGAAATACTTTACCTCTGTAAGCCTATTTTTATCTTTAAGCTATGCTTTCCTATCGGTAAAATAAGCACGATGATAGGGATGGTAGCAAAGACTGAGATTATGCTGCGAGCATGCTCAGTCCAGGGCGTGGAGTTCACTCTCAGTCCTGGTAACTACTCTTGCTAGAACTAGGTTTCAGAGGTGCCCATCCCATGTCTTTGTCCTTCTGTCCCCAGCATTTAGCAGAGTGCCTGGCTCATAGCAAGTGCTGAATGTCTTTTCAACTTCGATTGCTGTGACTGTCTTTCCTGTCTGACATGCCCCATGCCATGCTCCCTCTGACAGTGATGGGTGACAAGGTTGAAAAGCACGAGACCAGGCTGGTTGAAGGCATTGCTCACTAGGTAACACCCAGAGACTACTCGCTCCTGGGTTCTGATGAAATTCACACTGTGGAATGTGCATGACCATGACTGCCCAGGTCAAGGGCCTCTCCCATGATTTTCCTCCTGTCTTCTCTCTTCAAAGGAATGTTTCCTGCCATCCCCACCTATTCCAGCAAAAGATTTGAAATGAGGGGAGAGTAACAGGGAAAGGTTGATCAGTGGGCACAAAAGACAGGAGGAAGAATCTCTGGTGCTCGTATTGCACAGTGTGGGGACTATAGAGTATTACACAATTTTAAAAACTAGAGGAAAGAATTTTCAAAGTTTTCTCCAGAAGGTAATGATAAATGTTTGAGGAGATAAATATATTTAACCTGATTTAAACATTACACCATGTCTATTTATTCATTTACTTATGATTTTTGCAGTTCTGATGACTGAGCCCAGGGTCTCATGCATGCTAGGCAAGTGCTCTACCACTGAGCTACATCCACAGCCCCAAACATCACACAATGTATACATGTAAAGAACAGTATATGATCCCCCATTAATACACACAACTTTTATATTTTTGCGTGTAAGTTAAATTTTTCCTTTTTTTTTTTTTTTGTTATTGGGGATTGAACCCAGGGTAACTTACTGAGTCACATCTCCAACCCTTTTTATATTTTATTTAGAGACAGGGTCTCACTAAGTTGCTTAGGGTCTTGCTAAGTTGCTGAGGCTGGCTTTGAACTTGTAATCCTCCTGCCTCAGCCTACTGAGCTGCTGGTATTATAGGCATGCACCACTGCATCTGGCTAGTTAAACTTTTTTAAAAAGGAGAAAAAGGCAGTTGAAGTAACTAATGTAACATGCCATATTAATAAAATAAAGGAAAAAAAATTAAAGATGTGAAATGATGCCTTAGGACAACAGAGATATCAGCCCTGAAAGCTGCACTTTGATCAAATTCTACTGATCAGAAGTTTAACATGCACAGATCTAAGGTTCTTTGCTGGGCACAGTAGGAAATTCGAACCTGAGTGAGAAGACACCTCTTCTCGCAAAGAATGTATTTTCTAATAAGTGGGTGGTATATGGATATAGGAAGGTTAAGAAAAATGGCATGCCAAGATGATCAATTGATTGAATGATGCGGGAAATGTAAGAAGGAAGGAATCACAGCTGCCATCGCATGCCAATGTGTCTTGCGGAGGTAGGTGGCTTTTCAAATGGTCTTTGAGTTTAGGAGGTGGAGGGAGATGAGCAGAGGGAGAGGGGAGGTTTCATAGACAGGTGGAAAGACGGGAGGCATGGAGGCAGAAGGTGGCGAGCACTTGGCAATCAGTGAGTCAGCAGTTTGAGATGGATCCCAGGCAGAATGTGTCTAGAAAGAGGAGTTTGGGCCTTGAGGTCTGGGGAGGAACTGACAGGGAAGGGGTTCTCTTCTGAGCAGGGAAAAGGTGTGATCCTACTGGTGTCTGGGAAGATGGATGCAGTGATGTGTGAAATGGATTGAGGTGGAGAGATGGGGAGTGGGGGATGATACTCAGGGGTCGGTTGGGATGGATTAAGGCAGGATTTCTGAATGAGTGGCAGCAGGAATAGATTGCAGGGCCTGAGAGAGGCTTTGCTGAGCAGCAACTACAGGATTTAAGAGTTCATCCTCTTGTTCTACCTTGAGAGAAAATGAAATGTGGCCACTTAATCTTTCCTGAATCAGTTCTCTCTGTTTTTCCTGCAAACAGATTCCCAAGCTTAGAAGACTTGAGAGTCTGTGGGTTGGGACTTGGAGAGTTGGAAGCATCTCTCATTCTCCTTGGTTGCTATGTGCTTCACGGCTTCAGAAGAAGCCCCTACATGAGCTAGGTCAGAAGGAAGCTGCCTGCCATACCCAGGTCCTCAGCTCTATGGGGACCCCTGCGCTGCCATCTTGGCTACTGAGCTGTGATAATGACATAACACCATAGTCATGCATCTCCTGGGATGTGACAAGTCATGGATGTTAGCTTATGTGTTCTCAGCCAACTCTCATTTCTCCCCTTTACTTCTCCACCAGCTACAAAGAACTTCTCTTTATTTTGCTCAGTTTCTGCCTTTTTTTTTTTTTTTTTTTTTTTTTTTTTTCACTCTTTAAAGAGGATTCTGGCTCTGCTGGTTCTGTTTGTCTTATGATACAGAAATAGGAAGACAGAAGCCAGACTGCAGCCCACCTCAGCCTCCTGAGGAGCTGGGGTAACAGGCATGCGCCACCACACCCAGCTTGTTTTTAATGTTTTGTTTAAATGTCACACCATGCCAGACTGGACAACATTATGTCCCAGCTTATATTTGGGTTGTAAGAAAGTATAAAGGTTAACAGCAGGAATTCTAGAACCAAACTCCTGATCTCAAATCCCAGTCAACCACTTAAGAGCTGTGCTACCTTTGGTGAATACTTGATTCTCAGTGGCTCAGTTGCTTCCTCTGAAAAAATGAGTTCACAAGAGTGTCCACTTTTGAGTGATGTGAGGATTAACTGAGTTGATAATTTGTAAAGCTCAAGTGAAACTCATGCAATGCGTGGCATGTAGTTAGCATGATGTAAGCATTCACTCTTATGGGTACAGGAAAATTTAAGGTCATGATATTTTTCTACCTTGGTTCAACCAAGATTTTGGGAAGACAACTGTCACTGAAGAGTGATCTTTAGCCAAGCATAACTTAAGTTCTGGTAAAGAGTGGAAGTTCTAGGCAGTTGTGACAGGAAGACTCCTAAAATGGCCCCCAGTGATTCTCACCTCTGGGTGCTTATACCCTTGGATAATCTACTCCCCTAGAGTGTGGGTTGGACATACAGTTTGTCTGTAACTCAATAAATATGTGATTATGACAGGATATTGCTACCATAATTAGGTTGCAAAAGGCTATGACCTCAATATTGCTAGCAGACTCTCTTGGTTTCAATAGGGCAAGCTGCCATGCTGGGGAGGCACACACGACAAGAACTGAGGGCAGGCTGTGGCCAACAGCCCATAAGGAACTGAGGAATTGAGGATCTGAACCAATCCTCCCAACAACCACTGAGTGGGTTGGAAATGGATCCTGTCTCAATATTTGACTGCAGCCTTGTGAGGGACCATGGGACAGAGATCCTAGTTAAACCATAGTCTGATTACTGACCTTGGAAACTGTGATAATAAATGTGTGTTTTAAACCACCGTGTCTAGAAGTAATTTGTTACACAGCGATAGATAACTAATACAACCACGGGCCCAGGAAGAAACTTGGGAACTGAATAAATGGCAGATGTCCAACTCTAAGACGACTTGGGTGGAAATAGAGGTGGGCCTGTGGGTGGGAACCACCATAGAGGAGCATCCTATGGTCGGCATTGGAGAAACCCTGCCCCAGGCCTGTGTGAAGAGGAGAGTGACTCAGGCTGAGCCCTCCAGGGTGGGATGGCAAAGGCTGTTCCCGTGCTTCCTGTTCAAGTGCAGATCAGCCTGGGAACACTTAGTCCTCCTCTTGCGTCACTGACCTCCCCACAGCATTTCAGTGTGTACCTTCTGGAAATGCCTGCTTATCTTTATGACACCAGAATGTTCGTTTGTTTATTCATTCATGTGACAACTAAGAACTGGGCCCTTTTCTATGTATATATTGAATATCCTTAGTCAAAATGCTAGGAACCAGAAATGTCTTGGATTTCTAAATTTTTTTTTTTTCAGATTTTAGAATATTTGACTATCCAAGAGTTATCTTGGGAGTAAGACTCAAGTCCACATATGAAATTCATTTATGCTTCATATACACCATGGACATATAGGTTCATGAAGTTAATTTTATATTATATATATATATATATATATATTTTTTTTTTTAGCTTTTAGAGTAAGAATAAAATTTAGCCTACTTGAAATTCAGCTACAATTGAATTATTTGTTTAGTCTGTTACCTCTCAAACTTTTCTTTTTTTTTTTAATTTATTTTTATTGTAAACAAATGGGATACATGTTGTTTCTGTTTATATAATATTTTTAGTAATTTTGTGAATGAAATAAAGTTTCATGATGTGGAATTTTCCACTTGGGGGTGTCATGTCAGTCCTCAATAAGTTTCAGATTTTGGAGCATTTGGGATTTCAGATTTTCAAATTAGTCATGTTCAAACCTGTGGTGTATAAATATCCACCGTGAATAAGAGAGAAATGAAACTCACACACTTTTTGGTTTCTTCTGGCTCTGCTCCTGTCTTTTGAATTGCTCCTCTATCTCCTCCACTGGGATGGCTTCTCACCACACCCCCTAAAGGCTGGTGTTCCTCATGGCATTGTCCTTGTCCCTCTTTTCTTTCTACTTTATATAGTCTCCTGAGTGATTCTAGGCTCAGCAATCCTTTCATCACTACTGATGATCCAGAATCCACATCTCCAGCCCAGCACTCTACTGGGGTGCCAGACTGTATGTCCAACCACCCCATTGTACATTCCACATTCAATATCAAAATGACCAGATTTAAACTCACTTCCTCCCTCTCTTCCCTTCCTCTGCTGTCCTCTCCCTTTTCCCCATACTTTCCTAAGTAGTAGTTTCATCCTCTACCCAGACAGAATAAGGTAGTCATTCAGTTCTGCCCTTTCAGCCTTCCTTGACCTTCTCCAATCTCACTGAGTCTTGCAGAATTTATCTCCTAAATACCCATTGCTCATCCTTTACCTCTCTGCCAGGGGCTCATCTTAAGCTTGTGTCTTCTTTAACCAAGTCTGGCATCCTAACCTGTCAGCTGATTCTCCTGCCTCTGTGCTCACTCCCTGCTCCATCCTTCACAATGGTGCCCGTGTGACACTTCTAATTGTTGAACTTTATAGTTCTTGCTCTCATTCCACAGGGTAAAGTCCACAGTCGATAAGTTGGTGTCTGTGGCCCTTCATGATCTGACCTGGCTACTCATCTCTAGGTATCTCTGCACACAAATTAAGCTCTGGCCACATGATCTGCAGCCTTCCTGCCATGCCAGGGCTTGCTCTCTTTTGTCTGGAAGGCTTTCCCTTGACCTTGTCTACCAGGTGAACTCTAAGTCATCCTGCAAGACTCGGTTTAAGCACTTCTCTGGATAAAACGGATGTCTTCTATCATCCTCTGCATTGCCTTTCTTACAGCTAGAAAGTGAGCTCCTTGAGGGCAGAAATCCTGTGATTTCATCTTCAAGCCCAACTCTTGGCCTTCACTGGGCATTTGGTGGAAGTTTATTAAATGAATAAGTGAGTGAAGGAATAAGTGAATAGACAAATGATCAGTGCAGTGAATAGTGACAATGAATAGCGAGTCTATTCATTGGGGCCCAGACACGGGGAGGCCAGGAGAAGTGGAGCTGCTTCTCTCCGTTCTCAGGGCCTGCAGCCCAGACTGTGCCCATCATTTTACAGAGCTACGCCTCCCACAGACCTTCTAATTTGGTGAAGTCGGCCCTCCAGCATAAATTGCATAAAATCAAACTTTGTTCCTTGAAAAATCCCTTAAAATTCCTCCACAGGACAGGATGCAGCTATTCTACTCCCCAGTTAATCTGGTACATCTGGTTTTCTCTCTAGAATAGATCTATTTATTTGGCTGAGAACCAGACGAGGTAGTTGGTTTGCAAGCAGTGACCCTGTTGAAAGAGAATGCTCTTGGGACTCATTATGGTGAGGTCCCCATACTGTATGACATACGAGGACACTGAAGGAAGGGCCAGGGGGCTCTCATCTAAGACATCCCACGCCCACTCAGGTACAGCCCCCACCCCAGCTACCCTCCTCAGCCCCAAGCACCTAAGCCCCCTTTCTGACTTCAAAGCCCCCTCCTTATTAATCCAGTCAGACTCTGCTCCTCCCCAGGAGCACCTCTGCCACGGGAGGCTGGCTCTCTCCCTGCTGTGCTCCACACTCTTTCTCACTTCTCTGTCTCTGCTCCAGCTGGTTGCTCTGACAGGGGGCCTTCTTCCCTCCTTCCATTCAAATCCCACCAACTGGTCAAATTCCAGCACATTTCAATCCCTCCGCAGGTTCTATCTTTCCATTTCCACACCAGTGGTTCCAATTTCTCAATTCCTCTTGTCCTCTGGTTGAGAATCAAACATTTTTAACCTTTAATTGTTGACCTGGGAACCTTCATCAATTTTGCAGAGTTTTGACAAATTAGGACACGTAGGCAACTAAAAGGACTGAAAAACCTAATGTTGGAATACTATGTAGCAACCAGATCTCTCAGATGCTTCTGACAAGAGTGAGAAGTGTTTGGTAGGACCTATTAAAGACAAACATTTATATACTGTATGACCTAGCAATTATATTCTTGGGTAAGTACCTAACAGAAATGAGTGTGATGTCTACCAAAACATGTGCATAAACATGTGCATACCGACTTCATTCATAAAGTCAAAAACTGGAAACAAGCAGCCAGGTATGGTGGTGCACGCCTGTAATCCCTGCAGCTCTGGAGGCTGAGACATGAGGATCGCAAGTTCAAAGTCAGCCTCAGCAACAGTGAGGTGCTAAGCAACTCAGCGAGACTCTGTCTTTAAATAAAATACAAAATAGGTCTGCAGATGTGGCTCAGTGGTTGAGTGCGCCTGAGTTCAATCCCTGGTATCCCCCACCAAAAAAAAAAAAAAAAAAAAAAAACTGAAAACAATTCAAATGTGCATCATTTGAATTACAGACTGGGAAAGATTTGGTGCAATGGAATATTGCTGGGCAGTGAGAAAGAACACACTGCCATCACCACACGAGACATGGATGAATCTTACAGACATGTTGAGTAAAAAACCCAAACACAAAGGCATGTAGTCCATGATTCCATTGATATGAGGTTCAAGAGAAGGCAAAACTCATCCACTAAATCAGTGGCAGCAGAGGTCAGAATAGTCATTGTCTCTGGGGAGTTATGATTAGGAAGGGGCACAAAGTTGCCTTTGAGAGTGCTAAAAATATTCAAATATTGATTTGGGCTATGATTTCTCACAGATACATGTAAAATTTTTTTAGGCTGTACACTTAAAATTCGAGCAGCAGAGGCTGGGCATGTGGCTCAGTGGTAGAGATTTTGCCTAGCGTGGAAGAGGTCCTGGATTCAATCCCTAGCACACACACATACAAACAAAAATATCTGCTCATGTCACTGTCTTTGGGTGATACATGGTTCCCTTTATTCACAACATATTTATTTATTGCTCAATCCTATAATCAGCGAATCATCTTTAAATGGTAATACTTGCTCCTGAGTGTTATTGAAAGGATAAAAGGAAATACTTTCTGTGTGAGTGTATGAACCTGAGGGGCTGGACTTCTGGGTACACCATCTTTCCATGTACCTCCAGGAACACCCCAATTCTGCACCAGCCTTTCATTTCTCCTCCACTTCTCATTCCTTCATGAAAACCTTATTCCCTAGTGTGCTGATCTCAGATGGAAGCAGGGGAAGACACCTTGTTGGATGGGTTTACATTTACTAGTTTGTAGGATAGCAGCTCAGAAGCAGAGGCCCCATCCAAGCTGCCCTGGGACCCAGGCTCCCCACAGGGCTCAGCTCAAATCAAGTTTCTGGATACACTGAGTCTGGATCCAGCCTTAGCATAGTGAGGAGTGCCAATAGGTTCAGGGAAAAGAGACCATTTACTGGACCCACTAACCAACGGCATGAACTCTTAATGCCAGACACAATAATTGCTGGCAGGAAAAAATGCCTTTTCTGGCAACCTCTATTGTGATATTTCCAGGAGAGAATCTTCTCTGGAGTGGCTGCCAATCCAGTTCTCCATAAATCATCCCACAATGGGGAGAACATGAACTACGGTTCTACTGTGCTTCGAGGTGAACTGTACACCTGACCAGTTGCAGTTGATATTTTTGGGCCTTGTCACTTGCTCTGTCAATTGGAGTCACATCAAGTGGGCAGGAAATCTGCTTCCTCAAGGTACATCCTAGTTTCAGAAGTTGGGATCAAAATATAAAGTGAAACTTGAGGAAAAGGGACTATAAGGAAAGAATTTGTGCACCCCAACATGTGTTGAGGTTTGTTCTATCTGTTTTAATGGGAAACCTATCCTGCAGGGTAAGATAAGTTGACTTTTAATTTATGGATTCTCTCTTGCCTACTTGTACAGTGCAGTACTCCCCTTTGCATGGTATGAATGATATGTGTATCCCTCTCCTAATGCTGGTTTTTTGGGAGGCATTTTTTTAGGAAGAGTAAATCAGTGCTAGGATGTGCTGCAGTAACAAATAAATCCCAACACATCCATTTCTTAGTTCAACCAAGGTTTATTCTTTCCTCACACAGGTCTGATGTGGCTTGATCTACTCTCTAGGGCAGGATCCTCCACAACAGCACAGGGACTACAACCTAGCTGAAAGAGAAGCTGGGCAATGGAGGAACACTGTAGTAAGCACATCACACCCCTTGCCCACCTCTGATCTCTACCATGTCCACCGTGGACAGTCATCCTCTTTGAGCCCAGGTGCTCTTCTCACATACAGCATCCCCCTAGTGCTGGTATCCTGCCCTTGAGGTTGCCAAACCTGGAGAGATTCCCTGATACCCTGGGACCTTGCTCAGCCCACAGGTAGGCTCCCTTAGCTGTGCAGGGGAAATAATGTCCCTGTCAGCAGCTTTCAACCTGAAAAGGAAGCCTGTGGGTGAATTCCTCCCTTCAGGTGACAGTTCTGGGGAGCACTGTGTACTCCTCACTGTGCTAACACTCTCGTCCCATTCCCTGCTCTCTCACTCCTGCCACAGGTGATTCCTCTTCACCAAACAACCACTCCAAGGGCTTCTCTCAGCCTCTACCTTTGGGACCCCTCAAACTAAGACAGGAGCTCACAGAAAGTCTGGGAGCACTAGTAGTTCTCAGACAACAGGCTGAGGGTGTCATCTGTCAACCTAAGGTAAGGAAAGGTTTGGAGATGGGAGAATCTACAGGGAATTACAAGTTAAGGCCTCAGGGATTTTGCAGAGCTTGTGGGAGAGGCAGCAGTACCAGAACATCATCTTTGCCTCCCTTCTTCATAGATAAGTCTTGGGTTTTATCCCAAGGACATTTCTGATTCCCATTCATTATTTTATTGGCAAAGTCAGTTTTTGCGAGGGGACTGCCCTGAGTTTAGTTCCTTTGTGTTAAAAACAATGCATGTGGTAATTGTTGCTTTTTTTTTTTTTTTTTTTTTTTTTTTTGGCAACACAGTGTGATCACATGGCTTTGAATTTTTATATAAGCCCCAATCTGTGGTGAATATGGTTGACACATATAAAGTTTAATTACTTGGGCGTTACCTAACTTTGCAGAAGCATGCCTCAGAGGTCAGATCACATGAGTATCTGATTGGGCCTAGACGTCTGTAGGCTTCAGCACTTACATTTATAAATTTTGATTTCACCAAGTCAGTGGTACCTAAATAGCTATTCCTTCTTGGTTCAGCGCTTCTCTAATAACACAGCAGTGTTAGAACATGGACTTAGCTTTTCCTCAGGGCGGGTTCCATCACAACTCTATGGTGCCCTGGGTAGGTGGCAATCGTGATCTCTCCTTCACAACCAAGGAGGCAGGATGCTCAGAGAGGCTCGGTGACATTACAGGCCCAACATCACACAGCAGGTGTGCTGACAAAGTGGAGACTTGAATGTGGCTCTGGTTGACTCCAGAGTTCTGGCTCCTTCTGTGTCATACATGAACAGCTCTGAGGAGGAGTCTGGGAAGCATGGGGGAGGGTGTTCCATAAATGAATTGTAAAATAAGAGACTCTCAGAGTTGGAAGGTTTCATGGTTTGGATCTTGAATGTCCCCCAAAGTCTTTTGTGTTGAAGGGTCCCCTGTGCAGCTGTGTTCAGAGGTGAGGCTTTGGGGAAGTGATTGGATCATGATGGTTCTGATCTCATCAATGGGTGGATCCATTAAAGAGTCAATAATTGGGGGGCTGGGGCTGTAGCTCAGTGGCAGAGCGCTTGCCTGGCATGTGTGAGGCACTGGATTCGATCCTCAGCACCACATAAAAATAAACATAAAATAAAGGCATACTGTCCATCTACAACTACAAAAAATAAAAATAAAAAAAGAGTTAATAATTGAATGGACCACTGGGAGGTGGTAGAAATTGCAAGAGGTGGTACCTCATTAGAGAAAGTAGGTCACTGGGGTTATCCTGGAAGGGTGTATCTTGTCTCTGGCCCCTTCTTTCTCTCTCAGTTTGCATCCTGGCCACCACAAGGTGAGCAGCTTGATCCATCCCACCTTCTTCCATGATGTTCTGCCTCACTACAGGCCCAGAAACAATGGAGCCAACCGACCACAGACCGAAGCCTCTGAAACCATGAATCAAAATGAACATTTCCTCCTTTAAGTTGACTTTCTCAGGTATTTTGTCACAGTGATGAAACACTAACACAAACTGAAATTTCAAGGTCACCTTATCCACACCTGTAGATATAATACATGAATGCTGCCCACAGAGATGCAAACAGGTCCAAGCACAAGGGGCTGGGCCTATGTTCTGCACAGGTGGTGGTGGTGGTGGTTGGACAGGAAGCAATCTCATAAGCTTGTGTTGGCTTTCTCTGCTTTTTTCACGCCTGTGGTTGTTTATGCATGTGTATGTATGTGTGATAAAGTATACAGAGTATAAAATTCACCATTTTAACCACTTGAAAATGTATAGTTCAGTACACTTAGTAGATTCACAATGTTGTACAGCCATCACCCTACCTAGTTCCAGAACATTTCCATCATGCTAAAAGGAAACTATATACCCACTAAGAAGTCATTCCCTTCCCATCTTCTTCCAGTCCCTGGCAACCACTGTTTTCTTTCTATGGATTTTTCTTTCCTGGACATTTTTAATAAATGGACTCACAGAATATGTGGACTTCAAGCCTGGCTCCTTTCGCTTATTATAAGGTTTTCAAAATCATCTCTTTTTATGTTCACGGCTTTATTTTCATGCTGTTTTCTTCAACTCATTTCCACTGTAGTCTCAAAATATTAACTGTCATTTAAAAGATTTCCCCTTTTGAGAATTGATCAAAGGACTTAATTACTACCTTGGTACAATATAGCCAGGCTTCTGTCTGCCCTTCTCCTAGACACAAAGTCATCGAATCACTCCTTGGTACCCCAACTCTGTGACAGAAGGTGTTCTGTTCCACTACAAAAGTACATGCAAAAAAAAAAAAAAACCTGTAATTTTTTATTGCAGGTTGTAAAGGGCTTGAATAAGTAGTAAGATAAAAGTTGTTCTTATGTGGGAATATTAGTGTGAAGATGATAATTCTTAAATTTGTAAGTTTAATGCAATTTCTATCAATATCATTATAATTTTTCTTGTAACACTATCTCAAAGCTAATCTTGGAAAGAAACATTTTAGAATATTTTTTAAAAGGTCTGAAAGGCTAGGCAATTTAAAGAGCAGAGCTATTTTAAAGTTACAGTAATTAAACTGGATGTTAGCTGAGCATGGTGGTACATACCCGTAATACAAGTGACTTGGGAGGTTGAGGCAGGAGGATTGCAAATTCAAAGCAATTAACAAGGCCCCAAGCAACTTAGTGAGACCCTGTCTCTAAGTAAAATATAAAAAGGGCTGGGGATGTGGCTTAGTGGTTAAGCATCCCTGAGTTCAATTTCTGGTACCAAAGAAATAAATAAATAACAACAACAATAGAAACTGTGTGCTAACGATGCTGACATCACAGGGTCATTCAATGGAACCATCTAGAACAGACACAATCAAACTGCAAGCACAGTCTCCTATCTTTCCACTTGTCTCCCTCAGTTACTCCTGTGCAGTTGTTCCTTCAGTCTTTTCAACCTTTGGGTCCTGAGCCCTCTGCTTCTTACTCTCTACCCTATCTGTTCATCTCCCATCTTCACTTCCTTCCCAGCCTTACTTCATCTCCTCAACAATTCCTTGCTCATACTTCCAACGCCCTTCCTTCATTCACCTTCCATTATATTCAATGGCAAAAAAGAAAAAAGAAACAAATCAAAACAACTTGGATCTAGTGACTGGAAAGAGACATAAAGGGAGCACACCAGGTGGAAAAGTAGCCCTTCAACAAATTCTGGTCCCCCAGAACCTTAGACTGACCTTATTTGGAATTAGGGCCATCCTAGTCTGTTTGGGCTACTATAACAAAATATTGGAGACTGGGTAATTTATAAATATACAATTTATTTCTCACCATTCTGGAAGCTGGGAAGTCCAACATTTAAAGCACTGGCAGGTGCAGTGTCTGGTGAAGCCCTGTTCCTTACAGATGGCACCATCTTGGTGTCTTTACTTGGAAGGCGCAAAGGGCCAAAAAGGTGACAAACACTGTGTCCTTATATCACAGAAGAGCAGAAGGGAGCAAATCCATTCATGAGGGCTTCCCTCCTGTGAATCAATCACTTCTGAAAGTTACCGCCTTTCAATAGTATCACATTGGAGATTGCCAACTTGTGTCTTCTGAGGGACACATTTAGGCAACAGCAGGGTCTTTGCATATGTAATTAGTTAAGATGAGGTCAGTGCAGGTTAGGAGGGGAACTAAATGACATTACTGGTAAGCTGTGTCTTTATAAGAAGGCCATGTGAGGACAAGGAGACACACAGACATGGACATACACAGAGGGAAGAAGATCACGTGAAAGCAGAGGCTGCAATCGGGTGCTGCAGCTATAAGCTAAGGAATGCCAAGGATGCAGGCGACCACGGAACCTAGGAGAGGGCAGAAGGTGCTCTCCCCAAGAGCCAGCGCCTTGGCTCCAACCGAACCGTGAGAAAATAAATGTCAATTGTTCAAGTCATCCAATTTGTAGCCCTAGGCAATATATGGGCTTCTAGAATGCTGGGTTGTGGGAAGCTATCCTTATGTAGCAGAATCAGACTAGGTTGAGCCATGGGACACAGATGCCTGACTTCTAGGAACTGCCGGGAAGTATGTGGCGCTGTGTGAGAGTGGTTCCCTGTCTCCTTCTGGAATATTCCCCCTAAGAGAATGACTCACTAACTCCACCCTATCCTGTCCATCAAAGAAGAAGCTCCTGCCGGTCTTGGCCACCTTTACCTGTGTGTCTGTAAATAAAAGAGAGTTGGGCTACTCCATGTTATTAGAGGCCAGAGCTGGTATGGCCAGACCCGTCACGCCCACTCTCATTTAAAAAGAGTATTGGCCCTTGTGTGTTTATTGAGTAGATAAGTTTATGGGTAATTGATTGATAAACAGCCAACGTCATCCTCCGGCAGGTAACCCTTTTCTCATCCACATGGGACATAGCTGAGAGACCCCCACACTGGGTACACAGGTGCTCTCACCACATGAATCCACCAAGCTGTACATGACGTGTGCACTCCTGCATGTGTATGCTATACTTTAAGGTAAAACAATGATAATAATTCACAGATCCTTCATTCTTCCTCATCTGAGCCCACAGCTGTGCTGTTCAGGGTTGCTGGAGAAAACCCCCTAATCTCAATGATTTACCTCTGCTGGGCTCTAACTGCCCAGAAATTCTTCCATATGTCCCAAGATGGACTTCTCTCACTGTCCATGTACAATCAACTGAATGGCTGTGTTCCCGCCAGAATCATGTTGAAATTCTACCCTCACAAAGTGATGGTGTAAGAGGTAGGGCCTTTGTGAGGTCCTTGTCATGAGGGTGGAGCCCTCATGAATGAGATTAGTGCCCTTATAAGGGACCCCAGAGAGCCCTGCATCCCTTCTACTATGCAGAGACACAACAAGAAGACAGCCACCTATGTACTAGAAAGCGGGACCTCACCAGACACTAAACCTAATGGCACTTTGATCTCGGACTTTCAACCATCGGAACTGTAAAAACTATCCTTTAAGTCACTCAATCCATGATATTCTATTATAGCTACCTGAGCTGAGACAGAACTGTTTTAAAGTTCTCTTGTCTTCTCAAAATTCATTCCACCTTCACTCTCATCAAATGACCTTTCCCCGTCTTCTCCGTGGATAAGATGTCATTTGAAGGGGATACCATCCGTCCTGCCATTCCTCCTATACAACTCCCATTTCTCCTCTTCCTCTCTAGCTGGAACAGAAGGACATTCCCTCCTGTCAAGAATCAACCTGTTCTCTGGACCACCAGAAAGATCTCACTCTTATGTCATGTTCTCAAATGTGTAAATAAATCTATGCTCTCTTTTGAGATATAGAAAGGCTTCACTAATCCCTTCTCACCCATCCCCTGGAGATGCTAAGACTTTCCCTCTAGCACTGTGTGATTTAGCATCCTTTTGAGAATGCCTCCCTCTCCTCTGTGTCCTCACCAGGCACAAAGAATCTGTGGAGCGTCACTTTGGACAGCTTGCATCGCGTAGACATCATCCATTGTGTGTGTTACTGTGTGAGGCAGCGTATGACATATTGAACCTTTGTTCTGGTATTTCCTGTTACCCTTTCTCTGCCCCACATTTAGGCAGCTCGGCATTTCGTTTTATTGTTTCGGGGAGGGGATGACATAGCAGAATGTAGATAACAAAGGAGACTAATTTTTGGTTTTGGAGCTTCAAAATCCCAGCCCTGGGGCAAACACAATGAATTAGGAAGGATATAAAAATGCCAGGCAGTCCTTCCAGAATAAAGAGTCTGTGATCTGAGAGTAAAAAAAGAATTAGAGGGGTTAAGGGGCACAAAGAACCCCCCAAATACAAGCAAGCCGCAGTAGTGGATGCTCTGAAAGAGGCCCACGTCCTCACCTTGACTGTCTGGGAGTGTTGTCTTCGCAAAGGTCTCACCTAAGTCCCAACCAGGAGGTTTCACCCAAGACTATGCCCCTCCCTGAAGAAAAAAATCATTTTTCCCATGTGGAAGATCAAAGGTCCAGACCCCTTGCCTCCACTGGGGATAACTGTGAGGGGTCATCCAGCCCCTGGAGCGCTGCAAAAAGCGGTGTAGCCTTTGCTGGAGCTGCACCCCATTCAACTGCTCTGCACCATCTCAGCTGTTGTTCTCACAGCCTCTGCTCTCCCCACCCCACCAACTTCCCCTACACAAATATTCCTCTGCCTAAAACTGTCACCACGGTCGGGCCCTGCCACCTTTTGGGAAGATACATCTAAGAACTGAGAATGGTAGGAACCCAGTATGCCCTCAGAGACATTGAAGCTCAGCCTAGTGAGGGGAGTAGCGTGGCTTCTGTGGGCTGAGAAGGCCCAAGGACCTCACGGTTCTGCCAGAACCCACAGGGGGCACCCATGGAGGGAGGGCCTGAGAGGACTCAGGGTTGGGATGAGGAACCACGTAGAGCTACTAAAGGCAGATGGAGCAAGGATACCACCCCAGTGAGTGGTGACACTAAGGCCCAGCCCAGCACCCCTCCCTTGCCGCTTTGATTCTGGGCACACCCTGCCCCAAGTTTCCTCAGGAAAAGGAAATGGGACTAGAAGTCTTGGGATGGGTGGAAATTGGTAAAACATTCTGACCGTATTCACAGAGACTATGAAATCATGTTTACCAAGCCTCCGTGTGACCCACAAACCAATCATAAAAATCAGTAAATAAATGATGCGAATTCTTTCTTTCTTTTTTTTTTTTGTAGTGCTGGGGACTGAACCCAGGGCCTTGTGCTCATGAGGTAAGCTCTCTACCAAATGAGCTATATCCCCAGTCCAATAAATAAATAATGGGTTGAGGAAAATGTTCAGGAAATATGAAATAAAATTTACTATTTTTTTTCATATTTAGTAACTCATTCTTTAAAATCTATTTTCTATGCAAATGCTTGCATGAAAATTTAATCAAATGCTATGTTTCAAAATTTCTTGTTGTTAATTGATGCATAGAATAGATTACATTAAATATTTTCCAAATTTCCTTTCATTAGAGATTATGTTACCAAAAATTCTGTGGAGATACATTTTAAAAACATCCAAGACTCCTCAAAACTGATGGGCATAAATTGAGGTGTTTTCTGAGAGTTCATATGTTCTTGATATCTACTTATGGTTAAATTTTTATTATGTGAAGTCATCACACATTTGTTATGTTCATCTTGATGAGTTTTCTGAAGTTTTGTCTCTCCCACAACTTCCCATCTTTCTTTAAGTGTAAGTTTTCAGTGCCATAGTTTCTATACCTTCCCTTTAACCCTTGTGGAATGAATAGTTTAATTACAGTTCTGGTCAAAATTCTTGGGTTCGATGAGAAGACACAACCAGAAAGACCAGGCTTCTGTAGTTCTCTAACATCACATTTGTATACCAATTCTGCTGAGCTGGGTTCAGGTATTCCCATGCATCTTGAGAGAAATCAGTGGCCACATCCCTGAATATCAATGGTTCCACTTCTTGGATTTCATGCTGCCTGAAGCTATACCTGTGTAGCATGGAAACCTGAGGTTCCCGAGTGTAGGACGAGACACCCAGACATGGAGCCCAAGAAGGGTGGACTCCAGAGACAAAAGCCAAAGCTAACTAATTTAATATGAGAAAAGTCCATACAAATGGGTAAGAAAAACACCAAGATCACAAATACAAACTGTCGGAGGATAGAAACAAAGATCACAAAAGAACTAATATGGTCATGGAACAGTGTGCAAAAAGATGTTTGTTTTCACAAATAATCACGGATACAATTTTAAAAATCACTTTCATCTAGTAAAGAAAAAAACACCTTTTTTTTTTTTTTTTTAAGGGCATTGACAGATTTATTTAGGCAAGTAGACACACATTCAAGGGAGAAGTGACCATCTCAAGAGAGATGCCTTTGGAGTACAGCAAGAAATACTGACTCAAGGAGAATGCGGGCCGCCTCCAGACAGAGAGACAGCCGCCAAGTTTTAAAAGATGATATCGACACTGACAGGAGTTGGAAGACACTAGCATTCTCAAGTGTAGCCAGGGACTTTATCATTGTAACCACACCCTTTGGGAAAGTAATTTCATGGTACCCTTTAAGGGATCATTAAAATGTTCTTATTCTCTTGGTCAGAAGTTCTCCCAAGCTCTACCTGTGTATGACTCTATCTCTTGTGTGACTGGAACTTGTGTGTCCAATTGGGATGCCGATGGTCAGGTACAGGTATAGCCACTTCACTGATTGGACTGACATCACATCGAGGACACAGTGATTTCCAGTGTCAGTCATCGGAGAAGAGAATTCTTTTTGGATAAGAAACAGAAACTCAAAGACCCAAAAAGGAGTTTAATCCTGGAGGAGCATAAGTTCAGGCACTTGGTTCCACCTGTGCATGTTCAGAAAGCACCACAACAAGAAAAAGTCTATCAACGACACGAGGAGGGTCTCTATGATGGGTGACAGCTGAAGGTTGCCAGCTAGGACATGGTAACCAAGTTCTATGTGGTCATTAAGAACAAGGTTTAGCCCATAGGAAAAAGCTTAGATTTCAATTTTATATCATATACAAAATTCCAGGTGGTTTAAATATTTAAATTTTTAAAAACATAAAACCATAAGATAAATTATTACTCAAATCATATTGACATAAGACACCATTTTAAACTGAACCACAAAACTAAGACCCTGTAAAGAAAAGAATTGATGGATTTAACCACATAAAAAACGGAAATATCAATTCCATTTCAAAAGACATAAACACATTTTTTAAAAGGAATGAAATATTTAAAAAAATATTCAAAATGTTCATAGTTATGAAGAACAAAAATCAATGAATAAAACATAACAATAGGAAAAAATTGACACAGGGTTAGTTAGGAAAGGAAATGCAAAACCTAATAATGGTAATAATTAATAATAATAATCTGCTTTGCTTATAATTCAAGAAATAAAGCAAGACATAGTATCATGTGTCTGTAGTCCCAGTTATTTGGGAGGTCAAGGCAAATGGATCACTGGAGAGTAGGAGTTTGGGGTTAACCTAGAAAACATAGTGAGACTCTATCTCAAAAAAAAGGAAGAAGAAAGAAAATTTAAATTAAATACTGTTAGCCCATTTTTGGCAAAGTTAAAAAAAGTTATTAATTTTAATTGATTAATATACAGGTTGATGAAAATTTGAAAACTTTGATTACGTTGTCAGAGGGGATTCTAGCATATCTATTACAATTTTAAATACTTATATCCTTTGTCCCATCATTTCCACTTCCATTCTACAGAAATTACTTTCATAAATCAAGCCAGGCGTGGTGGTGCACACCTGTGATCCTAGCAGTTTAGGAGGCTGAGGCAGGAGGATCCCAAGTTCAAAGCCAGCCTCAGCAACTTCAAGGGGCCCTAAGCAACTTGGTGAGAACCTGTCTCAAAATAAAATATAAAAAAGGGTTGGGGATGCAGTTCAGTGGAGAAGTGCCCCTGAGTGCGATCCTTGGTACCAAATAATAATAATAATAAGTCAATGGCAATATATACAGCATACATTTTTTGTTGTTCTTCTTTTTAGATATACAGGACAGTAGAGTATATTTTGACATACATACATGGAGTATAACTTATTCTAATACAGTTTATATTCTTCATAGTACTTTTTTAATAGTGAAAAAATGCAAATAAACCAGTGTCCTTAACACAGGAGTAGTTAAAAAATCATCTCTGGATGTATAATGCAATTTCTTGACTACTGAAAAGGAAGTTTTATAACCATTGCCCTGAAAATAATAAGTCACATGGAGTGTGCATAAAATCCATGGTTTTGTTTTGTTTTGTTTTGTTTTGTTTTGTTTTGTTTTTGCTTGCTTGCTTGTTTTTGGTTAAAAAACAAGAGAAAGATAATATGCTGGTAAATGTACAAAAATAAAAGTGGGGAGGTAGGGGAGAAGAGATATACCTACCAAACTGTCATAGTGAGTGTCTTGGACAGAATTGTGGAGAACTTTTACATTTTCGTAATGTTCACGTTATTGCGCGTTGTTATAAACTTTGTAATAATAAGAGGCAATTATTTGATGGAGTGTCCGCTGTCAGCTACCACCCTGTTCTTTGCATGCACCACCTCATTTAGTTACCTCAGGCATCTTTGGGAACAAGTCCTATCATTTTCCCATGTGAGGAATGTGAGGCACACGGAGAAGTGATCATCAGGTCAAGTAGCCCATACTGAAATCTGTGAGACCAGAGTGTTTCACATTTTGGATTTTTAAAATTTTCAGAATATTTGCATGTATTTAATGAGATATGCTGGGTATAGGACCCAAGTCTAAACACAAAATTCATTTTTGAGTCGTACACATCCTATACACGTAAACTGGAAGGTAATTTTATACAGCATTTTAAGTAATTTTGTGCATGGAACTAAGTTTCATGGTGTGGAATTTTCCACTTGTGGTGGTATTTTATTGGTATTCAAAAAGTTTTATATTTTGAAAAACAAACAAAAAAAAGTTTTAGGTTTTGAAACATTTTTGGATTTCAGATTTTCAAATTAGGGTTGCTCGACCTGTATTAAAATAGTGAATGGGCCCGGCGCCGTGGTTCACGCCTGTAATCCCAGCGTCTTGGGAGGCTGAGGCAGGAGGATCAAGAGTTCAAAGCCAGCCTTAGCAATGATGAGGTGCTAAGCAACTCAGTGAGACCTTGTCTCTAAATAAAATACAAAGTAGTGCTGGGGATGTGGTTCAGTGATTTTGTGACCCTGAATTCAATCCCTAGTCCCCCCCACCACAAAAAAATGTGAGTGGTGGGTTTAGGATTCAAACCCAGATATGACTCTAGAGCTATGGTCTTGACCACTATGTTATATTGGCAAATACATAATGTACATATGCACAGCATTCATGAGGGAACTGAGAATCAGAGAGGGAAGCATCCTGGCCAAATTGCACAGCTAGAAAGGAGCCAAGCAAGGACTCAAATCCAAAGTTTTTCAGGTTTGACTCCTATTATAGTTTTTCTGACTCCTATTATAGTTGCTGTTTCCATTTCATTATTCTACTTCCTTTTCTATCTAGGAATTGAAATTCATTTTTAAAATACAGATTTTATTCTTAAGTAAGTTTAGGTCCACAGAAAAGTTACAAGTATAGCACAGAGAGCTCTGTGAATCTTCTACCCAGTTTCCCTCAGTGTCAATATCATTGTAACCAGGGCACATTTGTCAAAATTAAGAACTTAATATTACTATTACTACTATTCGCCAAACTTTATTTATTCCGATTCTACCAGTATGGTTTTTCTATTTCAGGATCCAATCCAAGGTACTCACTGTAATTAGTTAAACTTCACCTTTCTTCCATGTTACCAAAGACTTCAAAACCTACTCTTCAATACCCAAGAGAAACACTTCAAATCATGGCTGTGGTTTTTCTAATCTGCTTGGAGAACTTTTTGCTTTTTCAATAACCACCCTCAGGAATATGTAGTCTAGTCTGCTCTTTTGAGTACAAAGAAGAGTGAAGTCCTCAAACTAATGCAAAGCAAGGCTGTGGAGAGAGCCCATGGTTGTCCATGGACAAGAAGTTCAAGGACAGGAACTGGAAGAATTTTCAGGAAGGAGGAGGTGATTCTCTATGTTCTTCCAAGGGTCCCTCTTGGTTGGGTTTTCTCTTCTCTTTCTCTGTCCTGCTTCCTCTTCCCTCTTCTCCCTCCTCTCTCCTCTTCTCTCTCCTCAACCTGGATCCACTGCTTACTCCTCCTGCACATACCAGCCTGGTCCACAGCCCCTGTAAATAAGCATATGCCACCCTCTACAACTCTATTCTGCTCAAATCCAGCTCAGGTATTCAAGTCAAACCCAGGTCATGTGCATGCTAGATGGTCAGTTGGTGATGGGAAAACTTGGGTCTCATTTCCATTTGCATCAACACTGAAATAGATGTATTATATAATTTTATTTTGTTATTATGGCAAAAAAATCTATTTTTTAATAAGAAAAATACTGACTTTGTTAGATTGCTTTCATAAAAAACTTAAAGAGACTCATCAAAATTGAATTTTTAATTGTCCAGAGGATACTTGAAGAGAATAAAATCTCTGGGCATTATTCAACATGGGACTTCAAAGACTACCTTAAAAGATTTGGGACAAACTACAAGGGATTCAAACTTCTCCTGGGGTTTCAGTGGAAAAACTTAAGCTAAATTCCTAGAAAAGAAAGTACATAGCTTGTCCAAATCTGCTAATTAATCTCATAGAACACCCTGGCTCTTGGTGGTTATTCCCCCTGGGGGAGAAGAAAAAAATAACCCTGCTTATAAATGAACGTTTCCTTAAACAGATGGTCTAAAATTTACTGCAGTTTTTCAGGGATTTTTACCTCTAGTGCATGAAAAGGAATTCTTCCTTGCCTGGACATAGTTTCCCTTTTTGGTTCTGGGGATTGAATCCAGGGGCATTTAACCACTGAGTCACATCCCCAAGCCTTTTTATATTTTTATTTAGAGACAGGGTCTTGCTAAGTTGATTAGGGCCTCACTAAACTGCTGAGGCTGACTTTGAACTCACAATCCTCCTGCCTCAGCCTCCTGATCCACTGGGATTATAGGTATGCACCACCACACCCAGCCATAGTCTCCCTTCCTCCCTCCCTCCCTGATTTCCTTCATTCCCACCACAAACACTTACAGAACCCCTCCCTGCTCCTTACCACAAACTGCTAGATTCAGATGATACATCAGTGAACAAAAATAGGGAATAAATGAGATAGTATGTTATGTATGTTGAGCACTTTGGGGAAATACCAAGTAAGGGAGGAGTCAGGGAGTCCCGGTAATGGAGGACCTTATGATTTTAAATAAATGGTTAAGAAAGACCCAGTCAGAAGGTGACCTTGGAGCCAACACTGATACAGGCCAGGGAGGAAGCAGAGCAGGTGTCTGAGGCAAAGCAGCTGGAAGTGTTGCAGATGGATCGTGGCTGGAGTTTGAGAGCACAAGATCGGGGCTGGGATTAGAAAGCAGAGGAGGTGAGATGAGCAAGACCTGTCTTGTGTTATGGTTTAGATGTGGTGTCCCCCAAAAGCTCACGTGTGAGACAATGCAAGAGGGTAAGCAGGAGAAATGATTGGGTTGTTGTAGGACTAACCTAATCAGTGAACTTATCCCTGATGGGATTAACTGAGTGGTAACTGGAGGCAGGTGGGGTGCTGCTGGAGGAAGTGGCTCACGGGGAACCCGGCTTGGGAGCGGGATATTTTGTATCTGGAGACTGGACTCTCTCTCTGTTTCCTGATCACCATGAGAACTGCGTCCCTCTGTCACACACTCCACTGTGATGTCCTGCCTCACCTCAAACCCTGAGGAATGGAGCCGGCCTTCCATGGACTAAGACCTCTGAAACCGTGAGCCCTCAAATAAATGTTTCTTCCCTAAAATTGTTCTGGTCAGATCTTTTCATCACAGTAGCAAAAAAAATGACTGAAACATCTTGCTTCCAAGTTTTGTATTTTATATACCTTTGGTTATTTTGCATTAGTTATGATATGACATTAAAATGTTATTCATCCTGAATACTGAGATTTTTGGCCTTTGGAGGTGAGTGCACACCAGCCTCTCTCTAGGCCAGGTTCTGGAGATGAACTAAAGTGGGGCAGGGCTGTGGGGTGAGGAGGAGGCTAGTAGGAAAAAAGGCAGGGAAGAGCAGGGGCTCTGAGGAGCTTGACTTTTGCTCTGCACAGGATGGGAAGTCACTGGAGGGCTATATTCATTTTCAACCATGAAGTCAGTTGTTGAAAAAACAAATCAGGCCTGGCGTGGTGGCTCATACCTGTAATCCCAGCATCTTGGGAGACTGAGACAGGAGGATCAAGAGTTCACAGCCAGCCTCAGCCAAAGTGAGTTGCTGAGCAACTCAGTGAGACCCTGTTTTTAAATAAAATATAAAATAGGGCTGGGATGAGGCTCAGTAGTTGAGTGCCCCTGAGTTCAATCCCTAGTACCCAAAAGAAAACAAAAGAACAAAGAAACAAATCAGTTAGGTTACTGTAAACCTTACAGATGGGTGGTCCAGCATGGGTCTCATCAGCTCCTGGTGGGACCGCATTCCTCACTGGTTGCTCGAGGGCAGAATCTAATTCCCACACATTCTGTTGTTGGCAGAATTTGGTGCCAGGGGGCTACAGGACAGAGTCTCCTTTTCCTTGCTCTTGGTTCGGGGTCCCTCCTCCACTCACAGCCAGTAGTGGAGTACCAAGCTCTTCTCAGAGACCTGACTCAGTCTTCTGCGGACTCACGCAATTAGATCAGGCCACCTGGATATTCCAGACACTCTTCTCACCCTCAAGTCCCCTAAGCACATCTGCAAAGTCCCTTTGGTCCACTGATGTGACACGTCCACAGGCTCTAGGCATTAGGACATGGACATCTCTGGGGAACTATTATTTTGCCCACCATGGGGCTCTGGGCCAAGGAGCAATTGCTCACTCGGCTAGAAAACTAATCACTCTATCTGCCTCAGGGAAGTCGGTGGGAGGAGGGAGGACACAAGAAGAAGCAGGGAACAGGTTAAGAGGCTAAGGCGAAAACTCAGGGGAAATGATGGAGATTTGGACTGAGGGAGGAAAGTGACTCTGGAGGACAAAGTTGAGGTTGGATAATGTGGCAGTGAGCTTTGTGTAATCAAACTAACTATCTACAGCCCCCAGTTGTTCAATCAAACCCCAATCTGGGTGTTGTGGTGAAGATATTTTACGTATGTGATTAAAACCACTAACCAGCCAGGCACAGTGTTGCATGCCTGTAATCTCAGCTACTTGGGAGGCTGAGCCTGGGCAATTAAATGAGACCCTGTCTCTAAATAAATAAAAAAGTTTTAAAATGGGCTGGAGATGTAGCTCAGTGTAGAGCACCAATGGGTTCAATTCCCGGTCCTGCGGGGGAAAAGTCCCTAATCAGTTGATTATCGTAGATGCAGGGTGAGCCTGATTCAATCACTTGAAAGGCCTTAAGAGCAGAACCAGTACTCTGATGAAAAGAAATTCTGCCCATGGACAGCAACTTCCGCTCACGCCCAAGAGTTCCAGCCTGCCCTTCCTGGTAGCCTGCCCTATGGATTGTACACTCACCCAATCAGCCCCTGCCATTGCATGAGCCAGTTCCTTGCAATAAATCTCTTAACAAATATCTCTGACCAGTTCTGTTTCTCTGGTTGAACCCTGACTGACACAGACCCTGAGTAGGTTTTGAACATGGAGCCTACAGGATAAGCTAGTGGGTCAGAAGTGGGATATGGGTAAGGGAGGAGTCAAGGATGATTCTGCCCTTGCCCTGAGCAGCCAGCAGGATGGCTCATTGGCCTTCTGAGGTGCCTGAAAGAGCCCTTGGAGTGACGGTAAAGGAAGATGCCCCTTTTCCCCCAACAAGACCCTCTTAGAGGGAGGCTGAGCCTGGCCGGCCTGGAGTAGGTGAGCCCAACCCAAGTCAGAAAGTAGGGAATAAAGCCACCCCTGTGCTCCATACTGGTCATCGGAAACATTGTGGTTTTCCATTGCATTCTGGAATTCACAGGAAAGCTAGAGCAGATCTTTGCTCTGCTCTAAGTTCCACCTCCCCTGCTGGTCTGTGCTCTGTGGGAACCCGTTAGCCGAACTCTGAGCCAAGAGCAAGCCAGAAGAGCTGAATAGAGACTTTATGAATAAATGTTGTTCTGTGGGCTGCCGCTGACTGGCGACAAAACAGGCTGTCCTTGAAAGGAGAAAGTGAGGGGTTTGATTTTCTGTTGTCCTTGTTTAAGTCTTCCTGGAAGGTGGAAAAGAAAAGGAAAAAATAGCAACTGCCACTTATACTGTTCTGGTTAGAAAGGTAGTTAGGCCTCTGACCCCTCTCTGAACCTCCCAACCTGGCACTGAATATGTAAGAATCAGAAGGAAATTTTCCAGGAGTCTGGCAGCGACGACAGACACCCAGGTGGCAGAGCTGTCTGGTACCAGTCCCACCTCCTCCCTTTCAGACCTCGGCCAGCAGAGCTCTTCCAGCCTGCAGAGAAACAGCCAAAAGTCGGCTCCTCACAGAGAATGTGACTCCTCTACTCCTGCAGAGGACAGGGCACCCCCTTCGTTTTTAGCCTGGTTGTTGCCAACATCAACATTGAGGATGACTATGAGCAAATCAATAGGGCATCTGTGATCGGAAGAGAGCCAATATCTGCTCACTATGAAATGGCAAAACTTCCACATCAGAAAGAAGAGGGATGGGGAAATGTGGATCAATGGGTACAGAGTTAGAGTTGGGAGCGAGAAGTCACAGTGGGCTCTTGCTACTGGTAACAGTAATGTTCATTTCAAAAACCTAGCTGATGGGATTTTGAAACTTTCCACCATATAGAAATGGTAAATGTTTGAAGAGATTAGATACGTTTAAGTCTATTTAAATATTGTGCAAATACACGTGAATCGAAACATGGTGTGTTATCCCATTAGTAGGCACAAATTTTGTGTTTTCATGTATCTGTTAAAAATAAATTTTAAAAAGTATTAAAATTTGAGAAATATTTAATTTCATACCAAAAAGTACTCCTTTGTTGTTGTTTTTTTTAATTTTTAATTTTTGCAGTGCTGGGGATTGAACCCAGGGCCTCACACATTCCAGGCATGTGTTCTACCACTGATTTAGGTCCCCAGCCCAGGAAGTATTTCTTTTTTAAAAAAAATATTTTCCTGGTTGTAGATGGATACAATACCTTTATTTTATTTATTCATTTCCACATGGTACTGAGGATCCTACCCAGTGCCTCACACATGCCAGGCAAGCACTCTACCACTAAGCCACAACCCAGCCCCGGAAGTATCTCTTTAAGCCTAATTTCTAGAAACTTCTTTCTCTTCCTCCCTCGATTCTAGATCAGACTGTCAGTCAGAAGACAGAACCAGACTGTTTTGTCCAGAGACAAATCAGATGGTGGATCTTTCTTCAAAAGTCAAGTCCTCAAGTTTTAGGTGATTTCTACAGGATCTTTACTTTCTCCCCACCAGAATATTCACTGCTGAGGTGAGAGAAGAGAAGACCCTTAATGCCTCAGATCAGAACTGCAAGGAATATGAATTTTGTTTTGTTTTGTTTTTGTTAGTTTGGGGGTTTTGTTTTGTTTTGTTTTGTTGGTTGGTTGGTTGGTCCCACCTCCTTCTGCCCTTAACCTCCACTGGAAAAGAAAAAGCCCTGAGAATTCTGGTGTGGAATAAAAACATGCACCACCACACAAGATTTTGGGTGAGGATTAAATAACTTGGGCCAAAGTATTTTGGAAACTGCCAACAGCTTCTACAGCCAAGATGGACAGAAATATTGGCTGCAAGCCGTCCAGATTGACAGGCGTATGGCAGGTGTAAAAGCTGAAACAGCTCTGCAGTCCCTGGGGGTGGGAACCAGACCAGGAGGGTGCCATATGGGGTGACGGGAAGAGGGGTCTCCGAGAGAAGAAGACAAGACATTCGTGGCCCAGAGAAAAAGCTGAAGAGGTGGAGAAATGCCAGGTAGCAAAGTTGAAAGTGATAGTGGTGCCAGAGGGTCTGTGGGGTTCCCTGCAGTTCACTAGGCCTGTTAAAGAATGAGGGACCCCTCAGGGTTGAGGTCTTATCAGAGGGCTCATGCCAGAGGCCTCTGGGAAAACCGACCCAGAGGGATGCTTGCTGTCTTCTGTCTTCCAGCACCGGGTGAAAGACATCCAGTAAAGTACTTCTTTTAAGTGAAAAAAAAAAAAAAAAGAGCATTCTTTAAAATGAAAAAGGAAAAAAAAAAAATCATAAGGTTGCTAGATCTAGGTTGTATGGTTGTTAGTCTCCTATCGTGCCTAATTTAACTTTATCTTAGGTATGTGTGGAAAGGAAAAAACAGAGTATGTAGGTTCAGTACTTTCTGTGGTTTCTGCCATCCAATGGGGATCTGGAACACATCTCTCATGGGTAGGAGGGGACCAGGGGACTGTGTGTCCAGGAGAAATATTTGTTACATTCTGAGAGTCAAACTTCTTTTCCGATGATCTCGTGGCCTGCACACTAGCAAGAGGCCTGCACTGGGCATATCCTTCCCATATTTCAACTATACCCACAAGAACTTGGCAAAGGAAAATGTGGGTGGGAGTGTCACAGCAGATTGCCCTGGAAACTTGGAGAAGGGTGGGCTGGTGAGGAGGATGGTATAAAGCGAGGGTGTATTTATTGGTTATTATAGCTTGGGCAGGCACTGCCCTATGCATCTTATATGTATTAGTTCATTTAAACCTCCGTATCATCCTATGAGATAGGACAATTATTTTTGCATTCAGTGGATGAAGAAACTGAGGCACAGAATAGACTCAATAGACTGCTGAACTGCATTATTTTCCATGAAGTGGTTATAGTTAGGTAGGACAATTATTTTTGCACTCAATGGATGAAAGAAACTGAGGCACAGAAGAGTTAAGTAAGTTGCCGGATCTCAAATAGATTGCCTAACTGCATTATTTTCCATGAAGTGGTTATAGTTAACCTTCCCTACCTGTCTCCCATGAGACGATGGGGCAGTAACATGCTAGCAAAGATGAGGTGTATTTGTTTGGACTAAGGTAGCTGATAAAGTTAGAACACTAGAACTTAGAATGCTAAAATGCTTTTGGCCACTGTATCAGTAAGAATGCCTTGGGTTTATAAATAACAGCATATCTCACCAAAAGTAGTTAAATAATAAACACCTATTATTTCTATAGGAATAAATCTGGATATGGTTCAACTTTAAAAATCTGTGCCAGTGATGTTAGCAAGCATCTAGTTGTTTTTGTTTTTTGCTTTTTTGGCTCTGCCTTCCTCAGTGTATCTACCACGTCTCCCTCATACTAGCATCAGCTCCAGGCATCCCATGTTAACAAGATTGTATCAATTTAAGGTATTTCTTTTAACAGACTCAGCAGATTTTGCAAGTAATTGGACAAATCAGGTATCATATTTATGCCCTAGCCTTAAGGGACTCTCAAACGTGAATAGCTGGAATTCTCAGCTCTGCAAAAGGACAAGCTCCTTTAGCAAATCAGAAGGAGCTACCAGGAGGGTTGTTGTGCCATTAATCTGATTATCTACTCACTGGTTTCTTTTCTTCCTTTTTTTCTTTTTCTTTATCTCTAAGGTGAAGACACACTCAGAGAATAAAACAAGGACACAATTTAGCACAAACTGTTGAACCATAACCCCAAAATCCACAGCCAGCTCCAGATTGCTTCTGCCCTGAGGCTGGGTTTAAGATCTCCGTAGCTGGACACATCCGTTCCTGAAGCTGGCTGCAGGGTGCCCTGCCCAGCGCCCACAGGGTGTTATCAGTGGTATCAGCTCAACTCCCCAAGTCTGGTTCTGCTCTGCCCGCCCCCACACCCAGTTAGAAAGAATCTATTTCTGTTTTCCTCTCTTCTTCAATCTCGTTCCTTCTTGCTCCCTCAAAGACAGAAACTTCCTAATGTAGGAAAGATTTAAATTGGGTCATACTCTCTTAGTAGAATTTTCGCAAATTACCAGAAATAAATTTCCTTAAGGCCACCAAAGAGAAGTGCTGCCATTGTCAGCACCAGAATGACAGGATTAATGTCAGCCAAACAGGGTCATTAAATGTGGCTTAAACGAGACTGGGCTCTATTTTTCTCTCATGGAGAAGTCCTGACATGAGCAATTCAGGTCTGGTTGGAGTGCCCCGTGGTCATGGGACCTGGCTGCTCCTGCTTTCTGCTTTGCTGCCTTATCAGTCCATGGAGCCCCTTCAGCCATCCTATCTGCCTTCCCCCAGCAGGACAGGCAAAGGAGGAATGGCAGGCCAAAGGGCATGGGCCACCTGCCATTCAAGGACATTTCCCAGAAGCCACTGCACAGCACTGCTGTTTATAGTCCATTGGTGAGAACTTAGTCACGTGGAGATCTCTTGCCATAAGGGAAGCTGAGAAATGGCATTGTATTATTAGTCAGGGTTCTCTAGAGAAATAGAACCCATGGAGGTGTATATATAGACATTGGCTCATGTGATTACAGAAGCTGGTAAGTCCAAAACCTTAGGGTGGATAGGCAGACTGGAGACCCAGGACAGCAGATATTCCAGGTCTAGTCCTAAGTCAGTCTCCTGGCAAACCAGGAGGAGTCAAGGTTGCAGATGAAGTTCAAAGCAGTCTGCTGGAGAGTTCCCTCTTGTTCAGTGGTTTCCTCTGGCCGGTCTTTTTGGTCCATCAAGCTTTCAACTGATTCGATGAGGCCCACTCATGGGATGGAGGGCAATTTATTTCATTGTCTACTGACTTAAATGTTAATCTTACAAATTACCATCACAGAAAAACCCAGAATGATATTTGACCAAATACCTGAGCCCACTGTGGACCTACCAAGTTAACACACAAAATTAACCACCAGAGGTACCTCTATCCTAGGTATTCAGTGGCATCTTCACTTTAGGTCACTGTAGTCCACAGGACAAATCTGGCCTGCCTCCTGTGTTGGTAAACAAAGGCTTCAGGAACACAGCCACACTCCATCCTGCACACATTGTCGATGCCTGCTGCTGTAGTACCAAGGCAGGCCTGAGTAACTGTAATGAGGTCATATGTAAAACCTAAAATAGATACTACATTCGAGTCTTTGCAAGAAACGTTGGCTGACTTCTGTTTTAGGTGACCTTATGTCCAGTTAAACACTTGGAGTCTGAAGGTGAAGTTAGGCAGGGGAAATAGTGGTGGGCAAATAGCAATCTCAGCACACAGCAGCACACAGAACTGGCTGTCAAGGTATTCTAAGAAATCTCCCAGTTGTCCAGCAACAAAGTGGTCATTAAACAATCTGTGATGTACTGACAGAATTATAAGGAGTACAAGTCACTTTCTCTGCTCTCAGGAACTTACTGGATTAAGTTTAGTGGAAAGAAATGGTTTCTGGACTTGAGAGCTGAATTGAGGCTGATTCATCAGCCATGGGACCAAACTTTTCAGAGAATCAGTTTTCTCATCTCTAAAATGAGCATGCGGCAAGGAATGTAGCTCACCTGTGGCCTTGGGTCGAATCCCCAAGACTGGAAAAAACAAAACAAAACAAAACAAAAACACCTCTGTAATGAGCAAGATCTTATTACTTCATTGGTTTTTGTTGTTTTGCAGTGTTGGGAATTGAGCCCAGGGCCATGTGCATGCTAGGCAAATGCTCTACCACTGAGCTACATCCTCATTCCTAATGACAACTATTAATTGAACCTGATCCATGTGCTAGGCCCTGGGTAAGGGCTCTCTGTGTGTGAGCTCTAATTCACTGAATCCTCGCTGTCACCCTATAAGGTAGGCATGGTCATTATCTCCATTTTCGGATAAAGACAGAGAGAGATTAAGTATCTTGGCAAAGATTACCTCATGAGTTAGTGTGGAGGTGTGGTTCAACCCCAGCCTGTCTGATGTCCTAGCCCAGGAGCCTAACCAGCAGGCTGTCCCACTACCTCCTCATGTCAGCACCCTCCAGCCATCTGTCCCTTTGCTCCTCTGACTACAGGACATTCTGAGTGTAACTGGAAAAGCAGAGCATCCATAAATAAAAGGCTAAAAGGTAACACAAAGCTTGTGGTGTCACCTGGACACACACAGGTTCCCCTGGCCTAGAGTGGACAGGGAAGGTGTCATAGCAGGGATGGGGCTGAGCTGGGTGGTGATGAGTATGCAGGGTTTAGAAGGCTGGAGGACAATGTGCCAGGCATGGGGAGCGGGTCAAGGCTTGGAGGCAGGAAAAGAATGAGTGTGTTTAAGAACTAGCAAGTTGCCCAGCGCAGTGGCGCATGCCTGTAATCCCAACAGCTCGGGCATCTGAGAAGGGAGGGTCGCAAGTTCAAAACCAGCCTTGGCAAGTTAGTGAGTCCCTAAGTAACTCAAGGAGACCCTGTCTCTAAATAAAATATGAAAAGGGGCTGGAGATGTGGCTCAGTGGTTAAGCACTCCTGGGTTCAACCCTGAGTACCAAAAAAAAAAAAAAAAAGAAACAAATAGCAAGTCACCTTGCTGGTTAAATCATAGGATTCTCACAGGAGAGAGCAATTGAGAAATGAAGATTGGAATTAAATGAAGGCATTTGAATGTCGGTCTGAGACGCTGACCTATAATCTGGTTGACACTGGGTGGCCACTGGAGGGTGTTGAGTGAGATCGCAAGATGGAGGCAGTTTCTTTAGGAATAACATCGCAGGAAGGATGACAGTGTGAGGCCAGGAGAGTAGGTGAGAGACTTGCGACATGATTTAGACATGAGGTAATGAGAACTTGGAATGGAGTGTTAGCACAAGGCGCAGATGGAATGGGAGGGACGTGAGAGACACCACTGGAGCAGAACTGAGTGACTGGGCTGGGGATGAGGCCAGGGCTCACGCCTGCGTGACGTGAGAATATCCCACGCCCTGGGAACCCTCTCTGCCCCATCCTCCTCAAAGTCTCTGGACCCACTGAGCATCTTCACCCGCTCAGCTGTCACCACAGGTGCCCGCGATGGTTCCCCTGGCCATCTTCTCTTTCCTTTTTGCTGCTTCCACCAAAGAATCAGAGGCGGAGGGGAAAGCACGCGCTTTGGATCAAAGAGGAGCAACAGAAATCGGCTCTGCCTGTGACTGGTTCTGTAGCTGTGGGCACATTTCTTCATTTCCACATTTCTCCATTTCCACATTTCTCTTCAAGAATGATAATACCTACTTGATGAGGCACAAACACAAAACATTTAGTACTATGTCTGCACACAGAAGACACTCAATAATAATGGCCAATAACCATGTGTTTGCCACATGCACTTGTCTAACTGCTTACATACACAGTCACTCCTCAGCGTCATTGGGGCATGGTTCCAGGACTCTCATAGGTACCAAAAACCATGGATGATCAAGTCCCTTGTATAAAACGGTACATGGAACCTATAAGCGCACCCTCCTGTACAATTTAAAACACCTTTGGATGATATATAATGCCTAATGCAATTTAAATACTATGTACATAGTTGTTATACTATGTTGTTTAGGGAATAGTAAGAAAACAGTCTGTTCATGTTCAGCACAGAAGCAACTTTAAAAATACTTTCATCTGTGGTTGGTTGAATCTGCACAAGCAGAACCTGTGGATATGGAAGGCCAACTGTATGCTGTTTATTTCACATGACAATCCCAAGCAGCAGATGCCACTCTTACCTGCAGATGAAGGAATGACGCGCACGGAAGGCACAGAAATTGCTGAGGTCATAGGGACTAGGTGAGGCTGAACCAGGGCTGTCCAGCTTGAGTCTGCATTCTTTACTACTACCCAGAACTTATATCAAAAGGCAAAGCTCACCAGGTACCTGTAATCCCAAGGCTGGGGCTCGGGAGGCTGAGACAAGAGGATCCCAAGTCCAAAGTCAGCCGCAACGACAGTGAGGTGCTTAGCGAATCAGTGAGTCCCTGTCTCTAAATAAAATACAAAATAGTGTTGGGGATGTGGCTCAGGGGTTGAGCGCCCCTGAGTTCAATCCCCAGTACCAAAAAGAAAAACAATCAAACAAAAAAGGCAAAGCTGGTGTCGCATCAGCAGGAAGCAAAAGAACAAAAATGTTCCCTGTGAGGGAAATATTAAAATAATTAACAACCAGAGTGGCGAAAACACCAGTCTGTGAGATTGGCTACTGATCACAGGAGCTGGTCCTTTAGGTCTCTTTTGGTTGCTAGATCCTGGGGAGGATGCAGGAGGGAGTGGTCCCAGGGACAGTGGCATTAGAGGGTTGTAGAAGAGACTCTGGAGGCTCAGGACCATTGCTTTCAACAATTCATACAGAAAGAATTACTCACTTTAGTGTGGCAGTATGGGTGTGTCCCAGCTAAATACCAGCAGTAGTTGTCATTTATCAGTGTTCTCAGGGTATTCTCAGGGTTGAATATTATATGGATATACATGTTTTATTGTAAATACTATGCTTAAGTTATTTCTTAAAAAAGATCTGAGGTAGCTTGTAGTAAAAAATCCTTTAAAAATGACATCATTAAGGTATGGAAATAAAAATAAGCTATGTGTGTAAAGATGTTTTGTTATGGACTGAATGTGTCCATTCAAACTTCCTATGTTGAAATGAATTTTCTCTAAAATGACGGTATCAGGGGATGGGGCCTTAGGAAGGTAAAGGGGAGCCATCTCATGAAGGGGATTAGTGTCCTTCTAAAAGAGATCCCAGTGAGCTCTCAAACCCTCTTCTTGATATGTGAGAACACAATAGAAGACAGCTATTTATGATCAGGAAGTAGCCTTCCCTAGATACTGCATAGTCTGGTCCCTGGACCAAAAAATTAGTGAGAAAAATAAGTTTTTGTTATTTGAGCCACCCAGTCTAGAATTCAACTATGAAAACATGAACTGACTAAGGCAGTTTTACACTTAAAAACATAACTTGAGAATGCATAGTGAAAAAGAGCTCTAAATTTGACTTTGAGATTTCTAGTGGCTAAGATAAAATGATAAATAGGGTGAGTTTCCTATGGATTATGAAAACAGACCTAAATTCTTAGAACCCTATGCTTAGAATTTAAGTGTGAGGATCAAGATGGCATTTTGATGTGAAAATCAACATTCTTATTCAGGAAAAGGCCCACTTCACATGCTACTCCACAGGAGTACCACACAATCAGAGGCAAACCCACTTCTGCAACCAGACTTCTGCCAGTGAAAAGTCAATCAGCTTTGAAGTGAATGACTAAGGAGAAAAACAGAAAGAAAAGCTGGGCATCAGGAGAGGAGAATGTGATTTCCAGCATGCCTTTTGCTTCAATGACCTAAGAGTAAAATGCTGGTCCACATGGACACTTTAAGTAAGATAATTTGATTTCTCTCCACGCAGGCATAGGCAGGAGGAGCTGATTAGAGAATTTCATACGTTCTAGAGGTGTTGTGTTGTCTCCCAGACCATATAACTTGTCTCTGATTCTTTCCTGCAGCACATTTCTAGAATGAAGAAAAGTCCATAAAGTTTGCTACGATATTTATTAAGAACTCATGTTCAAAGGGCATGATGGTGCATGGCTGTAATCCCAGTGACTCAGGAGGCTGAGACAGGAGGATCATGAGTTCAAAGCCAGCCTCAACAACTTACTGAGGTCTTAAGCAACTTAGTGAGACCCTGTCTCAAAATAACAAAATAAAAAGGACTGGGAATGTAACTCAGGGGTTAAATGCCCCTGGGTTGAATTCCTAGTGAAAAAAAAAATTCTCAAAAAGCTTACAGTGTCTTAGGACTAGAAGGCATAACTTCAACATCATTTTCATTGCTGTCCTTGCCATCTAAATTTACCAGATGTCCACACTCTGGAGGTACAAAAGGTACTGCACCATCGTGCACACCTGAAGACTTGGAGTTTCACATCCTAGAGGGTCCCCTTAAGATTCCAGGGACTCTTGTGGGTGTTTTACAATACTAATAAGCTTGCTCCCAGTGGGTGTCTGCTGGGCTGTGCCCTGGTGCTCTGGCATCTGCAAACCCCCTACACGGTTTTCCCCCATGACTGTGGAACAAAGGGGAAAGGGGACATTTAGCGTCTGGGAAGAAGAGAAAAGAACCAGGTCATGAGATTCTCGCCCTGGGCTTGCATAGGACCGTTTCGGTTCACGAACTGGCAATCACCTGGGTCTGGTATTGGTTATATCACCTTGCACAGGTCACCTTGGTGCTTTTTGTTTACTTAAAATGCCTTTACTTAAAAATGGCAAGAATTCTCACATCTCACAAAGATGTAGTGGGAACGGGCTATTTAATGATCGGATGGTATTTTGAAAGCATCAAGTATAAGATAAGTGCCCAGACAAGAAAACCAGAGATTTGTGGCTTCCCTGATAAGGCCATTGGATATGGCTGCCTTTTTTTTCTTTTCACTTTAAACATCAAAAGGAAATAAATTTTTAAATGTCTGCCTAGTATATATATATATATATATATAATATATATATATATATATAGAGAGAGAGAGAGAGAGAGAGAGAGAGAGAGAGAGAGAACAATCTTAAATCCACCAAATCAATAAAATGCTCTTAAGCCTACAACAAAATTTTTGCATAGGTGAGCCTTAGGTTAAAAAGGCAATAAATTCTTGACAAATCCTAAGCACCTTGAAGCTATATAATGAATACTATTAGGAGAATATCCATATGAGAATATGGAAACATCTCTAGTCATACTTGCAGAGACCGTATCAGAAAATGAGAGACACATTATGGGTCTAATTGGGCAAATTCATATGTTGAAGTTGTAAGTCTCAGTAACTCAGAATGTGACCTTATTTGGAAATAGAATCTATGCAGATGGCAATTCGTCAAGAGGAGGTCACATTGGAGTAGGCTGGGCCCCAAATCTGCTACTACTGGATTTGGGGGAACTCTGGACACAGACATACTGGCCATTGGCCAGGTGCAGGTGAAGGCAGCAACCTGGTTATGCATCTACAATCAGGGAACACTGGTGACCCCCAGCAAAGCACCAGATAGATACAGGGGAGAGGTGTGGGACATATCCTCTCTCACAGTCTTCAGAAAGAATCCACCTCCGATGCCACAATCTCAGACTTCTAGCTCCCAGATCTGAGACACTACATCCTAATGCTAAGCCCCCCCAGTGGGTGGTACTTTGCTATGGCAGCTCAGGAAACTAACAGAACACATCACACTCAACTGCTCTATTGTGAAGAATCAGAGGGAAACTCAGAGAATAAGGGTTTGAAATCAACTGACACAAGTTCTTCAATACTTTTTCTATTTATTAAAAATTTATTTTGGTTAGTATGTTATTTTCTTAAAATACAAATATTTTCCTAAAAGTCTATGGTCATTAAGTTTATTTATGACAGATGTTACGTTGTCTTTTCCAGAGATGGCCACACTAGCTCTCACCTACATTGATTGCTCTTCTAGAAACTTGCTGTTTCTCTATTAGGCGGTAATGTCCTGATTTCCCTCCTTCTAAATGTAGATGGGCTATGACTCACTTGTAATCAACAGAATGTTGTAGAAAGGACGCTACATTTCTAAGGTCAGCCATAAAAGTTGATGCAGTCTCTTGTCTTGGGAGTGGGGTGCTTGCACTGGAGCATTTAGCTGCCTTGAGGTCACCATATTGTGAGGAAGCTCAACTTGACTCTAATGGAGAAATCACATGGAATGAAACTGCTGAGACTCTGAAGACAGATGCCCAGGGAGACTGCAGGAACTCCAGGCCCTCTTCTACTGTGGCTCCAGCTTTGTCTGACCCCAAGTCAAATTTCCCTACAGAGCCCTCTCTGAGTTCCTGATCCACAGAAACCAGGAGAGGTCACAAAATGACTGTTGCTCAATTAAGTCACTGGGTTTTGGGACTGATCGATTATGTAGCAATGGATAATGGACATGCCTGAATGCATTACTCTGATAATCAAGTTTCTTGACTTTTAAATCAAGTGTTTCAAAATTTCATTTTCTTTGGGAAAGGATAGGAAGCAAAAGAAAAAAAACAATGTGGCAACCTAGAAATACCATCCTTTGTATAATTCTCAGAGTCTGGGGGTAGTTTAGTGAGCCACTAAAAGCAGTCAGTGTTGCTCTTTGGCGTTTTAGCATTCTGCCCCTTCCTTAATTTAGAATGTAAATGTCAAGGAGTTACCTTAGGAGTTGAAACCACTAACCACACTAATGATTATGTAAATCAGTAAATTTACATAGATTGCAGAGTCCCTTTTTTCTATTTCCAAAGACATTCTAGTTATGCAAAATTGTGTCCCCAACTGCCATGGGCTCGAACAAGTTCATTATCGCTGGTGCCAGAAGTATTGCATGTTGAATTTTCCAGTTTTTGCAGATCCCTAATTCAATCAGAATTTGGCACCAATTCAAATGATCCTTGCTTCATTTGTGATGGGGTGGGAGGGCCAGGATGGTAGAGGTCTTTACACATCAAATAATCCCAGCCCTGGGCATATAGTTCTGACCCAACTCTGCTCAATTATGAAAGATCATTCCCCAGTCATTTCCTTCCGGTCAGAGAAGCCTGGTCCCTTTGACGCTCTCATGTTCCAAATCCTCCCTCTCTTCCTGTGGCTTGTTTTCTATGGTGTCTTTGATTAGGCCTCCTTCTATCAGGGCATTTGAATTAATAATCCGCTTGCCCCTCTTTTGTTAATGGAGTTCTTGCCGGCTGCTTATGGTCTCCAAGACAGCTTCCAGCATTTACTGCCAGGAATTAAGATGCCTGTGAAATTCACCCTTGCACTGCAAATGCCTTGCAAGGGAGTCCTTAGAAAACATTGACTTCTTTTCCTTTTTGAGCCATGAAACAGTAGTTACTGGAAAACAGTCATTGAGAACATGGTTGTTTGGTTAGAATCTCTGTAGACAATAGCTGAGGGGCAACAAAGCAGCTGAAAAGAAAAAGCTTCATAATCCCTTATTTGTGACTCCCAAATGGTAGCTGCTAAAAGTGACTTCTGCAAGCAGGCAGCCATTTACTCTTTATCAGATAATCACAGGGCTGCGAGAGCGCTTAATTCACCCTTCTGCGTTACCTAGGGCCTGCAGGCTTTCTGAAGAGAGAAACCTGTCTTAGAATCCTTAAGTGTTGCCCTCATACCTACACTTGGAAAAGGGGAAGGAGACATTTACTTCTTCAAACAGGGACAGAAAGATTGGATTCTTGTCACCC